>NC_059427.1:176946506-177690673 GCF_021028975.2 Sphaerodactylus townsendi | reverse complement strand
ACCCCCCCCCCCCCCCACCCCCCCCCCCCCCCACCCCCCCCCCCCCCCACCCCCCCCCCCCCCCACCCCCCCCCCCCCCCACCCCCCCCCCCCCCCACCCCCCCCCCCCCCCACCCCCCCCCCCCCCCACCCCCCCCCCCCCCCACCCCCCCCCCCCCCCACCCCCCCCCCCCCCCACCCCCCCCCCCCCCCACCCCCCCCCCCCCCCACCCCCCCCCCCCCCCACCCCCCCCCCCCCCCACCCCCCCCCCCCCCCACCCCCCCCCCCCCCCACCCCCCCCCCCCCCCACCCCCCCCCCCCCCCACCCCCCCCCCCCCCCACCCCCCCCCCCCCCCACCCCCCCCCCCCCCCACCCCCCCCCCCCCCCACCCCCCCCCCCCCCCACCCCCCCCCCCCCCCACCCCCCCCCCCCCCCACCCCCCCCCCCCCCCACCCCCCCCCCCCCCCACCCCCCCCCCCCCCCACCCCCCCCCCCCCCCACCCCCCCCCCCCCCCACCCCCCCCCCCCCCCACCCCCCCCCCCCCCCACCCCCCCCCCCCCCCACCCCCCCCCCCCCCCACCCCCCCCCCCCCCCACCCCCCCCCCCCCCCACCCCCCCCCCCCCCCACCCCCCCCCCCCCCCACCCCCCCCCCCCCCCACCCCCCCCCCCCCCCACCCCCCCCCCCCCCCACCCCCCCCCCCCCCCACCCCCCCCCCCCCCCACCCCCCCCCCCCCCCACCCCCCCCCCCCCCCACCCCCCCCCCCCCCCACCCCCCCCCCCCCCCACCCCCCCCCCCCCCCACCCCCCCCCCCCCCCACCCCCCCCCCCCCCCACCCCCCCCCCCCCCCACCCCCCCCCCCCCCCACCCCCCCCCCCCCCCACCCCCCCCCCCCCCCACCCCCCCCCCCCCCCACCCCCCCCCCCCCCCACCCCCCCCCCCCCCCACCCCCCCCCCCCCCCACCCCCCCCCCCCCCCACCCCCCCCCCCCCCCACCCCCCCCCCCCCCCACCCCCCCCCCCCCCCACCCCCCCCCCCCCCCACCCCCCCCCCCCCCCACCCCCCCCCCCCCCCACCCCCCCCCCCCCCCACCCCCCCCCCCCCCCACCCCCCCCCCCCCCCACCCCCCCCCCCCCCCACCCCCCCCCCCCCCCACCCCCCCCCCCCCCCACCCCCCCCCCCCCCCACCCCCCCCCCCCCCCACCCCCCCCCCCCCCCACCCCCCCCCCCCCCCACCCCCCCCCCCCCCCACCCCCCCCCCCCCCCACCCCCCCCCCCCCCCACCCCCCCCCCCCCCCACCCCCCCCCCCCCCCACCCCCCCCCCCCCCCACCCCCCCCCCCCCCCACCCCCCCCCCCCCCCACCCCCCCCCCCCCCCACCCCCCCCCCCCCCCACCCCCCCCCCCCCCCACCCCCCCCCCCCCCCACCCCCCCCCCCCCCCACCCCCCCCCCCCCCCACCCCCCCCCCCCCCCACCCCCCCCCCCCCCCACCCCCCCCCCCCCCCACCCCCCCCCCCCCCCACCCCCCCCCCCCCCCACCCCCCCCCCCCCCCACCCCCCCCCCCCCCCACCCCCCCCCCCCCCCACCCCCCCCCCCCCCCACCCCCCCCCCCCCCCACCCCCCCCCCCCCCCACCCCCCCCCCCCCCCACCCCCCCCCCCCCCCACCCCCCCCCCCCCCCACCCCCCCCCCCCCCCACCCCCCCCCCCCCCCACCCCCCCCCCCCCCCACCCCCCCCCCCCCCCACCCCCCCCCCCCCCCACCCCCCCCCCCCCCCACCCCCCCCCCCCCCCACCCCCCCCCCCCCCCACCCCCCCCCCCCCCCACCCCCCCCCCCCCCCACCCCCCCCCCCCCCCACCCCCCCCCCCCCCCACCCCCCCCCCCCCCCACCCCCCCCCCCCCCCACCCCCCCCCCCCCCCACCCCCCCCCCCCCCCACCCCCCCCCCCCCCCACCCCCCCCCCCCCCCACCCCCCCCCCCCCCCACCCCCCCCCCCCCCCACCCCCCCCCCCCCCCACCCCCCCCCCCCCCCACCCCCCCCCCCCCCCACCCCCCCCCCCCCCCACCCCCCCCCCCCCCCACCCCCCCCCCCCCCCACCCCCCCCCCCCCCCACCCCCCCCCCCCCCCACCCCCCCCCCCCCCCACCCCCCCCCCCCCCCACCCCCCCCCCCCCCCACCCCCCCCCCCCCCCACCCCCCCCCCCCCCCACCCCCCCCCCCCCCCACCCCCCCCCCCCCCCACCCCCCCCCCCCCCCACCCCCCCCCCCCCCCACCCCCCCCCCCCCCCACCCCCCCCCCCCCCCACCCCCCCCCCCCCCCACCCCCCCCCCCCCCCACCCCCCCCCCCCCCCACCCCCCCCCCCCCCCACCCCCCCCCCCCCCCACCCCCCCCCCCCCCCACCCCCCCCCCCCCCCACCCCCCCCCCCCCCCACCCCCCCCCCCCCCCACCCCCCCCCCCCCCCACCCCCCCCCCCCCCCACCCCCCCCCCCCCCCACCCCCCCCCCCCCCCACCCCCCCCCCCCCCCACCCCCCCCCCCCCCCACCCCCCCCCCCCCCCACCCCCCCCCCCCCCCACCCCCCCCCCCCCCCACCCCCCCCCCCCCCCACCCCCCCCCCCCCCCACCCCCCCCCCCCCCCACCCCCCCCCCCCCCCACCCCCCCCCCCCCCCACCCCCCCCCCCCCCCACCCCCCCCCCCCCCCACCCCCCCCCCCCCCCACCCCCCCCCCCCCCCACCCCCCCCCCCCCCCACCCCCCCCCCCCCCCACCCCCCCCCCCCCCCACCCCCCCCCCCCCCCACCCCCCCCCCCCCCCACCCCCCCCCCCCCCCACCCCCCCCCCCCCCCACCCCCCCCCCCCCCCACCCCCCCCCCCCCCCACCCCCCCCCCCCCCCACCCCCCCCCCCCCCCACCCCCCCCCCCCCCCACCCCCCCCCCCCCCCACCCCCCCCCCCCCCCACCCCCCCCCCCCCCCACCCCCCCCCCCCCCCACCCCCCCCCCCCCCCACCCCCCCCCCCCCCCACCCCCCCCCCCCCCCACCCCCCCCCCCCCCCACCCCCCCCCCCCCCCACCCCCCCCCCCCCCCACCCCCCCCCCCCCCCACCCCCCCCCCCCCCCACCCCCCCCCCCCCCCACCCCCCCCCCCCCCCACCCCCCCCCCCCCCCACCCCCCCCCCCCCCCACCCCCCCCCCCCCCCACCCCCCCCCCCCCCCACCCCCCCCCCCCCCCACCCCCCCCCCCCCCCACCCCCCCCCCCCCCCACCCCCCCCCCCCCCCACCCCCCCCCCCCCCCACCCCCCCCCCCCCCCACCCCCCCCCCCCCCCACCCCCCCCCCCCCCCACCCCCCCCCCCCCCCACCCCCCCCCCCCCCCACCCCCCCCCCCCCCCACCCCCCCCCCCCCCCACCCCCCCCCCCCCCCACCCCCCCCCCCCCCCACCCCCCCCCCCCCCCACCCCCCCCCCCCCCCACCCCCCCCCCCCCCCACCCCCCCCCCCCCCCACCCCCCCCCCCCCCCACCCCCCCCCCCCCCCACCCCCCCCCCCCCCCACCCCCCCCCCCCCCCACCCCCCCCCCCCCCCACCCCCCCCCCCCCCCACCCCCCCCCCCCCCCACCCCCCCCCCCCCCCACCCCCCCCCCCCCCCACCCCCCCCCCCCCCCACCCCCCCCCCCCCCCACCCCCCCCCCCCCCCACCCCCCCCCCCCCCCACCCCCCCCCCCCCCCACCCCCCCCCCCCCCCACCCCCCCCCCCCCCCACCCCCCCCCCCCCCCACCCCCCCCCCCCCCCACCCCCCCCCCCCCCCACCCCCCCCCCCCCCCACCCCCCCCCCCCCCCACCCCCCCCCCCCCCCACCCCCCCCCCCCCCCACCCCCCCCCCCCCCCACCCCCCCCCCCCCCCACCCCCCCCCCCCCCCACCCCCCCCCCCCCCCACCCCCCCCCCCCCCCACCCCCCCCCCCCCCCACCCCCCCCCCCCCCCACCCCCCCCCCCCCCCACCCCCCCCCCCCCCCACCCCCCCCCCCCCCCACCCCCCCCCCCCCCCACCCCCCCCCCCCCCCACCCCCCCCCCCCCCCACCCCCCCCCCCCCCCACCCCCCCCCCCCCCCACCCCCCCCCCCCCCCACCCCCCCCCCCCCCCACCCCCCCCCCCCCCCACCCCCCCCCCCCCCCACCCCCCCCCCCCCCCACCCCCCCCCCCCCCCACCCCCCCCCCCCCCCACCCCCCCCCCCCCCCACCCCCCCCCCCCCCCACCCCCCCCCCCCCCCACCCCCCCCCCCCCCCACCCCCCCCCCCCCCCACCCCCCCCCCCCCCCACCCCCCCCCCCCCCCACCCCCCCCCCCCCCCACCCCCCCCCCCCCCCACCCCCCCCCCCCCCCACCCCCCCCCCCCCCCACCCCCCCCCCCCCCCACCCCCCCCCCCCCCCACCCCCCCCCCCCCCCACCCCCCCCCCCCCCCACCCCCCCCCCCCCCCACCCCCCCCCCCCCCCACCCCCCCCCCCCCCCACCCCCCCCCCCCCCCACCCCCCCCCCCCCCCACCCCCCCCCCCCCCCACCCCCCCCCCCCCCCACCCCCCCCCCCCCCCACCCCCCCCCCCCCCCACCCCCCCCCCCCCCCACCCCCCCCCCCCCCCACCCCCAGGATGATGGGAACTGTAGTCCATAACATCTGGAGGGCCGCAAGCTTTCTAGGGATTACCCTCCCCCCACAGAAGGACCTTTGGGCTTTTCATCAGTTTGATTCCAATACCATTTTGAGGCCTCTCTTCCCCTGTCCTGAATTGTAACAAAATCAGGCATCCAATGTACCTGCCTGGGGGGTGGGAGAGATCCATTCGCACTCCTAGGTGATTCCCATGCAGGTGAGATTGCTCTAATACTGTAGCCAGGCCCTGCAAATGCCTTCCTAATGACCACCCCTCTCCTGTTACTTTCCAGAAAAGCTGCTGGCAACCTGGCATGAGGTGGGCCTCCCTCAGCAGGATTTGGCCTCTCCCAAGTGCAACTTCTGCCACCATCCAGTCCATTTTGCCCTGATGAGTGAGTGGGAGCAGGATTACTTTGGAAACATGAGACCCCAGTATATCACTCTTTCAGCCTGAGCAGCAGATTGGGGATAATATGCCGAGTGGCTGCATGAACAAAATAAAGCTCAGCCACTGAGTCTGTGACTTTCACTGCCAGTTGATGTCTTACTGTTGGAGCATCCGGACTGCAACAGCCCCCCTTCCCCCGCACACTCACAGCAAGGGCTGACGCCGTTCCAGCTAACATAAGGGGAAACAGACCATATTAATTAATGGAATGCGTGCATGAAGAATGCCCCATCTGTATCCGACATGCCATAAGGCCCATGCACCAACTTCCAGAGTTGGTCAAAGGAAAGTGTCAACTTTTTTAATTTTCCCACCATCATAAAATGCACAAAACTAGTTATACCACTATTGACCAGCAGAGAGCACCATTATGCCAGGTACTATGGAAGGGCAGCGCTCCTAGACTTGTAATCCTAGTAACTGTCAACAGAGGTCACTATGTGTCATCCATCATTCCCACCAATATGAGAAAGCAGCATTCCTTTGCCTAAAAACCCCCTGGGAAGGAAGATCATTTTGAAAAATCTGAGCATCAGTAATGTTAGCTGAAGCTCCCCACATGGCTTGTACAGCAAGGATCACAAACGCTGGAACCGCACTGCCAATCCACAGAAATAATGCCACTGAATTGTGGTCCCAGGACGCCAAACTCTACCTTCAGCCCAGACAATTTTCTTTTCGGAGCATGTAAGAGAATGCTAATTTATTCATCCTACAGGAGAACCATCCAGAATGACCCCCCCTCCCCCCTCCCGGCAACATGTTTATTTTATCCAAAACAAAGAGATGCTTATACACAGTTCCATGTACTGATGAGCCATTTCTTAGTAGAGACAGCTTCAAAGAACTATCAGGTAGGCAATGGTGGAAAATCGGAGAAATGAGTTCTAAGAAGAGCTCTACATCCAAGATGGGCGAGGCCGGCAGACACATATTACACCCCCTTCACTGGGCACAGGAGAAGTCATGTGACTGCCCTGAGTTCCTTTGTTTACAACTGGTCGAGCTGGAACACATAAATTGTTTACCAAAATCTTTAACATCAAAATCTATGCCAATATGGGAGACTAGTTCTCAAATTCCTGAAGATGAAATAGTATCCCTGGTGCCTAGAGGTCTAGCAACATTGCCTTCAGAACTTGTGTGGGGCTCAAAGTGGGCCTCCAACCTCTCATGATGCCCGTTTCTACATGCAGGTCCCAAGGAGTGTTACACCGATTCCAGGCTGGAGAATGTGGACTACTCAGGCCCAAGCTTCAACTCCAGGGTGACTTCCCAGAAGCCTCTCTATTAAAGAGGCGGACAATCCCATGTGTTAGAGGTGAAGCTCTGCCCATCAGAAGCCATCAGCAATACCATCCTCTCATGGCTGCTGGACCCCTAGGTGGCCCAGAGAAAGAAATCGCAGCGTGCACGGGGATCCGAGGGCTTCCCCAGAGGCCGGGCACAGACATAGAAACGCCGCCCGGAGTTCGGCCCTTGCTTCTTCACTGTCCGCAAAACACAGGGCTCCCCGTGGACCTTGCACTGGGGTGGGCGAGCAGGGCCCGGCAGCAGGGATTTCCACAGGGCAGCCGATTGGTTGGGCTTGGAGGAAGCAGAATCATTCCTACAGTTCTTAGCTTCCTCATCAGCCACAACCGGTTCCTTTTTCAGGCTCGCAGAAGTCCCTCGTGGGACGCCAAGACCCTCCCCCGTCTTTTTGTCAGCATTCACAGGAGGCTCTTTCCCAGACTCCTCTACTACCGTCTGGGTTGTACTCAATCCTGATTGGCCCCCGTCCAGGTCAGTTAGCCCAGCAGTGCTATTCCTTCCAGCTTGGAAGAAGTGGCGCAAATTAACTTGTCCGTTCTTGGGCAGATTAGTCCGTCTCTTCTTAGAATCCAACCGCAAGCTTGGTTCAGTCCCGCTCCGTTTTTGGCCCTTGTCTGGCAGGCTGGTCTGCTCCACTTTCACCAGGAAGCGGCTGAGCTTCTGCTGAGTGCCAGCAAATTCAGGCAGAAAACGGGTGCACAGTGGCGGGCAAGCAGGAGCAGCTTGAAATCTGGCTCTCAGCAGTGCTTGGACGGGGCAGTGGTCAGAGCCCGGGACCTCTGGCATGAGTCGGGCGTCCTTTAACTCTGACAGTGCCAGAGTGCGATCGGCCAGGATGTAATCGATGCGGGTGCCATAGTTGGTCAACCGGGCTCCTGTGAGGTTGCACCAGCAAGTGTAGGCATCGCCCTGACTGGGGTATAGGAGGCGAAATGTGTCAACAAAGGGTTTCTCAACCTGTGAATCCTTCCCTGGCTCCCACAGGAAACTGTCCAACCAGCGGCGCCCAGGATTCTCCAAGAAGTACTCCTGTAGGAACAAAGGGCACTTTAGGAAGACAGATTTTTCCCACCACAGCTTGAGGTCACACACAGGTTGGATCATGCAGATCTGTTCCACTAGTGGACACACTTTCCTCTAGCAAAAGCAACGTAAGTGGGCCTCTAACAGTGGAATGGATTCACAGAATTCAGCCTCCTATTTCTAAAGTTACTTGCAGATTAATTACTCGTTTCAAAATCGGACCTAGTTAATTTATAGATGACATTTCTCACTTGCATTCAAGGTGGATTAGACAGAGTGAGTCAATACAATCGACAGGTTGGGATATTCAATAAGCACTGCAACAGGACGACGGTTGTACAACCCACCAGAAGTCCAAAAACAGAACTGAGGCAAAGCGTAAGTTTTAAACACGACACATTAAAAATGATGTAACTTTCCATAGCATAAACCTAGTTTCAGCAACCTATACCCATTAGTACAGATCACAGTCCCTCGTAATTTATCCAAGTAGTTTTGCAAATAATTTAGAACAGTGCAACTCTAATGCCTGCATAGAAAAACAGATCTGGAACTCAGCACTGCACGAATCTCACCTTGTGTTTTTCAAATCAATTCTCCATTCTCTATAAAAGGTGAGAAATATGTGGGGAAAAACAAACTTCTCCAAACCTGAACGCAGACTGAGAAGAGAACAAGAGCTGGCTAATATTCCCTGTACCTCCTTCCGTCCACACAGCTAGCAGAAGTAGAATAAACTGATAGTATATTTTTCTTCATCCCTGAACCTCTGCTTTGTCCTCCCACTTTTGGGAAGCGGAAGCAGAAAAGTCCCCGCATCTGCTCGACTGCAACCCCAACGTAACTCCTCCATGAACTCCAAAAAACGACACATTCACAGTCTTCTTTCAGGCTTGAGAAGAGAGGGGGAGGACTTTAACCCTCCCCCCCCACCCTTCCTGTCATCCTCTCACAGAAAAGAGCCACCCACGGAGCTGTTTTTTAGCATAAGCATGAGCATTTTATCGTCATTGTGCACGCACAACGAAATTTACAGCAGCATTCCTCGATGCACACAATTTCAGACTCATACCCCATCCTCACTTTCCCCTTCCTCCACCCATCCCTACACAGCCCCAAACACATCAACACGAAGCCCCGGAGTTCAACACAGCTCTAGAGTAGAAGCTGTCTCTAAGCCTCTAGTTTTGATAGACCTGTATCGTCTGCCGGATGGTAACAGTTCAAAAAGAGAGTGTGCCGGATGAGACGGGTCTCTCAGAATATTTTGGGCTTTTTTTAGGCTTCGGGAACTATAGAGTTCTTCCAAGGAGGGGAGAGGGCAGCCGATAATCCTCTGTGCAGTAGTGATCACCCTTTGGAGTGCCTTCCTATCTGCCACTGTGCAACTGGAGAACCATACACAGATGCAGTAGGTTAAGGCACTCTCTATAGCACAGCAGTAAAAGGACACCAGGAGTTTTCCATTCAGCTGTTGTTGCCTTTAAAGTCTCAGATAGTACAGTCTTACCCCCAACAGGAAAAAAAAAACGGAGGTTTTTTTCCCAGAAGTAAAAACAATAAGGAGGGTGGCAATGAGGAGGGTGGCCCTGAGGAAGCAGCGATGCACAAAAGAGAGAGGCGCCTAAACAGCCTGGGGGCTCACAGCTGCAAAACTGTGGAGCCCCATGCAGCATGTGGAGCAAAGTCAGGGTCGCTGTCTGTATGAAGAGATGCGTCTTACTCACCAGATCCCCGGGGTCACAGCTGTCAATGGGTTTGTGAGCAGTGTTGATGTCTCCCAGGATAACCACGTGGCTAGAAGGTGAATGGAAATGGGCATGAGCCCAAACCTCCAGCAGCAACCCCACCTGCGTCCCCCTCCCCAAGTCCAACACTATGAAGAGTGACAACAAGCAGCAGCAGGAGACTCACTTAGCATGGAAAAAGTAAACCCTAGCTCCGTGGTGGCGAACCTTTGGCACTCCAGATGTTATGGACGACAATTCCCATCAGCCCCTGCCAGCATGGCCAATTGTAGGGGCTGATGGGAATTGTAGTCCATAACATCTGGAGTGCCAAAGGTTCGCCACCACTGCCCTAGCTAAAAGGTGCTCTAGGCCAGAGGAACCAACAGGTGCTCCCTTTTAACTAAAGGGGTGGTGCCACACCAGAAAAAGCCCTGCTCCCCAGAATCTCCTTGCTGAAAAACAGCAAGGACTTCCAAGTTTGCTTCTGTCCTGTGGGCAAGGAAGAGAGTTTCCTCACACAGACCTTGAGAAGCAGCAAAGAGATGCCGCTTTTAAAGACCCCCCCCCCCCCACCTCAAGTGTGTGTTGTATCAGCCCCTGAGCAGACCTGGGACAAGTGACACTGCACTCTACAAACGTAAACCTGCGAATGGGATGGTGGCTCAGATGCTGGCTTGAACAGGGGAGAGGCAAGAGGGAGACTCATCATAATATGCAGCATGCAGACAGCATTTTCCAAGGGGGCAAAACTCTACCCTATCAGCAACCCTTCGAACATAGTTTCAGAGGGTAGCCATGTTGGTTTGCAGTAGAACAGCAAGATTTGAGTTCAGTAGCAACTCAGACTTCAACTTCATTAGGCATTTATTATTATTATTTATTAGGCATTTATTAGGCATTTATTTCTAAAAATAAAACAAAATACAGGACAGAGCGGATGTTAAAACAGGACCTAAAACTGGACAAAGAAGAAGAAGAAGAAGTTTGGATTTATATCCCCCCTTTCTCTCCTGTAGGAGACTCAAAGGGGCTTACAATCTCCTTGCCCTTCTCCCCTTACAACAAACACCCTGTGAGGTAGGTGGGGCTGAGAGAGCTCCGAGAAGCTGTTGTAAGAAATGGGTAATTTTATAAATAATAAAAGCTCAAAAAGGCTCAAGTCAAAATGAAATAAAGTTCTAAAAGACTTTATTTAGCCAACTCGGGCAGCTGGCAGGATCAGGGGAGCTACCACAAAATGGCAGTGCGTTCTTACTTTTATAGTATTAATGACAAGTTACATTAAAATGGCAGCAAAGAATACACCCCAAAGTACCTACATCATCAATCAATCATACAAAAGGTGGAGATTTTCCCTGTTCCCACAGCCCTTTGGGGTTGTCCAACATCCTTATTGGAAGATGTCAGCATTACACTCTTGGACGTTACATGAACCAAAGACCCTTGTTCTTCTTATCATGTATGTTTCAAGTTGCCCTGTTTCTCAAACAAAGAGCTTAAACATTCTCACAGGCCTTCTTATTGTTTTAGGAAAAGGGCAACTTTTAAAGTATCTTTTGGGTACTGCAGGATCTCAGAATCAGTGTAGTTTGCACTTTTTATATGACTGTGAACAAAGGGGCACCTTTTGGGGTTATCTGGCTGAGTTAGCATTATTAGTAAAAGAATAGGTTTATGGCTTGCATGATTTCTTTGGTCAGCAGCTTCTGTGGTTGCCATCTCTCCATTATAAGGAAAAATAATGGAGGGAAAGAAAAGTTTATCTTTCCATCTCCACTCAGCTTCCACCCACCTCTCCCTCAGCCTGGGGAAAACCTCATGAGGGAAAGCCCAGATACCATCCATGCCAGGAGTCAGAACTTTGGCCCAGCTCCTG
Organism: Sphaerodactylus townsendi; assembly: GCF_021028975.2. Classification (NCBI taxonomy): domain Eukaryota; kingdom Metazoa; phylum Chordata; class Lepidosauria; order Squamata; family Sphaerodactylidae; genus Sphaerodactylus; species Sphaerodactylus townsendi. The sequence goes on along the minus strand of NC_059427.1, from coordinate 177,679,644 downwards.
GCATCAGCTTTCCCCAAGTTTCCCCTCAAGCCATGAGAATGGTCAAAGGGGGAGCGAGTAACACTCTGCACAAGCTCAGAGCCCTGTTGACTTTCGCAACTAGCGAGGAAGGAGGCGCTGCGAAGCCCTCTTTCCCCTCACCATTCTCCTCAGGGTTGGTGGCTCTGGCATTCCTCCCGCCGTGCAGTGGCGGGGCCTGTCTCCATCTATCGGCGCTGAGCTCGGAAGCTGTACGGGGCCTGGCGGGAAAGAGGAGGAAAAGCAGGCTGAATCCCCGGGCTCTCCAGAGGTCGCGAGCCAGTGAGGGAGAGGGGACGGCCGTGTCGAGGGTGGCGGTAGCAGCAGCGGCAGCAGGAGAGGCGGTAGCAGCAGCGGCAGCAGTGGATTCTTCTTGAGAACTCTGCGGTGAATCTTTTTCTTTGGTGTACGCAGGGCCTTCTGGATCTCTTGGCTTTTCAGAATTGTGCAATGTGGCCGGGGGAAGTACCCGCCCCGTTGCCTGCAGGGTGAGTGAGAAGTGTGCTCGCGGCTCGGCACAGCCAGCCACGGGCCCGAGATTGCCCCGGCTCGCAATGAACGGGGCGGGCAGAGGGGAAGGGAGCCCACGGCTGGCCGCGGACGAAGGAGCACACCCACCCCGCTGCTTGCAAGGCGGGCAAGGAGAAGGGCCAGCGGCTCGGCCTGGCCAGCCGCCAGGCGCATGCCCACCCCCAAAGCAGGGGGGACGGGTGAGAGGAGAAGCCCGCGGCGAATGGATGTGCCCGCCCTGCTTCCTGGGAGAGCACCCACCCTGCAACCAACGGGGCTGGCGAGAGGCGAAGCCTGCAGCCGGCCTAGCCGGCTGTGGGGTGTGTGGACAAGCCCGCCCTGCTGCCTGCAGGGCGGGTGAGTACGGGGCCGGCAGCACAGCCTGGCCGGCCGTCGGGGAGCACCCACCCCGCAAGCAACGGGGCTGGTGGAAGGGAAGCCCGCAGCGTGTCCAGTGGCGCCTCCTCCTCTGTCAGGCCGGCCCTTGTGAGGCATTCCCTGCGCTGAGGCGAAAGCGGGTGGGAGCTGAGGGGGAAACTGGGCTTGCTTATTAGGTTGCTCAGGTCCCAAGCTACCTGGAGCCGCAGTACACAGGTGGAAGAGCCGCATGCAGCTCTCGAGCCGCGGGTTGCCGACCCCTGGGATAGATATTTAGCTGTGAGGCTAATTTCAGGATAGATTCCAACTTAGACACAATCAAGAGATAGAAAATCAAAGTTCCTTTCATCAGATACAAGCAGAAACGGAAGCCTTGTATCCAGTTAGAAGGTAGGAGGGATGCTGTAAAGACAGGAGTCAGAATGCAAAGGCCCAATGTAGTCAGCTTAATTGCAGCAGGGGCAAAACGTTCATCAACAACAATTAGCATCTGTAGCAAGGTAAGACTCTCGTATACTTATTCAGTCCTGAAAGGGGGTCTGGATTTTTGATCTGAATTCATGAATGAACTCAATTAGAGTTCAGCAACCTCACATTGAAATCTCCCCTTGAAGCTTAAGGACAGCCACTCTTAGGTCAGCAATGGAGTGTCATGGAAATGTTTTTACTTTTGAGTGCTATAACAACCGTCCTCTAAAATAGGTCAGTATTATCCTCCCCCTGCTGCAGATCAGGGAGGGGGCTGAACACTGCAACTTGCCTAAGACAACTGACTGAGTCTGCACTCAACTCAAGATGTGAACCAGAGATCTCTCAGTCCCATATTCTCAGGAAGAGCAAGGCATACCTTCCGGCTCTCAGGAGAGCCTCTGCCCGGGCTTGCAAGAGCCGGTAGAATCGCAGCTTGAAATCTCCACGTTCTGGCTTGGCAGGGTCAGCACGGGGACAGTACACATTGATGATTGCTAGGGTGGTCTCCTCCCCTTCTGAGGTGCTGTAGCAAGGGGACAAGCACATGCATGAAGAAAGAGTTTACCAATCAAGAGTCTTCCTCTCCTTCCTACAATCTCCAGGACAAAACAGCCTATAAGGCAATGGTGGCGAACCTTTGGCACTCCAGATGTTATGGACTACAATTCCCATCAGCCCCTGCTAGCATGGCCAAGCCAGCATGGCTATAAGGTGACCAGAGCACAGTATGGAGTAACCCAGGAAAAAAAATCTTCAGCTAAAGATCCAGAAATCCGGAAGGTTAGGACTTCCCTCTATCAAGGTTTAAGGCCCTTGCAAAGGTCTGTGGACGACAAGATTGGTCAAAAGAGGCTCAGCAGCCTGTCCCTGCAGCATTGAGCTTCAGAAAAACATTCGACTGCAGTGGGCCAGCATGGCCTCAATGGTCGTGGAAAGCACAGTCACAGCTGACTTATGGCAATCCCTTGGGGTTTTCAAGGTCAGAGGTGTTCAGACCTGGTTTGCCACTGCCTGCCTCTGGGGTCTCCCATCCAGACACTACTTAGGGCCAACCCTTCTGAGATCTGATGGGGTTGGGCTAGCCAAAAGTCACTGTTAAGGTCAACAGGCATAGTCACGTTTGAGCGAAAAAGTGATGTAATAATCACATGACACCAGTTGCCAACCATCAAATCACTGACAAGAGGTTCTCCTCCAGCCCGTCCTCACCAAACACGGTGCCGGGTGACCACAGCTCGGCCCTCACTGTCCAGCGCCTGCAGCTCCTCAGGTGTGAAGTCGTCCATGTCCCCATAGCAACCAACCGTCCCGCCATGCTTGGCGAACAGCCCGGACAGGCCCTCCTCAGCCGCCTCTGGGGTAGCACCGGTTTTACAGAATGTTGCAACACCTGGATAAGAACAGATGAGGATGCTGATTCTTAGTTGTGGAATGAATGGAGGGAGGTGCCATTAATGCCACCTGAAGCACATAGGAAGGGAGATGGACAGAGCGGCCATAGTTTGGATGAGAGACTGTAACTGTGCCCAGGGGCGTAACGAGGCAGCCCTGGGCAAACTGTAGCCCTGGGCAAAACCTGAGTTGGACCCCCCCCCCCCCCCCCCCGCCCGGGCGGCCACTCCACCACAACCAATTTTTTTGCACCAGGACATTGGTGCCTGCAGGGGGTGCATTTTTAGACATATCAGCACCACAATTTCAGCATATCATCTGGAAACGGTCCGTATGGTACCCCCAAAGTTTGGTGCAGTTTGGTTTAGGGGGTCCAAAGTTATGGACCCTCAAAGGGGGTGCCCCATCCCCCATTCTTTGCTAAGGAGATGGGGGCTACCCTTTTGAGGCTCCATAACTTTGGACCCCCTGAACCAAACTGCACCAAACCTTGGGGGTGCCACCATGACAGTATCCAAATGAAACCCTGAAATTTTGGTGCTGATACGTCCAAGAATGCCCTCCCTGCAAGAACATCCCGAAATTTGCCCAAGAATCTTTGTTCTGCATTGAGTTTTCTGCATTGCTGTCAATGGGGGTTGCAGGCTGGGGGGGGGGGGGCACATTTCTGAAGGCACAGTCTCATAACTTTCAGGTTCTCATCAGGAGACTGCCCTAATGATACCTCCCAGGTTTGGTGCAGTTTGGTTCAGGTGGGCCAAAGTTATGGACCCTCAAAATTGTAGCCCCCATCTCCTATTAGCTCCCATTGGAAACAATCGGGGATAGGGGCACCCCCTTTGGGAGTCCATAGCTTTGGACTCCCTGAACCAAACCTCACCAAACTTGGGGGGTATCATAAGGACAGTCTCCTGATGAAACGCTGAAATTTTGGTGCCGCTAGCCTAAAAACTGCGCCCCCTGCAGGCCAAAAATGGAAAACTACTAAAAATACCCAAAAACGAACCCAGCATTTTGATGCCCCCCCACAAGGTGATGCCCTGGGCAGCTGCCCACCTTGCCCAATGGGCATTACGCCAGTGACTGTGCCTTAAGGGCAGTTTTTATTATTGTATCCCACCCAGGGACTTCAGTGATGGGCAGGAAATAAGCATGCAAATAAATAAATAAATAAATCATCCACAGAAACAAGCATGAGGTGAAGCATCTTAGAATCCCAGAGTTGGAAGGACCCAGACAAAGTCTATTTCAACCCCCTGCTCAAGGCGGGGTCATCATTGACCAGAGTTGGACTACTAGAGGGCCTGGATGTCCAGCTGCTGCTTGAAAATTTCCAGGGGGGGGCAGCTCACCACTTCCCTAGGCAGCCAATTCCACGGCTGAATGTTTCTTACTGTGAAAATACATTTCCTAATGTCCAGCTGGTACCTTTCTACTTGTCAATTATGCCCATTTTATACATGCAAGTTAACATTTATCATCTGCATATCACTGAAGAAGCAGCTGCTGCTGGATAAGACGCAGCTCCGGGGCCCGTCTGCAAAGTTGGCAGCAACACGCAGCAGGTTTTCTCTGCCAGGCTCACTCACCTGAGTAGCCACTGCGTGTGCGGCTGAAGCTGAAGTAGGAGCTATAGCCCTCCACAATAGCCAACGGCTCCTCCAGAAGGTCCCCTGAGAACAAAGTACAAGTCAGGATGTTCAAATGAAAACGTGTGAGGAAGTCGTAGGCAGTGTCCATAGGCTCAACTAAAGAACTCGGGATTAGTCATGACAGTCTTTATTGAAGCTCTATAGCAGGATAATAGCACATAGGGAGCCAAAGACAGATCTGAAAAGGCACTGATATACCCTTCCCCCAAGCCAGGTAGAATCAGTTGAAGCAGACAGTATAGCATAATTGGTTGTTTACATAATGGCAGAACCAAGTTCCGAGAGCAGAAGAGCCCACTTTATCTCTAAGCTAAGGACTGGAGGGGTACTTTTTCACAGCCTGTCTGTTAACTTCGGGGTGACATTCAGCATACTTTTTTGCAGCCTGTTTGTGAACTTTGGGGTGACATGCAGAATATATTCTCACGGACTTTCTGTGGACTGATGGGTTTGTTTTCAAATAGGTTCACGTGCGTTGTGGAGGGCGGTGGTAGAGTGCAGTTGGTGAAGGACAGGAAGCTGCTGGTTGTAGTAGTGCACTGCCGACCCAGCAGTGCCGTAGTAGAACGTTGGGACGCCAACGGACCTGCGGCCTTGCCGGTCGCATCGCACCCCCACTCCTCATCCCCCCATGAGTCACGGGTCGTGAACTGTCTGGCTCAATCACCGGGCGCAGGGACAATGGTCTTGCCCCCAGGTGAGGATTAGGCTCCAGACGCTGTGACGCCTTCCTTCTCTCGCCATCGTAGCCAGATGTGAGATCATGCATCACGCATGATGATCTCCCTCCGGGACTCTCCCGCTTCTCCGGAACTCCCCCCCAGTCCTCCCTCCTCCTACACGCTCCCGATAGAGTAACAATAAAAGCGTGCCAGGAACCTGGCAGACGGGAGACTTCGCTTAGGGAACACATCCCCGGACCTCCAGCTCCAGCTGCTGGCGATCTCCACTCAGATGTTGTATCTCCGGCGTCTCGTCAGCCTTGCTCTTTACGCTGACGCGCTGCGGCTCGACTACAAGCTGGTGCGTCGAAACCTGGAATCCTCGAACCTCCACCCTGCTCACTGTCAACGCCTGGGAAGGGCCGCTGGCTACCGTAAGTCCGCTGGATCGGGCGCGATCCATAGGGACCACTGCTTTGGTTGCTCGCTTCGTCCTCTGGATCGGCGCGTGATCCAGAGACATCGCCCCAGGACACTCTCGCTCGTCCGGGATCGGAACACCGGGTGAGTATGGGAGCTTGCAAAAGCAGGGGCTTATGACAAGCATCACCGCTGATCTAACTGAAAGCTTGACGAAAATGCGGCAGGGTCCCCGGGCAAGAGAAGGGAGCTGCGCGAAATTGGTTGAGGAGATTGAAGCTCAGTGTCCGCATGGTACCCAGAGGGGACGGACATTGAATCTTATGCTGACTGGAAAACATCGGCGCACTCTTCGCGACAGAGCCTCGCTGGCTACTGATGTCGCTGCTACTGACGTGGGGAGACAATGTTTTGTCAGCCATCAGCCTGCAGACCCACGGCTCCCTTGCTGTAGGTCAGCCTCCTTCGATCTTTCACCTTCAATTTCAACCCCGAATTTTCTCTATCCACTGGGATTGTCCCTCCTTCTGCCCCCTCGGCCCTCTTCACCCATTTCAAACTCTCCCGCTCAGTCAGCCTCCCCTGTTCGGCCTTCATTTTCCTCGAAGCCACTGCACCTGGCCAGCCACGTATTGGCGCTGGTTTCAGAACTCTCGAGAACGTATTAGCCACGATCTGCAGAAGAAAGAACCCCTGACGGAAGACGATGCCGATATTCTTGCATTGCGCCCCATCCACTTCACAGATACTTGAGAGAATGGCCATCCGGGCGGTTGTTTGTGCAATCACTCTTAAGCTATAACATCCTTACCGGTGCCCGGCAGCAATGCGGGACGTAGGAGTCACTAGCCCCTACGGAGAGGCATGCTGGAGGCCATCGCAGAAGGAACCACCTAATGGTCCCAGATGACTGAAGACCACCTTCGTGATGTTCTGAGCCCTGCACAATTTGTGGTCTGGGGAAAGTGAGTTCCGCCAGCAGTGCTTCAACAGAGCAGCCACTTGGCGGGCGCCTACACCGCTCAGCTTTACCGGTTCGGCCAATGCTTTTGCCAATCCCAACCATCAGATTGTCCTGCCTGAGGCCACCCTACGGTCGCTTCTGGAGTGCTCTATAAGGCATTTATCAAAGTCCCCAATGCCGCCAGCCAACCCAGAGTTTCTCCTCCATCCGGCAAAACCCCAAGAGCCCATGCTGAATTTGTGAACAGGCTCCAGGAAGCCAAGAGGCAGGTAGATAGCGCAGGGAGGCTCCAAAACAGCTCCCTCATGCTCGCAGCGAGAACGCTTCCATGGAGCCGCAGGGCAATCACGCCTAGGGGCAAAAATCCTGAACTGGGTCGGTGAAGATGCCAAGGCTTGCCAGGACATTGGGTCCCTCCTCACCACTGCTAGCCTCCTCACGCAGCACTCTCCACCGCCGGAGACAGTCTCAGGATGACTGCTTTAACTATGCAGACCCGACACTTCAAGGGAGTGTAGGCAGCCCGGGCGGGGGCCTACAACCCCCGATGGGAGGAGGGTCCTCCCCAGGAGGAGAGAAGGCCACCAAAACCCGGTGCCCACGCTAAGTTGCCAGAAGGGCTTCCATTGGAGAACGACTGCCCGCCGGGAAACTCCCCGGGCCTGGGCGCCTCCCCAGCCCAGGGACCAAGTGAGGAGAGTACTAGAGCAGACCCAAACGCCAAGGCCCCTGCCAAACCACCCCCCTCTCGCAGTGGCATCTCGGGCCGCGATGCACCCAGCCCATCTCCTTGTTCCCCACGAGGTTCTTGTCAGCCTCCAAACTCAGTATGACGAGCCCATCCCTACCGTGACAATTGGGCTTAGTGCTGCCAAGGCCTCTGCCGCTGAACAGGGACTGTCTTCATCGTCCCCGAGTGACCTAATTCCACGCGACCAAGGACCCATCCACCTCCAGGTCTGGACAAACATCCCACAGGAGCTGCCCGGCTGGAGCCAGCTGGCGCCAGTTGATTCTTCTTGCCCCATGCGCTGCCCGCTGCCGACTCCAATAAAGGCTACGAGCCCCAGCAGCCAACATGGCGTTATTCCACCACCGTCGCAGCGGAGACACCTATCGGGAGCTCACCGTATATCTGGAGCTCGCCATAGAAGGATAAGTTCAAGGGGTCGGTGGACACCGGGCGCTGATGTTACCGTCAATATCAGAGCAGCCGAAAGTGGCTCACCCAGTGGGCTTCAATGGCAGTTTGCCCGCTATCTGGGGGTGGAGACAAACCACAGACGGAGCATCCGCCACGGTCAACAGCCCAGGACTCGAAATGCAGCTCACAGTCCTACTTCCATCGCTCTATAGACATCCATATGTCAATCTCTGGGGAAGAGACCTCATGAGTCAGGTTAAAATGACTCTGGTCTGGGATGGGTAAAGTCACCAACGATCATTGATTCCAATCGCCTTCCAAGTTGCCTCCTAATTCCCACAGGAAATCTGTTTCTCTCCCTCCCCTTTCCTTCTGTTTTTTTCGACCAGTAAAGCGGAGGGAGCCAATTGGCTGACTGGTCCACCTCCTGGATTGCAAAATCTGGGCCCGGCCCTGATACCGCCAGCACCTGTTGTCAGGACAGAGCCCCAGTTTAAAAGGGGCTGGCCGCCGCATTATGCACGCTTAATACCCAAACCCGCTTTACAGTTGAGCTGCCCAGCGCTCTGGCAACTTTTGTATCAAGTACCACATTAAAGGTTAGGGATTAGTCAAACCGCCTTCTTAAGGCGAGCGCCTCTGGCAGCGGCAATTCCCCAAGATAATTCGATCGTACAAAATTTTAGCACCATCCAGCTTCCCTTGCATTAGCCACCAAGGTCACGGTAAGTGCAACTCCCTTGGCAAAAAGTAAACCCCCCCCCTTCCTTTCCTTTCCTTTGTGTGTGCGAGGAATTTACCTTCTAATTGCCTGATTGCTTCATTCTCCTCGATGCACTCATATCCCCAAAAGGTGCTTCCAAAAGCCCCTTTGTGTTGGTTGATTAAGCATGCATACTCCACAATCCCCCCCCCAGGACTTCATACATTCTGTTCCTCTCCTCCCTCAGGTAAGCCTCGTGACCCTCGCCTTGACGCGACCCTGATGACGGCTCTGCCAGAGCCGAATTTCAATTCAGGGTCGCCTCTACCTCCCCTGCCCTCCCCTGTCAAACAACTAAAGAAAGAGGAGTGTAGGGCGCCCCCAGGAGGGGTTGCATTAAAAGCAACCTTCAGGCTGCAAAACAAGCCTTCTTCCTTCCCCATATGAAATCTAAACACTAACCCCAACCCCACCCTCCACCATCCGCTCTAGAACTGAGCCTGGCGGACTCGCCCCCCCCCGTAACCTGGGAAAGGGGGGGGTGTTTCAGTCCCTCTTCCTACAGGTTTCCGTGGACTCCGACCGCCATGACAGGCCAACCCATGGAATGGGCGCTCAGGAGGAAACCAACCCCATTCCGGAGATGGAACGCATCTCTCTAGAGGATCCCGGGCCCCAGCCCCAGCAGGAACGCTTCGCCGCTAACTTCAAAGACCGAATGACCTGGGAGACGCGTCATGGCACCACCAGTTGTACCCTAAGCGCCGTTGGGCGCCCAGCAAGACCACCCCGACACCCGAACCTCTGTGCCGCTTCTCTTTGGCGATCATCACCACCAACTCAGCGACCACCATCCTTTGCCTGCTCTTTGCTGCCTCCTGCCGATGGCTTATCGGCCACCCCCCTGCAAGCTTTCACCAGACCAACATCTGGGAGCAGTTTGCTGTCAGCTGCCAACGCCTTCATCTTTCTGCCTGGGCCAGTACCTAGGAGTCGTGGGAGCCTGCTGAGCTCCTGCCTGCTCCTCGTCCGTAGCACCGGAGACTTCCTAGCGGAGTTCGGGCTGAGCCCTTCATGAATGCCTCATCCATCAGACCTTCCTATGAGTCACTGCAACTGGGGACCAGTCCAAACTCCCGCTGGCGCTCTTTTCCCTTGTCACCAAGACGGTCGCTAACCACGAGTCCAACACCTGCGCCAGATCAATGCAGTCAACCGGGAACCGACCTGGCCCATCTGGCCTGCCTCGCCAGTTGGAACTGCACACACATGGAGGACATTCCCCGTGTTCGGAAACATCCTGCTCCCCAGGGGCTGGTTCTGGACCCGCGGGAGAGGACGCGACCATGCCATCCCCACCACTCCCCTGCCGGAACTCTTTGCTGCCTCAGTCGCCTCACCATTGTCCTACCCTTCAGGCTCCACCCCAGGAGCCCGGACGCCGCCGCCGCTTCCGCTTCTTGCTCAATTCTCCTGTCGGAGCGACGCCGGGTCGCCTCGGGCGTGGAGTTCATCTCCCCTCGCTACTTCCTAGTGGGAGTCCCTCGACCGCTCACAATGCTAAGACTATTGGTCGGCTGGCCTGTGTCCCTTGTAAGTCCATCAACTTCTACCTCCACCGCTCTGGATGCCCTGGCCTCCGAGCAGCAGGAACTTCGCCTCAAGCGCAACCCTAGACAATCGCCGGGCTATTGATTATTTGTTGTTGTTGCATCACCAAGGTTGTGAGAATGCATAATATGTGTTGTTTTAATCTTTCTGATAATTCCCAGTTGATCCACATGAAAGTGCGTGAGCTGCAAGAAGTTGTATCTAATCTGAAGTATGATGTTTTGCCCCATTGGTGGTCAGCCCTCTGGAGCTGGCTGCCGGGAGGATGGTTGAGTGCTATTGTACAGCTCTGCATTGGTTTAATTGTGTGCCTTGTTATCGATCTTGTTTCGCCTACGCGGTCTAATATTGCCTGTAACGTGTAAGAAACCCCTCGCATTTCCTTTACCCCCGCGAACCAAATTCTAATGTTGGTAATAAGCAGCTTGGTCAACTTGACCAGGACGGGCGAGAGGAGACAAGCGTCCCTTTAAATCGCCTCTTAGCGCTTCGCCCCCCGCTTTCTAAAATGTAAAAAGGAGGAGATGTAGTAGTGCACTGCCGACTCCAGCAGTGCCGTGAGAACGTTAGGACGCCAACGACTCCGCGTCTTTGCGGTCGTGATCGCACCTCCCCCACTCCTCATCCCCATGAGTCACGGGTCGTGAACTGTTCAAGCTCAATCACGAGGCAGGGACAATGGTCTTGCCCCCAGGTGAGGATTAGGCTCAGACGCGTACGCCCTTCCTCCTCAAGACGTAGCCAGATGAGATCATGCATCACATGATGAGTCTCCCCCACCCTCCCCGGCCTTTAGCCTCCCCAGTCCTCCCTCCTACACCATAGAGTAACAATAAAGGTGCTAGGAACCGGCAGACGGGAGAATGCTTAGGGAACACGGACCTCCGCCCCCCCCGCTGCTGGCGATCTCCACCAGATGTTATCTCCGCCGCCTGTCTTGTTCCTTTATTGACCAAGCAAGTGGGTTTCGACTACAGCTGGTGTTGAACTATCACCCACAGAATGTTCGTGCAGCATGTCTGTGGACTGAGCGGTTGGTTTGCCCTTAGAATGTTCACGCAGATGGCCAGAGATAAGCAATTAAAACAGTAAATAGGTAATAAATCAAGTGAAAGTTAATATTTTGGGAAATCCTTTCTTAGTGAGCATCTGGAGTATGTAAGGAACAGGTGTGCCAAATGTCATGTGTGTGGCTGTGGTGGTTTTTGAGTTCTGTTGATGAGTCAGTCAGTGAGTGGTATTTCGTGATATAGGTACACAGCAGTACCCAAATCTCCCATCAGGAGGAAGAGAACGGAGATGAGGAAAGCAGCAGCATAGGGCAGGACCATCAGGGACACACCAGGCAGCACGCCTCACTCATTCACCCCTTTTACCCTTTAAAACCAGACCACAACTCTTTCATCTGCGCAGCACTGGGAGCAGTGCATTTAAAAGAGGGGGTAAGCCATCATACGTAGCTGAAAGAAACCTTCTGTCTCACCTCGACCTGCAGATCCTTTTGTATCTCAGGCAAACAACATGACTTCTGTTACCTTAGCAAACCACACACTGTCTGACCCAAAAAGCCGTTTGCCCACACAGCAAAATTGAGCCACTTTAATAGACTTTGCTTTACCCAGAAAACTCTGGGAATTGTAGTGCTGTGAAAACTTTGAGATCCCCAGTACAAGGGTCATTGTCTGCTTACACTCCACTTGATCGCATTGTATTAAACAAGCGCATCTGGTTGGTCTACACAGGCAAAAATATCAACTTCACTCAGCAAAATCATCCTCCCGCTGAGGCTCTTCTCCTCCTCAGGCTCCACCCTTAAATCTCCAGGAATCCCTCAGCCTGGATTTGGCAACCCCAGGTGCAGCCCACCCCCCCCCCCCCCCTGCACGTGTGAACGCTTGACCCCGCCTCCTACGGCTTCTCCCCTGCGTGGCCGCCCTCCGGGACTCACGGGTGATCTTGGTCTCCTGCAAAGCGGCATCTCACGATAAAACTCGCGCGTGTCCAAGAGCCTCCAAGAGCTGCAGCCCCTGCAGGGCTCCAAACCCGGCCTGGAGCTCCGGCGTTCCACGTTCCAGCTCACCAAGCTTCATCCCTCGCCCAGGAGAGGGAAGGCGGCGAAAACGTCACCTTCCGGGTCGCACAAAACCCTCTCCTCGCCAAAAGAAGACCCCTAGTAGCAAGAGTTCCACGCAAGTGCACATTTCGGGTTCCCATTAGACACCCTCATGCAGGGTCGAAGGAAAGAGGGATAGCAGCTTCGTGGGTAAAACGGGCCGGGGTTGGAGGCTCTTTGTCTCTGCTGAAATGCTTTATTCCCTCCTCCTCCCATTTTATTTTGCTTCGCCCTTTCATGGGACCCCCAGGTCCCACCTGGAGGCTGGCATCCCTAGTACTGGCCAGCTTTAAAAAGTTGGACTTCAGTCTGAAATCCACTTTTTTTTAAAGACCACTTAATATGAAAAAAACACACGAACAACTTTCTCTGAGAGGAGGCTGTTGGCTTTCTGATAGCGGTGTCAGAAATAAATAAATCCATTTCTGATTTTGTTTTCCAAATAAAAATGAAACTATATTTTATTTCTCTGTAGTTAGATACCCTGTTTCCCCGAAAATAAGACATCCCTTGAAAATAAGACGTAGTAGAGGTTTTGCTGAAGTGCTAAATATAAAGCATCCCCCCAAAAGTAAGACGTAGCCAAGTTTTTGTTTGGAAGCATGCCCGTTAAACAGAACACCAGAGCATGCAGCTGTGGAGCGGAAAAATAACATATCCCCTGAAAATAAGACATAACGCATCGTTGGGAGCAAAAATTAATATAAGACACTGTCTTATTTTTGGGGAAACACGGTAGGAATAAGTTCTGTATTAGACAGAAGATAGGATTTGTTCTGTATTTGTATAAAACCTCCTTTGCTCAATGCAGGAATGCAGGCTGAAGCCCAGCCCCTGCCCCACCTAGGGCATGTTCCTTTCATTCGCCATTAAAACCAAGAATGGACTCTCTAACAAAGGGGAACCCCTGGAAGACGGACATCAGCCTGCCTTAATCCCATCACTCAGCAGATAAGAGGTGTTCCACCTTTAGGCTTCTGTTTCCCTGATCCTGATCACCCAGTGGATCTCTTTGTGCTTTTTTTCCCACCTTGGATCTCAACTCAGTGCCTACGTCATTACCTCCTCCTCACTCTGGATTCTGCCGCGTGAAATTCAAAGAAGGGGACTGCCCTCTGAACTCTTGGATTTGGGTTCCTGTATTTGTTAATGAATGGTGTGGTGGGTTGTTCCGTAGTCTCCCGGATTTCCAGGCGGGAGAAAGTGTTTAAAATGCCTTGCAAAGCTGCTAGGCAGTTGCAGATGCTGTGGAACGGAGGTGCTGACACTTGTGGCCGAAGCATCTCAATAAAAAATCTTGCTGTTTTTACTATACTCGCTGTGTTGGGTCCTGATTGCTGTTCCTCCGCGCTGCCGAGAGCTGAGATCATTCTGAAATTATTAAAAGTTACCCTGGCAACGCGGTAACATTTCTGCCTATTGTTAGGGTTCCCGCTCCCCCACCCCCCACCCCCGTTTTCAGTATTTCTATATTTTTATTAAGTTCCAATATTGCCCCTCCTCTTGCATCCACACGGCAGTTTCCAACATTATATACGTACAATGAGTTCAATTATAAATAACTATTATAAATTTTTAAAAATTAAAAACTATACACGCATCTAGTAAAAACAAGTTGGCGATAATGTCCACTTCAATTGAGCCCCACTAAATCTTAAAGGAGGGGCAGAGTAATAAACCTATTATTTAACAGGTTGAGGAAAAACCTGGAGATTTTGGGGGTGAGACTTTAACTGGGTGGGATTTTAATGCCATAGAGTCCATAGTGGTAGAATTCTCAGAGGGTGGAAAATAGATTGACGTGTCTGATGCTGGTTGCGCTGTGTCACAACAGAAGAGAAGGTGGATGTAGATGTACTGTCTTGGATTGCCAGGTCTCTCTGGTCACTGGCAAGGGATGGAGTGGTGATCAGGTTGCCAGATCAAGTGTTTAGAAGAAGAATCTGGATTTATAAGCTGCTTTCCTCAACTGTATGGAGTCTCAAAGTGGCTTACAAAGTCCTTCCCTTCCCCTCCCAGCAACAGACACCTTGTGAGGTAGGTGGGGCTGTGAGAGTTCTGAGAGAACTGTGGTTAGTCCAAGGTCACCCAGCAGACTTCACGTGGAGGACTGGGCAATCAAACCTGGTTCTTCATATTAGAGTCCACCTGCTCTTAACCACTACACCATGCTGGCTTTCAGATCCAGGCTGGGAAACTCTTGAAGATTTGGGGGTGGAGCCTGCGGAGAACAGGTACCTCAGCTGTGTACGATGCCACAGGATCCGCCCTCTAAAGCAACTGATCTGTGTAACCTGGATGTGAGTAGTCAGTGCTAGAAGTACCTAGAGCAAAGCCTGGAGCCTTCTGGGGAAGCCACCTGAGCTTGATGTCAGCTTCAAAAAACAAATCACCAATAACCTTTTATTAGGCATTGAAAAGGGAAGAAAGAAAAGAAAGAAAAGAAAGAAAAGAAAGAAAAGAAAGAAAAGAAAGAAAAGAAACAAAAGAAAGAAAAGAAAGAAAAGAAAGAAAAGAAAGAAAAGAAAGAAAAGAAAGAAAAGAAAGAAAAGAAAGAAAGAAAGAAGCTATCATATGGCAGGAAGGGGTGGATTTCTAAAAAGAGAATCTGGGGACATTTAGGGTGTGCCAGCTGTCAGGGGTCCAATTATTAAGATAGCAGCACCAAAAATACCCCCTCAGGGGTATCTTTTTAGGAGACTCTCCTGATGATAACTCCCAGAAGTTTGAGGTGAAGTTTACCCTGGGGTCCAACCAGTTGGCGGACCCCTCAAAGGTGTAGCCCCCCAACTCCTATTAGCCTCCATTGGAAACAATGGGGGGATGGGGACACTCCCCTATGGGAATCCATAACTCTTTGGACTCTCCCTTAACCAAATCTCCACCAAAACCTGGGTGATATCATTAATGATAGTCTCCTGAAAAAATCCCCTGTAAAATTTTTGGTGCTAAGCAGCTCCAAAGACTGCGCCCCCTGCAGGCCAAAACACACACTGAACATTCAAAAAAATCCCCACCTGCATTTTTTTTTGGTGCCCCCCACAAGGTGGCGCCCTGGGCAACTGCCCACTTTGCCCAATGGGAGGAACGCCTCTGATGTGAGTTGTGATTCTAGGAGATCCCCAGGTCCCACCTGGAGGCTGGCATCCCTAGTACTGGCCAGCTTTAAAAAGTTGGACTTCAGTCTGAAAAACATCCACTTTTTTTTAAAGACCACTTAATATGAAAAAAAACCCCACAACTTTCTAGGAGAGGAGGCTGAACCTGTTGGCTTTCTGCCTATCATGCTTCCCCTTCCCCATTATAAACCATAGTTTGTTTATTTTGTACTTGGGGGTCTTGTGCAAGGTGTCCTGTTACCACAACCCTGCAATAAAGAGATCCAAACTATACATTATCCCCAACCTGATTTTGAGAGTCAAATGGAATGAGGAACTTGTTTTTCAAGTATGTGGGGGTAGGGTTGTCGACATGCCTGGTTAAAAATGTCCTATCCCTTTAAGGTGTGGAATTCGGCAGGTGACCTGCTCTGGGAGAAGCAGGCAAGTAATCTCACCTGATAAATAACATCCTGTTAAGCATCTATTAAGGGAAAAGAATTTCCCAGCTGTTAGCAATCATTGTGTGGGGGGGTCTAATTCTGATTAGGATCACAGCAGGGTTGTAATTTCTAGGTCTGGAAATACCTGGAACACTTGAAGTTGGAGCCTGAGAGAACTGGGTTTAGGAAGGGGAAGAAGGAACCAAGGCAGTCCCCCTGCCAAAACAGCCATTTCCCCCAGAAATGGAGTAATAAATATTTATGATTTATGAAGTCTGGAGATCAGCTGTAATGTCAGGAGGCCTTTAGGAAGTGGGTGGGGCCAGGTAGAGCATTTGTCCAGCAAGGTTTCTGATTGACACTTTGCTATTTGATTGGCTTTGCTGGTTCTTTTAAATGTTGCTTTGATAGCAGCTCCCACCACAGCACAAGGAGCTACACTGTGCTACTGAACTTCAGCTGTGGCAATAATTTTGTGGCCAGCTTGGCCTCCTGTGGCCGTCATTTTGTCGCTGTGCCCACCATGTCGCGTCAGAATTCCAAATGTGCCCACAGGCCAAAAAGGTTGGGGATTCCTGCCTTACAGGGACATCATAAGCTGGCTGTGACTTCTGTTAATCTCACATCGCACCCCATACACGCAGACAGACACCTGAAGTCTGGGGGGGGAAAACAGGGCAAACTACTATTCTCTTAAGGAATAGGCGGACAAGGTATACATTGTACTGATCCAAAATCAACACATTAAAAAAATTCAGTGCATTCAAATTTGCTGAAATGTTGTTCTCTAATACAATTTTTGCTATACCTTTTCCACCAAAAGAACTCAGTAGAATTGTAACTTCATCCTCTACATTGCTGGTATAGAAGAGTGTATCCTTGTAGTTCAAAAACTCTTAACTTTAACCCTTTTGTAGCTTAGGCCCCTTCCGCACACGCAAAATAATGCGTTTTCAAACCACTTTCACAACTGTTTACAAGTGGATTTTGCCATTCCGCACAGCTTCAAAGAGCACTGAAAGCAGTTTGAAAGTGCATTATTCTGCATGTGCGGAATGAGCCTTAGTTTCTAGAGCACATGTGTCAAATGCAAGGCCCGCAGGCCACATCCGCCCCGGCATACAATTTTATCCGGCCTGCGTAACACTTCAAATCCCATTGCCTGGCCTGGTCCCAGCCCCGGACTTGCCCCGCACCCCTCACGCCATCCCCCAGAGAAAGGAGTCACAGGCAGCCATGTAGGGCCAAATGGCGCCCAGAGGCAAACCCCCCTCCGGGCGCCCCCCCTGCGCGGAGCACTGCTTACTCATGAGTAATCACTGCTTACTCGCAAGTAATCCCCACTTACTCACGAGTAAACCCTGCTCCCCAGTCCAGCAGCCAGGACGACTGGCGTCTCGGCTGCTGGGCAGGAAGAGGAGCCAAGGACAGCCTCTCTTCCCAGCCCAGCAGCCAAGACGCCAGTTTTTATTTATTTTGGAATGATCTCCTGTGTTTTGATGTATATTCATGTTCCAAAAAACGTTTCGTTTTAGTCTGTTCAATAAATGTCTATTCTGTTCAGCCCGCAACCGAAAGTGTGCTTTGACTTTTAGCTCCCTGGGCGACTGAGTTTGACACCCCTGTTCCAGAGTGAAAACTAAGTCTGATAGCGAGGGCTCAAGTAGACTGTCTCAGATTTGTGAACAGGGGTTGCCTGTGTTTATGAAATGGAAGAGAGAAGGCAAGCAGCCTGCAGATGTTCTTCTTAACTTTCTTGGCTCCTGGTCCAAATGCTGACTTCTGAAATAAACAGCATCTGGCGTTCTCATAATAAGTGCTGGTTTGGTGGGGTTTTTTTTTTTTTTAAGAAAAGCAGACATTCCCAGAGACGGGTGCATGTCCTGCCTGGGGAAGAATCCCTGATTGCTTAACCCACCGAAGACAGCAGCTGCTCTTTCAACGGAATCTCCATGTTCGAAGCCTAGACTTTCTGCGCCTCTGTGCTGCTATCAGCCAAGCAAAAGTCCTCTCCTTGCTTCCCGATCCCAGGGCTACTTCCTGCTTCTTCTTCCAGCGGGGATAATATTAGTGCTGACCTTTCTGCCAAGGCCACATGATGGCTTCTTTTGGAAAGACTCCCCTGACTGCTTTGCGGCCTCTGCCTCTGCAGCTGCTGTGAATGGCCCCCCAGCACGAAACTTGACCCTCTTGGGAAATTCTCCTTGCCATAGTGAAACGGCAGAGCCCCCAACCCTATGACTCAGAGACGATAAGGAAGACTTATCAGCCATGGAGGAAAAACCCGCCAAAATCCCAGGTAGGGCTGACCTCCATGGGCAGCAGCCAGGGTTCTAGGAACAGCTCTGAGAGGTGCAGGTGCGGGGGGGGGGGGTCTCTTTAGGTAGAAGACAGGGAGGGTGTTCCCAAACCATTCACTGAGGTGTTGAAAATTTGCGATGAGTGAAGTTTTGTTCCTTTTCCTTCCGAGGTGGGAAGTGGAGGAGTTTTCATCCTTGGTGGGAGATTTTTGACACCCTGGTAAACAAAATTGCTCCTCTTCCCTTTTCCCTCTGCCCTGGTTATTAACTCTTATCAAAGCTCTCGGTGTTTGTCCTTGGACTTTGTAAGATATAATTGTATTTCCTGGCCTAGTACATTTTCAGGGTACAGCAGCCTTGGAGTGTGACGATCCGAAATGTTGTTGGTTGACGGCCAAGAATTTGCCAAGCAATGCGGAATGATGCCTTGCTTTTCCAGGAATGTTGATACATTAGTGTTGATACCCCCTCTGGGGGTAGAGCGGTCTATTAAATTGAATTAATAATAATAATAACAATAACAACAACAACAACAACAATAGTAGTAGTAGTAGTAGTCTATGGCACAAACCAGCTGAGGTCGTCCCAGTGGTAATCGGCACGCTGGGTGCCATCCTGAAAACACTAGGGCAGCACTTGAAACATCTTCAAATTGACAACATTAACATAGGTCAAATTCAGAAGGCAGCCCTGCTGGGATCCGCACGAATACTACGCCGATACATTACAACTTCCTAGGCCTCTGGGCGAGGCTCGAATTGTAATGAAGGCCAACAACCAGCTTAAGATCTGGCAGCTGTGAAATCTACAACAACAATAATAAAGTTAATGTGATGGTATGGCAAAAACTTGCCAGGGTATTTATTTGCAGGACTGGAAGAAGGCAATGAGAATTGAATTTAAAATGTAACTGTTAAAAACATACTTAAAAATACAGCATAGACCTCTGTTGGCTTACTGAGAAAATCTTACCCAGTGAGTGAGCCTCCGAGCTATAGTCACTCTGGTGAGAGTCTGCCTTAACTTTGCCAGTTCTACTGGGGTCAGGTTGCTGTCTAGGGAAATAATTCTATGCAAGGATTTGTAGCCTTGTTGAGCTTGTTGCTCTTTTTGTGTGTCTGGGGATTGTGTGTCATTTCTTATGGGGAAAATCTACCAGGAAGATTGGCATGTTTTCTAGGAAATTTTCTGGTTGGATTATGTTCAATTCCTAGTGCAAATTGTTGTTCAAGTTTCAGCCTTAGTCTGTTCATTATTTGCACGGCTTCCTATCACACTCTTAAAGATGTCAGGAGTAAACATATATGGGTGACATAAAAATTATTTCTTCAAAGCTAAAAAGTTGAAAAAGTGTGTATGTTTTTTTAAAAAAACAGGGCAGTCCACGAGTTCTCTTGTTTATACAAAACTTGTATGTTAATTTGTCCCCATGTGGTGGAGCTGAGCTCTGGCAAGTTGCTCTGCTTTGATCTCTTACCTCAGGTATTGCATAATTTATCTTGTTTAGTTATCATTGTTTAGGTACGGTCCGCAAAGCAAAAAAACATTTGAGGAAGCAGATCAGTAAACAGGCAGAGGCTCGTAATGGCAGAGTTGGCAGGCTGTGAAAGCACCTGAAACCCTGGGCTGTGTTTAGCGGACAATGCATGACTGTCTCTCAAGAGACCTTGATCTGAAATGACTTACAGTGAAATCCTTTTCAGGGTTGGAATTGGCTTGCCCAGTTCGAATGTCCCAAATTCAATTTGGTATGATCTTCTTGGGAAAATTGCCATCAAAGCACTTTTGGAAGATGTGCAAATAGGAAGATGAGTGTTCTTGTGTCTCCAAGAGACTTCCCATCATTCCTTTGGTGGAAGGAAAGGCCACCCCCTGACATCCTGTCTCCCTTGGAACCATTTTCCTTGCTGTAGCATCCATGGCTATAATTTCTCTCCTCCACCCCAAGCAGCTTCTTCAGGCTTACCAAAAACAAAAAATCAGTAATTGGCAGATCACTACAATGCATTAACATTATAACAATCGACTGCAACCATGTTCTAGTTACCACTTTTAAATTTGTTTAAAAGCAAGTATGTGGCCCATTTCATTGCAGTTATAAGACAAGCTTTCCCCTTAGAACTCCACAGTGAAAAGGGTAGAAACTCACTTTTAGGTAAATGAGAGCAGGAAAACTAATAGATCATTACAACATTGTTGTTCTATAGTGATCTGTCAATGACTGATTGTTTTTAAGCCCCCCCAAGCTCTCTGTTGGTGTGTTTGGGGTGGGTGGGGTAGAAACAGCTTAGGAGACTAAGACAAGAAAAATGCAGGGAAAACTACCGCGGAGACTTTACACTCCGAATGCTTCTTCATTCCTGGTGACAATCAAAGCTAACAGAGAATCCACACCCTGTGGGAAGCAGACCCCTCCTATCATTTTGTATCTCCAAGAGACTTCCAGGAATTGGCAGCATTTCGTTTTGCCCCGTGACCTGATGCTTGGGCACAAATCCATGGCATATACAGACCTGGGCAAAGTGTGCACAGTAGTATCTCTGATGCCGGTTGCAATCCAGGTTGCAATCCAGCTCCAAGGTCATTGCTGCCCTGCACCCAAGGCCTGCCCACCATTCTACTTTACCCAGCCCAAGAAGGAGACCCCCATCCCTGAAATAATTGATAGACAAGGGCCTTCCACCCTAGAGATGCCAGCCTCCAGATGGGACTGGGGAATCCCCTGGAATTACAACTCATCTTTAGACTGCAGAGATCAGTTTCCCTAGAGAAAATGGATACGTTGAAAGGTGGACTGTATGGCATCGTACCCTGCTGAAGCCCCGGTACTCCCCAGGTTCTATCCCCAAATCATCAAGAATCTCTCAACCTGGATCGGGCAACCCTCACCCCTCACCCCCCTCCAGTGGCTGGGGGCTGGGGCTAGCAAACCTATTCCAACCAGCCCTTTTGGAAAGAACTGGCTCTAGTTTTGAAAATGTTCATTGCTGAGATTTCATCTCAGCAAACATATATTGGGGATAAGAAACACAGGAGCGGCAATTGGCTCATTTCATCGTCGTCTCCCCGTCACCCACCCACACGCCTCAAAAAGCAAGTTTTGAACTTTTCTAGAGGCCAAGGAAAATAGATTGGCATATTTTGCTAAAAATACAAAAATAAATCTGAGAAAGCTTTATTCATTCATTCATTCATTCATTCATTCATTCATTCATTCATTCATTCATTCATTCATTCTTTGGATTTTTATACCGCCCTATCCCCTAGGGGCTCCGGGCGGTGTACAACATATAGACATAATACAGTCATAAAATAACTAAAACCTTTAAAAGCAGCGATAGAAACAATAAAAGACTGAGTATAGCAAATATAATAAATATAGGTATAAGTGGCATCCGACAACCCCATTTTCAAAATCCTCTCCCAAAGGGGGAGGGGCGGCAGGTCCCGTTAGATGACAGAAACCCAGGTGTAAGGGGCCGAGAAAAGAGGGGGGGGCACCATCAGCGGCCGGATCCTCCAAAGGCCCGGTGGAACAGCTCTGTCTTACAGGCCCTGCGGAACTTTAATTGTAATCATGGGAAGGGCAGATCTTTCCTTAAGCATGCGTATTGCTACTTCCAATGGTCCTGTGTCATATCTTCATTTTTAAAGAGACCTGGGACCCTAAGTGCCAAAATCTGTTCAATAAAAACTACTTTAAAGATTACATTTGGCAAGCTCACGCATGCTCATCCTTTATTCGAGTGGCAGGATCTGACGTTTGTGATTGCAGAATCTGGATTTTTAAGCGCTGATATAAAATGTCGTTTGATCTGCCCACTTGACAGAAAAAGGCAGAATTGAGAGCTGATTCTCCTGAATGGGAGCTCAGAAAAGCACAGTACCTTGCATGGCTCAATGTGTAAGAGCTGAGCCAGAAGGCAGGGAAATGGCGTGAGGTCCTTCCTGGAGCAGCAGTGGCGTAGGAGGTTAAGAGCTCATGTATCTAATCTGGAGGAACCGGGTTTGATTCCCAGCTCTGCCGCCTGAGCTGTGGAGGCTTATCTGGGGAATTCAGATTAGCCTGTACATTCCCACACAGGCCAGCTGGGTGACCTTGGGCTAGTCACAGCTTCTCGGAGCTCTCTCAGCCCCACCTACCTCACAGGGTGTTTGTTGTGAGGGGGGAGGAAGGGCAAGGAGATTGTAAGCCCCTTTGAGTCTCCTGCAGGAGAGAAAGGGGGGATATAAATCCAAACTCCTCCTCCTCCTCCTCCTCCTCTTCTCCTCCTCCTCCTCCTCCTCCTCCTCCTCCTCCTCCTCCTTCTTCTTCTTCTTCTTCTTCTTCTTCTTCTTCTTCTTCTTCTTCTTCTTCGAGGCATCAGTTCCACTGTAGGACCAGCAACGTTCAGGAACAGCTGGTGCAAAGTAGAGCAACTTTCTACTGATTAGCAAATAGATGCCAGGAGGCACCTGGAGATCTCCTGTTTGTAATTGATCTCCAGATAACCAAGATCAGTTTTTCCCAAGAAAATGGCTGCTTTACAGAGTGGCCTCTGGGGCATTATGCCCAGCCGAAGTCCCTCCCCTCCCAAAACTCCAAACCCCACCCCCCAAATCTCCAGGCATTTCCCAACCCACAGCTGGCAACCTTACGAGTGAGTTTGGCCAGAAGTTATCTGCAGTGTACACAAAGGTGGGAGTTCAATGGCCACCCTGGTCCACCCTGAACCTATTTTTCCTGGCTTACACAAACAACACACAGCACATGACAGGCTGTGACCTGGAGCCTCTGGCGAGAGCCAGCTAATCCTGTTCTGTGGAGCAAGGAGACGGGATGGCTGCGGAGTTTGGGGAGCTGACTCAGACACCCCTGCAGAAAGTATGGATTCCCCGTGCCAGCAAGCGCCTGCAGCGTAGGGGGTGTGAGTTGGAATTTCTTCTACTCTCCCGAGGGTTTTCCTTCCCCCTCCGGGTCTCTTTCATGCAGTACTAGAGTGGCGGGGCTGGGTTGTTAAGGAAATAACCTTTTATCTCGAGGGAACAGGTGGATGTGGTGCTAGGCCTGGTGTGGAAGGAGCACGCTGGGCCTCAGCCCAAACTTCTTGGTACAAAAGAGACCCTGACTCACTCAACTAGTCCTCCCAGTTCTACCAGGATGGATGCCAGGTGGGTAACGACTACATCTTTCACAACGCTGCTCTAAAGACTACCGTGGTTTCCACCATTCAGTCAGCCAGAGAAAGCAGAGGCGCTGGTGGCAGCAGGAGGCAAGCTCTTCCTACAGCTCTGGCAATTCTGACCTTTTGTAGGCGCTCCCTGGCTTCAGGTTCTCCCCCGCCTTCCCTCGATCCTCATGATGACCCCTGCCCATTTATCCCCCTCTTTGCAGCGTCTGTGCCCCAGTTCACCAATTCACCCAGCATGGTGATCATGGTGGGGCTGCCAGCTCGAGGGAAAACCTACATCTCAAAAAAGCTGACCCGCTACCTCAACTGGATCGGGATCCCCACAAAAGGTAAGGAGGAAGGAGGGTGGGCGAGGGCCTAGAACAGGAGGGGACCCTCTCCAGCACACACCCGCAGTGGCTCGCTGAAGATCCCAGTCTCCATTTCCCTAGTGTTCAATGTCGGGCAGTATCGCCGTGAAGCCGTCCAGACCTACAAGAATTACGAGTTTTTCCGCCCGGACAATGAAGAGGCCATGCAGATCCGGAGGTGAGGAAATTAACCAAAACAGTGGTACGGTGGAGAATCTGAAACTAGAGCCAAAGGGATGTGCGGTGGGAAATGCCAGGGGTAGAAAATCTGCACCAGTGGGTAACGGTTCTGATCAGGAGCGAGGAGAACAGGGTTTGGATCCTCATTTGTGTCAGCATATGAAGCTCCTCTCACACGATGCCCTAAAATGAGCCTGTCACTCTTGGACTGGCTCTGAGGACAGTTGAAGGGAAAGCCTTGGGAGAAAGGGCTACGATTCAAAGGTGGTAATGCCTAGGGGTCACAGAGTGTGACAACACAATGAAGAAGAACCATTCAACAGAGGCGTAGCTACAAGGGGACCAGGGCGGGGTGCGCGCCTGGGGGCAGCAAAAATTTCAGGTTTGTTTATTGTCTTTTTTAGTGTTTTCAGTTTTTGGCTTGCAGGGGGCTCAGTTTTTAGGCTAGCAGCACCAACATTTCTGGGATTTTTTGGGGGACTCTCCTGATGATACCACCCAAGTTAGGTGAGGTTTGGTTCAGGAGGTCCAAAGTTATGGGCTCCCAAAGGGGGTGCCCCCATCCTCCATTGTTTCCAATGGGAGCTAATAGGAAATGGGGGCTACACCTTTGAGAGTCCATAACTTTGGACCCCCTGAACCAAACTTCACCAAACCTGGCTGGCATCATCAGGATAGTCTCCTAAAGATCCCCTGAAATTTTGACGCTGCTAGCCTAAAAACTGCGCCCGCTGCAGTCCTAAAAGTACAAAAAACACAAACGAGCATGGGGGGAGCAAAACTCAAATTTTGCACTAGGCTCAATTTCCCCTAGCTACGCCTCTGCCATTCAATAACATAGGACTGGCCTGCCAACTAGGTTTGCCAACTTTCATGTGAGGCCTGGAGATCCCTCAAAATTACAGCTCATCTCCAGACTTCAGAATTCAGTTTCCCTGGAGAAAATGGCCGCTTTGGAGAGTGGACTCTCTGGCAGTGCATCCCGCTGAGGTTCCTCCTTTAACCAAACCCCCCACTTTCCCAGACTCAACCCTCAAATATCCAGGAATTGCCCAGTTTGGAGCTGGTAAGCCTAAATATTTAGCTCTACAATCATTTGCAGTGTGGGAAGCTCTCTGTTCCCAACATTGCCTGCAGTTCCAGGGTGGCAATTGTTCATATTTCACAATCCTGGGGAGTCACCCGTTCCAACTCAGATGTTGGGAGATCCCCATAGCGTCAGCATTTAGAGCACAGTGCCGTTTTACATCCTGTGACTTTTTAGAGCAGTGATGGCGAACCTTTTCGAGACCGAGTGCCCAAATTGCAACCCAAAACCCACTTATTTATCACAAAGTGCCAACACAGCAATTTAACCTGAATACTGAGGTTTTAGTTTAGAAAAAAACAGTTGGCTCAGAGGCGTGTGTTACTCGGGAGTAAGCTTTTAAGCAACTGTGCAACGCTTCGAACGGGTGAATCCCGACCCTAGGAGGGTTTACTCAGAAGCAAACCCCATTGCCAGCAACTGAGCTTATTCCCAGGTAAAGGATCGTGCTTTAGTTCTTCCCATGAAAATCAGTGGGGTTTAACAGCGCTTATCAGGGTTACCTACACAGCCTCCCCAAAACTAGGTCTTAGGTTTAATGCTAATAATCTCCCTGAAATAATGACACTATTATCACATGATGAACTCTGGGCACACGTGCCCACAGAGAGGGCTTTGAGTGCCACCTCTGGCACCCGTGCCATAGGTTCGCCACCACTGTTTTAGAGTGTGAAATGAGCATTCTGGTTGTCATCTGTGAAGCTGGCCCATGTGCACAGCAAACCACAGAAGTGTGCATTCAGTCTGCTCAGATGTTTCATGCTTTTTCTGGAATGGAAGCCTTTCGCATGAAGAAATCCTTCCCCCAGTTTAGGAATCCACATAGCTACAAGTCGACCAGCTGTCTGGTCTCTCAAACAGTTCTCTAAATTCCCCTGCCCTTGTTGACACCTAACTTGTAATTGTAAAAAAGGACCACAAACTAAATATTTTGTATTCTTTTTTTATATAAAATGATATGCTGCCTCTTTGGAGAAGCTGTTTGCGGAGTCTTTCAACCTTAAACAAGTAAAACGTTCAAAACTAAAACCATCAGCCCAAATAGAAAGTTAGATTTGAGTCCAGTAGCATTTTAGAGACCAGTTACTTTTTTGGCAGTGTGGATTTTCAAGAGTTACAGCTCTAGATGTAGTTGACAAAGGCTGATTTTTCATGGCAAAATTGTACTGTTGTTAGCACGGGGAATACTTCTCTGCAGCCGGGAATTCTTCACGGCAGTGGCGTGCCTGCAATGGAGACATGGGGAGTCAAATGTCCCTGGGCGCCCCCTGGGGGGGGGGCAAGAAATGCAGGTCCGTTTGTGGCATTTTTGTATTTTTAGTGCTTTTTCTGGTTTTGGCCTGCAGGGGATGCAGTTTTTAGGCTAGCAGCACCAACATTTCTGGGATTTTTTGGGAGACTCTCCTGATGATATCACCCAGGTTTGGTGAGGTTTGGTTCAGGGCGTCCAAAGGTATGGACTCCCAAAGTGGGTGCCCCATCCCCCATTGTTTTCAATGGGAGCTAATAGGAGATGGGGGCTACACCTTTGAGGGTCCATAACTTTGGACCCCCTGAATCAAACTTCACCAAACCTGGGTGGTATAATCAGGAGGGTCTCCTGAAGATACTCTGAAATTTTGGTGCTGCTATCTTAACAATTGCACCCCTGACAGCAGGCACCCCCCAAATTTCCCCAGATTCTCCTTTTAAATCCACCCCCTTCAGCATGGATTTAAAGGGAGAATCTGATGTCCCCAGTTTAAACATTGAAAGTGATGCTGTTTCAGGGTGTGGGATAATCCACCCCAAAAGAGCATCACTTTCAATGTTGTTTTAACTGGGGACCCCAGATTCTCCCTTTAAGGTGGATTTAAATGGAGAATCTGGGCTCCCTAGTTTAAACACCATTGAAAGTGATGCTGTTTGGGGGTGGATTCCAGCATCACAGGGGCCGGTCGGGGGGGGGGGGGGGGCACAAAACACAGATTTTGCACCAGGCTTCATTTTCCCAAGGTACGCCTCTGCTTCATGGCTCCTGGTCTGCCATGTTGTTGCCCCGGTACCACCCAGTAGTATTGGCTTTGCTCCACAACTTTCAAAAACTGCCAAATTTGAAGTTCTTTTGAAATGCCCCTTTGTTACTCCGATGGCTTCCGTTGCTGTGAAAAACTCCACGGCACCAGATCCAGGGCCTGCCTCACCAATCAACAGGTGCTGAGTATCACCACCCTCTGCATAAAATCCTTGCGTTTGTGAGAGAATCCCTGTTGATAAGAGACGTGGCTGTCATTGCAGTAGGGGAAAAAACACGGAGGGAAAGGGGGGGTGGAGGACGGCGATTCTCTCGCAAATGCAAGGTTTTTAGATGGGGGGTGAGGGGGGTAAGCAGTGGCCCACCACCATTTTGGGGGCCTCTGAAAATGCTCCTAGAGGCTGGGCGGGTTTCTGTAGGACCATACAATCCCTTAGACCTGTGACAAGCTTTAAAAAACCTAAATATTACATGATTGTGCACAACTGGAGGTGGATTACAACCTCTCCCCTTCTTCTCCGCCAGGCAGTGTGCGTTGGCAGCACTTCAGGACGTCCGCACATATCTGAGCTTTGAAGAGGGTCAAGTTGCGGTAAGAGGCTTGTGTGGACCAACTGGCCCATGTAGGGTTTCCAACTCAGGACTGGAAATTTCCTGGAACTTTGGGGGAAGAGTTTGGGGATGGCAAGGTCTGGGGAGGGGAGGTACTTCACCACAGTGCATTGTCATACAGTCCATTCTCTACAGCACCCATTTTCTCTAGGCAGGGATGTCCAACTCTGGCGCTTCAGAGGTTCATGGACTACAATTCCCATCAGCCTCTGCTGTCAGGGGCTGATGGGAATTGTAGTCCATGAACATCTGAAGCACCAGAGTTGGACCCCTCCGCTTTAGGGGGACTGATTTGTATAATTTGTAGTTCAACTGTCATTCTGGGATATCTCCAAACTCCACCTACTCCTGCCTCAGATCACCTTGTTCAGCTACAACAGTCTTTCTCCCCCTATTGTCTTACCTTACTCAGGTTTTTGATGCTACTAACACCACGCGGGAACGACGGGCCCTGATCCTGCAGTTTGCCAAAGAGCATGGCTACAAAGTAAGCAATGAGGCGAGCAGCCAATGAGGAGGCTGTTCTGGGCAAAGAGAACTGGAGATTCAGAGCTCAACAAACAATTGCTTTTTTCACTGATTGCTGTTTGGTTTCCATACCGTCACTAGGATTCCTAGTACATCAGAGGGCAGCCTGGTGTAGTGGTTAAGAGCAGTGGACTCCAATCTGGAGAACAGGATTTAATTCCCCACTCATCCATATGAGCTCCGGACTCTGATCTCGTGAATTGGGCTTGATTCCCTGCTCCTCCACACGAACGGCGGACTCTTGCCTGGTGAACTGGATTTTTTCATCCACTCTGTGTGAGCGGCAGGCTCTAATCTGGAGAACTTGGCTAGATTCCTCACTTCTCCACAAGAGCAGTGGACTAATTTGTTTCCCGCTCTTCCACATGAAGCCTTCTGGGTGACCTTGGGCCAGTCACAGTTCTCTCTGAACTCTGCCAGTCCCACCTACCTCACAGGTGCCCGTTTTGGATGCTCTTTACTGCTGACGAACTCACTTTTACAGTCTGGGGATCAGTAGCCTGGGAAAACCCCAGATTCTGCTTCAAGGTTGATAGCCCTAACTGTTATTAGTTCCTTAGGCTTAAAAAACAGCGTGGTGAAAGAGAGGCCAAGAGTAAAATTCTCTCTTCTCCTGCCTCCTAAATAACTAGAGCTCTTGCAAACATACATGCTGAATTATTGCTGCCAGAGTCATCCTATAGCCTATAGTTCCTGTTGTCTGGTGTGTCTATGTGTGTGTGTGGGGGGGGGGGGGGGATGAGATTTTCACCCATCTTTTTTTCCTGGTTGAAATACCGGTAATTCTTCCATGAAAATTACTATTAGACCCAAACATGGAGTGTGCATGGAAAAAATTGGCAGGCATGAGGCATATTATACCAGTCTTTTTCCTTACTGGAATCATACCAGTCTTTTTTCTTTACTGGGATCATACCAGTCACTTTTCCCTACTGGGACCCTGCCAGTTTTTTCCCCTTCCTGAAATCCTTCCAGTCTTTTTACCTTATTGGGATCATACCAGTCTTTTTTTTCCCTTGGAAGGGTCATACCATTTGCTTTTCTCTACAGGGATTATACCAGCCCACCCCCCACCCCCCTTACTGGGATCCAGCAGTCTTTTTCCCTTACTGGATCATACCAGTCTTTTCCCCCTATCAAGTATTTTTTCGTTACTGGGACCATACCAATCTTGTCCCCATATTGGAGCCATGACAGTCTTTTTTCCCTTCTGAGATTAAAAGCAACCTGGGAGGGGGCCAGGAAGAAAGCGTCCTCTTCTGCCCACCACTAGCCTCCTGCTCATGTCTCCCTCCCTGCATGGCCCTGCCTTCCCTGGGCTTCCTCCCACCATCTGTAGTCATAGCTACCTTCAGTGCCTGGGGGAGAAAGACCAGCCATGCAAGTGGCACAGGAGGTGCATGGGCAGAGCATTGGGGGCCATGGACCCCACCAGATGCCTGTGGCCCGGGCATTTGCCCTGCCTCCGTGTATGGTGACGCCAGCCCTGGAGGATGCAGTTTCTTCGGTGAAAATGGAGAGGGGAAATGCTAGCCTGCTTGGCCCTAGAGCAGTGATGGCGAACCTATGGCACGGGTGCCAGAGGTGGCACTCGGAGCCCTTTCTGTGGGCACACGTGGCGGAAAATCACCCCCCCCCCCCACACACACACACATATCTAGGCTAGCCTGGTCACGATCCTTTACCTGGGAGTAAGCTCGGTTGCTGGCAATGGGGCTTGCTTCTGAGTAAGCCCTCCTAGGGTCGTGATTCACCCATTCGAAGCGTTGCACGGTTGCTTCACCAAGCTTACTCCCGAGTAACGTGCGCCTCAGAGCCAACCATTTTTTCTCAACTAAAACCTCAGTATTCAGGTTAAATTGCCATGTTGGCACTTTGCAATAAATAAGTGGGTTTTGGGTTGCAATTTGGGCACTCGGTCTCAAAAAGGTTCACCATCACTGACCTAGAGCATGCTGCCATGACCACACCCCTCTGTTGCCACAGGTTTTCTTCATTGAGTCGATCTGCGACGACCCAGACATCATCCAGGAGAATATCACGGTAATGCACAACTTACATTCTTCTCTCCCTTGCCCAACACCAGGCCACTTGGCAGGAGGGCTGGTGCCCTAACTTTGAGAAGGAGAAGGCACAGTGTGTGTGTGTGTGGGGGGGGGGGGGGCACTGATGCACTCCAGGGGCTCAGCTCCCCCTAACACAGAGAGGTAACCAACATGCCCACTGGAGGCCAAGTTAGCTTGGATCTGGATGTGGCATGTAAATCTAGGGGGAAACTGGTATCCTTTGCTTGGAGCAACAAACTACTGAAGCAGCCATCCTAGGCAAAACTTAATCTCCGCAGAAATACTTGTTATGAAACCTCCCTGGAGTCTCCAGGAAGCAAGTGAACCCTAATGTGAAAACCTCTTCTTTTACTCTTCCTCTCCTTTTCCCACGCCCGTCTCACTCGCTTCTCCTGTTTGTTTCCCTTCATCCAGCAAGTCAAGCTGACCAGCCCCGACTACAAGGACTGCAACCGGGATGAGGTGGTCGAGGACTTTCTCAAACGGATCGAGTGCTACCAGAAGACCTACCAGCCCCTCGACGATGAGCTGGACAGGTAAGGATTCAG
This sequence comes from Sphaerodactylus townsendi, assembly GCF_021028975.2. NCBI lineage: Eukaryota > Metazoa > Chordata > Lepidosauria > Squamata > Sphaerodactylidae > Sphaerodactylus > Sphaerodactylus townsendi. Next base: position 177,649,209 of record NC_059427.1, on the reverse strand, counting down.
CTCACCTGTAGGTGTGCAGTGGTTGTCTTAAAGGAATGGGGAGAGCTTTGTGTATTTCATACGGCCAGTGGCTTATGCTGAGTTTACACAGAAGGTCAACTTTAGGAAGGAAAAGGCAAATTTGTACTGTATAGGGTTGTATTTGGTCAAACATATAAGTGGAAGACGCAGGATTTTTCCTCACAAGTCCCCAAAAACGTTTGTGAAACACTTTTGCTCCCCTACCCCATTTTGTCTGCATCTCATCCCCTCAAAACAATTCTTGCCAGCCATTTTGTGTTTTTTCCAGGTTTTATTTTTTCATGGATTTGATGCTTCGATGCTTCAAAGCTTCATACTGTGATTCTCCATAGGTTGTGCACTCGAAGTTTCAAAGGTTTAACCTCCAAAATTTTAAAAAAAACAACAACCCTGGCAAACATAACCAGGCAAGATGATGGAGCGAGCTCAGAAAATGGTTCAGAGGAGAAAGCCCTGAGACTGGTGTGGGATGTGTCTTAAAGAGATCACACAGCAAGGGAAAACATTTTGAAAACATTTTCAGAAAAAGAATTGCTAAAATCAAGGATGCATCTCAAACGTTTTCAGACTGGAAATAAATCATTTGGCAATATGTTGCAGAACATCTTGGAGGAAACGTTTTATTTCCTGCTTGAAAACGTTTTAAAGTCTCTGTGTGGAAAGTACCACAGCGCTCTCACCAAGTTTTTTTGAAAAAAGGGAAAATAAGACCCAGTCCAGAATTCTTTTGCCAATAGTTGTCCCACCGATACTTCCAAGCAGAACCTGATGATGATACCCTTCCCTTATGCCAGTGATGGCGAACCTATGGCACGGGTGCCAGAGGTGGCACTCAGAGCCCTTTCTGTGGGCACTTGTGCACAGAGTTCATCATGTGGGGAGGGGGGAGAAAATCACCCCCCCCACACACACCTAGGCTGGCTTGGGCATGATCCTTTACCTGGGAGTAAGCTCAGTTGCTGGCAATGGGGCTTGCTTCTGAGTAAACCCTCCCAGGGTCAAGATTCACCCATTCAAAGTGTTGCACGACTACTTCACCAAGCTTACTCCCAAGTAACATGCACCTCGGAGCCAACTGTTTTTTCTAAAGTAAAACCTCAGCATTCAGGTTAAATTGCCGGGTTGGCCCTTTGCGATAAATAAGTGGGTTTGGGGTTGTAATTTGGGCACTCGGTCTCGAAAAGGTTCGCCATCACTGCCTTATGCCGTAAGTCCTTTGTACATGGAGCGACATGTAACAATTAATGGCCAGCAGGCTAACCTGGACCAAGTGGCTTGGGTATTTTTACACTTCTGTTCTGTGTTTCCCCCTCGGGCATCCCCCCCCCCCCCACAAGGTTCAAAAGGCAGATAAACAATCAAGGGGAAAAGTCCCATGGAGTTGGTAAACTGCAAGCAGGGAAAAGGGTTAAGAACTCGCTCAGTGTTAATCTACTGAAAATCTATCCAACAAAGCTGGTTTGGTAAGGGAGGGGGAAGTTTTGAGCGCTAACTGGCATGAAAATGTTGTTACATGTTTTACATAGCATGACATGTTGTGGTGGAAAGGGCTGCCAAGAACGAGGATGTCCTGGATCAATGTATAACACTTTTCACGTACACGACAACCGCAGCAAGGATTTTATTTGCATACAATTGGAGGGACAATAACATTCCAACAAATCAAGACGGGGATCTTACAAGTCACGGAATATGCAGAGACGGCAAGGCTGATGGTGTTTATAAGAGACAAGAACATGGACAGGTTCCTTAAGGACTGGAAACTTTGTGTGGACTACCTGCTGAAAACATATATGAATAGAGAAATAATGGCAGGGTTTGAGAATTAGATGAAAACCCCAGATCCGACTGAAATAGTTTTATGAGGAGGACTAAAAGTGAAAGAAAGGCAGGTACTTCTCACAAGCACGAAGCTAGATGTGCATCCAGATCCACAATGAGATAGCTGGAAGGCACCATGCGTGTGTGAAGGGATGTCCTTGATACGTGTGTATGTTTTTTTCTTTTCTTTTCTTTCTACTACTATTATTATTATTATTAAATAGTGGGGGAGATCAGATGTGGGTTTCTTTTTCTTTTCTTTCCGTATGTGTTGTTTATATGTGTAAAATAAAAAAAAATTCTTTAAAAAAGAAAAGAAAGGGCTGTCGGGTATGTGCCACCTGGTGGAGATCTGTGTGGGGCTTCCAAGGCAAGGGATGCTCCGAGAGGGCTTATCACTGCCTGCCTCTGTGCTTCCCTCGTGGTTTCTCATCCAAGCACTAAGAAAGGCTGACTTGGCTGACTTCTGAGATCTGATGAGATCAGGCTACGTAATGTGTAGTTAGCCCTCAATACTTAGCCTTTGCGTAGTCCCTTCTGAGCGTTCAAAGCTTTTAGCAGCCAACACCTATGGCGAGTTAACAAAAAAACCATATTGTCGAAGGTTTTCACGGCTGGAATCACTGGGGTGCTGTGTGGTTTCCGGGCTGTATGGCCGTGTTCTAGCAGCATTCTCTCCTGACGTTTCGCCTGCATCTGTGGCTGGCATCAGATCCTCTGAAGATGCCAGCCACTGATGCAGGCGAAATGTCAGGAGAGAATGCTGCTAGAACACAGCCATACAGCCCAGAAACCACACAGCAGCAACCCCCCCCCCCCCCCCCCCTTGACTACATTTCATCCCAAATGTGGAGTTTGAGGTTTCTGGGAAGAATTTCAGAGCACTTCAAACAACTGAATGTGTGTGACCCTTCGCTCCCTTCCCCTGCCTCCCACAGTTCTCTGTCCTACATCAAGATTTTCAACGTTGGCTGTCGGTACCTGGTGAACAGAGTTCAGGATCATGTGCAGAGTCGAACAGTTTATTACTTGATGAATATCCACGTGACACCTCGTTCCATCTACCTCAGTCGGCACGGGGAGAGCGAACTCAACCTGAACGGGCGCATTGGGGGCGATTCCGGACTCTCTGAACGTGGCAAACAGGTAAGGCAGACAGAAAGGGGTCAAGGGGCAGAGAAAACCACATGTTCAGTGGCCAGCCAGTCCAGAGCTCTGGGCCGAGCAACACCGGCCTGAGCAAGACCCCAGCCTGATCCTGAAGAACAGAATATACATCATTGTCTTACATAATGTCAACCCGTTGCACTACCCCACACAGTACTGTCTGTCTGCTGGAGACCCTGCCGTGTATGTTACATGCTGTCAAGTCACTTCTAACCTACGGCAACCCTATGAATTCATGTCCTGACCATAATAGCACAGGCTAGCCCCATTTCATCAGATCCCAGAAGCTAAGCTGGGTTGGCCGTGGATAGTACTTGGATGGGAAACCACCAAGGAAGGCCAGGTTGCTACACAGAGAAGGGAGTAGCAAACCACTTCTTTTGCTCTGTTGCCTTGACCTGGATGACTCAAACTCACCTGATCCCTTCAAATCTTGGTTGCTATGCAGGGTCAACCCTGGTTAGATGGGACACCAGCAAGAAAATCCAGGGCTGCTATAGGCAATGGCAGACTACCTCTAAATGTCTCCTGCCTTGAAAATCCTACAGAGTGGCTTGATAGCAAAAAAATTATTTGAATGAGCTCCAAAATATCCTCAACCCCCTTGCTCAGGTCTTGCAAACGGAAGATCGTGACTTCCTTTATTGAGTTGATCCATCCCTTTAAATGCCAATAAGGGCCTGTTGTTGTTTGTTTGTTTGTTGTTGTGGCTGCTGCTACTGCTGTTGATGTTTAAAGAGTCGATCCATCGCATGTCTCCTTTTTCTGCTGCTTCACATTTTCCTAATGTGGTGGTCCTTTCCAGCAAATTGTCTTCACCTGTTGTAACTACCGTGTTTCCCTGAATATAAGACAGTGTCTGATATTAATTTTTGCTCCCAAAGATGCGCTATGTCTTATTTTCAGGGGATGGCTTATTTTTCTGTGTTCTGTTCTTCGGGCATGCTTCCAAACAAAAACTTTGCTATGTCTTACTTTCAGGGGATGCCTTATATTCCGCACTTCAGCAAAACCTCTACTATGTCTTATTTTTAGAGGATGTCTTATATTCGGGGAAACAGGGTAGTAACTGCTACTACCAGTATTTTAAATGGAGATAGCAGAGATCGCACTGTAAGGTCGCAGTTTTGAAGTATGCATTTCAACAATAAGCCATAACCCTGCATCTCTTTAAACTGCTTCCTTGTATCTTTTGGAAAGCACCTTTCAAATAACCGTGACCGTGTCTTCCTGCTGAAGCAGTGGCGAGGCAAGACTGCACTATAGGTGCTTCCGATAAGCAGGATAGAATTCCAAAGTTACGTTGGATTTTGTACAAAGCTGAGAATGAGTTATGATTCAAAAGTAAATAGGGCTAACCTAGCAACGTCCCAGCCAACTAAAAAAGGAAAAAAAGAGGCCAGCTGATAGGGGACACCTTTATTGTCTTGCAAAGCCTCTTTTTAAAAAGCTACCCCAAGAGTTATGTTGGAAACAGCCGATGGGAGTGATGGACGTGGCACACGGGCAGTTTTTGCCACAGCTTTAAGTTATTTAATTCTGCAGTCAAAACTACCTTCAGTTTAAGAGAAGGATGACAGCAGTTACAATTTTCCATGTGTTTTAGCATGAGCATTTGGAGATTAAAACCAGTGCTTTAACGCTGGCACCACGTTAGCAGTGCAGACATGATATGACTGAGTGCATTTTACTTTTATTACTTGTTTTAACTGTGTCTTTCTCCTCATGATCCCCGCCTCCATCTTTTCCCCTCATAGCCACCCTGTGAGGTAGATCGGGCTGGGTGTGTGTGATTGGCCCAAGAGCTTCCATGGTGGAGTGGGGATTTGCATCTGGGTCTCCCAGACTCTGCTACAGTATCCTGGCTCTCTATTTCAGGTTCGCTTTCAAGTTAGGATTCATACAGCTTCACTTTCCCTTGCTTTTTAAAGATCCCCACCCCGCACGCACACGCATAGCATTCTCATTTCAACATGTAGCTGAGAATGACTTCTTCCTCCCTTGTCTTGTTCTGGAAACAATTCAGGGGTGCAATAACTAGGTTTGAAAATCTGTAACTCACAACAAACCTTTATTTCTCTTCTCCCTTTTTTCTCCTCTCTGCCTGCCAGTATGCCTGTGCCCTGGCCTCCTTCATCCGTTCCCAGTACATCCATGACCTCAAAGTATGGACAAGCCACATGAAGCGTACAATCCAGACAGCGGAAGCGTTGCATGTCCCCTACGAACAGTGGAAGGCACTGAACGAGATTGACGCAGTGAGAATTTCTCCTCCAACTGTTTTGACCCCATAATCTCAATCTGTGTTCCTCCTCAAAGGGAGGCAGAACTTGACTTCCTGTTCTCCCAGCCTCTCCATGGAGACATTAAATTTCTGCCTCTGACCCTCCAACTTTTTGGTAGAGTCAATTTAGGTCCTTCTTAAAGATCACACAATCCATGTGTTTTCTGTCAACATGGGTCTCTTTTTTGACCCTGGAGAGAAGACATGAGTCACATTATTATACTCATATAAAGAGACTTACAAGGCCTAGAGGGGGCAGGGTAACCCCCCCCCCCATCCCATTTTCCACTGCCACCGCAGCAAGAGAAAAATAAAATTTAAAATGGTCATTGGGCTGATGGTGTGTTATCATTTCTGGGGATAGAAACCAGATGTGATGTCAATCCTCTTTAGAAGTTGCCAGAAACTTTATGGGTTTTCCATAGATTTTTCTAGTTATTCCTAGAGAGGACTGATGTCAGTTCCTGATTTTCAAACAAGGATGAAAGGAACCCAACCCAACCCCAAAAACTAGCATAAATCCACAAAACACTAGTTTCTTTATTGTGTGCACAAATTACAGAATATGCGGCTTACGATAAACTATCCAACATACTTAAAAATAAGTCAACAAAAAACTTTTTGGAAGTATGGCAACCTTTAATTAAATTTTTACAACTTAAAGATGAATATGAGAATTTATTCATATATTTGCAGTGTTGATATTAATGAAATAAGATTATAAGAAATTCATTATATAAGTAAATTATATAAGTAAATTATATAAGCACAAATTCACTAAAAAGATTAAAAACCAAAGCCTCATAGAGATATTATAACCACCATATGTAAACAATGCAATTTGCTCGCACGCATAAACCATTGTGATCAGATACATTTTACTTGTTGACATGTGTCACTCTGTAAACCAACCAATAAACCAACACGTCCTGCTCCTGGCCAGGAATATGGTTGTGGCGTATACCTAACAGATTGATGTGGGCTCCAATATGAGTCCAGGCCTGATACAAAAATATTGTTTCTTGGAGCTCTTATTATAACAGTATATGGTTTTACATGCAAGCCTGCTCAAGCTTGAAAAATAACCATATTTATCTTCGTACATGTGTGTATATTTTCTGAGACCGCTATAGAAGGCTTTTTGGCTGAAGCACATCTGATCAGAGAATGCTACCCAATTGCGCTGTTTATATATGGTCGTTTTAGTACCTTCATTGTTTTTAATCTTTTTATGAATTTGTGAAAGCCATAAAGAAACGTCCCGGTTTTCCCCAGGGGTGATGTCATGACGTTGCCGGCAGCAGGCCGTCCTCTGCACCCTCGCCTGCCTTTCACTGGTTCCCAGTCTATGTAGCCATATGACACAAAGGGCTGCTCTCCATATTGCTTCCTTCCATTGATAGAGCAATATTTTTGTTCTAGGTTTTCAGTAGCAAATGTAGCAACACAGAAGGCACGGACATTTAATTAAAAAAATATGCAGTTCTCTTTATGGAAAATGATGTTTTGAGATCTCATTTAACATCATTTTCTTTATGGAAAAAGAGGTTAAATAAGACCTCCGGCGTGCAGGCAGGGTCTGGGCCCTTCAACCCCACAGCAAGACATCCCTTCAATGTCTCAAACAATGTGTTAGAGGATAGAGGATATTAAAATCAAGGCAGCATCAACTGGCAATTGATTACATTTCATCGTTCATTTTTTATAAAGCTGGATATATCTCAAGGAGCAGTCGCAATGGATAAGGGAGATACAAGGGTTGGGAAACATGTAATGAACAAGGATACACCCTCTACCAAGAGGTTGCAGGCAGAATCAAGCATCCTAACCCCTCGTGTGCAATTCCTTCCATGAATCCTCTCGGTCTTAACTTTAACAAGGCCCAGATGTCTCCAATTCCCCATTTATTCACTATTTCAGGGTGTCTGTGAAGAAATGACCTATGAAGAGATCCAAGCCAACCATCCAGAAGAATTTGCACTGAGAGACCAAGACAAATACCGATACCGCTATCCTAAGGGGGAGGTAAGACCTGGGATGTTTGGTTAGCATGCCAGAAGTAATGAGATTGATCTCGTCACAGGGAAATGTGATGACTGAACTGGTTGGGAAAGAGCATCAGGGGGTCTGTTGGAGAGGAAAGGTATGAAGCGTTCAAAGGAGAGGGGCCTGAATGGGCCACAGGCCCCTCTGAATCTGTTCCTCCCTTCATCTATACAGTCATATGAGGATTTGGTGCAGCGCTTGGAACCTGTCATCATGGAGCTGGAACGACAAGAGAACGTACTGGTCATTTGCCACCAAGCTGTGATGCGCTGCCTCCTCGCCTATTTCCTAGACAAAAGTGCAGGTATCAGACTCTTTGTTTTCTCTTTCGTTCTTTAACCTTCTCAATTCACATAGGTTTGGGTATGGGAAGGAGAGCACTCGTCCCCAACTCCCTACGACTTACGCAGAAACAAGGTATTCTCCCACAAATAGGCCGAATACCCACCGGCACTCTGGTGCGCGATGGGACAGGAAGCATGTCGGGGCAAGAAATCTTGTCCCGCCGCGCTTCCTGTTTGTGGCGCGCCGAGAGAGGAGGTGCACCGGGGGAAGAAATCTTGTCCTGATGCGCTTCCGCTTGCCCTGCGCAAGCTTCTTGCTTTCTCTCGGGGAAAGCAAGAGCACTCCTGGCACAACTTTTTGCACCAGAGTGAGGTGAGGCCAGGGAACACCGGCTGTGGGTGATTGGCCATCGTGTTTGTTTCCTCTAGTACCCACAAGAAGAAAAGGCTGGGGACCTGCCCACCACAACTGTAAGGGGACAGAAGCAGAGCCAGAGGCCTAGATTCGTACACAGATGCTCTCTTCCCTAATTCATTGTTCTCTCTCACTCCAGAGGAACTGCCATACCTGAAGTGCCCACTACACACGGTTCTGAAGCTAACACCCGTGGCCTATGGTGAGTGTTTCCATCCAACTCAACACCGTTTTGCCAATGGATTTCAGAAAATCCAATTGTCTCCTTCCCTCGGCTGAAGGGTAAGCAAGAAATCGAGGCCCACCTCCTACGGGACACGTTTATGGCATCACAAAGCATCCATATCCTGAATCAGTCCATCAGTTTTGTCTCCAGACCCTGAGGCAGAGATCTTAAGAACATAAGAACATACGAACAAGCCAGCTGGATCAGACCAGAGTCCATCCATTCCAGCTCTCTGCTACTCGCAGTGGCCCACCAGGTGCCTTTGGGAGCGCACATACAGGATGTGAAAGCAATGGCCTTCTGCTGCTGCTGCCCCCAAGCACCTGGTCTGCTAAGGCATTTGCAATCTCAGATCAGGGAGGATCAAGATTGGTAGCCATAGATTGACTTCTCCTCCATAAATCTGTCCAAGCCCTTTTTAAAGCTATCCAGGTTAGTGGCCATCACCACCTCCTGTGGCAGCATATTCCAAACACCAATCACACGTTGCGTGAAGAAGTGTTTCCTTTTATTAGTCCTAATTCTTCCCCCCAGCATTTTCAATGGATGCCCCCTGGTTCTAGTATTGTGAGAGAGAAAAATTTCTCTCTGTCCACATTTTCTACCCCATGCATAATTTTATAGACTTCAATCATATCCCTCCTCAGACGTCTCCTCTCCAAACTAAAGAGTCCCAAACGCTGCAGCCTCTCCTCATAAGGAAGGTGCTCCAGTCCCTCAATCATCCTCGTTGCCTCCTTTCTTCTCTGCACTTTTTCTCTATCTCTTCTTCAATATCCTTTTTTTTTTTTATTTTGAGATGTGGCAAACCAGAACTGAACACAGTACTCCAAGTCTGCTGTGGGTCAGCATCTCACTGCTTTTATATAAGGGCATGACAATCTTTGCAGTTTTATTCTCAATTCCTTTCCTAATCATCCCCAGCATAGAGTTTGCCTTTTTCACAGCTGCCATGCATTGAGTTGACGTTCCCATGGAACTATCTATTAAGACGCCCAAATCCCTTTCCTGGTCTGTGACTGATAGCACTGACCCCTGTAGTGCGTATGTGAAGTTTGGATTTTTTGCCCCTATGTGCATCACTTTACATTTTGCTACATTGAATTGCATTTGCCATTTCTTAGCCCACTCACCTAATTTATCAAGGTCCACTTGGAGCTCTTTGCAATCCTTTGCGGTTCTCACCATCCTACATAATTTGGTATCATCTGCAAACTTGGCCACCACGCTATCCACCCCTACTTCCAGGTCATTTATGAATAAGTTAAAGAGCACTGGTCCCAAAACACCATTTCCTACATCTCTCCATTGTAAGAATTTCCCATTTACACCCACTCTTTGCTTCCTGTTTCTCAACCAGTTTTTAATCCATAGAGGACTTCCCCTCTTATTCCTTCATTGCTGAGTTTTCTCAATAGTCTCTAGTGAGGAACTTTGTCAAAAGCCTTTTGGAAATCCAAGTAGACAATGTCCACTGGTTCCCCCTTATCCACATGCCTGTTTACACCCTCAAAGAACTCTAGTAAGTTTGTAAGACAGGATTTGCCTCTGCAAAAGCCATGCTGACTCTTTCTCAGCAGGTCTTGCTTTTCTACATGTTTTATAATTTTATCTTTTATGATAGATTCTACTAATTTACCAGGAACAGATGTCAAACTGACTGGCCTGTAATTTCCCAGGTCCCCCCTATATCCTTTCTTAAAGATTGGTGTGGCATTGGCCATCTTCCAGTCTTCAGGGATGGAGCCTGATTTCAGGGTTAAGTTGCATATTAAAGTGAGAAGATCAGCAATTTAATGCTTGAGCTCTTTAAGAACTCTTAGGTGAATGCAATCTGGGCCAGGGGATTTGGTAGCATTTAGTTTATCAGTGGCTGCCAGAACTTCTTCCTTGTCTACCATGATCTTCGCCTCCTAAGAAGCATGGTTCAAGTGCAGGAATTTTCCTCACCTCCTCTTGGGTGAAGACAGATGCAAAGAATTCATTCAGCTTCTCTGCAATCTCCCTGTCATCTTTTAGCACACCTTTTATTCCTTTGTCATCTAACGGGCCTACCGCTTCCCTTCTTTTGATATACTTGAAGAACTGTTTGTTGCTGGTCTTGATGTTCACAGCCATGCGTTCCTCATAATCCTTTTTTGCCTCCCTTACAGCTAACTTGCTTCTCTTTTGCCACCATTTGTGTTCCCTCTCATATTCTTCATCAGTCAAACTGGACTTCCATTTTCTAAAAGACATTTTCTTTTTTCTGATAATTTCCTCAACCTCTCTTGTTAACCATGGTGGCTTTCTTTTGGACTGGGTGCTGCCTTTCCTAACCTGCAGAACACATTCCAGCTGAGCTTTTATTACTGTGTTTTTAAATAACCTCCAAGCATCCTGGACAGTTTTGACTCTCTTGATTTTCCCTTTCAGCTTCCTGCGCACTATCCCCCTCATCTTTGAGAAATTTCCCTTTCACATCACAGTCCAACAGGTTCTTTTTCTTCCATTGGAAATGCCAGAATTGAACTTGCAACCTTCCGCATGCCAAGCAGGTATTCTGCCAGTGAACTACACCCCCCCCCCCTCTCCCCTCTATGTATCAAGCACAGGAGTTCCTATGGTGCTGTGCGGATCATGGGAGGGAGATGCATCCAAAAGCGTTTAGGGGCACTCAGTGGACATTCATTTTGCTGTGGTATATATTTGAAGAGACACGGACTTTCTGTGTGGTTACCTCAGCCGAATACTAGCTGGCAGTCATAATACCATATTCAGCATAACAGGAATTTGCTGTTCCCCACGCCCGCTGCACTCCCTCCCTTTTCCACTTGAGAAGCCGCAGGAAAGATTTTACTCAAAACATGTCTGTAAAAGACTATGGCCAAGCTGAGCTTCATGCCCCTGCTCTCCTTCCAGCATTCAGGTCATGCTCTTCTGAAAGGGCTGGTCTCCTAACTTTATATGTGCTGCTAAAAGTTACAGCAATCCATTTCAACATCACCAAATGCAAAGTGCTGCCTCCAGAGGCATATTTGAACATGACATTGCGGAGGCAAGGCTATTTTCTTGCAGGATGCTGCAGCCAGATGGTGTTTTATTTAAACTGTTTCACACAAGGATGTTTGTTCTGTCAGCTGAGGTGCAGCAGTCGAGAAAACTGTATGCTTCCACGTTAGAATAGAGCCTCAAACAAATATGAGAATCATCATTCATTTTTATGTATAGTCTTTGTCAAAACCATTATTTTGTGCGTTGTTGAACATGGTACTTTGATACAAGAGCATTTATACCAAAATGTATTTTTACTTATATTTTTACGTCAATCTATGGCTACCAATCTTGATCCTCCTTGATCTCAGATTGCAAATGCCTTAGCAGACCAGGTGCTCAGGAGCAGCAGCAGCAGAAGGCCATTGCTTTCACCTCCTGCATGTGAGCTCCCAAAGGCACCTGGTGGGCCACTGCGAGTAGCAGAATGCTGGACTAGATGGACTCTGGTCTGATCCAGCAGGCTAGTTCTTATGTACTTCAGAAAGGGAGAGTAGGGGGTAGGCAGGCACTAGGACCCAGGCAGAGCATTCTACAACAACGAAGGTCTGGCATGCTTTGTCCTGGGGCGGACGAATGTGCTAACACCTTTATGTGAAACACAGCGCAGGCTTCCTGGGCAGTGCACATCAGCGTAGCAGCACCTGTCTTAGCTGTGGACCTGAGGCATTCTGTCTTAGCAGACACTAACAAGACCCGGTCTGAGTGCAGCACGGGTCTTACATGGGGGAGGTTTTGCTTCACAGCAATCACGTTTTAATCAGCCCTCTAGCAGGAGGGGAGATACGAAGGAAGCGGCTGTCATGTCAGATTCCCAAACTGTCCTCCCAAATGTAGCCGCCCAAATCAGAGCAAGTGTTTCCTCTCTTTGCCCATCAGCCTGGTAACGATTCCTTTAAGAAAAGGAGCTTCTTACATCCTAGCATTTATTTGCATCAGGCATGAGCTGATAGAGCAGGGGTCTCAAACATGGTGTCTGAGGGCACCATGGTATCTACCAAAATGGCTCCTACCAAGTATTTTCAGAAAGGTTGGTGGGGCCAAGAGGGGCTTTTGGTCACTGGAGATTCAATTGGCAGTGCAGAATTTTTAAAATGTTGATTGGGCAGCAGTTTTGCAGCTAGCTCCGCCTCCTCAAGCAGCCATTTTGTGCCAGAACCCACCACGCTGATCAGAATTACAGAGACACCCACGGGCTCAAAAATGTTGGGAACCGCCATGACAAGAGCCACCTGGGGACTGCTGGTTAGTTTTTGTTTCAAGCCTGGAATCTTCTTTTGTGGACAGGCTGCGAGGTGGAATCGATCTTCCTCCACATCGAGGCTGTGAACACACACCGGGAACGCCCACAGGTAAGAAAGATCTCAACTACAATAAAAAGTGTTCCCTGTCAGGGATCCAATAGGATCCTTTGGAGATACAACTAAAAAATATGTTGGTCATGACCAGAGCGGTCCTGAATGGCTCTGCTTTGCTATGAAGCAGGCTGCCTCTAAGGCAGGGGTGGCCAACCTATGGCACTCCAGCTGTTCATGGACTACAATTCCCATCAGCCCCTGCCGGCATGGCCAATTGTAGTCCATGAACAGCTGAAGTGCCATCGGTTGGCCACCCCCTGCTCTGAGGAACGCTGTTGAGCATTCCCTGTGCTCCTTCATCTAACTGCACCTGTTGGAGTCCTCCCAGAGAAACATTCAGCTTGCTCAGACTCACTTGCCTCTATGTTTTCCTCTTATCTCCCTTCCCCCACCCCCCCAGCACCTTTCCTACAAAACTAACCAGGCCCCCTTGTACCGGCACTACCGATCTGTGCCAATGGCCAGCCCTGAGCCAACCAAACGACCCTGCTGGAAAGATCTGGGCCGGTCCCCTCCCCCCTGCCTGCTTGACCCTCAGGTAAAGACTCCCCCTGCCTGGCTCCGTAATCTGACCTCCTCCTGTAGATCTTAATCATCTTGTCTTGTGGTGGATATTAACTAGCTTAGCAAAGGGGGTTTTATAGAATGGAGATATTCCCAGGTCTTTGGTAATCAAGGTTTTCCAAGCATGGTGTACTGGATAAGAGCATCACTCTAATCTGGCGAACCTGATTCGATTCCCCATTTCTCCACACGAGTGGCAGACTCTAATCTGGAGAACCAGACTGAATTCCCCTGCTCCTTAGCGTGAAGCCTGCTGGGTGACCTTGGACCAGTCACCGTTCTCTCAGAACTCCCCCAGCCCCACCTGTTGTGGGGAGAGGAAGGGAATGTGATTGCAAGACACTCTGAGAGACTCCTTAAGGAAAAGCGGGGTATAAAAATCTACGCTTCTTTCTCTTGAAAATGAAAGGAGGTCTCAGAGATAGAGCCGCATTCACAAGCAACAACCGCATTAACAGGAGTGGGAGGGAACATAGAAAGGGAAGGATCCGCCCACTGTCATCGGGCAGGTCTGTATTTGAACAAGAGATAGAGCCCAACTTGGTGGCAGAATCAAGAAGTGGAGGCCAGACAATGCCCATTGGGCTGCTGTGGATGGCTCCCCCAGCAACCCCTTTTTAGTGACCCTAAATCTTACTCCCTCTCTCATTGCAGAATGTTGATGTCACACGAGATCCAGAGGAAGCCCTGGACACGGTGCCGGACCATTACTGATCACATCAAGCCGTACAAGAATGCCACCTTCTGTTCTACAGTGTAATTCATATGGGCGATGTGGGCACACGGTGATGGCACAACCTGGAGAAATAAGGGTGTTGCCGCGAACTACCTTGCTTACAACGTCTCACAGTGCTGGCCTTTGCACATACAAATGGACTTCTCTGAAAGCACAGGTCGGCAAGCCTTAGGTGGAAATGTGTATCCCTGGGTTGTGTTGCGTACCGACTAAGAGAAAACTAAAACAAAGTTGTAGAAAGGTTGGGGGGAGGGGGGGAGAGATAAATCCTGGAAAGCTATTCCTTTGCTCCTGTCTGGAGAGATGCAAGTGTATTTTTAACCCTCAATAAAGTCAGTACATTTTCAAAGTCTTAAATTTTTATTGCTTCAGTGGAGAGGCATTTTCCTTACTACAAGGGAGGTAAATACAGAACAGTTCCATGTTTGAATAGCATCTCTTCCCTTGGTCCACATTCCTCTTATCTACAAACAAACCAGCAAGGACAAAGTGCAATTAACTTTGTGGCTGAGGGCATACAGCCTTACCAAGAAAGTATGTTTCAGTGATAGATAAATGATCCCAGTCTGCTGTGGAAGTTTTCCTCTGTTAGAGGAAATCAGACAAGACACATGGACTATTGTATAGGAAGCCCATCTCCTGTACAGTGAAAGACAAGGGGGGGGGTCCCCCCAGCATCACTTAAGGAAAACGGCAGATGACTGAATGTTGGCTGTCCCTTTGGAATCTGGACAGCTCAGTCTCAAATCCAGCACCGGAAGAGTTAGTGGCTTCCTGCTGCACCAGCTTCTGCTTCAGCTTCATTGTATTGGCTCATCCAAAACGTGGGGTCCTTGTTTTGTATCTGATGAGGAAAACGGCAGAGCAAGAAGCTAAACAAAACAACAGGACCCCTGAGAAGACTGCCCCAAAGCTATCTTGTTAGAATGTTGTGGGTTTTCTGGGTTATATGGCCGTGTTCCAGTAGTATTTTCACCTGCATCTGGGGCTGGCATCAAGAAAATACTACTGGAACACGGCCACACAACCCAGAAAACCCACAACATCCTAGCGATTCCAGCCGTGAAAGCCTTCGACAATACGCTATCTGATGTGATTTTTAAAAAAATTAAGTTTCTAGCCCCCATGGTTACACAGAAAACCAGAACACATTCTATCTAAAATGTTTATCTCCCATGCTCTGAAGAAAAAATATTTCTGAGGTGGCCACATGTGGAAAGTATTTACCTCAGAAGTGACTGGAGACTTGTTAAGACAGACACCCATGGTTAAGCAAGACCCTACTAGGTATGCAGTGACCTCTCCAGTTTACCCTCATATTAACTATGTGAGGGAGGTTAGGTCGAAAGGGAGTAACTGACTCAGTCCTACTGTTACTGGCTTTCATTCTTTGCAATCTTCATATTTACTAACTTCCACCTCTTTGGATTGTGTATTCCAGCATGACAAGGGGTTGGACTAGATCAGTGGTGGTGAACCTTTGGCACTCCAGATGTTATGGACTACAATTCCCATCAGCCCCTACAATTGGCCATGCTGGCAGGGGCTGATGGGAATTGTAGTCCATAACATCTGGAGTGCCAAAGGTTCGCCACCACGGGACTAGATGGTATCTTCAACTCTATGATTCTATTCTAAGCATTTGGACATAAGATGCTAAATGTAGGAAAGCATTCACGTCACCTCAACTTATCCCAAATTTCAGAAGCTGAACTTCATGATATGTATAATTTGTTGTTTTTTCCTGCAAGGATGGACCAGCCATGGGATTTCTGGGATGACCACATGGGAAAATTTAATTCCTTAGAAATACCCCCTTGTTGGAGTTGTGTGTGACCACTGTGTGATCACCACTATCCTGTGCCTGTTCTCAAGGCCCAAATCCTTTCTTCCATTCCCCCAGACCGCTAACTCTTTATAGCAACATTGTGTACCTTGGCAACAAACTGCAGGATCTGCTTCTTGGAAGTCTCTTTAGCTGCCCGTGGCCCCCATCTGAATTCAAACTCAGGTGGATCTGTGTGCGGTAGACGATTGTATTCCAGATACCTAGCAAATGGGAAACATGTGATCAACACTATGAGCCATTCCCCACACAGCAACAGAAGGATTAAGTGCTGCAAAAGTTTCCAGTGCCCTCCACCACTATCAGAACAGAAAGACCAAGTAGGCAAACTTGCTGTTTCGCACATATCATGCCAACATGAACACCTTGCAGCGTGGTACTAGCAGCCACCAAAAATGCTGTCTATCCACCACTCACTTCTGCCGAACAAATTCCTCCGTAATCAGTTTCTTCACGTCACCGAAGACCTTGTGCTTTTCTCTGAAAGGAAGAGGGGACAGGACTCCTGTCAGAGTGCACATCATCAACAGAACAAGGAGAGATCTGTTCCTCTGAGGCCCCAGTTCAATTCCATCTGCCCCACCAAAGGGGTTGGCTCTGTGACTCCCAGCTTCCCCAAAACAGCCACTCGTACCCGGGGTCAACTCGCAGCCTCCTCAGCACCTCCCAAACGGCAGCTGGAAGGAGAGAAAACACAAGAAGGGGGTTGGCATCTGAGCTGAGCAAGGAAAGGGGGCACACAGGGGGTGGCGGGAAACTCACGCTCTTTGGCCACGCCGGCCTTCATGAAGATCACGCTGAGAATGATGAGGAGGAGGCCGATCTTTGGAGTGTTCTCATCCCTGCAACAGAGAAAAATCATTTGCTCGCCTCAGCCCGAAGGAAGCCACGGGTAAAGTTAGCCAGCCAAGCCTGTTGAGAGCTTTTTCAAGAAAACAATTTTCTAACCAAGGGTTTTGATAACTTCGTTAATATGTGTGTTGTCAGTGGGAAAACAGGGCAGGGTCACAGAGACACAGAAGATGCTTCTTCTTGGTACTTGGTCCCCCCCCCCCCCCCATCAGTTACTTGAAGGTGACTAATATTCTATTTATTTATCAAAACATTTATACCCCTCCATTCCTCCTGGTTCAAGGTGGATTACGATAATTGTTACCACAGTCCCAAAAATCAAAGAGAAAATAGTAAGTAGCAAATATCTCTCCCCCACCCCGACCCAAAGATGTCTGCCATTCAAAACCCTCGCAAAGAGACAGGCCTTGAATGCTTCCTGAAGCTGTCCAAGGAAGGCTCCCCCACCTCTTCCGTACAGCCAGAGTCACAATGGAAAAGGCCCAGGCTCTGGCAGATGCCAATGGGCCACCTTAAGTGTTAGGATAGCTAATTCTAGGGTGTTTTCCACATGGGGAGTGGGGGTGATTTCCCCATTGCTATTGTAGCTCCCAATATAGTCCAGTGTCAGTGAGGCTTCCAGGTGGCAGCATTCCCTGTGCGCCCCCCCCCCCTGCCCCCTCCATTCCTCTCTGGCAGTCATTTCCCTCCAACCTAAGGCTGATTCCGCATGGGCCAAAAACAGCAGTGTGAAAACGGTGTGAAAACGGTGTAAAAGGGTTTAAAATGGTGTAAAAGGGTTTGTACTGTTTTCACACCATTTTCACACCACTGTTTTTGGCCCATGCGGAATCAGCCTAAGACACAAGGGAGGACTTTTAAAAAATTGCCCATTGACATAATGATATATCTGTGCGGCATCCGGCCAACAACTCCTGGAGACTGAAGTGTGGATCTCGACAATCAGATACTGGTTAAAAATCCGCTATAGATATTTAATGGGGATAACCTGATCACAAATGCACTAGAAGTCACAAACATTTAACGATTGGTCTGAATTGATCCACAACAAAACTGGCAGGGGGGGGGGGGGGAACAGCCCTGAGCGATCTGACCCCCAGCAGGGAACATAAGAACATAAGAAGAACATAAGAACTAGCCTGCTGGATCAGACCAGAGTCCATCTAGTCCAGCATTCTGCTACTCGCAGTGGCCCACCAGGTGCTTTTCGGAGCTCACATGCAGGATGTGAAAGCAAGGGCCTTCTGCTGCTGCTGCTGCTGCTCCTGAGCACCTGGTCTGCTAAGGCATTTGCAATCTGAGATCAAGGAGGATCAAGATTGGTAGCCACAGATTGACTTCTCCTCCATAAATCTGTCCAAGCCCTTTATAAGAAAGCCTATGACCAGAGATCGAACAAAAACTACTCTATCATGAAAGACCCAAGGATGTGCTCGCCAGGTACCCACAACATCTGGCATGAGAGCAATCTACCTGTATCCGTTAACTACACCACTACAACAAAGAGCTTGCTCCCTGGCACAATTAAACACCTTCCTTTCTTCAGTAACGACAGGAAGATTCCGACACACTTTTTTGCAGGAGAGACGATGCCCTCGTGGCACTGATTCTTCAGATACGATTCTACACATCATGTTAAATTGCTGGCTGCATGACGACACACGTTCTTGTTTAATTGGGCCTCTAATTGACAAAGAAAAGAAAAGTTCAGACAGATCTCTCATCCAAACTCTTTTGGCCGATAAGAACAAGACGATGCAGCTTCAGGGACACACTTTTTGACCACAGTTCTGATGAAAAGATCCCATGTAGAATATTCTGAGCTTAAAAGAGGATCGGTCGAATGACGTGTTCTGGACAATGTGACATTAGACTGTTTATCGAATTTAAAATTCCGATGTTGTTTTTAGGCAAAAAGGTCCAACAAGACCTGCTTTCTGTTGGTCCTAATATGCCATTAAAGATTTCTGATATTCTGATAGAAGAAGAAATATAAATTGTGGTGTAGTGGTGAGAGGGTCAGAGTAGGATCTAGGGGACGTGGGTTCAAATCCCCACTCTGCCATGGAAGCTTGCCTGGTGATCTTGAGCCAGCCACACCCTTTCAGCATAAGCTACCTCGCAGGGATGTGGTGAGGACCAAATGGAGAGGAAAGCTGCTTTGGGTCCCCACTGGGGTCAACAGCAGAGTAGAAATGAATGAATTGAGTAAATAAATCACAATGTCTTGTCGAAGGCTTTCATGGCCGGATTCAACTGGTTGTGGTGGGTTTTCCGGGCTGTGTGGCCATGGTCTGGTAGATCTTGTTTTGAGCGACTAAAACTTTGTTTTAGAAAGCATTTTGCTCATTTCAAAGAGACACAGTGTGAAACAAGACTTTTCTCCGGGATACACCTCTGAAGATGCCAACCACAGATGCAGGCGAAACGTAAGGAACAAGATCCACCAGACCACAGCCACACAGCCCGGAAAACCCACCTCAACCAAATAAATCACAAGTTTCTCTGCCCACATGGAAGCCAGCCTGACCTCGCTGTGATCTTTCTCAAAATGCTGAAGTAAACCAGGTTTGGGGGGGAAAAAGGGCAGGAAAGACATGGAAAAGTCCAGGAGAGGCATGAAAGCGCCAGGACACTGTGGAGAAGTCAGAGAATGATGCATCTCAATGGCATCCACTTGGAGCAAGCAAGCTGTGTGTAAGCAGTCTTCCAAGTAGTGTCTGGATGACCGCTTGTCAGGGATCTTGTAAGCTGGTCCTGCATTGAGCAGCAGGTTGGACTAGATCAGTAGTGGCGAACCTTTGGCACTCCAGATTTTATGGACTACAATTCCCATCAGCCCCTTCCAGCATGGCCAATTGGCCATGCTGGAAGGGGCTGATGGGAATTGTAGTCCATAACATCTGGAGTGCCAAAGGTTCGCCACCATGGGACTAGACGGTCTGTATAGCTCCTTCCAACTCTATGATTCTATGATTGCAGTACAGGTATCACACACCCCTCTAGTACCACAGCTGTTCCCGTAAGCATAAGAAAACAAGGTGAGGCTACATGGATGAAAACTATCAAACAGTAGAGATGAGACCACTGCTGTCCTGGAGTTGCAGGGTGGCATGCCCAGCATGGCAACAGAAAACAAAGAGGTATTTCAAGTATAGTGGTGATCTTCAGTCACAATGCTGAGAACTGAACTTCGAAAGAAGAAGAAGAAGAGTTTGGATTTATATCCCCCCTTTCTCTCCTGCAGGAGACTCAAAGGGGCTGACAATCTCCTTGCCCTTCCCCCCTCACAACAAACACCCTGTGAGGTAGGTGGGGCTGAGAGAGCTCCGAGAAGCTGTGACTAGCCCAAGGTCCCCCAGCTGGCGTGTGTGGGAGTGCACAGGCTAATCTGAATTCCCCAGATAAGCCTCCACAGCTCAGGCGGCAGAGCGGGGAATCAAACATGGAACATTTCTCCGTCAGGGACGTGCCTGACCGAGAAAAACCAGGATAACGCCTCACCCACACGTTCTCCGAAACTAGCTATTTGGAAGACCAAACTTAATAATTAGGCAAGAATACGGCAAAAGAAACCCTAGGGCAACTAGATGTCAGGAACAAAACACAGCCAAACGTTCTCTTTTCCCTCATAGTTTAACTCACACCTTGACAGCTGCTGCATTGCAGTGGCCAGAAGAGTGAGCAAACAGGTCGCTGGGTCAAGTCTGCCTCAGCTATGAACACAACAGTGGCTGTTAGTAAACCTTTATTCTCTCAGCTACAGTCCACTTGGAGACAATGAGACTGTCTTACCCTACAGAGTTGTTGTAAAAATGTGCGTGACATGTGCTGTAGGCTATCATTCGTGCTATTTAAAACGCTGATGTAGACTTATTTTGAATATGTCTTTTCAGCTCTTATAGACCCCTTTGGCCTTCTCCTTCACTTGCTTTAGGAAGGAGCATCTAGGTCCGATCCTCCCTCTTCCTTCAACTGGCCTTCCGTTTGATCTCAACTTGGCCCACTGTTTCTTAGAACACACCTCATTCTTCACCCTTTGCAGCTACCCTAATCATGTGCTTAAGTCTGAACCAACCACAGAGCAGATCAACACATTCGCAACAAGGAGATTTCGTTATGAATCTAAAGGAAGTTCTAGTGAATGACATCAAACTGCCTCTCCCAATACTTCCCCTAGAGAGCACTGTGCTCTGCTAATAACAACTTACTAGTGATCTCTGGCCCAAAAAGGGTCCAGCTGTCCTTAACTAGAACCAGAGTCTTTTTGGCTCTCACCCAGGCCTGGCGGAATGTTCTGTCAAATGAGACCACGGCCCCTGCGGAACTGATCGTAATTCCGCAGGGCTTGCAATCAGACCTGTTCTGCCAGGCGACAAAGGCTTGAGTCATCTTGCCGGACCCCCTCACTTTTACCTTCCCTTTGGTTTCTTCCCTTTCCTCCACTTGGTTACTTATGTGCCAGGTTGGATCTTATTGTGCTGTGTTTTATTATTTTTATACTGTATCATACTCAGTATGAATGTGTTGGCAGCCGCTCTAAGCCTGCTCTGGTGGGGACAGCCGAATACAAGTCTAACAAAAAATAAACCTAGGCATGACGTTTCCCTCCGGCACCAAAACCTTCATTGATGGGAGGAGTTCTTAAAGAAATCGCAAAAATTGCACAAATACTCTTGTTAGTCTCAAGGACCGCTAATGAACTATCCACCCCCCTTCTGCTTACTGATTACTGCTGTCTCTTTCCAGTGGAGGTAGTTTGCTGACAAGGATGTAGCTACGAGACTTGGGGTCAATTTCTACCAGCTCCATCCCAAATACCTGCCAAATCAGGGAAGAAAAAAATCATTTAGAGCTCAGACCAAAAGTCTCTATCATTCCAACCCCTTCTACTGTTTAGGGAAGACATTTTCAGAAGGCAGATGGGTTATTCTGTAGGAGAATGGCTGGATTTGTGTCCAACAGAGATCAATAAGGTTTGGGGATTATCAGCTTTCTGGACTCAAACCTCCCTCTGGTATCTGACAATTTGGTTAACCCTCACAATTAATTTGGTTGGCTTGACCCAAGAAGATTTTCATGCGCAGCAGGAACAGCAATAATAAAGAATCCTACACAATCTTACTACTCCTTTGCTGACAAATTTCCAATAACCAAAGAACTGTTGGCTGAAGTGACACCATCTTTTTAATCATTAGAATTAGCACAATCGTCCATGGAGAATGCAGACAGAAACAGAATTGCTAGATTTGGAGTGTTTGGCTTAGTTATACCTTTTCCCACAAAAAGATCGCAGGAGATGTGTAGTCTGTCCCATCTTCCTAGAACTTCTTTGTTGTGGAATGCTCTGCCGGAACCCTAGTGCCTCCCCTCCCACCTCCAATTCTTTCCCACCATTAAAGAACCTTACTTGAGCTTCAGCGTTGTCAAAACCATTATTCTCTGCAGAGTTAAACATAGAACTGTGATCAATGAGCATTTATACTGCCCTAGACAGCTATCAGCAACCCTTCCGCGTTTGTACATCTGCAGCTGCGGTTTTCTTTCCCGTTCAGCAGGCTCCATGTTGTCACAAGAAAAAAAATGGTGGGCGCAACTGTACAAAAATGAAAGGGTTGCTGACAGCCATCCAGGGTAACATAAACGTTCTCTTTATCACAGTTCTATGTTCAACAGTGCAGAGAATAATGGTTTTGAAAAAGCTGGCACCCAAATGAGATTCCTTAATAGTAAAAGAGAATCTAGACTTCTTTAACATGTGGAGACACGCACATATGACTCTCACCAAAGAAAGCATGACTGCACTGACATTTTCCAGTGGAAACGGGTACTGCGAGTGTCCCTGATCGAAGGTCTAAATATAGGGTCTCCTTCAGGGTGCCTGTGGGCGCCAAAGTGCCTGTCAGCAATTTTCCTGGCACAGTGTTTTTAGAAAGTGGTCAAGGCCAGAAGAGGCGTTTGAGAAGCAAGGTTTTGGACCGGCCACTGGAGATATGATTGGCTTTACAAATGTTTATTGAAGATTCGGTTGGCAGGGCAGAGTTTTAAAGGCGCTGTTTTGGCAGCAGCTGCGAGCACAGAACAAGGACATTCACAATGTGATTATGTTGTGGCTGGCTCCATTTTGTGGCGGCCATTTTTGTGCCTGTGCTACTATGCTGTGTCAGAATTCCAAAGACGCCCTCTGGCTCAAAAAGGCCAGGGATCCCTGGTCTAGATTTTCACAATTAATACATAAAGGAGTATAAATCGATAGAAGAGATCTTTGCAAATTATTTATGCTCCCATCCTCCAGGACAGAGCATGACAATCAAGAACAAACAATTCCTGCTGCGTTTCTACCCTTCACAATGGCATTCCATCTGTCATCAGCTTGGAACCAACACAACTCAACAGTAAGAAGGAACAGCACATGATGCTGCTACCCAAGCCAATAGAAGATTCCCTCTTTACCTGCTGAAGGGTCTGGTTGGCGTGTTTCAGGAGCTCAGGGGAGACATCTCTGTAGTCTTTGATGACATGTTTCAGAATATCTGCAAGAGACAAGAGAGTTTTGCACGTCAGGGCTCTTCATGCAAGGGGCGCTCGCATCCACAGCAAAACACAGAACAGTTCTGCACTCAGAATAAAACAGACCAATTAAAGGCACAAAGCCAAGATTCAGTCATCCTGGCTGCTGTGGCTGGAGATCTGGATACAGAAACAGAGAGGGCCAAGATAAAGGTTCTATCAACTGCAGAAGCACAGAAAATACACCTACCCTTTGTCCAGCTATGACAACCTGACTGTTCTCTCCATCTGACTCCACTCCAGCTATCTATATATGCATGCATTTATTTCTTTATATCGCCCTTTTCTCTTCAGTTGCAGCCAAAAGCAGCCTAGAACACCATTCTTCCCTTCTTCCGTTTCCCCACACAAACAGTGCTCTGGGGTGAGCCCCGCTAAGAGATTGTAACGGGTCCAAGATCACCCAGGGAACTTCCACTACAGAACTGGGGATTCAAGCCTGGCTCATCCAAGACCACTGCCCCCCACTCTATCCACTGTACCCCCCCACCCCCGTTCTCAAAAATCTTAATTTCTATGCTTCTGTCTCCCTCCATTCTGTAATGGTATCTCAAGGCCTTGACCAAAGGTCTCAAGAGCTTCAGAAACTCAAGTATTGGAAGAATCATCATAAAAACAAATGTGTGTAACCCAACCCTGCCAGCATAATATCAGTAGCTCCAGTGCTTTTTTAAAGGATAAAAATGTCGCCCCCTGATCTCACCTGCCCGTTTGATAGGGATTTTCTTTTGGTCTTTGACAAGCAGAAACGGCACAAGCTCATTCACCTGAAGATAGAACACAAGACTGACAGCAATCAAGACTCTGTGTGTGTGTGATTTGTCCACTGGAGTACAGAAAAAATGCAGAATGATGTAACAGGAAGGACAGAGGGTGAAATGTAGCTTCATGTAAACAATCTGCATTTAGAAAAAAAGTAATTTCCTTGCTTTTCTGACTTGAAAGTACGTTTGAACTTATGAAGTTCCATAAAAAGGAGCCGCGTGGCATAGTGGTTAAGTGCTTGCACTGCCACTCACACAGTCAGGAAGTTCGAGCCCCCTGTGGGTCAGATATCCTGGCAGCTGGCTCATGGTCAACTCAGACATCCATCCATTTCTTGCTCAGTAAATGAGTACCTAGCTCATAGCTAGGGGGTAAAGAGTAGCCGGGGAAAGCAATGGCAAACTACCCCACAAAAACGGCTTGCCTATAAAATCACTGCTGGCAGTGGTACCCCAGGGTCGGACAAGACTGAAGGGGAAACTTTACTTTTAGTTCCATAAACCATGCAAAACAAGAAAATGTAGTTACACATAATAAAAACAGCTGCTGCTTCCACAGGGTACAGAATCCAGTATTTTAAGGGCAGAATTATCGTTGGTCTTTTGGCATGCAAAGCACACAGAACCCTGGATGTAGCCAGTGAGGACAGAATGATTCCAAGAAAGGACGGATAACAGCAGCATGAGCTCCCTTACTTTGGCTTCCATCTGACTCTTGGGGCGCCGCTCTACATTGCGTTGCAGCTGAGTGGAAGTTGGGGTCAGGGTGCCGTCTTCATCCACTTCCATGGGATCTGCCTGGGAAAGGGCAGGAATGAAAATTCAGAATGGCTGCCTGCTCTGATTACGTCTCGTTGTCTGGAGTCAAGGCATTAATTCCCAAACAAGATTATCAGGCACACATAGCCTGCTTGCTGCTGGGGCTCTACGAAGCATGACCACACATACATGTACAGACATGCTAAAGTCAGGAGTCCCTGACCTTTTCAAGCCCGCGGGCACCTTGGAAATTCTGACACCCCACAGTGGGCACAGCCACAACATGGCTGCTGCACCTTGCCATGAATCACACCGTGAAGATCCTTGTGTTGAGGTAGTGGCTGCAGCCAAAGCAACATTTTTAAAATGTGCATGGGCGATCAGATCTCTAACAGCCAATCAGAAGCCTTGCTGGGACAAAGTCCGACTCAACAGCACTTTGCTCCACTACCACATGCAGTGGCCAAATGCACGAGGAGGAAATTCCCTGGTTTACCTCTCACGTCAGTCATGAAGAACTCACTAAGTTAGGTTTAGATAATCCTCTCTGTCAGCTGCAGTTCCCCACTGACAGTAGGGCGACAAAACAGATCTGGTTGTTCAGGGTGGATGAATGGTTCACTGAAATTAATGTGAAGTACTCCAAACATTCAAACAGTACAATTTATTATTTCATATCTGACAAAGGGAACTTTGATTTTTGAACACCTACACCCCGGAAATACTGTCAGTCTCTACGGTGCTACCACACTAAAATCTTACTTTTTTTTACTACAGATTGATTGACACGGCTACCCATCTGAAACTATTTCATTACTTAGCAAGAGGGGTCGTCTAAAAGCAACATTGGCATACTTTATTAATACATATTTAGAAGTGAGATAAAATTTATAAGTGGGAAACCATTTCAAACTTAAACAAAAAGGCAATGCTGGAATATATCATACGAGAGGCATGGATCACATCTGACTTGAACAGATGAGTCATTTGCACAGATGAGAGCCAGAGCGGTGTAATGGTGAAGAGCAGGTAGACTCTAATCTGGAAAACCAGGTTTGATTCCCCACTCCTCCACGTGGGCAGCAGACTCTTATCTGGATTTGCTCCCTGATCCTACAGATGAAGCCTGCTGGGTGACCTTGGATTAGTCACAGAACTCTCTCAGTCCTACCCACCTCACAAGGTGTCTGTTGTGGGCAGAGGAAGGGAAGGAGATTGTAAGCTCCTTTGAGACTCCTAATGGCCGAGAAAAGTGGATATAAATCCAAACTCTGCTTCTTCATTTAGACTCAGATCTTTAAAGCCAAGCAAATGCTGAATGGTGGGAGAATAACATGTACATTTAGTTAAAACATGCTACGCAGCACATGTACTTTGTTCATTCGTAACAGGGCTTTTCTATGGTCCCCTAAGGAAGCAATTTACACCCTGAGGGACATTTAGACTCAGTAGATAAATGGAGGGATGCTTAACATTTTCTGCAACTCCTTCTCCCTATTCCAGTGGCTTTGGGCAGATCACCCCGCCCTGAAAACAGGATCCCAGATTTATCCTCTAGGTCCTAAAAAAGAGTAGCACACAGCATTGACTATTAGGCACATAGGTCTCTGAATAGATGCCCAAGAACAGTATATCACAAGCATATATTGAAAGTACACCTATTGTAAAAAGTTGCCCAGCCTGGAGTGCTTATTTTTAGGTCCGTGTTTTTTACTTATGGAATAAGAGGCATTCAGTGAGAATGCTGAATGCTTAACAGGTCGTACTGAAATAAAAATTAAGAACCACTTGTATTGTCGAAGGCTTTTACGGCCGGATTCAACAGGTTCTGCAGGGTTTTCCGGGCTGTGTGGCCGTGGTCTGGTGGAAATCCTTGGTGTTTTGCCTCCTGGTTTACACAACCTGGCCTCATCACCACATGCGGTCCAGAAATTCACATACCTGGGAAGGGCCAGGCCTTTCACTGCGCCTCTTCTGGGACATCTCGCCGCTGGGAAGCCTGTGAGGAGCAGGAGCAATGAGTTACAGCAAAGAACCTGATGCAGGAAGATTGATTCACACACTTCGCAAGTCTCCCCCCTAGACAGAACGCTGCATCTTCCCAGAGCCCGAAAAAACAGGCTGCTTTTCTACATTACAAATCCCCAACTTCTCACCCTGTCCCCCTTCTCCCCAACGGCAGAACTCCTTCGCCACGGGTCAGAGACACGTGGTTTATTTACAGCATTACAATGTCTGCTCAGCAGTCCTGCCTTAAAATAAACGGACAATTCCACCTATTTCTGCAACGCATATGGCACCCTATAGCTCAAATTGGCACACACACACACCCCACCCCCACCCCAGCAAGGGACGGAAGTTCAACAGGTGCAGCTCATCCCAACGACAAGGGGCGGAAGTTCAACAGGTGCAGCTCATCCCAGCCTGCTGATGGGAGAAAATTGAACCCGCCGGATTTCCGCGCAAGGACCCCTCTGAAGCCTGACGTTCTTTACAAGAGAGAGACTCACGATGCCGACGCCGCATCCCCCACGCGGCCTCACCCCACCAGGCACAGCACCGTCCCCCCGGAGGCACGCTGCCATTCTACGCATGCGCCCAGCCTGGCGCCTCGTTGCCTCGCCGAGTCTTTGCAGTGCGCATGCGCTCCCTCGTAGGTCCGCCATTTTGTGGTCGGGTGTTGCTTAGCAACCTCGGTGCGGGTCGCTCGCAAAAGAGGGGGCCCAGCGGGGCTTCTGTCTTTTCTGTTGCAGAAGGGGGCATGTCAGCGATCTCTCAGCTTTAGGGTTGTTGTCTCTGGAAAATACCTGGAGGAAAATACCTGGAGGTTTGGGAGGGGAGGGTTTAATGCAGGGGTCTGCAACCTGCGGCTCTCCAGAAGTTCATGAACTACAAATCCCATCAGCCCCTGCCAGCATGGCCAATTGGTTGCAGACCCCTGGTTTAATGACATATAGGGTCAACTCTTTGGAATTTTCTCCATAGGATTAGGTCTCTGACATCAGGAGACCAGTTATAATAGCAGATCGACCAGGTCGCACCTGAAGTTTAGCAACCCAACAATGAGAAAATTTGTGTCTGCTGAAATTACTTCTAGTCTGGAAAATAAGAAGTTCAAACCGATGCTCAGTCTCTAATGCACTAATTTATTGCTACTTCGTGCAACACAATAATAACCCCCTGCCTTTTTTCTTCCAGAAAATAATTCATAATGTGAGGAAGCAATTTCAGCTGACGTTGGGAACTGGTGTATTATAGAGGCTATGAAAATTCCCAAGTTAAAATTTAGCCTCTGCCCAAAACTGCTTAAGTGATCTAGCACAGTAAATATCTAAATATTTAGATATTTATCCAAATATCTATCCCAACTGTCAGAGCCCAGGCAGAGATGGATCATTACTCGAGCTAGATGTAACTCATTCCCCTCTGCCGTTCTTAAGGGCCGACAGTTGAATATTCCACTTCAAGATAGAACATGTGCTTATTGTCAGGATACTATTGAGACTCTCAAGCATATTATATTTTCTTGCCCGAAGTATGCGTTACCTAGACTCTCTCTACTTATCCCAGCTCTAGGGAATAAAAAAAGTTGTTCAGAGCATACAAAGACTATTCACCTGCTGAATAATAGCGATGGCGGGATAACTGGAAAATTTTTATTAGCAGAATTTTTATTAGAAGTGCTCAAGAAACACAAGAACAAGCCAGCTGGATCAAACCAGAGTCCATCTAGTCCAGCACTCTGCTACTCGCAGTGGTCCCCCAGGTGCCTTTGGGAGCTCACATGCAGGAGGTGAAAGCAAGGGCCTGCTGTGGCTGTTGCTCCCAAGCACCTGGACTGTTAAGGCATTCTCATCCTTGGGTGGCAGAAGTTTTGCCAGAGTTTTCTGCAGGCTTTTAAGTTTGCTTTAAATGTGCATGTACAGGGCCTAGAACTCAGGTGTCAAACTCGCATGAGGCAGGGGATGATGGGAACTGTAGTCCATAACATCTGGAGGGCCGTGAGTTTGACACCTATGGACTAGAATCGGTGGAGGCGAACCTATGGAAAGAAAGACATAATGCAAGCTTGATCACCTCTTCTATACCAACCTTACGTGCTTTGTCCGGTTTTATGACCTGTTTTAGCACTCGCTCTGTCCTGTATTTTGTTTTATTTTTATTGATGTGCCTAATAAAGGCCAGTTGAAGTTAAAGTTGATCTAGCACACTTGACGACTGGTTATCAACCTCCAGGTAGGGCCTGGACATCTGGGATTACAATTGATGTCCAAATGACCCAGATGATCAGTTCCCCTTTATGGAAAGTTTATTTAGAGGTCTATTTTATTATGCCCCACTGAGTATGATTGGCTTGTGGCATTTCTGTACCTCTAGAAGGGGAAGGGGAAATACTGAGCCCAGGTCTTATTCAGCTGGCTTCACTATTCATAATTCCCTCCTGTCCTGGAATTCTTTGCTCTGACTTGGACGGGGATTAGACAGATTCATGGAGGATAACTCTATCCATGGCTACTTGCCAAGATGAAGCAGGAAGCCTCTGAATACTAGAGCCAGGAGGCAACATCAGGGAAAGGTCTCAGCTTCTGCGCCCTGCTATTGAACCTCCAAGGAAACTGGCTGGCCGCTCTGTGAGAATCCTGGGCAAGATGGACCACTGGTCTGATGCAGCAGGGCTCTTCTTGTGTTCTTATTGGTATTTGTGAGTGGAATGGTCGGCGTCAAACTCACGGCCCTCCAGATGTTCATGAATTACAATTCCCACCAGCCCTTGCCAGTATAGCCAATTCCCATGTTGGGAGGGACTGATGGGAATTGTAGTTCATGAACATCTGGAGGGCTGCGAGTTTGACACTATTATACTTTTGTCAGAGGAAACAATATGTCATGATGGCCCACTGCTGGTGTTCCCCAGTCTTGCCCCGCCCTGGTGTGAAAAGTCGCACCAGAAGTGCTCTGGAGAAGCACACGCGGGGCAACTGGAAAGATGTTGGGACAAGAAATCTTGCCCCGACGTGCGCGCCACAAACAGGAAGCGTGTCGTGACAATATTTTTTACGCTGACACGCCTCCTCTCTCAACGCACCGCAAACAAGATTTCTTGGCCTGATGCACTTCCTGTCACACTGGGACCTGGTGCCAGAACGCTGGTGGGTAATTGACCAATAACAAGTATAACATAGAATTAAACATCTAAGTAGCAGGTCTCTCAATTTGAAAAGAGTCTTGACTAGGTTATGAAAAACCTCTCCCTCCTTTTTGAGCCTTTTCTACAGATCATTTTCCAGTAAGCAAACGCTCTCTTTGGCCCCTTTATGGGTGGATCCAGCTAACACATGCTAAGTCAGTGGTGCCTCCCATTTTTGCGGGTATTGGCGCTGCCCAAAGGATCATTCGTTATTCATGGCAGATGATTTCTGAGAAAGTTGGATGCTTGCCATTTCAGCCCTCCAATGTGCTATTTAATAAAACCAAAATGAAGATGTGGGTCTTCTTTGTTTGTTACGTAAAGGGGATGGTGCTGCCTGGACTTGCAGTGGAATTGCCCGGGCTGAGCATTGAGTGTCTAAGCTTAACGGGCAGCCCTGTCTCACCCCCACTTCAGTGAGAGGTACACATCGACAGTTTCAGTGCAGAGAAAGATATGACCTTTGGCAGACAGATCATAAGGCAGCAGCTATGAAATAAGGAGCCAGTGTTTGACATGTGGAAACCAAAACACTTTCAAGGTAACTGAACGGTTGTTTAAGAAACTCATCTTGAAAGGTTCCCTGTATCCAAATCCCAGGATGCAAAGGACAAATTCATTGCTTGATGGTTTCCTTTCACTGCCAGTCCCTCTGTTTTGTCACTAATCGTCAACGTTTTGCTTGTTTAAAGAGCTTCTCTGACACGATAAAGCTGTTGACACAGAGGCTGTTTTCAAGTGTTTTCATAACCTAGTCAAGACTCTCTCCCACTGTGTAGTGGGAGAGATTTTGCAACCTTCCGTTCAAATCTGCAAAAACAACTGATAATTTCAACAACCACTTCAAACTGTCATGAAGGCAAAAGATTTTGGGGATTCAGAAAGTGTACATTTTGGTCTGGGTGGTGATCCGTTACACATAAACACATGCACGCCTTATAAATAGCCAAGACACAGCTGTAACATTTTCCTTTTCTTGGACTAATTTGTTTCGCAGACCTCTGTCTCTCTGCCTCCCTTTGCTTTTCCAAGTTTATTTCTGGCCAGGCTTTCTTGTGGCTTTTTGCTTTATTTAGGAACTCTTCCTCAAAGCAAGAAAAGGGTGAGGTAACCATGCTGTGACCTTTTATCCTTTGGAAAAGAGGACAACTCTTCATGACAGAGTGGTTCCTTGGTGTAACAGGCTTCCTCGGGGGGCAGTGGGCTCTCCTCCTTTGGAGGTTTTTAAGCAGAGTCTAGATGACCATCTGGCATCACTGTCGATTCTATGAACTTAGGCAGGTCGTGAGAGAGAGGGCAGAAAAGGATGTCAATGCTTGGCTCTTGCCCCTTTTTACATGCACAGGGTAATGTCGGTCACCACTTTGGGTTCAGGAAGGCATTTTCCTCCAGGCCAGATGGGCCCAGATCCTGGATTTTTTTTTTTGCCTTCCATAGAGCAAGGGTCACTGGGATAGTGGTAGGGAGAAGGTAGTTGTAAATTTCCTATATCATGCAAGGGGTTGGACTCACACAACCCTTGAGGCTTACCGTAGGTTACTGTTTCTAACTACCAAGAATTTCAAGATGCCTTTACTTTCTATCCTTATTTGTACCCCGGCAGGCCCAAAGCTCATCTCTGTCAAATTGACAATGACTGTGGGTGAGGGAGATAGTAATGTTTTGGAAATCTCTACTTCCAGTAGACCACATAGTAAAATAATAGTATTAATAAACAGTATGGCTCATTCCGCACATGCAAAATAATGCACTTTCAAACTGGTTTCAGTGCTCTTTGAAGCTGTGTGGAATGGCAAAATCCACTTGCAAACAGTTGTGAAAGTGGTTTGAAAACGCATTATTTTGCGTGTGCGGAAGGGACCAGTATGTTTTTTTCAGTCACTTTTTCCATTTTTTGCTTTACCTTTTAGACCAGTGATGGCGAACCTTTTTGAGACCGAGTGCCCAAATTGCAACTCAAACCCCACTTATTTATCGCAAAGTGCCAACCCGGTTTTAGTATAGAAAAAAACGGTTGGCTCCCTCTTCCTCCGCCCCACTCGCTTGAGCAGGGGCCAGCCTGCAGTAGCCTCCAGCAAGTCCCACACACACTGCTCTGTGCCTCTCTAGCATCTCTGCCTCCTCTGCACACACCCCCTCCCCCGGGCAGCAGCCACCCAGAGCACAGGCACCAAGCCCACCAGCTGAGTCCTCCCTGCTCACCGTGGTGTGCGCACAGAGGCCCAGGCCAGCCTAGATGTGTGTGTGTGGGGGGGATTTTCCACCCCCCCACATGACGAACTCTGTGTGTGCGTGCCTACAGAGAGGGCTCCGGGTGCCACCTCTGGCACCCGTGCCATAGGTTCGCCATCACTGTTTTAGACGATCTATCAGATACTGAAATGTTTCCAGTCATCATTTTGAGATTTATTTTCTTCATCTTCGATACATTTCTCAGTGAGCAAAGAGCACAAATCACACAGCATTTGCTTTAAACTGGGAGAAGCATCAGCATAACTATTTCCCCAGTGCACAGAAACCAAACTGTTCCCCACTGCAGGCTGCAAGACTATCCCTCCATCCATTAAGCATGAACTGGATAGTGCCTTTGAATTAAGATTTGTAAGACTATCTTATAAAAAGCAGAAATGCAGCAGGAACATCCTTTGAACAGATCGTCTGCCCTGCCCTGAAGCAACTTGAAACCTGAGTCTTCTTGCCTGCCAAAAGACCCAGCATATAGTGGCCTGACACATTCTTTAAGCCATGATCTGAAAATTTCCAATTTTGCTCTCTTTTATATGGGACATCTAGTTTAATGCAGAGCTCTAGTGAACGCAGAAGCTTGCCCACTGTTATGTGACACTGGGTGGGTCTTAATAAAAATGTATTCTTTGGATTGTGTTTTTGGACATCTGTGTAAGCTCTAATACAATTTCCTCTCTGGCTCAGTATGACTCTTCATTCAAGGCCTGGTTAATTCCTGTTCTGACATTTGTCATGTTTGACTACACTGCTTCGTCAGTCATAAGAACTCCAGAGTGTAAGTAGAGCCATGCTGGACAAGCTTGAAGTCTTGCCCACGAGGCCCCAAGAAAGAGACGAGACGCGGAGATATCATCTGGTGGAGAGAGCCAGTAGCAGGAAGCGCGGGATCCCGTGATCCTGGAAACTCTGCCGTGTGCTCGCCCCTCGCACCTTTTATTAGGGTTTCACTGGGGGCGTGTAAAGGGGTCGGGCAGGCGGGGAGCAGGAGAGGTCGGGAGAGCGGGAGAACGGGAGATCATCATGTGATGCATGATCTCATCGGGCTGCTACGTGCGGGAGGAAGCATCCGCGTCTGGGTCTAATCCTCACCTGAGGGCAAGAGCCCTTTTGTCCCTTTGTATGGGACACCTGGTGACCGCGAGTCAGGCAGTTCATGACCCGTGACTCACGGGGGAGCGGGGGTTGGGGGAGCGTGTGCGCCCAGAAGGCCGTAGCCGGCACTGGCATCCCAGGCGCTCTTTCTACGGTTCTGCTGGGTTCGCGGGCTCACCCCTACACAAGCTCAAAAGCCGATCAAGTCCAGGATTCTGTTCACACAGTGGTTATTCAGCTGCCCCTAGGAATCCCACAGGCAGCATGTCCGCAACGGCATCCTCCAGCCCGTGTCCCCCAGCAACTGAGAGAAAGTGGCATACAGTCTATAATACTGGAGGGAGTAGATAGCCATCCTGGCTAGCACATTGATATCCCACCCTGACAGTGGTGGGATTCAAAGAATTTAACAACTGGTTTCGGTGGTGGGATTTCAATAATTTAACAACTGTTTGTTTACAAGCACCATTTTTACAACCGGTTCTGCCGAAGTTGTGCAAACCTGCTGAATCCCACCACTGCCCACCCACCCCCATGAATTCCCCCCCTCTTTTAAAGCTATCCAAGTTGACACCCATTACCACATCCTGTGGCAGTGAGTTCCAGAGGAGAGAAAAGCAATGAGAGGACTAGCATTGTGTAGTGGTTAACAGCAGGTGGATTCTAATCTGGAGAACCAGGTTTGATTCCCTACTCCTCCACCTGAGTGGTTGATTCTTATCTGATGAACCAGATTTGTTTTCCCACTCCTACACATGATGCCTGCTGGGTGTCCTTGGGCTAATCACAGTTCTTTGAAACTCTCTCAGCCCCGCCTGCCTCACAGGGTGTTTGTTGTGGGGAGAAGTAGGGGAAGGAGTTTGTAAGACTCCTTGATGAAGGAAAGGGGGGGTACAGAGATGTAAATGGCACAGAGATGTAAATGTTTACAGAAATGAATAAAGAAACTACTGGATGTTATAAGGAACCAAAAGAAAGAAACATGGACAGATGGCAACTCGGTCTCTTTGAATGCCCTTTTCGCACATGCAGAATAATGCACTTTCAATCCACTTTCAATGCACTTTGAAGCTGAATTTTACTGTGCGGAATAGGCAAATCCACTTTCAAACAATTGTGAAAGTGGATTGAATGTGCATTATTCTGCAGGTCAGCCTTTAGCTGGTATACTTTTTCAGTCCGTAAATTTGGACATGTTTGCTGTCCTGTGCTACTGTAGTCGGTAGCACGTCTAGGATCTAGAAGTTAAAGGAATCTAGCTAGGATTCCCAGAGGACATAATGTATCAAATTCCAAAACTTTTAAAGTATGTAGGGTTTGTTTGTTTTTTGGAGTATGGGGGAAAGTACTGGTACGTCTCTTTCCAGTAGTTCACCCACAGTATTGCTTTTGGAAGTGAAATTTAGAAATTATGTGGAAGATAATAATTATGTGGATAATAAATTGCCTCTAGCCCTGGAGATCAAAGAACTGCTTGCTATGGGAATACGTGTAATGGGATCGTCTTTTATCCAGTTGTTAAATGCTAGAACGTCTGGAGCAGGATCGCTCAGCGGAACATCTGCCATGCATGCCATGCTCTCTTAAAGGGCACAGTGACTTGGCTCGTTATCTCCCTCTCTTGGGTAACTCCATTCGTTTCAACAGAGCTTGCCAATGAAGTATTCCCATAGATCATGCCTGGAGTCTGCGCATGCTGAAGATATAGTTCCTTGGACAGGAAGTACAAGTTTTTGTTAGTAGCAGCCAGAGACGTAGCAAGGGGGTAAATCGCCTGGTGCACTGCTGCGTCCTCCACCCCCCGTCCTGTCCCACCCCGCCCTGGAATGCCCTTGCCACATCCCCATAGGGGTGCACGCCCCGTGCATCGTGCACCCCCAAGTCCCCTTGGAGCTACGCCTCTGGTAGCAGCTATATTTATTTAACTAGATACACTTTAGTCTGAGATCCCCAACATGGTGCCTGTGTGTGTCATGGGCCATGGCATCTGCCAACCCCTTTCCTGGTGCCCAACAAGTATTTTTA
The DNA here is from genome assembly GCF_021028975.2 of Sphaerodactylus townsendi. Lineage (NCBI taxonomy): Eukaryota > Metazoa > Chordata > Lepidosauria > Squamata > Sphaerodactylidae > Sphaerodactylus > Sphaerodactylus townsendi. The sequence goes on along the minus strand of NC_059427.1, from coordinate 177,613,911 downwards.
GAAAGTAGGTGGGGCTTTTGCCAACCAAGCTTCTGATTGGCCACTGGAGATTTGATTGGCTATGCAGATTTTTTTAAATCTGCAGCACAAGGATCCTCACTGTGTGACCAAAGATAAACTGTAACAACCTTTTTGTGGTTGGCTCCGCCTCCTGAGCCAGCCATTTTGTGGCTGCATCCACCACTCTTTGTCAGAATTCCAAAGGTGTCCACAAACTCAAAAATGTTGGGGACCCTGCTTTAGTCTGTATCCTCATCTTCTTGATGGGATGAGTTTGATCATAACATTGCCTGTACTAAATTCCTTTCAATATTTCCTTGCAGGTCAGGGCTGCCCCAATAACATTGGTTCCAGAGGTGAAAAATCCAAATGGCGTCTTCTCCCACCGCTACATGTGGGGCATCAGCCACTAGGAAGTTCTCCAAGGCACAAATAATTGAAATTGACAAGAACTGAGCAAATGTATCAGTCCCCAGCACCTCTTATATTTCACTGGCGCTTGCCCAGAAGAATATAACTTCCTTTGAGTCACATGAACCAGTCCCCAATGGTGTCTCGATCATGCCCCAAATCCACCACATGAAGCTGTCTCATGGTAAGTCTGCCCTCGGTCTTTATTGTTCCAGCATCCAGTGACAGTGATGTTGGAATTCAAGGATCTTGGTCCCTTAAGAACCAGTCAGACTCTTGATCCAGTAATTTAGCAGAGAGTGCCCAGGGTTTCCGTACGTGCCGCAGAGTTCCACACAGCCTGGGTCTGTGCCAGGGACAAAATCACTCAGAGACTTTTGACTATTCAAACTAATATACTATGTTCATTGTAGGAATTCCATTTCTAGAAAGAACAGCGTTAATATAGCTTATTAATCTAGTCTAACAAACTAGGGTGGAAGGAGATACAGAACTTGTGTCCTTTCCCTCATGGAGGCAAGTGGCGAAGAAGCAGGAAGGAAGGGAGCTTTCTGAGAGTAGCAATCTATGCATCAAAGGGATAGTGTCAGAGCAGTAAAGAAAGTGCCTTGTGCCTCAACCTCTCTGTCTCTCTGGTCAAGTCCCACTCTGAAGTCTGAGGTTAAGAGACAGTGCAAAGTCTTCTCCTTACAACAAGAGAAAAAGAGGTCAGATTCAGAGATGGGATTCAGGGGGTTCCGAAGGTTAAGAAGAAGAAGAAGAAGAAGAAGAAGAGGAAGAGGAAGAGGAAGAGGAGGAGGAGGAGGAGAGGAGGAGGAGGAGTTTGGATTTATATCCCCCTTTCTCTCCTGCAGGAGACTCAAAGGGGCTTACAATCTCCTTGCCCTTCCCCCCTCACAACAAACACCCTGTGAGGTAGGTGGGGCTGAGAGAGCTCCGAGAAGCTGTGACTAGCCCAAGGTCACCCAGCTGGCGTGTGTTGGGAGTGCACAGGCTAAACTGAATTCCCCAGATAAGCCTCCACAGCTCAAGCGGCAGAGCGGGGAATCAAACCCAGTTCCTCCAGATTAGATACACGAGCTCTTAACCTCCTATGCCACTGCTGCTCCCAGTGGAGAGGTCGAGGCACAAGAAAGTGCCTCGTGCCTCGACCTCTCTGTCTCTCTGGTCAAGTCCCACTCTGAAGTCTGAGGTTAAGAGACAGTGCAAAGTCTTACAAGAAGAGAAAAAGAGGTCAGATTCAGAGATGCAATTCAGGGGGTTCCGAAGGTTCTGTAGAATCTGTTGTTAAAATTTAAAATACCACTTTTTTAATACTTAAAATATTTTAAATTAAGTATTAATATTTTTTAATACTTAAAATAAAAAAGTGATATTAAAAATATATATTTTAATACTTTTTAACAGTCATTATTTGAATCCCACCACTGGTCAGATTCCTATGTGCAGAGAAATAAACGTTTCCAAAACTTGTTAACATGAGATATGGGGATGGCTGCTGGCTTTTTATAAGAATTACACAAATGTAAACCATGGAAGATATCTTCTTATGTAAACCAAAGTGCTACAACAGCTAAACAGAACCTCTGTGCAAGAGGGAGTCTACCTGATTCTGGGGGACACGCAACGGAGGAACTCTGCCTCAAGTTCCCTGTGAGGAGAGGTTGTGGAGTATAATAAAATAAATCAGTTGCTGGAAGCACTGTTCTGGTCAAGTTGGACCTTGGTCAAATCCAGATGGGCTATTCCTGTGCTGTTTGTTTTTAACTACCTTGGTTTGTGGGCATGTAATATGAAATATACGAGTACTGGTAAATGTTGATGTAAAATAAAAGTGAAGGAGTAGCATGCATGAAATAAAAACAGAACAAGAAAAGCAGAGGGCTTGGGTTTCCCTCTTTTCCCCGTGTAATTTGAGGACTGCTGGTAAATTTGTTTCTTAATCTGCTAACTTGAGCAGTACAAACAACAACAGTTTTTTTGCTTCGGGCACGAGCAGAGAGGTTTGCTTCTTGCAAAATGGAAGGACTTGGATCAGGACCAAAAGAAGCTGGGTAAATTAATTCAAGTTCTTCAGCTCCGAAAACCTCTCCCATCTTTTCACTTACGCTCTGAATTGGAGAGTTTTTCCCCTCCCTCCGTTAAAAAGCAGATATTTTTGGTGTCTTCTGCCAAAGGACATCACAGGTACCAGAAGAAGGGATTGGCGCACGTGATCTGCCATGACCTCTTTCTGTCCCCCGACTATCTTGACCCACCATCTTATTTATGAAGCATATTTGTGGACTGTTTATTTTTTTTCCAAAGCCCTCATCAAGTGCTGAAAACAGGACACGGGCTCTTCAGAATATTTTGTTTTCATTTCATCTTATGGAGTAGCGAGTGAAATTGGCCACCCTCCAGTCTTGGATGCATACACAATCAAGTCTTGTACCAGGATGAATGCTACATTTATAGGTTCTTTTTTTTAAAAAATGAAAAAAGTAACCTAAGGTTTTAAAAGTACGAATGAAAGAGATGCCAGGGAGGCGTTTGCATCCACGGAGCCTTCCACAAAGACGAGGAGACGCTTCCATGCCAGCCATGGGTCAGCTCCTGAGATATTCTGCCTATGTCTTCTTGCTCTTGGCTCCTCTAAGTGCGGTGGGACGCCCAATCCATACTCCATCCCAGGAGGTAAGCCCCACTGGGGGACCAGCTAGTTGTCAGACCTTGAGTTATGTTGTGCTGTTTGCTTGGTCTTTAGTATCATTTTTGTAAAAGTTGGATGCCAAGACTTCTGACCTTTACTTCCACCGAATCACACGATTGGTGCATGAAGGTCACTCTTGTCTACTCAGAATGATAGTGGCTCTCGAGGGTCTGAGGTCAAGTTATTTTCTGTCACCTTTTGTCGGGTCCTTTTTAACTGGACATGCCCAGAATCAAACCTGGGACTTTCTTCTACATGCCAAGCAGAGGGTCTTCCACTAAACCACAGCCTCTGCCCGACTTCAGCCTCTGAACAAGAAATAGGAACAAGAGGCTGGCATGAGAAGAAAACCAATTATATTCCCCCCCCCCAAAAAAAACTAAGTTGCCGGGGATTATTCAGTGCAGCAGGAATGCAAAAGGGGTGAATGCATGTTTCATTCTGTACAAATCTGCAAGGTTTGAAGCTGCACAGAAACCTTCATTATGCAGTATGGACAGGCAGCTGATAGCACAAAAAAATGTTATCAGGCAGCTGGTAGCACAGCTGTCAGACAAAAAAACAGGGCTGTATACCTAACAGCAGCTTTTATACTCTACTGAGTTACTGAAAAGCTTGCACACTCATTTACCAAGAAAGGCTGACATACCCTAGCCTATTTTGCATTTCTTAACTAATGGGAGGTGTGGGGGCAGGGGAGGGGAGGAACCACCACTCTCGTCCCATGCCAAGCAGTATTGATTTGATATCAGAGTGACTTTTCTTTGTCTGTATTTCCTCTCTGCCTGCCCACCCAAAGACACTATTAGTTTTCAGATTATATTAACTAGGTTTCTAACCCAGCCTACGGCAATGGAAGTCAGTGACTTAGCTGTTTCCCTCAGAATTACACCAGCTGTAACTCTGGCCTGTTACGTGCTCTTTGGAGCATCTTTGTACCTCTGGGACACTGGATCTTCATTGTTGCTATCAGGAACTAGAGTCCCGTTCTCTGCACAGTTGCAGTCCATCACCACTGCGATATTTTGGTCCAAGTCCAGTCCACGACAGCTGCAGCACATTCCCATCCAATGTTGGACTAACCAGAAATGGTAGCAGGTGCAGTCCATGAATGGTAAGATTTGAAACCAGGCATTAAAAGAAGTTCCATGTCTTAGAGGACCTTCTGCTCTAAGAAACAACATGTATTAAAAAAAAACCACACAGTACAGTATGACTAGAAAGAAGAGAAAATGTGTCATAACCTAATGTCAAATTTAGATCCTCCCCCCCCCCCTTTTTAGCTGGTCAAGTTCATGGGAGTCCAGTGTTAATTATGAAAGTTTAGTCTTTGATTATCCTGACTGTAGGGAAATACTTCATAATAGGATCCACTGCTTTTGGGAGGAAAAATGTTTATTGTTGACCTTGGAGAGTTTGGTGTAGAATCGTAGAAGTCAAAATATGGGAAATATTTAAAAGCTTTTATGTTCTAAATGCATTCAAGCAAGATCTTCGTAGCAAATTTGAATTTAAAAAACACAGGGAGAGAACCAGTTTAATGTAATGGTTAGAGTGTCAGACTAGTATCTGGAAGACCTGTGTTCGAATCCCTACTTGTGCCATAGAAGCCCACTGGGTGACCTTGGACCAGTTACACTATGAGGGGGGGGGGTCCCCATTGGAGATATAAAGTAACGAATGTCCAGTTAGAAAAGGGAGCACTTAAAATTGACACGTTTCCCATCAAACAAAAAGTCTTTGACTGCCACTTTTTGAAATACTTTAGATATTTTTTTTCTCTTCTGATTGATTTCCAGTAATTTAAACACTTAATTTGACTTGAATTAATTCTAGGAAGCTTTGAAGGTTAGGATGGGTTCTATTTCCAAACAGAATCCAAGCCATCGTTTTTCTTTTAAAGTTTCCAGGATAGAACAAGAAGAACAGAACAAGGAGAGGATTTAAAAAACACACCTTTATTTAAAATCCTTGCATCTGTCATCAGAACGGCAGAATAGATTTTACCATTAGAATTAGGTTGGGTTTTTTAAAAATTCAGAACTGACTCCTTAGCCTCTGTGCCTTTCTTCTTTCACCATTGATAAAAGAGAAGAAAGACTCCAGGATTAGGTGCTCCCCATGAAGTGTTTTTGCTTAACATTTGAAGAGGTTGGTCCAGTGGAAGGTTTAGGGCAGGGGTAGGGAACCTGCGGCTCTCCAGATGTTCAGGAACTACAATTCCCATGCTGGTAGCCTCTGATCAGCAATGGCCAGTTGGCCATGAACATCTGATAGAGTAATTCTAATTTTGCAGGAAAGAACTCTATGATTCCTGGTTTAAAGGGACACATGATGCTAAGTCACTATAGATTCTAAGCAGGATGACAAACCAGTGAGCAGAGGCGTTCCTCCCATTGGGCAAAGTGGGCAGTTGTACTAGGCGCCCCTTGTAATGGGGCGCCAAAAGGCTTGTGCAAGTTACTGTTTGTTGGGATTTTTTTGTATTTTCAGTAGTTTTTTCCATGGAATGCATACACCTTTGAGGGTCCCATAACTTTTGAGGACCCCCCTGAACCAAACTTCAGACCTGAGTGGAAAAAAATGCGTTGTTTGAGTCCACGGTGGGAGAGGGTGGCTGCCCATGGGGGTGGCATCAAACTCAGTTTTGCCCAGGGTTCCAGTTTGCCTAGGTACGCCACTGCCAGTGAGATTTTGTTTAATGGAGGAACGTCTTGGAAACAGAGAGTCCGAGGCTGCAAAAGAAGAAACCAATCTGAGTGTAAATGTGTCCCAGTTTAATGTCTTGTCCCCAGAATTCTTCTGGCTGTACCTCCACCCAGTGGAAATGACTGTTTATCACAAACGGGCTCCGAGCTTCAAAGACTAACACTCCTGGCATGTTTGGATAGTTGTGGCCAAGTCCAGCCAAACCAGACAGAGTTGGGAAGTATTTGGTGGGGATGGCAGGAGCTGAAAGGAAGGAGGCCAGTCCGCTGGTTTCCCTGAGGTAGGTAAAAGCTGAAAGCTCCGACTTCTTTTCAGAAGCACGAGGAGAAAACTAACATAACTTTATGGACTCTCTTTGAGAGGCATCTGTGGCAAGCTGGGTGTGAGGGATACATCGAAGGTGGTAGATGAAGGAAATCTGTCCAATTAGCCGATGAGGTCAAAAAACACACACGTGCAGGGCTGGCCGGGTGGGCCCACATCCCCTGACAAGAAAACCCCAAGAACTTAGAATAGTTTAATAAGGTAACCAGGTGCAGGGGAGAGGGCCAGCTGTTTGTGCCTTAATTCCAGTTTAAATGAAGGGATTTCAGCAAGTATATTCACAGGGTAGCATAGTAAATTGTTGAAACAGTGGTTACTCGAAGTAGACCACCTTGTAGGATGCAATGTAGAAAGAACTGACAGACACACAGTCACCAGTGCAGTTCTATGTATTGCTATCAACTAACAAAGTGCTTCGCCAGACCACAGGTGTTTTCAGGCACACCTCTCTCTGTTGTCTGTGCTAACTATATACATGTCTGGTGCCAATCAGTTACTCTTGCACTCTGTGCACTCAGCACCAATACTGCACACAGCACCAGTTTGGAGGAGGGTACAGCTGTCATTTAGATTTTGCCAATCTAAACATTGACACATGTTCTAACACCCCTTCCAAAATCGTAATGGCAGTATTTACAGCATTCACAGAAGCCACGTTTAGCTGATTACACAGAAGGTCATACTTTTCTCTCGAGGTAGGTTTAGTGAATGCCTCTGCTACATTCAGTTTTGGAATCAACATATTGCAGTTTGATAAACCCACTCTGTACCAGTTCACGGACATGTTCGTATTTGACACCTATATACTTTGTCCTGGCTTTCAGGTTTTCAGTCTCAGCTAAATGGATGGCTGTTGGCGAATCCTCTAGTAGGGGAGTGGGCTGTTGTACATTTTCACCCAGTTCTGTCAACAACGCCTTCAGCCACAGTAACTCAGTACAGGTTTCTGAGATGGCACAGAATTCAGCCTCTGAAGTAGACAAACTGACCGATATCTGTTTACGGGAGCTCCATGCAACTTCTGGAATCGCTTACATAGGTTTATCACAAACCCAGTGCAGAGATTACCATATTCTCCCATCAGCAAAAGAGAGCTGGCCAGCTAGCTAGCACACAGCTTATTGCTTTGCTGTTTACTGCTTGGATCAACAATCCTACAATCAAAGTAGAAGCATTGAGTGCCATATAATACTGTCTAGTTTAAACCTTCCCAGTCATGTTGTACAGGTTGTGCAGCATGACGGAAACTTAACTTTACTCACAGGAAACGCCAAATCTGGATGAGTCCAGTTTGAGATGTGAATTGAGCTTCCCAATAATGACCTGTATAAATCTGGGTTATTACACAGTTCTAAACTGGATAACTTAAGAAAGCAACAGTCATTGGGAGAAACGGTTTTCTGTTGTCCAACCTGACAGCTTTTTTTTACTATGGGCTTGATTTTTTCTTTGTTCATCTACACTTTGGATGCAACAATGCCTAGGGCAATGAGTTATTTCCCCAGGTCTTTAACCACAAAGGTTTCTGCTGTTGCTGTTTATATAGTCTGTTTAACTGTTTTTCTGTATGTCATCTACATACGCAAGTATGATTTCTCTTTCTAGTGCTCTTATATACTTACACTTGTGAATTCACAGGTGCAGCTAAAACCACATTCCTCCAAATTTTGCATCAGAGACAGCAAATGTCACCAGTTGCGACACACTTTGAATCAATCCATATAGGGAACGATGAAGTTTGTACACCATAGTAGGGCTATCTCCCTCATAGCCAGCAGGGGGCCTCAAGTACACATTCTGTTTCAACGGCACGTTCAGATAAGCACATTGAAAATCATAATGTTTGAAGCCTCATGTTATTGTAATTTGCTAGCTAAGGTATAAGTATACCCAGTGATTCTTACCGGCATTACTGTAAGTGAATAAGCCTTTTCTTCTTTGTTGCTCTTGGCAAAGCCCCAAGCGACCTATCACTTTGCCTTATATTTTGTAAAGAATTTACCGTCTGCCTGGTACAGGCTTTCAGCCTAAACACCCACTTAGTTTTTTCAATCACTTTCTGTTTCTTAGGTACAGTCACCTTGGAAAAAACGTTTTGCTTCACTAAGGTGCTATGTTCTGCTTCCATGGCTCTTCCCATTTCTCTTCAGCTTTGGGAAGAGTTTTCTTAGTATCTCCACTGTAGGAGTAGGATTCATAGACGGATGTTTGACATACACAAACATTCTGACTATGCCCCTACTGGTCTGGTGGAAGCACCCCTATTCACATTCTTTTTTGAGGTCTGAGGGGACACTTTCTCTTTCCTCCTCCTTCTTCCCCTTCTGACCTGTGATTCTGTGGCAGAGGTCAGGGATTGTTTAACTCTTGGTATCTTCGTACTCCCTACGCTCTGAGCCCTGACCTTGAGCAGTGCCTGGCAAAGAATGCTGCCCAAGCTAACTGCTTCAGGCTCAGTGAAAGGAAGCAACTTTTCAGTATTGAGTGAATCTTTTCCCAATTTGTATTGCTTCTCAAAATTTCCAAAATGTAAGAAAATTTTTGGCTCATCTAAAGCAGTTTACATGTTCTAACATAAATTCTACAGCGAATATAGGTACATGGAATAGTGTGTTTTAAGGAAAAGAATTGTGCACTGTTTAGGTGGGGGAAATATCCTTGTTTTGAAGCACTGCTGTATAAAGAAATGCGTGGACAGAACTCCTGCGATTCAGACATGCCCAGGCCAACCCCTTCTAAAGCATTGAACAGGTGTAATCTAAAGAAGTTAGAATCCTCACAGCTTCTCCATTGTTATGGGCATACAGTTCCCATGCATCCCCTGCCAGCACGATGCTGGCAGGGGATGGTGGGAACTGTAGTCCATAACATCTGGTGGGGCGCGAGTTTGACACCTATGCAAGTCTTCTGACGTGGTAAAATTTGTTCTGATCCATGAAAGCAAACGCCAGCCTACATTTCATAAAGTATTTAAGTTGCTACTGGACTCCTGCTTCACTCTGTTTATGACTGCACTCTGGGTTGCCAACTTCTAGGTGACACCTGGAGATCTCTCAGTATTACAATGGATCTCCAGACAACCAAGATCAGAAAAAAACCTTAACTGCACTGCCAGTTTGGCAGGGTCACAGATTACAGGCACACACATAGCCCTAAATTATTTGTTTGCACAAATTCAACTATTGCAGGAAATGGTGGTGGAATGTTCCATGAAGTCACAGCCAACTTATGGTGACCCAGTGGGGTCTTTTAGACAAGAGGTCGACAGATGGCTTGTTATTGCCTTCTGCAATAACTGTGTGTGTATGTTAAGTGCCATCAAGTCACAACCAATTTATGGCAACCCAGTCGAGTTGTGACAGTAAGACGGTGGGTGGGAAGGCTATTCCATCGCCCTTTAAAGGCCTGCACCTCAATGATTTTGGTGACTTGGTTGCCCCCACAGACTTCACTGCCAGAGGGAGAGAGGTTGGAAAGTCAGAAGGCAGAGAGGGAAGAGGTGGGAGCAGACTATGATTGAGGATTATTCTGGTACTCAAACAGCCCAAACTAGGGGTTGCCAGCTTTGGGGTAACAAAGACCTCTTCAAGTGATCCCAGGTGACAGAGATCAGTTCAGAGGTGGGGTGCTGTGTGGTTTCTGGGCTGTATGGTTTAATGTTCTAGCATTCTTCAGCCACATTGCATCAGGAGCTGGCATCTTCAGAGGATGGATAGGAAAGTAAAGGTCGGAGAGGCAGGAGTTCATTAGGGAGGCGCTCAATAGACGAGTGTAGCATGTGAGTAAAAATGGAGATAGCAGTCACAGTGAGAGTCTGGTGGTAGTATGGCCTTTGTTCCTGATTGTTTATTGTCTATACTATCCTGGGTTTGTGTGGAAGTTGGTCACTGTCTTGTTCTAGTGTTTTTCAAAACTGGCAGCCAAATTCTGTTCATTTTCATGGTTTCTTTCTTTCTGTTGAAATTGTCCATGTGCTTGTTACGTTCAACAAAGGATAAGAGGGATCCTCTAGCTACATCAGGAGTCTACCGCATACCATGTAGCTCAGACACGAATCAAAGAACACGAAAGGCACTGCAGACTATTTCAGCCATAAAAATCAGCAGTAGCAGAACACATAATAAACCAACCTGGACACAGAATATTATTTGAAATCACAGAAATTCTGGACCACTCTGATAACCACTACGTCAGACTACACAGAGAAGCTTAATTGTGTCCATGCCACATGGACAATTTCAACAGAAAGGAAGAAACCATGAAAATGAACAGAATTTGGCTGCCAGTTTTGAAAAACACTAGAGTCAAGACAGTGACTAATCAGCTCCACACAAACCCAGGATGACTATAGTATAGACAATAAACAATCAAAGGGAACAAAGGCCAGACTACTTCTATTCAGATGCCTCACCAATTGACCTTGCTATCTCCATTGTTACTCACATGCTACACTTCATTATTACTCACTTGCCAGGCCACTCCTATTCAGATCCTTCACCTATTGACCTTTACTCACAGGTATATATACTCCATTTGCTTTCCTTTCCTACTATCAGATCCTCTGAAGATGCCAGCCACAGATGCAGGTGAAACGTCAGGAGAGAATGCTGCTAGAACACGGCCATACAGCCCGGAAACCACACAGCACCCCAGAGATTCCGGCCGTGAAAGCCTTCGACAATACAGTTCAGAGGTGGTTTGCCACTGCCTGCCTCTGCAGCAGCCCTGCCTTTCCTGGGCAGTCTCCCATCCAAATACTAACCACGGCTGACCCTGCTTAGCTTCTGAGATATGACGAGATCAGGCTAGCCTGGGCCACCCAGGTCAGGGTGCTGAAATAACTAGGGGCCAAAAAAAATAAAATAACAGCGTACATGCAAATGTACAAAATTTGTAGAAAAACAAGATAAGCTGACCTGGGTGAAGGCCCTGAGGACAGAAAATGGGAAATAAAAATAAGATGATATGGGGATGGAGTCTGGGGATGAGGGCATCAGCAGAATATAATGCTACCATCCAAAGCATCCATTTTCTTCAGGCAAACTGATCAGTTGTAGTTCTGGAAGAAATGGCAATCCTAAAGCTTGAGTAGAACCCTTTTCTTTGATATAAATTTCTACAGTGGAGGTTTTATTTTTTTCAAAATATCATTATGTGAGCCCCTTCCCCAGAATGCTGCAGCCCAGCGTTCTATCACTTTAGTAAGAACTAGGCCTTAATTTTCCCCCAGACTTTCTCAAAGCTGAGCAGATTGGTTTTCACACAACAAAAATGCCATTCCTTTGGCCCACAACAGAATGTTGTTCTCCTTCCTGTGGGAAGGAAAAATTTATTCCCCAGACACAGTTTGTGTGACCCAGAATAACCCAACACAGACCAGACACCATTGTATTGGAAAAGTGTTGTCAATGAAACCATCAAGGCCTGCATAAGAAACCATCAATCCCCACCCAAGAGGCCCTTAGTTGGAAACACTGTGGGCTGGAGAAAGTAAGAATACTTCTTCATGGATGAGATCTGGCTACTGTGGCTTTGGAACATTTGTAGATCCATCATTTGTGCTTGCCACAGCGGTGGTTGGTAGCGCCTTTAACCATATCTGTCATTGACAAGAGTGAAAGTGAGGGCATTGTGTGAGAGAGACAGTGTGGAGTAGTGGTCAAGAGCAGTGGACTCTAATCTCCTGGACCAGGTTTGATTTCTCACTCCTCCCCATGAGTGGCACACTCTCATCTGGTGAACTGGATTTGTTTCCCCACTCCTCCACATGAATGAAGCCTGCTGGGTGACCTTGGGGCTACTCACAGTTCTCTTAGAGCTCTCTCAGCCCCACCTGCCTGACAAGGTGTATTTTGCAGGGAGAGTAAGGGAAAAGGAGTTGTAAGCCTCTTTGAGTCTCCTCACAGGAGAGGAAGGTGAGGTTTAAATCCAACTCTTCTTATTCTCCCTCACGTGAAGCCAGCTGGGTGACCCTGGCCCAGTCACAGTTCTCTCAGAACTCCATCAGCCCCACCTACCTCACAAGGTGTTTGCTGTGGAGAGAGGAGAGGAAGGGCTGATTATACACTGGCACTCTGCCTTGCATGGAGCGTATGGTTCCTGTGGGGCAGAGATTCTTGTGCTGACGCCAATAAAGTTGCACCGGAAACCACAAGGTTTCCCTCTCACTGCGGGGCTTCCCTCCTTCCATGTGGCTCCAAATGCAAGATTAAAGGTTGCCTGTTTTGGTTTTTTAAAGCCCCTGCCCCCACTCCTCTCATGGATCAATGGCTGGCTTTTCCGTGCAAATGCAAAACCAGTGAAACGGCCTCCACGACATTGATATAAGCAATATCGATATTACCTTTAAAGGGTTGAGACAATTGAGAAAAGCGGGGTATAAATCCAAACTCTTCTTCTTCTCTTGTGCAACTGTAACCCCCATGCTCAGAATGGGTTGACCCAGAAAGGGGTGGAGACTCAAAGCAGCACGAGGCTGCAGAGCTCATGTAGTTTGGAGGAGACAAGGCTACCCGACTCGGACCTTGATTTCTATAAGCCCTTAACACCTTGTTAAGGGTTCTTTTTGTGGCTGTAATGGGTGAGAGTTCTCCTGGAAACCTTCATCATGTTGAATCCTGTTCATCAAGCCCTTGGAGTCTTCAGGAGCCAACCCACTTGCAAAGAAGAATTGGACTTGGCAGTATCAGTAGACTGTAAATATAAGGACTTGAAAATGCAACCTGAACAGGACCTTGAAGTGTGATGTTAAATGTTGATGTTATATGTTAAGAAAGTAAACCATTTTGTTTTTTAAAAAATTTGTTGTTGCAAACTCATTCCAAATTCTGCCCCACAGAACCCACAGATAGAGGCTACACAACCATAGCTTATGCCTTCAAAAGAAGATGTTTTCTGCTCCTAGGTGGTAATGCCTTTCTAGAGGGGCTGTGGCTCAGTGTCAGAGCATTTGCTTGGCATGTATAAGGTGCCTGGTTCGATCCCTGGCATCTTCAGATTTTAAAAAAGATTAGGCAGTAGTTAATGTTAAAAAAAGTTTAAAAAGTGAAAAAAGATTAGGTAGTAGTTTAATGCAGAACACCACCCTGAGCCCTTCGGGGGAGGGCGGGATATAAATTAAAAGTCAAATCAAATTTTAAAAAAAGACCTGTACCTCAGATTGTGGAAAGCCACTGACAGTCTGAGTGGACAATATTCATCTTGACAGACCCAAGGTCTGATTCAATACTAGGCAGTTTCAAATGTGATCATGTGTGAAGAGACTCTTCAGAGAAAACAGCACTTGTGAGATATTTCCACTGTCTTGCTTGCTGGTGCGTCTACAGTTTCTTGCTGTTAACCTTGCTTCAGCCTTTTTTATTCTGAAGAAAATAACTGTATTTGATTTCTTCCGCAGAGATTTAAGCGGCAAGCAAAAGCCCCAAAGACAGAGGTAGGTGATACATTAAATTACCAATGGATTTACTATTGATTGTTCTGCACTGGTGTAGCTGCCTTGCTGTTTCCAACCTCCAGGTGGGGCCTGGATTTCCCCTGGAATTACAGCTGACCTCTAGCTTGCAGATGCAAGTTCTCCTGGAGAAAATATCAGCTTTAGAAGATGGACCCTGTGGTTCACCCTGATAGTTGAGCTCCCTCCCCCCCAACCCTGCAGCACTGACCCCAAATCCCCAGGAATTTCCCAAAACAGAGGCCCTTTCCGCACGGGCCAAAAACGGCGGCCTGGGGACAGCAAAAACGCCGCCTCTCCTGCGCCTGCCTCTGCTGGGGCCACTCGCACTCAGCCAGCTCTAAACATTTACAACTTGATTAAAGATTCTGTGATTTTTGTTTTTGTGGAATTGACCTTGATATTTTGACATACGAAGTTTTTCTTCCTGTTTCAATCTCTTTGGGCCCTCCCGCACATGCAGAATCATGCACTTTTAACCCACTTTCACAATTGTTTGAATGTGGATTTTGCTATTCCACACAGTAAAATCCAACTTCAAAGTGCATTGAAAGTGGATTGAAACTGCATTATTCTGCATGTGCAGAAGGGGCCTTTGGTTACCTTGACTGGAATGTTAAAACAGCCTTGGAATATGTGACCAACCCACAGAGTCCGCTAGGCCAGTGACTGTGTAGTGGTAACGATGACAACAGGTGTCGTCTTGCCGATTGGACGAGCATGTACTGATGTTATTAACATTAGACAAGCCTGAATCTGACGTCATCTTCATATCAGCCTGCCCACTGGACAGTATCTGATGTCATCACTGTGTAGAGTTAGAAATTGGATGAGGCGGTACCTGAGGTCATCACCACTGGACAAATCTGTACTTGATGTCACTGTTGCCATCACAGCCCAGAACCAAGCCAAGCAGGTCCTGATACACTGCTACACATGACTCAGGAGTTAGTTGAAACCCTTCAGGGTAGCGGCCCACCAGGATTATTACTTGCTGGAGTAAGTTGAAAAGCCATAAAGAATGTGGTTGTTGTAGTAGAGCCACATACATTCCCCCCCCCCCCGCACCCCTCTTAGGCATTTATATTTATTGCAAAGTCCAAAAAAAGATTTGTTTCTTTTTGCTTTATTTATTTATTTATTTATTGGTCTTATAGACCGCCCAACCCCCGAAGGGCTTATAGGGCTTATAGGCCCTTATAGGCCCAAACATAGTGGTGTGATTCAGCCGGGTCGCACCACTTTGGCAGAACCGGTTGTTAAAATGGTGCTTGTAAACAACCAGTTGTTATATTGTCGAAGGCTTTGTTAAGCTTTGTTAACCAGTTGTTAAATTATTTGAATCCCACCACCGGAACCGGTTGTTAAATTATTTGAATCCCACCACTGCCCACATCTGAGTCGATTTTTTTTCCATATTTGAGCATTCTCTATCAAATCAGTTGTTCTTAAGTTGCCCTCTTCCATTTGATGTAGATATTTATAACTTTACTAGCGGGGCCCGGCCACGCGTTGCTGTGGCTTATTGTGGTGAAATGGGAAAGGAACAGTAGCAGCAAATCAATTGCAGAGGCCAGCAGTACGTGCTCATGCAAACACGCAGCCTGATACTGTGCAATGTCATTGATGTGTGTGCCTCCCCTCCCTTGCATGCCACCCCTCACTCTCTCCCCTCTCTCACTTCTCTTCCCTTGCATGCCTCCCCCTCCGTCCCTTTCCTCTCCCTCCCTCTCTTCCCTTGCATGCCAACCCTCCCTCTCCCTCATGTGTATATGTTTCACTTCCACTCGAGTTACTGCCTATGTACTGTTTTCACTGCTCATATCTGGCCATCTGAGTGAACATTCTAAGCAGCATGAACATTCTAAGGGTGACAGTTACACACAGGCAGCTGCATGTCCTTCACCATGGAGCGCCAGGAAAAAGGCGTTTTACCTGGGCCAGGTGTGAAATTTCAGGTATGTGAACATCTAAAAACACTCTCGCCTGGCTGACTATAGTGGCTGGGAATTTTCAGAGGAATTGGCCCAGCAGTTACTGAGTTATACTATCATCAACAAAAACACTGTTAGCTTTTTATATATATAGATGAATCAATCTGATTTTATCACTCTTATGGCCAAAGGCATAGCTTTATAAAACAATCCCGGAGCTTACCCTGGGTGCAGCCCTCACCCCCCAGCTGCCCCCTGCCCCCAAACTCCCCCTGGAGTTCCAGGCAGGGGTCCAGTTGAATGCCAGCAAGCAGGGCTCAGCCCACCCCCAGTATCTACATGGAGTTAAGGAACAGTGCGGGCCCCTTTGATGCTGGCTTCAGCTCACCTGGGTCTGGTTTTAAACCCAAGTTTAAAGCTCGACCCAAGCCTTGCTGAGGCCAGGGTCATACTGATCACCAGGGGTTGACCGGCTCTAGTTTTATACTGTTCACCCCCAAGCTCAACCTGACCACGCCCCCCTCACTGTGCCTCTGCTTATGGTCTCTAGGTGTCAAATTCAGGTCCTCCAGGTGTTCATGGACTACAATTCCCATCAGCCCCTGCCAGCAGGGCCAATTGGCCATGCTAGCAGGGGCTGCTGGGAATCGTAGTCCACAAACATCTGGAGGGCCTGAGTTTGACACCTCTGGATGGCTTCACAGGTTACCACAAAGGCATTTTTGTCCCATTCCATCAATATTTCATGTTTTCACAATCTTTTTTTTTTCTGGCAAGACTTTGGAAATGAATCTCATAATGCTTATCTGGGGGAGGATGAATGCTCATACCTGCTTTGACCATCTTTTGTGGTTTCCCTCTTTAGCTCACGATTTCAAGCTTCTTGGTGCGCTCAATGATTGTGTCTCGTTATGCTTCCACCCGAGTGTTGACGTTCATGAGCAACCCTCACCCCGAGGCCAAGGAAGCCATCTTTGATCTGGACCTGCCAAGTTCAGCCTTTATCTCCAACTTTAGCATGTGAGTCTGGGCTACCAAAAGAGAGGGAGCAGCCTCTTCCCTAACCGAGAGATTATGATAACGCCCTGTATTCCCATAGACAGTGTTGGTCCGACTGGATATTTACCGTATATACTCATGTATAAGTCGAATTTTTCAGCACATTTTAAATGCTGTAAAAAGCTCCCCTCGACTTATATGCGGGTCATTAAAAAAAATTGTGTGTTTTTACTTTGCCGGCCAGCAGGGGGCGCAGTTTTTATGCTAGGGGCACCAAAAGTTCAGGGTACCCTCAGAAGGCTCTCCTGGTGATACCAGCCAAGTTTGGTAAAGTTTGGTTCAGGGGGTCCAAAGTTATGGACCCCCAAAGGAGGTGCCCCCATTCTCCATTGTTTCCAATGGGAGCTATTAGTAGATGGGGCTACCTTTTGAGGGTCCATAACGTTGGACCCTCTGAACCAAACTTCACCAAACCTGGCTGGTCTCATCAGGAGAGTCTCTTTATGATACCAGCCAGGTTTGGTGAAGTTTGGGTCAGGGGATCCAAAGTTATTGATCCCCAAAGGGGATGCCCCATCCCCCATTGTTTACAATGGAAGCTAATAGTAGATTTTCCATTTCTGATAATATCCCTCTTAAAATCTAAGTTGGGGTACATTTGGACATACAGATGATGATGAGGAATCCAGTTTTGAAGGATTTTAACTCTTGTGTTTTAGCTTGGTTGCTGGTTGAGCTAAGGTTTTTGTACTTTTAAAGTTATTGTTGATACCATATTGTTCTTGTTGACCCTCTTTTCCACTTACAGAGCCAGTTTACTGTTTTTCTTTGAAATAAATATTCAAAAACATTTAACCTACTGATGCCTCAATTGATGTAATTTTATTGGCATCTATTTTTATTTTTGAAATTTACCAGCAGCTGCTGCATTTCCCACCCTCGACTTATACGCGAGTCAATAAGTATTCCCAGTTTTTTGTGGTAAAATTAGGTGCCTCGACTTATATGCGGGTCGACTTATACGCGAGTATATACGGTATGTTCCTACGCTCTCCACTGATTACAATCAATAGGTAGAAAAAGTCTGCTTCTTTGCCTCTCTCTGTACCCATATCCCAGACTTAAACTAATCGCCTATTGTCTGGGGAATTCTGTGCGATGGAGCTATGGATCTCTTACAACTTGCATTACACAAAATCACAATTCTGATGGTTCTTAGAGGGCAGCTATGCCAGTGCATGAATATAAAACCAATGAAGAAGAGGAAGAACTTAAAAATGACAGCTGTTGAGTCAATCAATGATAGGGTTGTGAAACCTGATCAACATCACCCCCAGAGGTGGGATCCAGCAGGTTCTCACAGGTTCCCGAGAGTAGGTTACTAATTGTTTGTGTGTGCCAAGAGGGGGTTGCTAATTGGTGATTTTGCCATGTGATTTTTGCCTTAGTTATGCCCCTCCTCTCAGCAGTAGCACGCAGAACTTGAAGCAGTCTAGCAGGAGGTGTACCGGCGTGCGTGGCAGTCTGCGCCTGCGTGCATTCGTTTCCCGCCCAAGGACCGGCGCAGCGGCTGCGTCCTTGCCACAACCCCGCCCAGCAATGCCCCGCCCCCGGAATGCCTGGCCATGCCCCCGCCATGCCCCGCCGAGTCCCATTGGCGTTACCGCACAGTTTGAATCCCACCACCATGGGAACCTAAAATTTTTGGATCCCACCACTGATCACTCCCTCACCACCACCACCGTGCACACATTAAAGTTGTCAGCCTTTAAAGAACAGCCTAGCCTGTTCCTGTGTCCTTTAACATCAGCATATTGATAAGAAGAAGAAGAGAAGAAGAGTTGGATTTATATCCCCCCTTTTTCTCCTGTACGAGACTCAAAGGGGCTTACAATCTCCTTGCCCTTCCCCCCTCACAACAAGCACCCTGTGAGGTGGGTGGGGCTGAGAGAACTCCAAAGAACTGTGACTAGCCCAAGGTCACCCAGCTGGCGTGTGAGGGAGTGCACAGGCTAATCTGAATTCCCCAGATAAACCTCCACAGCTCAAGCAGCAGAGCTGGGAATCAAACCCGGTTCTTCCAGATCAGAGTGCACCTGCTCTTAGCCACTATGCCACTTCTGCTCCCTTTTCATCTGCTAATGACTCAAAGGGTGTGTGTGTAAGGTTGGCACCCTGAAAATGAGCAGATGGCATAAATGTTCGTGACCAAGAACCTTTGTGAAATGAATGAAGTAGGTTCTCCTTATTACCTTATTGTTCAATTAAAATGCTACCTTAGAATTAGTCAGGAAATTTGAGTCTATCCAGTTAGGCCTCAGTTATAGTAATTGTTTCCTTGATCATCACAATGTGTGATCAAGAGATGTGTTTTCTAAATGAATTAATGTAATGGTGGGTGGCTGCCTGTGCAATGCAGCCCCAAATCTATCCTTGAAATAGTCTTGGAAAAAGGAAGGAAACACTCCCTGCGAGCTGTTGGCTGAGGGTACGCCCAGCTGAAATCTAGGTAAATTAAAGTTTTATTATCACCAATCTCTTCAATTGTGGATGGTCACCGTGTGTCTCTCGAATACAGCTGAACTTTGCACACAAATATCACACATTGTCCCATTTCTGTTTCATTATCTTTTGATCCCATTTTTATAGTTTATGTATTTGTGTGTGTGTGTGTGTTTGCTATCAAGTCACAGCTGACTTATAGCGACCAAGATGTGGTTTGTGGTTGGCTGCCTCCGCATAGCGACCCTGGGCTTCCTTGATGGTTGTCCAACGAAATACAGTGGAACCTCGGTTTTCGTTGGCAATTCGTCTGGGAAACCTCAGCAAAAAAACCGAAAATGACGAAAATCAAGGCTCCCATCGGCAAGCAATGGAGCAGTAGGGGGTCACTGGTTTTCATTGCGAAATTAGCGTGAAACCCAACAAAAACTGAGGCAACTTTTCATTGAAAAAACCCGACAAAACCTAAACTGACGAAAACCGAGGGCAACGATAACTGAGGTTCCACTGTACTGGCCAGAGTTTAACTTCTGAGACACTAGCCTGAGATACCCAGTTCAGGGCAGAGACAAACAGAGATAGCGCACTATTGCTTGTAATCATAGCAATCATAGATTTCCTTGGTTGTTTCCCATCCAAGTACTAACCAGAGCTAACACTGCTTAGCTTCTGAGATCTGACAAGCTCTGGCTTGCCTGGGCCATTCCGGACAGGGAAAACCAGGGTTACGCCCTGTTTGTTGATATCCTACCACATCACAGCTGACTTCTGGCGACCTCACAGAGTTTTCGAGACGAGGTGGTTTGCCATTGCCTGTCTCTGTGTAGTGAACTTGGTTTTCCTTGGTGGCCTCCCATCCAAATACTGACCAGGGCTCCCCC
Organism: Sphaerodactylus townsendi; assembly: GCF_021028975.2. Taxonomy (NCBI): domain Eukaryota; kingdom Metazoa; phylum Chordata; class Lepidosauria; order Squamata; family Sphaerodactylidae; genus Sphaerodactylus; species Sphaerodactylus townsendi. The sequence goes on along the minus strand of NC_059427.1, from coordinate 177,594,009 downwards.
TATTCAACTTCTGAGATCTGATGAGATCATGCTATTCAGAGGAGGGCATGTCTCTTTCTCTCTCTGACAAATGTGGATACACCTCATTTGTTAGGATACACTTCATACATCAACAAAGAAAGGACTGGTCCTCAAAAACCCAGATCCACAGATCATCAGTCAGTCTTTAAGTTTTTGCAGGACTACTACTACTACTACTACTACTACTACTACTACTACTACTTCTTCTTCACCTTCACCTTCACCTTCACCTTCACCTTCACCTTCACCTTCACCTTCACCTTCACCTTCTTCTTCTGTACCTTCGTCGTCGTCGTCGTCGTCGTCGTCGTCGTCGTCGTCGTCGTCGTCGTCGTCGTCGTCGTCGTCGTCGTCGTCTTCGTCTTCGTCTTCTTCTTCTTCTTCTTCTTCTTCTTCTTCTTCTTCTTCTTCTTCTTCTTCTTCTTCTTCTTCTTCTTCTTCTTCTTCTTCTTCTTCTTCTTCTTCTTCTTCTTCTTCTTCTTCTTCTGTTTGTTCTCCTAAGCCCTGAGGCTTGTAGATCAAGCTGCCTTTCAAAGCAGTGGATGTGGTGGCCAATCCCAAAACTGGCAGCTCTCTTGGCCCCATCTGTCAGGACTGCAGAAGTTGGCCTAAGATAGCACGGCGAGCTGTTTGCAGAGTTAGGGAAAAACAGGGAAGCCCAAATAGTGCCTGGAGGAGATTGGCGTGCTTTTTGCCAGCCCCCCTGCCCTCGTTGGCAGCGCTTTTCGTAGCCTCCTCTCCTCATATTGCCATTTCTGATCCAGCACAGGACGCAGCCTTTGCGCTGATCCGGCCCCCACCTTCCCCTGCCATCTCAAGGAGCAGAGAGGAGGGGTTTTTCCTGAGTGGGCAAGATCCTTGGGGATAAGGCTGGGGATTGTCTCTACAGCCAAAGAAAACTTGGCCTCCGAGCCTGTTGGACGTTGGCTTTGCCTCCTCTGGGCTCACCTGCTCAGAGGGCCGGGAATACAAGTGGGGCTTGTTAATGCTTCTGGGGGAAGTTTATTTTCCTTCGTTGCTCTGGTGTGTGGAGCCAATCCCTGAGAGGATGGAGGAGTCTCTGAGGGGGTGTCACTAACCCTTTTTGAGGTTTTGACTGGTGGGGGGGAAGGCTATTCCATCGCCCTTTAAAGGCCTGCACCTCAATGATTTTGGTGACTTGGTTACCTCACAGACTTCGCTGCCAGAGTGGAGAGGTTGAAAGTCAGAAGGCAGAGAGGGAAGAGGTGGGAGCAGACTACGATTGAGGATTATCTGGTACTCTGGGCGACAGCCCTGAAATTAGGGTTGCCAACTTTTGGAGGTGGGGCTTGAAGACCTCTTCAAGTGATCCCAGGTGACAGAGATCAGCTCCCTTGGAGAAGACGGCTGCTTTGGGGGGTGGGCTGTATGGCTTTGGACCCTGCTGAGATGCCTTTCCTCTCCAAGGCTTCACACCCAAATCTCCAGGAAGCTGGCAATCCTACCTGTGCTCTGCCGGCTGCACTGGCCCCAAGTGGAGAACCGGATCGAGTACAAGGTTTTAGTACAGATGTACAAAGCGCTAAATCGTCTCTGAGACCAACATGCGTACAAGACTGTCTCTCCTGGAGGATGCACCATTCATTGAGTAATAATCTACTTGTGGTTCCTGGAGCGAGGGAAATCTAGCTGGTTTCAACCAGCCCCCCGGCTTGGTGGAATGCTCTGTCTGACAAGACTGGGGTCTTGCGAAATCTAGTGCACTTCTGCAGTGCCCATGACAGTGATGGCGAACCTTTTCGAGACCGAGTGCCCAAATTGCAACCCCAAACCCACTTATTTATTGCAAAGTGCCAACACAGCAATTTAACCCGATTACTGAGGTTTTAGTTTGGCTCCGAGGCGTGCATTACTCGGGAGTAAGCTTGGTGGTAGTTGGTGGCTTTGCTTTGCTTTGCTTTGAAGCAACCGTACAACTCTTCCAATGGGTGAATCACAGCCCTAGGAGGGTTTACTTAGAAGCAAGCCCCATTGCCAGCAACCGAGCTTACTCCCAGGTAAAGGATCGCACTTTAGTTCTTTGCATGAAAATCAGTGGGGTTTAACAGCGTTTAACAGGGTTACCTGCACTGCTTCCCCAAAACTAGGTCTTAATGCTAATAATTGAGCCCAGCGACCCAGGCCAGCCTAGATGTGTGTGGGGGCAACTCTGTTTGCACGTGCCCACAGAGAGGGGTCTGAGTGCCACTTCTGGCACCCGTGCCATAGGTTCGCCACCACTGGCCTATGAGATGGAGTTGTTCCACCAGGCTTATGATTGATCCAGCAATGGTTCTGATGGCCTCCCCCAAGGTTACCCATAAGCTTCCATGGCAGAGGGAGAATTTGAACTCAAGCCTCCCACATTCTAATCTGGCATTCTAACCACTACCCAAAGAGGTAAGTGTAACATGAGCTCAATCATAGAATCATAAGAGGGAAGAAACCACAAGGGCCATCCAGTCTAACCCTGTGCCATGCAGGAATACACGATCAAAGCACTCCCGACAGATGGCCATCTAGCCTCTATTTAAAAACCTCCAAAGAAGGAGACTCCACCACACTCCAAGGCAGTGCATTCCACTGTCCAACAGCCCTGACAGTCAGAAAGTTCTTCCTAATGTTTACGAGGAATCTCTTTTTGTGCACCTTGAGCCCATTACTCCTTGTCCTAGTCTCTGGAGCAGCAGAAAACGAGCTTGGTCTCTCTTCAACATGACACCCCTTCAAATATTTAAACATGGCTATCATGCCACCCCTTAACCTTCTCTTCTCCAGACTAAACATACCCAGCTCCCTAAGTCTCTCCTCATAAGGCATGGAATCCTAACCTTTTACCATTTTGGTCACCCTTCTCTGGACCCATTCCAGCTTGTCAATGTCCTCCTTGAATTATGCTGCCCAGAACTGGACACTATATTCTAGGTAAAGTCTGACCAGTGCAGAATAGAATGGTGCTATTACGTCCCTCGATTAAGAGAGAGAGAGGGGACAGGGAAAGGTAAGGAAAGAAAATTTGGAGATAGAATGGGAAAGGCATATAGAGGATTACTCAATTTTTAAGGAAAGCTGAGAATTTAGAGAAGCTGATACACAGGGTTGTTATAACAATATTCAATTGCCCATTTTTTTTTAAAAAAGCCCTCTTTTTAAAGGGGGGGGGGATGATTTTTTTCTCACCTCACTCACCTCCAGCCCATATGCCAAGCACTATTTTTTTAAAAGGAAGGGTGTTTGGATTCTGATCCTTTGTAAATCTAAATGGACAAATTACTTTCAAAGCTTGAATAACAATCACAGAATTCAGATACAGTCTTGAGGGCCATTCAGAGAGCCCAGCTCATGGCATGATTTGAATATAGGTCGGATGAATCTGACCTTTTCCACATGGGTTATTTGCCCTGTGTTCAATGCTGTCAGGAAGCAAATTTTCCCCTCACCTTCTGACAGCATCATGGTGTATTTGTGTACCTCCTGGGCTTTCTCCTGGCTTTCTCCTTAACTTTCTCAATCCAGCTTTGCTGTGAAGTTTGGGAAAGAATTGCAGTAGATCTTTGATTACTGTTCTGTCTGTGAAAAATTCAAATTTCCCTAGCCCCATTCTCGTAGCAGCCATTTTCCCTGTTCTTGTTGCTATGGCAGCCGTCACCCCCACCCCCTCCCATAAGAGGGCTTTTTTTAAAAATGGGCAATTGAATATTGTTATAACAACCCTGTGTATCAGCTTCTCTAAATTCCCAGCTTTCCTTAAAAATTGAGTAATCCTCTATCCCTGCATGCACATATGCCTTTCCCCTTCTATCTCCACAGTGAAAGCAGCTAAAGACTTACTTTGTTTTTTTAAAAATCCCTGAATGCTAGGGATCCACTTGATAGATTGTTTTAGCAATGTTCAACTGCATATTTTTAATAAACCCCAGTGACCGGGGGGGGGGGGGGGGGTGGCAGAAATAATCTGGGAAACTGGGCCAGGAAAAATGCCATATGTCAGCAACCTCAACAGCTATGGGGAAACTGCATAAGCATCTCACCATGTGAAAGACATCCCCCCCCCCCCATGACAGAGCCCTAAAGCAACTGGGGTTTAGTACAGACAGCTGGAATACATCCTGTCCTACTGCAGCCAGGTCTGTTTTTTTAATTTTTATTGGTATATTTGGACCATATTCATACAAACATTTTTCATATTTTACATTTTATCCTCATTCTCCCTTTTCTCCCTTTCCCCCCTCCCTCCCTAGGGATCTTCTGTCTTCACTTCTTAAGTAAGCAGCGGCAAGTTCATCCTTGGCAGCCTCTTGTCCCATCTTTCTTCTATGACTCCACTTTCTCTCATCCAATCTGTAAATTCAGTCCACATCTTCATCATTTCGATTGGTCTTTCTTGCCATAATTGGTTTCGAGACATTCTTTCAAAAATTTCTAACTGTACTTGTTCCCATACATATTCTAACCATTTTTGTATTGTCCATATTTTCTTATCTTTCCATCCCAACGCAATTACTGCATTTTAGACAATAATCTTCTTTTTTGTTCTATTCTACTATTATATTGCAGTCAGGTCTTAAACCCCCAAGGTGTTTAGCAAATGTCAGGGTCCCTGAGGTTGCTGGCAGATTTACAGTCTGTACAGGACCTGGGAGAGCTCCCAAGGAATACATTCTCATACTGTAGTTCAAAAACTCAGCTGTCGTCTGATGTCCTACCAAAGTTCTTCTCCTCTAGCAAAGTTGTTGGGAACCTGCTGCCTTATCACAGGGAAAGTAAAAAGAATGGGGTAATTTCCATCTTCTACTGTGAGTTGGCATTTCTAGGCAACTGTGTGGCGGCTAACATAAGGCATTAGGATCTGGGAGACCCAGGTTCCAATCACCACTGTGGCATAAAAGCTTGCTGAGTGACCCCGGGCCTTTCACTCTTTCTCAGCCTAACCTACTTCAAAAGGAGATAGTTTCTGGTGGGTTGTCATGTCGGTGTGAAGTAGGACGACAAGATTCTAGTCAGTTTTGACACTTTAAAGCTTATCCCCTTGTTTTTTAAGGTGCTCTTGGACTCGAATCTTGTTCTGCCTCACAAGGTGGTTCTGAGGGGTAAAATGGAGCAGGGCATAATGAAGCAAGTTGCTTTGGGCTTCCATTGTGGAAGAAGGTGAGGCACAAATGAAGTAAATAAATAAGTTTGAGGGAATCTAGTAATTCATCATAATTATCCCATTCTAGGTGTGGGTTGGGCAGTCTCCTGGGTGGAACAGAACATAGCAGTTTAGCTTCGGCCCCTGGTGGATGACGGAGTTGCGTGTGCCCTGGCAATCCTTGTCACTAGCTAAATTTCCCCTCATTCACAGCGTAGAAAGCTCAAAGAGATTTAGAGCAGATTGAAAGAAGCAACCTTGTCGCTATCCAGTTAGGTTTCAGCTGTAATAATGGCCGTTTATGCATGCACCACTTCCCCCATGGTCGATTCTCAAACTTTGCTTCACAGCGGGATTTCCTCACAGTTCTTCGTTTACACAGGCCGTTTCCGCACTGCCCAAAAACGATGGCCTGGGGGCGGTAAAAACGCCGCCCCCAGGCCGCCGTTCGCACAGGCGGCGCTGCTGCAACGCAGCAGCGCCGACCTGACTGCGCTTCCTTCCCCCCAGGGCGGCGTCAGGCCTCCCTAAACAACAACCCTTTAAAGGGTTGTTGTTGGGGGGGAAGCGTCTTCCCGGTGGCACGGTGCAAACCGCGCCGCTGGGAAGACGCTGTCTCCCTTCTCCGCCCCACTCACAATGTCTCCGTCGTCGCCTGCTGGCCGTGGAAGCCCCGCCCACACTGTCCTCCGACCTCCAGGGGTCGGAAGGCAGCGTGGGCAGGGCTTCCACGGCCAGCAGGCGACGACGGCGACATCGTGAGTGGGGCGGAGAAGGGGGAAGAGGCGGCTCCGTGCGGAGCCGCCTCTCCTGCGGGGGCCTCTGCTTGGCCTGCTCGCACGCTTGCGTGCGAACAGGCTTGCGCCCCCACGCCGGCAGAACTCTTGGCGGCGTGGGGGCGCATGGCGGCCGTACGGAAACGGCCACAGGTTACCCTCATGGGAAGAGTCCCTAGCCAAGCTGATCCGCCATTTTGCCTGCCCACCCGCCTCCTTGTTTTCACGCAACCACCATTTGGGGAGGTTGCCTGCCACCTTTTGTTATTGTGATGGTTGCTGTTGCCATCTTTGTCTTTTCGCTGGGTTCATTTCTCCCTCACCATTAAAATAATTAAAAATGAAGCAATTCTGGTTTCCTGAAATGGTGGCCCAAAGAGTGGGAGGAACTATTGTGGTTTGGCCAGGGGAAGGTGAGGAGGGGCAAGGAAACCAGAGGAAAGCTAAATGCACAGTAATCTCCTTCACTTTCCTTGCAAGAGGAGAGAAAATGTTGCACTTAAAGTGCGTTCGGCAACTGTGGGGATTCTCCGATTTGACAGCGGGGCAAATGGCAAAGAAGGAAACCATGTGCGTAGCCGAGAATCAAACCTGAGGGGAATGTATGCTCAAAGCGAGGGAGACCGTACATGCATAAATGGGCAATGACTTCCTTTTACTGTATGGATGTTTTGAATACTGTTTCTCCTGTTCAGTGTTCTAAGGAAAGTTCAGTGTAAGATCATATTAAGAAGATAAGAAGAGCCCTGCTGGATCATCTAGTCCACCATCTTGTCTCACACAGTGGCCAAATAGTTCCCCTGGAGAGCCAACAACAGAACAGTTGCTACATCCAGGCACTGGTATTTTGGAGGTTCCCTTTAGTCCCCATGGCTAGTAGCCATTAATTGTCTTATCTGCAATATTAAGAGTTGCCATTCTTCAATATGGTGCTTTTGGCCACCTCATCACCTACGGACACATTTCTTGGAGCCTACCAAATGGTTTTAGAAAGTGGGCTTTTGTCCAGCAAGACTTCTGATTAACTATTGGAGATGTGATCAGCTCTGCAGATTAAAAAATAATAATGCTTTGGCCGCTATTGCCACCACAGCACAAGGATCTTCACTGTGTGACTAAAGGTAAGCTATAGCAGCCATTATGTTGCTGTATCTAGGTCTTGCAGCATCCATTGTCTGTCTGTGTTTACCACACTGTGTTGAAATTTGAAAGGAGCCTAAAGAGAGCCAGCGTGGTGTAGTGGTTAAGAGCAGGTGAACTCTAATCTGAAGAACTGGGTTTGATTCCGCACTCCTCCACCTGAGTGGCAGAGGTTTATCTGGTGAACAAGATGCATTTCCGCACTCCTACATTCCTGCTGGGTGACCTTGGGCTAGTTCCAGTGCTTCAGAACTCTCTCAACCCCGCCCAGCTCATAAGGTGTCTGTTGTGGGGAGAGGAAGAGAAAGGAGTTTGTAAACACCTTGAATCTCTTTACCGGAGAGAATGGTGTGGTATAAATCCAAACTCCTCCTCCTCTTCTTTTTCTTCTTCTGGCTCATAAAGATTGGGGACTCCTGCTTTAACTGGTCATCATACAGTGTTTACAACCGGTGATAATTTTCCTTGTAGTTTGTTTGTGATCCTTATCTGTACTCACAGCTATAGCAGAGATTCCTAAAGGCTTTGGTGTGACTGAACCTGTTTCTTCTTCTTTTCCTTGTGTCCAGGACCATTAATGAGAAGACCTATGTAGCTGAGGTGAAGGAGAAACACCAGGCAAAGAAGATGTACAATGAAGCCCGCCAGCAGGGGAAGACAGCCGCCCACATCGGCACCAAGTAAGAACTCTTTCTGGAACTTTCCATGATACTTTCGACCTTCTCAAGAGAGAGCAACCCTGTTGTGGGAAGCCCTCTATTTACCTACAACTCAGATCCTGTGAAAGAGGCTTAAACTACACACTCCTACTCTGAAAAAATAAGTGGTAGGGGAAGGCACCACCAAGTCACAGCTGATGCTTGGTGACCCCATAGGGCAGTGGTGGTGAACCTTTGGCACTCCAGATGTTATGGACTACAATTCCCATCAGCCCCTGCTAGCATGGCCAATTGGCCATGCTGGAAGGGGCTGATGGGAATTGTAGTCCATAACATCTGGAGTGCCAAAGGTTCGCCACCACGGCCATAGGGCAAGGTTCCCCAACCTTTTGGATCATGCAGGCAATTTTTCTGACAGTATGTGGCAGACTGAGCCACAAAATAGCTGTCCCAAAATGGCTGCCATAGCTTACCTTCAGTTATATCAGTCTTGTGCTGTGATGGTAGGTGTAGCTGAAGTAACATTTTCAAAAATCTGCACAGCCAATCAAATCTCCAAATACCTGCCAGAAGCCCACCTGGCCAAAAGTTCCACCTGGTCCTGCCTACTTAAAAAAAAAAACATTTGGTAGGCATCAGGAAAGTGTCAGCAGGAACTTAGATATCCATGGACAGTCACGTTGGGTTCACGGCATAGGGACATTTGGTTAATATAGCTGAGTTTGCCAGTCATAGAAGTGTGATATTGAGTGCAGTAAATAAGTCTCTCAAGACACATACTGCAAAAAGTAAAACTTACATTTATTCAAGTAGATTTTGTTTACATTGAAGCTGCAGTGGAAAGAAACGAAAAGCAAGTGGCTGGCTGGTTTGGCATCATGTGTATGTATGAGGGATTGTTTCTACAAGAGGGAGCTTTCGATATGTGTGACTCCAGGAAGATCCAATTGGATAGAGGAAGAATAATGAACACAAATAGGGGCATCATCTCCAGAAAATAGCATCCATGACAAGCACTGCGATTATACCCGTCCAAACATCTGAAATGACACCCATATTTTAGATAACTGCAGAGTCTGACCCCACTAGCCCGAGCTCCTGTTGCCTCCAGAGGCCACTAGCTGCTGCTGGGAAGCCTGTCCCCTGGCCTCGGGTACACTGTCCCTGCGCAGCCATATTGTAGCTGTGCCCACTATGGGTGCTGTCTGGTTTCCAGGCTGTATGGCCGTGTTATAGCAGCATTCTCTCCTGACGTTTTGCCTGCATCTGTGGCTGGCATCTTCAGAGGATCCGGCACAACATAGTGGGCACTATGTTGTGCCAGAATTCCAAAGGTGCCCGAGGGAGGGAGGGAGGGAGGGAGGGAAAAAAGGTTGGGGGCAGTGGTGGGATTCAAATAATGTAAAGACTGATTGTTTACAAGTACCATTTTAACAACTGGTTCTGCCGAACTGGTGCGAACCTGCTGAATTCCACCACTGGTTAGGGGCCCTGGTGCAAGGAATCACTTTGGGAAAGTGGCCTCTGTTAGAGATAAATTTGGGTTTTTTTCTTCCAGTTCTTCAATTTCAGCCCCACTGATTTATGTTATTTTACTTGGAGTCTTTGTTAATAGGCTCAACCATTATCCTGTTTTGTAATCTGCTTGCTGACTTACTAAATAGTTTTGTTTGTAACTAGGAATCTTTCCTGTTAGGTTGTTATCACTCAAATGTCACTGCATTTTGTAACTGGCTTACAGACAGACTAGACAGAACTGTTATGCTGGCAAACCACCTTGAGTCCCAGTGAGAAAGTAAAAGAATCTGAATGAAATAAATCAAGGACCCAATAACCTGCTGTTGTGACATTTTCCAGGGACCGAGAAATAGAGAAATTCAGGGTATCTGCCAATGTGGAGGCCGGAGGCAAGGTACTATTTGAGCTGACTTATGAGGAATTGTTGCAGCGGCACCTGGGCAGGTACCAGCATGCCATCAGCATCCGCCCCCAGCAGGTGGTCAACAATCTCAGCGTGGAAGTGAGCATCTCCGAGCGCACTGGCATCGACTATGTGCATGTCTTACCACTCCGCACAAGCCGGTTGCTGACCAACACCCTCCGAGGTACGGACTCCTCATCCATCTGTATGCAGAAGTATCCCAGCAGTTTCTGGGGCGGGGATGCCTGATGATTTGACCTGGGAGTGAGCACCCCAAAGCAATGTGGTGAAGCTATGCTCCTTTGAGCCCCAGCTGCTGTTTCAGCTGTGCGTGACTGCCACATATGGGCCTGCATTCTACCACTCCACTAAACAAAGTCTGACCATTTTCATTCAACTTATTCGGCTCTTCTGCGGAAGGAAGAACCCTGTAAGTTGGAGAAAGGCTCCTTAAATGGAAGGAATGTCCTAGGATCCAACCTATGGCTCATCCAGGACCATGTAAAAGCCCTTTGACTGTGTCTACGGTAGCCAACCCCCAGGTGGTAGCTGTAGATCACCGAGAATTACAACAGATTTGCACATCCATTCCCCTGGAAATAGGTCTGCCATGGCCCTCTGGTGGGGAATAGAGGGGTAGGTTTGCCATACATGGGTTGGGAAACGCCTGGAGTTTTGGGGATGGAGCCAGGGGAGCACAGGAACCTCAGTGGGGTCTTATGCCATAGGACAGGGGTGTCCAACTCTGGTGCTTCAGATGTTCATGGACTACAATTCCCATCCGCCAATTGGCCATGCCAGCAGGGGCTGATGGGAATTGTAGTCCATGAACATCTGAAGCACCAGAGTTGGACACCTCTGCCATAGAGTCAATCTTCCAAGGCATCCATTTTCTCCAGGGGAACTGATGGGTCTTTTTAGTCTGGAGATGAGCTGTAATTCCAGGGGATCCCACCTAGAAGAGGGCCTATCCCGACTCCCATTGAAGGAACATTCGCATTCTTTTATCCCTATGTGTTATTTACAAGAAAACCATTCATAATCATCAGACAGCAAACTCACATCCCTCGTTATGGAAGCTGTAGGGTAAGCAGGATAGCCAACTCTGGGATGGGGAACTTCTGGAGACTTGGGGGTGGAGCCCAGGGAAGGGAGGGGCCTCAGCGGGGTACTGTGCCATTGAGTCCTCCCACTCAAAGCATCAATTTTCTCCAGGGGGACGGATCTCTATAGTGTGGGGATGATTTCAGGGGATCCCCAGGCCCCACTTTTGAAGGCTAGCATTACTGCCTGGAGAAAACAGCTCCTTTGTTAAGGCATTATATTGCCTTGAGGTCCCCGCCCCCTCCCCAAACCATGGCTTTAACCCAAAATCTCCAGGAATTTCCTAACCCAGAGTTGGCAACTCTACCCACCCACAAGAAATGTATTATAACTCAGATTTTTTACTGCCGTTTTGGATGTCAGTTGTGGCGTTCATCTCCTACAAGATTTTGCTTCAGGCGTTCAGCAAAGCCACAAGTGAGTTTTGTAATGAACAGGTGAGCCAAGGCTGGTGTCACAGATAGCCTTTGGGGGAAGACTGGTCAGACTAGGAAGCCACCAAAACAGTCCAGCTACCGTAGTTTGCCAGACTTAGGTCGATTACAGATGGGGGCGCTTGCCTCCTCTCTGCCCTGCTCCAGCATCAGGCGCGCGCCTGAGATGCTCTTATTGTCCGCATTGAAAACCAAGAGCAAGAGCGGTAGGCGTGTGGCAACTCCCTTGTACTCCTGCATAATCAGTCTACCACAAAAGGGGAGGAATTTATTAGTTGGATTATTTATTCTACAGAATAACAGAGATCAAAACATTGAATTCTTTTAAAAATTGTATTACATTTTTAAACAAAATTAAAACGGCAGCATGATGAATAAGCGTGGTTGAATCAGAGCAGCCATTTCAGGCTCTCTCTATGTCAGCTTCTGTCAACCTCCCTGCAATAACCAGACTCTTGGGTGCAGAAATCGGTTTATTGAACAGGATCTCAGCACACAGCCAGCAGCAGCTCCTTGCTGGAACTCATACAGCAGTTCTGGGTTAATATACCTTCCCCTCGAACCCATTCCCTTGGGATCCCAGCAGGGCGAAGTAAGCATAAGCATAAGCATTTTATTGTCATTGTGCACGCACAACGAAATTTACAGTAGCATCCCTCGATGCACACGATTTCAGACTCATACCCCATCCTCACTTTCCCCTTCCTCCAACCATTCCTGCACAGCCCCAAACACATCAACACGAAGCTGTGGAGTTTAGCATCGCCACAGCTCTAGAGTAGAAGCTGTCTCTAAGCCTCTTTGTCCTAGTTTTGATAGACCTGTATCGTCTGCCGGATGGTAACAGTTCAAAAAGAGAGTGTGCTGGATGAGATGGGTCTCTCAGAATATTTTGGGCTTTTTTTAGGCTTCGGGAATTATAGAATTCTTCAAAGGAGGGGAGACGGCAGCCGATAATCCACTGTGCAGTAGTGATCACCCTTTGGAGCGCCTTCCTATCTGCCACTGTGCAACTGGAGAACCATACACAGATGCAGTAGGTTAAGACACTCTCTATAGCACAGCGGTAAAAGAACACCAGGAGTTTTCCATTCAGTTGTTGTTTCCTTAGAAGTCTCAGATAGTACAGTCTTTGCTGTAACTAGCAGCATTATAAGCAAAGCAAAGTCTTCAAGGCTCAAGCAGTGGTGAGATTCAAATAATTTAACAACTGGTTGTTTACAAGCACCATTTTAACAACCGGTTCTGCCGAAGTGGTGCAAACCTGCCGAATCCCACCACTGGGCACAAGGATAAGGCAGGGGTTGCCTGGTGAGAAAGCATTTTTGTCCGCAGAGTGAGAAGGAAAGCAAGCCAGGAATTTCCCACACCACTGTCTCCCTGCCCACCCTACTGTTCCCTTGCAAGAGCAAGGAAAAAACTGACATGACAAAAGGTTTTCACAGGATCTTGACACTCTGTCTCTCTCTGAAAAACTGTCCTTCTGCTAAGAAAGAGCAAAATTTGTTATGGTTTCCCTACTGGCAAAAGAACTTCAAGCCACAAGGTCAGTTCTCACAAAAGCCATCCTGACCCTACCCATTCGACCCTACCCATTCAACCCTGTGGGTATCTTTAAAATTCTGGCACAGTGAGGAGGACACAGCCTCAAAATGACTGACACATCTTACCTTCAGTCACGCAGTGAAGATTCTTGTGCTGTGATCGCAGCTGCTGCCAAAGAAACATTTTTCAAGCTCTGAACTCCCCTGCATCAGACAGATATCTGTAGGCTGAATCAAGATGAAGGCAGAAGCGAGTCTGTCAGAGGTCAGTCTGGAAACCTTTTGAAGCTTACAAAGTCTAGATGTGACGTGTATTATCAAAGGCTTTCAATCTGTTTTCGAATTGCATTGCGGACCACAACCACACAACCTGGAAAACTCACAAAGTGTAGACGTAACACTAGGTGCTGCACTGTAACCATGCTATGGGCCTGGGTCTCCCATGCATCTCCATCAATTGGCTCCTCTTATTAACTTGCAGCCGAATGCATTTCCGCATTGAAATGTTATTTGATTTATACCGCCCCTTACCCAAAGGGCTCTGGGCGGTGAACATCAGAACAAAACCACAAACAAATAGAGCAGAAAAAAATTATAAGTTATAAATAAATAATGTAGGCTCCATGAACCATAAAATCACTAAAACCCATTAAATACAGCATTCCAAGTATACTTCCCGGCGTCCGACATTAAAACTTTCAGTAAAAACCCTCCCAACAAGGAGGAAATGGTGGGTTGCATTGATGTTAAAAGTCCCAAGATGTAAGGGGGGCAGAAAGGGGGCGCAATCAGCGGCTGGTCCCCCTAAAAGCCCGGTGGAACAACATGGTCTTACAGGCCCTGCAGAACTCACCAAGATCCCGCAGGGCCTGGACAGATGGAGGAAGAGTGTCCTGGCCCTGGCCCGAGTGGAGGCCAGCTGCATCATCGAGGGGCCAGGGACCACCAGCAAATTGGCCTCTGCCGAACGAAGAGGCCGTGTAGGGACATATGGTTCTGCCTGTAGCGTTAGATCTGTGATGACTCTTTGCAATTTATGCTCTGAACTTTGAAGTCACCAGATGTGAACCTGCCCTCAGTCCTATTGATCAATTTACTTTTCCTTGCCAGGAGATTCTGAGGTGCCGCCGTCCACCCAGGTGGAGAAAGGAGCCCACTGTGCATGGATAGTCTTCTCCCCAAGCCCCCAACAGCAGGCCGCATACTCCAGTTCAGGAATTATGGCTGATTTTGTCGTTCAGTATGATGTGGCCATGCCGGACGTTGCAGGCGATGTACAGGTAAAGGAGGATTCTGTACAGCCGGAGCTTGAAGAGAAGGGCGATCTGGGGCACGAAGCCTGCCTTTGAAGGGGTGGGGCAGAAAGGCCACGTCAGGGATTGGGGATGCGAAAAGAACATGCAAATGGTTTTTTTTCTGGATTGGATCAAAGTGGCAATTCAGCACCGGCCAGTCGGACCCCCTCAGGAGGGCCACAAGACAGACAGGGCTCTGTGCACACTTCATTGTCCATATTATTAAACAAATTCTGGCCAGCAATATCTCAGTTCAGTGGTCTGAACAAATGATGCAAATATACCAGATTTGCATGGTTTTAAAGAATTCTATCTTCTTCTTTTTTTTACAGTTCTGCCTCATTGATTTCAGTTTTGCTAATAAGGGAGAGGGGCAGAGTTATACAGGGCCAACTGGATTCTTCTATGACAGGGGTAGGGAACCTGCGGCTCGAGAGCCGCAGGCCGCTCTTCTGTCCTTGCACTGTGGCTCCACGAGCCGAGCCGCCAGCCCCATCCTTGCCCGCCCTGCAGGCAGCAGGGCAGGCGCACCAACTGCCCACGGCCGGCTGGGCTGCGCCGCGGGCTTCCCCTCTCGCCTGCCCCGTTTGAGCGCTTTCCCGGCGGCCGGCGAGGCTGAGCTGCCGGCTTCATCCTTGCCCACCCTGCAAGCAGCAGGATGGGCGCACCAATTGCCTGCGGCCGGCTGGGCCGCACTGCGGGCTTCCCCTCTCGCCTGCCCTGTTTGAGTGGCGCAGGTGCATTCCTGGCGGCCGGCGAGGCGGAGCTGCTGGCCCCATCCTTGCCCGCCCTGCAGGCAGCAGGGCAGACGCATCCATGCGCTTCTCAGAATGAGCGGAGTAAAAGGTAAAAAAACCCAATATATACAGTGTTATCTTTATTTTAAATGTCAAAAATTATTTGCGGCTCCAAGTGTTTTCTTTTCCCGTGGAAAACGGGTCCAAATGGCTCTTTGAGTGTTAAAGGTTCCCTACCCCTGTTCTATGAGCAGGAAACATCTTTTTTCAGAGGGTGGGGGGAGGAGAGTGAGATGTGGGGTTTGCTATTTTATTTTGGTCCTAACTGAAAATATGTGTATTATTATAAAATACCTTGAACCATGAGGGAAGGCGGACTATAAGCATTTTAATGAATAAACAAACAAATAACTTTTTTATTTATTTGCAGTCCAAAGACTTGATTTACAAAACCCCATAAATATTATGAAAAGAACAAAATTAACAGTAAAAAAGTACACCCATCATTTATAAAACATATTAAAATGATCCAACGACATATAGAAAGAGCCCTCCGGGGGTGGGCAGTATATAAATTTAATTAACAACAACAGCAGCAGCAGCAGCAGCAGCAACAACAACAACATAAGAGCATAAGAACAAGCCAGCTGGATCAGACCAGACTCCATCTACTCCAGCTCTCTGCTACTCGCAGTGGCCCACCAGGTGCTTTTGGGAGCGCACATGCAGGATGTGAAAGCAATGGCCTTCTGCTGCTGCTGCTCATGAGCACCTGGTCTGCTAAGGCATTTGCAACCTCAGGTCCAAGCCCTTTTTATAGCTATCCAGGTTAGTGGCCATCACCACCTCCTGTGGCAGCATATTCCAAACACCGGTGGGAAAAGAGGAAGTATGTCAGGACAAGAAATGTCCTCTCTCAGCGTGCGCCAGGAAGGAAGCACGTCAGGATAACCAGACATCGAGTAGCTTGCATTCCTTCACCAATAAACCAACAGTGATCCAACATATTTCAGTGGCTTAAAAAAAAATTATTCAGGCTTTTGAAAGGGAAACAAACAAAAAGCAACAAACAATCACAAAACTCACACGCGAGGCTGGCAGGCTCTTGTTTTCCTCTCTTCCCCACAATGATGTCTCTCTCCTTTCTCAGATCTACAATGGCTACTTCGTGCACTACTTTGCCCCGAGGGGGTTGCCCCCGGTTCAGAAGCATGTGGTATTTGTGATCGATGTCAGTGGCTCCATGTATGGCACCAAAATGAAACAGGTGAGCAGATGTGATTTCGGGGGTGGAGTCTGAGGAGGGCACGATGCCAAAGAGTCTCACTTCCAAACCTGCCATTTTCTCCGGGTGAACTGATCTCTGTTGCCAAGAGATCACTTGTAACCGCAGGAGATCCCCAGCTACCACCCGGAGGCTGACAGCCCTAGTGCTCAAAGTTTCCAGCTGGGGAGAGGTGGAATCCTGGGTCGCCAGAAGCGGGTGGACGGGGAAAGAAGGCACAAGGCAGTCTTTTCCAAACCTCCTCCAGCATAACAATTCAGAAGCTAAACGCAAAGATTGAACTTGGCCCTGTGTAAGATCGAAGTTGTTTTCATGTGGCTTGTAAGCAGACTGTGAATGCTAATTTATCAGGAAAGATGAGTCTTGCTTTACAGTACCTGACGGAGCTTGAAATTCTTTGTCACAATCTCTTCAGCAGGCTCAAAGGTGAGAACGGGAGGTCCAAGCAAGTTCTGAATGCAAAGGGTGTTTTCTGTCCATAGGTGCACGCTACGCACGGTAACCTCTTTTCTGAGCAGAGGAACCACTTGTCTTCCTGCTCACTTTCCACCTAATAGTTCGTGCAAGCAGAATAAAGAGATTCCACAAAGAAATCGCTGGCAAAGACCACACAACACAGGATTCAGTAGAATCTTTTTATGACTGTAAACTGGCCAACAAGACCTGTTCTGGTAGCCATCAGTGTATCTAATTCTCAACAATGACCACATCTGTGGATACTTAAATCTAGAGCAGGGGTCTTCAAACTATGGCCCTCCAGATGTTCATGGACTACAATTCCCATCAGCCCCTGCCAGCATGGCCAAGTGGTAGGACTCGTGGGAATTGTAGTCTATGAACATCTGGAGGGCCATAGTTTGAAGACCCCTGATCTAGAGACTTGAACAGACAGGTGAACAGCTGTGAACAGACAAGACAGATCTTTCTAAAAACTTGGGGAAAACCTCAGGTTTGCAGAAAAATCTGAAATGTTTACACACACATACACACACACGGGGATTAACCCCCCAAATAATAGAAGCAGCACCTGTAGCTTTAAGAAACAAATGCCCCCATTGCAATGCAACCATAACAGTATTGCCAGCCTGCCAGCCTTGGTTTCTGTTAGTAAAAGGAAGGGGTGGGGGCAGACCCCTTTCCATGGCTGATTTGGCCTGTGAGGGCATCAAACAAAGGATTACGACATAACACCGACTTTGTAACCAGGCTACAATAAGCACAATCACATTAAAATATTGCTTAGTTTAATACATATATTCAAACATTATTCTACACGTATGCATGAAAGCTCAACCTAATTATTAATTTTTACCCATGTATATGAAATACACTCATCTTTTATACAGTGCAAATATTACATAAATCAGTCCCCAGCTTATAGTCAGTTTCAACAATCAAATGAAGTATATCTGTTTAACGTATATGGACATAGTGTAGAGCAGTGGTGGCGAACCTATGGCATGGGTGCCGGGGGTGGCACTCAGAGCCCTCTCTGTGGGCACATGCGCACAGAGTTCATCGTGTGTGGGAAATCGCCCCCCCCCCCCACACACACACATCTAGGCTGGCCTTGGCTGTTGGACTTGATGTGCGTGCACCTCAGTGAGCAGGGAGGACTTGGCTGGTGGGCCTGGTGCCTGTGCTCCAGGTGGCTGCCGCCCCGGGGGGGGGGGGGGCGAGGCGGCACAGATGCTAGAGAGGCGCAGAGCAGCACATGTGGGACTTGCTGGAGGCTACAGCAGGCTGGCCCCTGTTCGAGGAGGTTATTCAGGTTAAATTGCTGCATTGGCACTTTGCGATAAATAAGTGGGTTTTGGTTTGCAATTTGGGCACTCGGTCTCAAAAAGGTTCACCATCACTGGTGTAGAGAGTCACATTCAACAATGAAAATCCTGGACAGACCTCTGGTTATAATGTCTGTTTCAAATTCTTCAAACAGAATTCAATAATTGCTGACAACTTTTCTTGCAAAAAACGCATTCCAAGTTCTTAGTGCTCAGGGCTTTGAAGCTATTCCGTCTTTCTCCTGGAGCATGAAATAGTTGTCAGCAACTCATCTGCCTCTAATCAAAGCATTTCTGTACTGTGTTCCAGATAAAGATGATAATAGATTGTATATTCCTCTGCTACAGAACATAGAATGCCAGACTTTCTTTGTGGCAGAAAACTCTGGCGGAGTCCTAGTGCCTACCTAGCCCTGCTCCCCCAATCCATTTGAAAGTTTGAAAGTAAAAGTACATTTGGGCATAAATGCTGCAGCTGAATGGACCAAACTATCCGATTTATGTGGAACAGAGTATAGTAATTAACTAATATATTGATTAATTAATTCATTAAATTTGTTATACCGCCTACCCCCGAAGGGCTCTGAGTGGGATTCGCACTCTGGACAGTTCCGTTGTGGAATGGAAAGGGTTACCTTATACTAAAAAAAACAAGACACCACCATATAACAATGTGAATTGAAAAGGGAAAGAGGGATTCCATTTTACCACCCCAAAAGGCTATGCTGGGGATCATTGGACCTTCATGGACATCTGTGTGGGTTGCGGACTGTGATGAGAAGGACAATTGCCACAGCAACGCATGGCCGGGCCCCGCTAGTATCCTATAAATATCCCTTGCTTATGGATCTCTACTGATCACCTGGCTTATAAACTTTACTCTTAAACAATAAGAGGCAGTTTTCTAGCCTGCTTTACATGTTTCCATTCACAGCAATGCAGGATCTTCTCTAGGGTTTAATCAGGCTGGCGTAACTTTATGAATAACACTTGGGCCTTTTAAATCCTCTGGTCTTGGGTAGAGCTGCCCCATCTGCCAAGTTTTGTGGCTCTGAACAGACAGAATGTGTGTTCAAACAGGCATAAATGTCGGCGAAACATTAGGAGCAAAAGCTGCCAGACCAAGTCTTTCCCCCCCTCTCTCACTGACTATCCTCAGACCAAGAAGGCCATGCAAGTTATACTGAGCGACCTCCATCAAGATGACTACTTCAACATCATCACTTTCTCGGATACGGTGAATGTCTGGAAACCCAGCCAGTCCCTCCAAGCAACCTCTCAGAATATCAGGAAGGCCAAGGACCACATCAGCAAGATGGAGGCAGATGGATGTATGTACTAGCCAAGACGTTGTTGTTGTTGTTGTTGTTGTTGTTGTTGTTGTTGTTGTTGTTGTTGGTGGTGGTGGTGGTGGTGGTGGTGGTGGTGGAAATATCCAAAGTCTGCCACTGTCTCCTCTGAAGGAATTCCTTGTGTTTTGCCCTGGCATCCCCATTCGGCCCTTGCATCCCCATTCTTCCTACAACTCTATGGCCGTTTCCGCACGGGCGAAATATGACGTCGTGGCAACGGAAAAAGAACCGCCATAGCGAGAGCGTTCGCACGCGCAGCGGCGGAGGTGCGCATTCGCGCCGTCGCGAAAACGCTAAACCGGCGCGAAGACGCCGTATTCAGAAAACGCTTTAAACCACTCTTTTTCCCCATGTGACGCATCGACGGCGCACTCGTGCGAACAGCCGCCACGGAGCCGTCCTCAAACGGCGCCTGCCAAACGATCTCCCGCAGTAGCGGCGGCCATTTTGGGAGGGATGAACTGCTCCAGCGGCCATGATGGTGAGGTCAGCAGCCGCTTTCGCAGCGCTTCCGTGCGAACCGACATTTATCTGCGGGGCTGCGGACGCCCGCAGTTCCGCCTGTCTGTGCGAACGCTTTTTTTCGGAGGCGTCGCAATTTGCGACGTCATCGCGTCGCTGCTTTTGGCCGTGCGGAAACGGCCTATGATTCTATGATTAACTATCTCAGCCCCACATTCCTCACAAGGTGTCTGTTGTGGAGAGAGGAACGGAAAAGACTTTGTAGGCCCCTGTGAGTCTCCTTACAGAAGAAGAAGAGTTGGATTTATATCCCCCTTTCTCTCCTATTGGAGACTCAAAGGGGCTTTCAAACTCCTTTCCCTTCCCCCCTCACAACAACACCCTGTGAGGTAGGTGGGGCTGAGAGAGCTCCATAGAGCTGTGACTAGCCCAAGGTCACCCAGCTGGCGTGTGTTGGAGTGCCCAGGTTAATCTGAATTCCCCGGATAAGCCTCCACAGCTCAAGTGGCAGACCAGGGAATCAAACCCAGTTTCTCCAGATTAGATACACCTGCTCTTAACCACTACGCCACTGCTCCACTGCTGCTCCAGGAAAGAAGGCAATCCAAACTCTTCTTCCTTTCCTTCTAATAGGGAAGCATATGACTTTCTTAACTGCTGCATATCAACTGACTGAATAGTCATCTTTATGCAGAACAGAGTATAACCCCCCCCCCCCGCTTCCAGAACTCGAAGGTTCCCTTTACAGACAAGACACAGGTATTCTGATCCACAGCTATCTGGGTTTGTCTGTTCCATTCCCCCCACCCCCCCCCCAAGGGAAGTCAGGAGTCCTGCCTTCTGATTCTCTCTGGCTTTCTGCTCTCCAGGGACAGATATCAACGCAGCTTTACTGGCTGCCGCCGCCGTCTTCAACCAGAGCTCCCCCGTGGCAGGGAAGGCGGTTAAAGAACAGAGGATTCCGCTGATCATCTTCCTGACAGACGGCGAACCCACCTCGGGCGTGACAGCCGGCAGCCGCATTCTCGCCAACACCCAGCAGGCTTTGAGGGGCACCATCTCACTCTTTGGCCTGGCCTTTGGGGATGATGCAGACTATGGACTGCTGAGACGCCTGTCGCTGGAGAACAGAGGCGTGGCGCGGCGTATCTACGAGGATGCCGATGCCACTCTGCAGCTGAAGGGCTTCTACGACGAGATTGCCAGTCCTTTGCTGTATGATGTGGAGCTGGCCTACCTGGACGGGGTAGCTCAAGATCTCACCAGGAACCTGTTTCCCAATTATTTCCAGGGCTCTGAGCTGGTTGTGGCTGGACGGATGAAGTCAGGGGCGTCAGAACTGCGGGTGCGCACTATGGGGCATGGCCAAGAAGGACCAGTGAACTTGGAAAATGACATCTCAGCTAACACCACAGAAGCGGCTTCCTTTGGCTGCCTTGGAAATGCCCATCAGATAGGCCACTTTGTGCAGAGACTCTGGGCCTACTTCACTATCCAAGACCTTCTTCAGGCTCGGTTTCGAGCCAATGACACAGCGGCCCGTCACTTGCTGACCGAAAAGGCCACCAACCTGTCACTCAAGTACAACTTCGTCACACCTGTCACTTCCCTGATACTGCTGAGGCCAGAAGAGGAGAGAGATAAAGGACAGCCAACCAAAGTGACCGTTCCTCCCACAGCTTCCAGACCACTTAAAGCCACGCAAGATTCAGGAATGTCTGCCTTTCCATGGCTCTCCAAAGTGGCTAAAACCACTCCTGGACTTGGCGTGACCCATGCCCCTGTGGTCACAAAAATGCACAAGGGCACAGCAGGTCCTGGACCTGTTCCCACTGCCTTGGTTCCCATCACAGCGACTAGAATCACCAAAGCAGTCAGGCCCACGTCTCCACCAGTGGCTGTCCTGACCACCATCTCCAGCCACGTTTCCACGTTACCTACTGCGAGCCACCCCAAAGCAGCTAAAGTATCCCCAGGTCCAGTTGCTGCTGCCACGTCTTTTGCTCCTGCTATCATTCGTGGCTCCACCAAGCCACCTAGAGCCACAGCCTCCACCAGGGCCACCAGAGCACCCACCAAAACCCCAAAACCCAGTCCCACCAGAGCTGGGAGGCTCAGGGTCACAGGTCAACCTCACTCCAGTCAGGAGACCAGAGGAACAGCCGTCACCAAAATCCTGGGAGGGGTCTCCGGCACAGTCCTCGGCATCCCTACTACTGTGTATCCACCTGGCACCACAAAGATGCTTGGGAATAACTCCAGTAGCGGGGGGCAGCATGAGACTACATCACAGCCAGCCACCAACCAACAAGTTCACACGCACTGGCAAGGAGGTGCCGCCAGAATGGAGACAGGGAACGTCTCTTGGAGCAAGACAACGCCCAAGGGTGGGACGATGGTAGAAGTGGGCACAGAGAAGCCTCTACGGAATAGCACTGCGCCTTGGGGCACCATGCCAGGAGCAACATCTCTGCTCCCCCAGGGAACAGAATTAACTAGCAGGATCACTACCACCATCTCAAACATCAGTCTTTTCCTCTTATCTGGAGAATCCGAGTTGCTCTCCACCACTGACCTGGACATGAAATACGTGGAGTCGCTGAACCCACCTGAAGTGTATGGTTTTGTGACAGCTGGACAACATCCAGGTAGGGGCCAGGAACTAGTGTTGGCTTGACTGGTTTGTGGAGGGGGGGTGTTTCCCCGTAGACCGCATCATTAGTGAGAGGTTTGCTACAGTTCCTTGCTGCTTAAATTTAACCTCTCAATTGTTAGTCTGCCATGAGCTGGGAGTACAACGGGGTGAGATCTCGTGAGATGAAGAGCTCAGTTCGGTGGGTTTCCAGCTAACCACTGGGTAGTGGCAGCAAGGCACTGGCAGAGTTCCCATCCCTCTCCAACCACCCACCCACGCCTTTTGCCCCAAGGATAAATTATTTCCTACGTGCTGCTTTCTAGCTTTCTGTTTTGCCAGTGCTTTCCAACTGTTCGCGGAAATGTTCTTGCCCTACTATAGTACAGTGGTGGCGAACCTATGGCACAGGTGCCAGCGGTGGCACTCAGAACCCTCTCTGTGGGCACATGCACGCAGAGTGCCCCCCCCCACATCTCGGCCAGCCTGGGCCGCTGGGCTCGATTATTAGCATTAAACCTAAGACCTAGTTTTGGGGAAGCAGAATAGGTAACCCTGTTAAGCGCTGTTAAACTCCCCTGATTTTCATGCAAAGAACTAAAGCGTGATCCTTTACCTGGGAGTAAGCTTGGTTGCTGGAAATGGGGCTTGCTTCTGAGTAAACCCTCCTAGGGTTGTGATTCACCCGTTGGAAGAGTTGCACGGTTGCTTCAAAGGAAAGCCACCAACTACCACCAAGCTTACTCCTGAGTAACACACGCCTCGGAGTCAACCGTTTTTTTTTTAAATTAAAACCTCAGTATTTAGGCTAAATTGCTGTGTTGGCACTTTGTGATAAATAAGCGGGTTTGGGGTTGCAATTTAGGCACTCGGTCTCGAAAAGGTTCGCCATCACTGCTATAGTACATTCAAATCCAGAGGGCTGCAACCTCTGAAGACCGTGGCACTCGCCGGCATCTTTCCAAGAAAATGCCAAGTGTTTATAGAAAAAGGATGGGGCCAGGTCACCCAGCTTTTGCTTCTGATTGGCCGCGGGAGATTTGATTGTGGTAGAAGGACTGCCGCTGAAGCCACTCAGCTTCTAGCAGAGCAAAAAATACGCACAGCAGAGTCGCTTAAGAAAGTTACCTCTTTACAGAGCTTAAAAATAACGCAGGCTACATAAAAAACATATTTACAAAAGAAGTCAAAACATAAGTGCTCAAGCACTGGCAAGCAAAACCAGACTTACATGCATACAAAGCATGTCACAGCAGATAGCATATTGTGACAACACAGCAACACTGCAAATAGGAGATAGCAGGCAGTGTGTGCAACATCAGCATCACGGAGAAAGAGACACACACAAACGTGCATATGAATCGAGGAGAGAGAGAGTGTATGTACAGAAATTACACCACTAATAAGCAGTTGGTAAAGGTCACCCTTATTATCCAGCTGCCCAGCATTAACTTACAATTAAACCCAATGGTGCAACTTTTGCTGCCCTACGCACTGGCTATATACTTGACCATCTGCCTACCCACTCCCTCCCAGGGTTTGTCCACTGGGGTTTGATGCCAGACGCCTTTTATTCTCATTATTCATTTTTTGTAGGTTACTGCTGCTATAGTTTTAAGGTTTTGTATTGTTTTTAATTGGGGCTATTCGATTTGTTTTATTGTCTTGTCATTTGCTATTGTACACCGCCCTGAGCCCTTCGGGGGTAGGGCGGTTTATCAAATCGAATAAATAACAATAATGATAACGATAACGATAACGATAACAACAGCAACAGCAACAGCAACAACAACAACTGACATTGCTCCGACAAACACTTAACACATATTGCCAAATACTCTAACAGATCGGCTGTGCAGATTTTTTTAAATTGTTGCCTTTGGTGACAGGTGGTACCACAGCATAAAGTGCTTCACTTGTGTGAGTGAAGGTAAATGGTCAGAAATATAACAATTGTGCAAGCAATGGCTGGCAGTCAAGAGGACTGGAAAAGTTCATACTTTACTCGACGGTGTGAACAAAGTCTACAAACTGGACTATGATACCAATAGGGCCCCAATATCCACAAATTTGTCAAAGCAAACAATAACTCATATCATCAACTCAGTATAAGTTTCTCTGAGCTAATCAGAAAATCTCCAATGAGTGGTAACCTAGATTTGGGTCCGAGTGGACTGTGTGACTGAAGGTAAATGATGGCAGCCATTTTGTGTCTCTAGCTCCACCTCCTCCGGTAGCCATTTTGTGATTGTGCTTACCACACTGTGCAAGGGTTGGAATCCCCTGTTTGAATCTATGCCACCTTCTTGCCCTCCCACACCCAAATAATTAAAATTCTGCTTGTCCCCTTAGGTAGCATGGATTATGAAGACTATTCAGGTAATTTTGTGCATTGCTGAATTTTGCATCATTCAGACCAAGATCTGAGAGAGATCAGGTGGTTCAAATTCCCAACCTGCCATGAGGTTGACCGAGTATCTCAGTGGGTGATTCTGCGCAGGCAAAATATAACAAGTTAAGGGGTGTGAAAAAAGCATTATGGGGGAGAAGTTCTCTCCCTAAATGCTTCTGTTTTATTTTGCTGAACCAGGGTTAAATGATTTATTTCCCTTTAACCCTGGTTTCACATGCTTTCTGCTTGCCTGTGTGAACTATGGCAAGCAGGAAATGTTCTGTTGCCTCCCACTTCGGTCCGCCAGTATGGTGGATTCTCTAGGCCAGGGGTACGGAACCTGCGGCTCTCCAGATGTTCAGGAACTACAATTCCCATCAGCCTCTGTCAGCATGGCCAATTGGCCATGCTGGTAGGGGCTGATGGGAATTGTAGTTCCTGAACATCTGGAGAGCCACAGGTTCCCTACCCCTGCTCTAGGCGGCCGCCATTTTGTGCCAGTGTCATGTGGGGGCAAATTCTGAGGTGGGGGGATTCTTGGATGCACGTTTCACCGGGAAACAAAGCATTTCCTGAGTGAAACATCCCACATCCCGTTGCCAGGCTTCCAGCAATCCCAGATGGCCCCTGCACCTGACTGCAAACTTCGAGACAGACAGCACAGATTCATTTAACCCGTTTGCGTTGCCTGTGCAGAAGGGACCTCAGACTCACCTGCCTCAAAGGCTTGTTGGGAAATGGGGAAAGAAACCATGTAAGCTATCCTGAGCAACTTGAAGGGAGGATGGGATAAAAATGCACTACTAGACAGATACAACTTAAAGGGCTTTCACAAACTTCTTCCTTTCCATTCTGTGGCGCAAGGAATTGGGGAGGAAACTTGTAGGAAACTTGTAGTCTGAAAAAAGTACCGTTTAAAATTGCTTGACTCTTAGCTGGCTCACATTCACCGGGATATCTAAACTGACAGGATACGTGGACATATTTTAGAGACTTTGAATTTGGCCAATGAGTAACCCAGGACATTCTGATTAGTAGAAACATCCGAGTATGGTACAACTCTCTCTCCCTCCCCACACACACACACAAAAAGACACACTGGCCCCACTCTGGCATGAAAAGTCAAACCAGAAGTTCTCCGCAGAAAGTGAGAAACACACACGGGGCAAGAGGAAACGCAACGGGACCAGAAATCTTGCCATGATGTGTCTCCTCTCTCAGGTCGATTCCCCACTCACCATTAAATGTGTGCTCATCACTCCAAATATCCAGGTTTCCAGCAGAGTTACCCACTACACCAGAGCTGAACACGCAGTCATCCAGGTTCTGCCGCTCACACACCCCCCCCCCCCCACCCAAGCATGTGTTATTTCAGAACCTGGAAGAAAGTAAACCTTTTGAAAAAACGCGTGGCCAATCTGGAGCGGTGGGGAAGTTGGGGGGGGGGGGGTGTGAATCCAGATTCAAACTCCTGCCCTTGCGAATGACATGGAGCCTCCCATCCAATCAGGCCATGGCAGGCTGTGCGCGATGTCCACACAGCCTTCTTTTTTTTCATTTTTGCACCAAAAACTGGCATGTACACATCAATCTGAGGCAATGGGGGCAATACAAGGGAGCAAAGAATACAATACAATACAATACAATACAAATGATTTCCCCCAACCAACCAGTAGTGGCTGTATAGCACACTTGGTTGAGCATTGCGCTGATGTCCAGAATGTTGCTTGTTCAAGTCCTGCCACAGAGGAGGAAGTTTTTATTTTATTTTGGCTCCTTAAAATGCTGGAGGAAATCGATTCCGTTTTGCGCCACATTCATGATTTCAGGCATAAATCCCCAACTCTGAACACTTTAACCCTTTTGTAGTTGTGGGGAGTGGGGTGGGGGAGTGTGTTTGTGTCTACCTTGCATTCACTTAAAGCCGAATCTACAAGGGCACTTTTCTTCGTTTCTACTTGTGTTGTACTTCTACTTAAGCTGCATTTCCACCAGCCACCCAGTAGTGGCTGTATAGCACAGTTGGTTAAGCATTGCACTGATGGCCAGAAGGTTGCCTGTTCGAGACCTGCCTGGAATCAGCAAGTTTTTATTTTAAACAGCACTACACGAAGGCACGTGGAAACGGGGCTTTGTTTTAATCGCCCATTTCCACATTCCCGCATAGGCTCGTTCTGCGCATGCTCGCAGAGACATGGATTCATCCTTTGGAAAATAAAAAAACCTCCCGCCCCAGCACAACGCAGCAACCAATCAGGACAGCCCCTGAGCGGATCGCGTGTTTGATCCACCAACAGTGGGGACTCCTGCGTGGCTGCTGTGTTTCTGGGAACAAGGGGGCAGAAGCTGCAGTGGTGACCATGAAACCACGCTCAAAAGGTCCTGAAGCAAACCAAACAGGTTTGTATCTACTTTAGGCTGACCAGCCGTCCCGCTTTTGGCGGGACAGTCCCACCTTTAAACAAGTTGTCCCGCATCCCGCGGGTTCTTCAAATTGTCCCCATTTTTGGGAGGCTGCCGCACTGCCTTCTGGGGCACAAGGCAGTGCGGTATTTCAAGACGCGCAAGAAGTCGCGAGGCAATGCAGTTATTGCTGCTGTCGCCTCTGTCACAGGGCTGCAAACGGCAAGCCCAGAAGGTTGTGGCGCCCGCAGCTGGCAAGATGCACGGGCCGCCTCCCCGTCCCGGATCACAAAGGTGACCATCTGGTCACCTTAACCTACTTTCATTTTTGAAGTGGGGAATCAACCTCAGTGTGCCAGGAAGAGGAAGCATATTGGGGCAAGATTTCTGGTCCTGATGCGCTTTCGGTCCCACCGCCTGCCCCAGCGCTGGTAGGTAATCGGCCACTGCATTACAAACTAATTTTATGGAAGGATGAAATTTGGCACTTACTTGTTCCATGATGTTCTAATTGCAACAAAGGAGATTGTCTGACATCATTCTCCAGAAATGGGAGATCAGAGGTGTTCCATTCCTAGCAGATATTTCCAGATCACTTGGAAAAACTAAATTTGGTGCACAGTTCAAATCGCAGAAATTCCTTTAAAAAAAGAAGTCAGAAATGGTGGGGTTTTTTTGGTACCTATCTTACAAGATTTAGAGCATGAACATGAGGGATATATGCTAGTATTGTCAAAGGCTTTCACGGCCGGAATCACTATTGTGGAAGCTTCGGGAGTTAAGGCCGCATTTTCCTGATGCATTGGCTGCATCTTCAGAAGATCGTCTGATCCTCTGAAGATGCCAACCACAGATGCAGGCAAAACATCAGGAGAAAATGCTACTGGAACATGGCCATACAACTCAGAAAACCCACAACACCCTGGATATATGCTAGTGTCAATACTATGTGAAGAAATTTGTGGAGATTTGGGGAATGATAGTTGGGGAGGGGGGGGGGGAGTTGGGAAGGCCAGGGACCCCATCTGGATATAATGCTGTAGAGTTCACCCTCCACATAAGTCTGTTCTCTATGGGAACTGATCCCTGTACTCTGGAGAGCAGTTGTCATTCCAGACATTCTTTAGGCTCCACCTGGAGATTGGCATCCCTACTAGTCTCACAATGGAGACTGGTGTTCTAGCAGAGAGCACGCTGCAGCAAACAGCATGTGGGGGTGTGGCACTGCCTATTTGGATTGGGGAGGGGGACTCCCACTGCACCCAGGACCGTCAATCTGTCCTTGCAGACTGCCACCAGTTTCATTTGGTTGGATTCAGATAATACACCTGTTGTGTCCAGGGAACCACCAACACGTCAGCTTCTCTCTTTGGAAGGGACAGAGAGCTCCACTGACAGCCGAAGGCAAAGGCCTGAGCTCTTTGGAGAAGTCACGATCAGACGCTTTGCTTCCAACTCTGCTAAAAACAGATCTTTCTTTGCAGATTTCTTAGAAGAACGGGAGAGTGATTCAGGTATGTCCCGGCATGATGGGGGCCCCAAAGGAAGGGAGGTTGGCAACCAGCCCAGTATTTTACTGGTCTCAACAGGAAAACCATGTCCTCTCGGGCCTAAGCAGCCAGCATGCTCCAGATTTGTCCAGACACTTGCCAGACTTTATTCAGAAACGGGCAGGCTCCAGTTTGGTTCCTTTGCCACCTGCCAGATGGCATCTCAGCCCAGCCCCCGTCTCGGCCTCACCTGGGAAGGGAGGAGTTTTAAACCAAAGCTTTTGTTTTGTTTTGCCCAGTCACAGCTGACTTATGGAGACTCCACAGGGTTTTCAAACCAAGAGATGTTCGGACGTGGTTTGCCGTTGCCTTCTGCTCAGTGACCCTGAACTTCCTTGGTGGTCTCCCATTCAAGCACTAACCGGGGTTGACCCTGGATTCCCCTGATCTGATGAGACTTAGGCGTTTTCCCCCGCGGACACAATATCCTGAGGGAAAACTGGGATCAAACATGCCGAGTTGTTTGTATCTCTGCTTCTCCCTTCGCACGGCTGCCCTGTCAGCGTGTTCAGGCTGGGAGGAAGAACTCCCGTGAATTATGCACGAGCCCCCGGTTTATTTTCATTTTCCACATGAACGTAGATGTAGTTTACGTACGTTTACATATGTTTACGCAGCTTGCGTAGTTTACATCGTTTATGTTACGTAGTTTATGTAGATTCCTGTGCCTGCACAAACATTCCCGTTTTTTTTTTAATGTTCTGATTGGCTATAGCTGTGGGGCAGGGAGAGCAGGCAGCGAGGGGGGGAAATAAACCAGTCTGTCTCCTGTGATGTTTTCATGGGAGTGGGAGTAGCCCAGGCTTTTTGAAAAGAATCTCCAATTTTATCGTTTTTTGAAAGCCGTGGGAGAAGGGAAATCTTGCAAGGCGGGCCCGATTTAGGCCCGGAAGCCATTTAGAAATCATGGCCAAACCGGGATATCCTTATCACAGGATATATTGGCTGTGCGGAAAACACCTTAGCTAGCCTGGGCCAAATCAAAGGTTAGCAATACCAAAAGAAGAGGCATATGAATAGGTACAGTCCTTAGCTCCTGTCAGATTTCCTCTGGGCTTTCTTGCCGTTCTGCATTGCCTGAGCTGCCCAGGGCAATCTTCCCACTATAACCAGCAAATGTACCAAAGCTCCCACTAAGTTTGTTCCCAAGAACGGTCTTTTCTGCATATACCAGTTATGTTTTCAGGCTGTAAATAAAACATTTCCTCCATGGAGTTTCACATTGTTTTCCCACCCCACCCCCCTTTGGTTTAGGCTAAGCTGACCATCCGTCCCGCTTTCGGCGGGACATTCACGGCTTGAAAGAACTTGTCCCGCTGGCCCCATGATTTCTATCGTCCTGAAGTTTGAAGGCTGCCGCGACTGCCTCTGGGGTGTAAGGCGCGGCAGCCTCCCCGCGGCGCCACAGGGCCGCTGCCGCTTCCGCCCTGTCACAGGGTGGGAAACGCAGTCAGAAGGCTATCGCTTCCTTGCGGGCCGCAGAGGCATGGCCTTCTGGGGCGCTGCCGTTTCCCGCCCTGTGACAGGGTGGGAAACGGCAGCGCCCCAGAAGGCAGTGCGCTCCGTGTGTGCGTGCGAGTGTGTGTGGCTGCGCGAGTGTGTGTGTGCGAGTGTGTGTGGCTCCGTGTGTGTGTGCGAGTGTGTGTGGCTGCGCGAGTGTGTGGCTCCGTGTGTGTGCGCGAGTGTGCTCTCCGTGTGTGTGTGCGAGTGTGTGTGGCTGCGCGAGTGTGTGTGTGCACGCGTGGGGGGCCACCTGCCCGTCCCGGTTCTTGAAGGTGACCATCTGGTCACCTTAGTTTAGGCAATGTTTCCAAACCATTTTTTTCTCCATTGTAACTGAAAACATTTTCACAGCATTTTATTTCTGCTGAAATGTTTCCGCGTTGGCTTTTCCTCACAGTGTGATTGTACTGAAACCTTTTGTTTTTCCAAAGCACATATGTTTTCCATGCTCCCTGTGTTGTGGTTGCCAATCCTCAATTTCAGTGTTGCTCTACCATTTTGGGGCGGGGGGGTAGGGTCCCTCACCCCCCACCTTCACCCCTCTCCTCTTAAAATCTATGATCTGTGGAATTTTTCCATTCCCCACATTTTTGGTTTCAACAAATCAGTGCATGCATGGAAAAAAACTGGCAGCTAGGAAACGTTTTGAGAAGGGGAGTGCAAACAAACTTTGTTGCAAACATTGGGATCAAAAACGTATTTGAAATGTGCTGAGAAAGCCAAAAGCAGTTAAACAAAATGGTACTCTGAATTACCAGAGCACGGGGTGTTGATTTCCAAATAGACTGGAAGGGTTCTTCATACCTGGTGTAACTGATGGGACCTTCTCTCTTGCTCCAGGCAAACTGATCGATGCCTCTGAAGGTGGCTTTTTCACTTTCTCTTCCTGGGGTAAGTTTCTTTTTTCCCAAACCCACAGAACCCCTACAGAATTGGGGATTTCCGCTCAGCAGTTTCTGATTTTGTATTTTGTTTCGTTACAGTGGACGGCGACCCTCATTTTGTAGTACGGTTACCACATTCACTAGGGAACTTGTGCTTTACCCTGGATGGAGGCGCGGGAGATATTCTCAACTTGGTGAGCGACCCTCAGACAGGTAAGATTTTGGGAATGGTGGCTGGGGATGGGGGAGGGCTGGAGCTAGGGAGGTGGGGGGAGGGCTGGAGCCCCAGGCAGTACTTTGTAGGGGCATACTTTGGGGCTGTGCTTACCCCCCACCCCCACCCCCGGCAACTGCGCTCGTGTCCTGAACTCTTGGGAGTTCAGGGCAGGGGTGCAGTTGAGGACTGCAAGATGAATTTGCCGGGCCCCAATCATTATGTGGAGATTGGGATCAAGGTCGGCTGGGTTTTCTCCACCCCCCCCCCATCTCCACAAGGAGGTCAGAAGTGGGTCCAGCTGGTTCGCCCCACCCCTGACCTCCATGCGGAGATTGGGAGTGGCGAGGGCTCATTTGAGCCAAGCTCAGCCAGGCTTGGGTCCAGCTTTAAACTAAACCAGGGCTTTCCAGGCTGTGTGACCGTGGTCTGGTGGATCTTGTTCCTAACGTTTTGCCTGCACAGTGTTACAGTGTGTAACAGACTTCCCTCTGTGATACACCTCTGAAGATGCCAGCCACAGATGCAGGCGAAACGTCAGGAACAAAATCTACCAGACCACAACCACGCAGCCCCCTGGAAAACCCACCAGAACCAGTTAAACCAGGGCTGTTGGTTCTAGCTTTATATAACTGCTGGCTCTGTATCCCAAACTGCCCGACTAGAGGTGGAGTTTGGGGCCGTTATGCATACCCTGTCTGGCTCCCAGCTGTCCTGCACCTAATTGGAAATATCCCAGAGTGCCCCAAACTTGAAGCTCAGTTTTGTTGGTTGTTGTGGGTTTTCCGGGCTGTGTCAATGTGGTCTGGAGGTTTTAGTGGTTGAGACGTTAGGAGACAAAACCACCAGGCCATCTGCCCACACAGCCTGGAAAACCCACAACAGGCAGTGGATTCTGACTGTAAAAGCCTTTGGCAGTACATTGTTCAGTTTTGTGTCCATGAATTCTGGCCTCTGGTGAGCGTGCAGGGACCGTGTCTGCCGCGTCAGGCGCTGGCTTTTAAGGAGGAGGAGAGATCTGGCAGGTGCTTCCAAGCACGTGCTTTTCTGTTGCAAAGGTAAACCATGTTTGTTAAAAATAGGGCTATGAACACAGGAGCCCTGTGTTTTTCTCTTCGACAAAGAGCGAAGAATAATGTGTTTGGAATATGCTGCCGCAGGAGGTGGTGATGGCCACTAACCTGGATAGCTTTAAAAGGGGCTTGGACAGATTTATAGAGGAGAAGTCAATTTATTGCTACCAATCTTGATCCTCTTTGATCTGAGATTGCAAATGCCTTAACAGACCAGGTGCTCGGGAGCAACAGCCGCAGAAGGCCCTTGCTTTCACCTCCTGCAGGTGAGCTCCCAAAGACACCTGGTGGGCCACTGCGAGTAGCAGAGAGCTGGACTAGATGGACTCTGGTCTGATCCAGCTGGCTTGTTCTTATGTTCTTAAAGAGAAATGGAAAGAAGGGGAAAGAACACTAAATTCCCTTCCTACTCTGGCAACTAGACAAGAAAATAATATTTGATAATTCTGACCTGCTCATCTGTGGATGGAATATTGGGCCCGGGGGGGGGGGGGGGGGGGGGATAATCTGGTGCGGCAGATTAAAACTGAGCAGGTTTCTTCACCGGTTCTCCAGGTGAAGAGTGGGGGAGAGGGAGGGTTACTTCTTTTCACAGCAGACTGATACCCCCTCCTCCCCTAGGACTGGAGGTCAGTGGTCACTTAATGGATGCGCCAGTAAGACCAGGCCACGAGGAACGTCCCCGCACATACCTTGATGTCATTAGCATCGTGGTAGACCATCCATGGGCAAGCTATGTGGTCAACGTGACACGGGATGGCGTGACATTGCATGGAGAAGATACGCTGGTGTTGCCATTCACACGGAGGGCCGCCATCCGGAGGGCCCAGCTGGCGATTTCTGTGTGGCCCGAAGCCAACGCCTCTATCTGGATCGGGCAAGGAGTGGAATTCCTCGTGCTGCTGCATCGCTATAGCCACCCCAGTCCCCTGCAGCTGGACCACCTGGGCTTCTACGTGGTGAATGGGGCAGGGCTGTCTGCCTCAGCACGTGGCCTGTTAGGTGAGTAGCACTTTCTCTAAGTATGGCTCCCACCATCAAGGATGCCCGGGGGGGCGGGGTGGGTGGGGCGGAGAGCAGGTTCTCTAGCACCATCTCTGCTGCACATGACTTAATCCAGTCCTGTCTTTCCTGCAACAGGAGGGTCAAGTCAGACAACGTTAGGTATTCATTCATTTGGTGGTGGGAAGTGTCATCAACCCATAGTTGACTGATAGCAACTCCCTGTGGGGCATGAGGCAAGCAGAGATGGTTTTCCATGGCTTGTTTCTCTCGAGCAGCCCTACACGTCTTCGGAAGTCTTCCATCCGAGTGCTAACCAAGGCAGACCCTGCTTAGCTTCTGAGATCTGACAGGATCGGGCTAGCCAAGGACCTGTTTGGGACCGAGTCAAACAGATGTGGCCGTTGCCTGCCTCTATGCAGCTGCTCTGGACTTCCTTGGTGGTCTCCCATCCAATTACCAACAAAGGCCAGCCTGGCTCAGTTTCCAGGAGCTTATGAGTTTGGACGAGCCTGAGGCATTCAGATCAAAGCGAGACATTTGGAGGTGGTTTGCCACAGCCTGGACCTTCATAGTGGTCTCCCATCCAAGTACTAACCAGAGCCAGCCCAACTTAGCTTCTGAGATCTGACAAGATCGGGCTTGCCTGGGCCATTCAGGTCAGGGTATTCATTCATTTCCTTCTTTTACAACCCTGCTTTCTCCTGATGGGAGACCAAAGCAGCTTAATTATTCTCTATTTTATCCTCACAATAACCCTGTGATGTAAGTTAGTCTGAGAGTGAATTACTGGAACGAGGTCACAGAGCAAGCCTACATGGTAAGAGTGGAAATTTGAACCCCGAGTCAGTCTGGAGGCATGCTAACCACTACACCACACTGCCTCAGGGGCACCTTTCTCTCTCTTTCAGGTGCCTCACACGAAATTACTATTATAAAAAATCTGGGTTGCTGAACTAGCTGGGGATGCCGAAAGCACAGAGCCATTGGCTTAAGTTTGGCTCTGCATTGGTGAAATGGCTAGACGTTCTGTTATGCGAGGTAAATTGCAGCCAGAAGGAAACCTCTCGCTGGGGGTCTTTGAGCAGCGACTGGCCAAAAGCTTGTCTGGGAAGTGCCAGGCGGATCCAGCGCTGTGCCTGTGTGGCCCCTTCTAGCTCTAGGATTCTTCGCACGCCCCACAGTTTTCTTTTTTCCTTTCTCTTGCCATTGGCTCTTGAGTCTACCCAAGAATGGCCCTTGACCTTTGTTTCTTATCCTACATCCCTTCCGAAATCTCCCTCCTCCTTATTCTTGTCCCACAAACCTAGATGGTGGGAAACCGACGTACGTCAGGATATGAGGGGCAGGTTACTGTGTGTGTGGGGTCCGTGACCGTCCCGTTGGAGGCAGCATTTCAAAACTGTCCTTGTCTTCCCCTGTGTATTATGTGCAGCGATTACCCCCAAGGCCCTGTGTTCTTCCACAGGCCAGTTCCAGAACGGCGACTTCCGGCTCTCCCCGTCCCCTGCTCAAGGGAAGCAAGAGGCCTGGCTCTGGAGGGCCACTCGCAAGGTGCCTGTTGCGGCCGTCACCAAAGTGCTGAAGGACTCCCCGCAGAGAGCGCACGAGGCTCCCTGCTGGCTGGTGAAGCGTAAGGATGTGGAGGCGCTGCTGGGGGCACCCTACCGTTCCTACCTGGCCTCCCGCCTGCGGGAAATGTGAGCTGGCCGCCCTTCCCACAGTCACGGGTCGCAGCCTGCAGCAGCTGGGCCAGGAGGCGGCAGGACTCAGGCCCGATCTCATCTCTGTGGCCTTTGCTATAATGGGATGTGATAGATACCCCTTCGTGGTAGACTCCAGGACAACAGAGGCAAAGGTGGGGTTGCAACCAAAGACATACTTTGGCCACTCTCTCGTCACAACAAAGCACTTAGAAAGATCTCCCCATTCGGTTTTGGCTGATTTAACATAGGTCTTACATTTAACAGGAAAGGCGCTGGGCAGGAGCACTCAATTGGCTTCAAGTGGCACACACTGTCTCCCTTCTTCTGGTTTTAAGCAGATGTTGCCTTCCTTTGGCTGGAGCATTAGGACTACAGGGTTTGTACCCTTTTCATTAAAGCATCAGCAAAGAAATGCAAACCATAACAGGATCAAACACATGCAGATACATTTAAAAAAAAACAGGAGGAACTGATTGGCATCCGTGGCTACAAAATGCTGATCTAAGATCTGAAGCCTGCATTGTCCTCTGACCTAAGATGTGCTTTATTTCTAATTGAAACAGGAGGTCAGACTTAATTCTTATAGCTGAAAGTGGACACTTTGACAGGAGATAAGAATTCCGCAAAGGCGCATAAACCATGCTTGTGCATAAGCCACTGTTCTGAGTGGAAACCATTGCGGAACAGTGACTCTTTAAGGGACACGACAGCCAGCCTCCTCTGAAGAGGTTAATTCTGCCCCAGTTGTGTGATTAGCCTGTTCAGACACTCCCAATGCGGAATGTCACTGTTCACCTTCCCCTGTAACTGTCCACTGCCTTTGAAGGTTTATCAGCAACCCTAAACAGAGATGGAACGCATGAGGAAGAGGCCAACACCCTCGCTGGATATACTGATTCATAGCATATTATTCTGATTAAACCCCACAGCACCCGTGAGTGACACATGCTGAGTCCCCTGCAGGGGTTGTCATAGGGCAGGGGTGGCCAACCCAATTGGCCATGCTGGCAGGGGCTGATGGGAATTGTAGTCCATGAACATCTGGAGTGCCATAGGTTGTCCACCCGTCATAGAGCATTGCCCTCGAATACAGAATCCTTTACAATCATACAGTGCCCCTCAGCGACATTTTTACCCTCAAAGGACAAAGCCCGGAAGATCCTGATAGGGGCAAACTGGAAAATCAAGGCTTGAAGCACGTCTGTGCATCAGAATGGCTAGCTCCGCCCCCCCCCCCCCCCATGAGAGATCAGACGTTTATGGATGGCACCCACAGCAAAGTACTCAAAGCAGACATC
Source organism: Sphaerodactylus townsendi (assembly GCF_021028975.2). Lineage (NCBI taxonomy): Eukaryota > Metazoa > Chordata > Lepidosauria > Squamata > Sphaerodactylidae > Sphaerodactylus > Sphaerodactylus townsendi. The sequence goes on along the minus strand of NC_059427.1, from coordinate 177,557,707 downwards.
CAGCGGTTCGGCTGAGGTCTTTGTGGGTCATCTCTTGCCCCCAGCTACTGGACGGGCATCACTTAGTCATGCTAACTGCGTTACAGGTTTTATTTATTGTGGCTTTCTGCAGTAAGGATACTACACCAAATACTACAGCAATGGAGGGGGCCCTTCCTTTTTTCACATGGCAAATCAGAGTTCAACTTTGCAGCGGGGCAAGACTCTCTTCCCTTGGTTTAATTGCATTTTCCATTCTTACAATAAAATATAAATTGCTGTTGAGATCTACACCTGATGTTAAAACTTAAGCAGCTGTGTTGATGGGGGCCCCCCCCCCCCCCCAAAAAAAAATTGCTGAGGATTCCAGACCACAAGCTGAGATCATCGCAAGGAACTGGTCCGAATATCCCTTGGTTGTGCCACTTCTTAACAGCTTGATTTGGGGCCAGTTTTCACAAGACAGCAAAGTCCAGCACAAAGCTTGTTCTCAGCTTCAGCAAAGAAAAGTTTGGCTTTATACCCCGCTTTGCTCAACCATTCAGGAGTCTCAAAGCAACCTACAAACTTCTTCCCCTTCCTCTCCCCACGGCAGACACCATGTGAGGTAGGTGGGGCTGAGAGAGTTCTGAGAGGACCGTGACTAGCCCAAGGTCACCCAGCAGGCTCCACGTGGAGGAGTGGGGAATCGAACCTGGTTCTCCAGATTAGAGCCCGCCACTCTTAACCACTACGCTGGCACCTCCCTCCTTGAGCAGGCTGGGCCTGGCTTTAAGCTTTCTTCTAGAAGAGATTAAAAAATGGCCTTCTGAGCATGGCCCTCTACTTGGCAAGAACCGCGGGGAGGAGGTTTCAGGGCCTGCCCACTAAAGGGTCTCACTCTCGGCTTCTGCCTTTAAAATATCCTTAACACACTCACGGTGAAACTGCTGTTGGGAGTGGCGCAAGGCTGCACTTCCAACTGGCCCTCTCTGGCAGAGGGCTGAATCTGCCTGCGCAGCTGGTCTGGCCCTCCTGGCAGGTGGGAATGTGGCCACAGCAGGGGCATGGCCAGGGAAGGAGCGAGTCAGCTCCCAGCCGGCTGTTGTCCCAGCTGTGCTGGTGGCCAGGGCTTAGGACAGGGGTGGGCAATTATTTTTTCCATGGGGCCGCATAAGAAACAGAAAATATTGAGGAGGGCCGGGCCAAAAGGCAGGGGGAAGGGTTTGAGCTCGCAGAAGCTGGCAGCCAAGGCAACCGCTTCTCAAGTGGGTTTCAAAGACGCTTCGGCTTCCCTCAGTAAGGGAGAGGGCGCTTTTGAGCCCTGCAGAAGCCGGGCAGCCAAGGCAACCGGGCTTCTCATGGGCTTTCAAAGGCGCCTCCCAGCAAGGCGCTGGGGCTACAGAAGCCGGGCAGCCAAGGCAACCGCTCTGGAAGGGCTTTAAAGGCTCCCCAGCAAGGCAGGGGGGCCTGTCAGGGTCATCCGGCGGGCCAGATGTGGCCCGCGGGCCGTATAATGCCCAGGTCTGGCTTAGGACTTACACCCCCTTTTTAGTAGCCTAAGTCCATTGAGTCTCCTGGGGGCTTCCCAGCAATGGGGAGGCTTTTCTGCATTTTATACCTCCCCATGCTGCTGGGAAAGCCTCCTGGGCAGTGGTGGGTCAGCGCAGCCGGGCGCCTGGCCTACTGAACGGGGCAGAATCTGGTTGCTGCTTACCAGTGCGGTTCCCATTATGCAGCCCAGAGTCCATTATGTGCAGCTTGTGGCTTCAAAATGTTATTGTATTTACTTTATTCGTAGGCAGCCTTTCCCCCACTGGGGCCCCAAATCAGTTGACATCACTCACCTCTCCTCTGTTTTACCCTCCAAACAATCCTGTGACATAGGTGAGGGTAAGTTTGTGTGACCGGCCCACACCCCTCCAGGGCAGAGCAAAGACTTGAATTTGGGCGTCCTAGATCCTAGCAGCCCAACGCTCTAGCCCAGGGGTCTCCAACGTGGTGCTCGTGGACACCATGGCACTGCCAACAACTTTACTCGTGCCTGTCAAATGCTTTTAGAAAGTGGGACTTTTCCCAGCAGGAAATTTTCTCATGGGCTGTGCAGATTAAAAGGAATCCTGTTGAAGAGTCAATATTACAGCTGTAGATAACCTCAATCGCTGACATTTTGTGGCTATCCCCAACTTCTGCGGCATTTCGTAATTGTGCCCACCAGAACTCCAAAGATGCCCATGGGCCCAACAAGGTTAAGGACCCCCTGCTTTATAGACACGACACCACGTTTTAAATTAAAGCTGGAATAGTGTTAGTTGCTGCTTCTATGTAGTTTAAACAGAGTTGTAATAACTGTAGCTTTGATTTCAGAATTATAAATTAACGCGGGCAAAATGTTAGGAACAAGATCCACCAGACCACAACCACACAGCCTGGAAAACCCACCAGAACCAGTATAAATGAATGATTTCTAGATTCCATAAGAACGTAAGAACTAGCCTGCTGGATCAGACCAGAGTCCATCTTGTCCAGCATTCTGCTACTCGCAGTGGCCCACCAGGTGCCTTTGGGAGCTCACATGCAGGATGTGAAAGCAATGGCCTTCTGCTGCTGCTGCTCCTGAGCACCTGGTCTGCTAAGGCATTTGCAATTTGAGATCAAGGAGGATCAAGATTGGTAGCCATAGATTGACTTCTCCTCCATCAATCTGTCCAAGCCCCTTTTAAAGCTATCCAGGTTAGTGGCCATCACCACCTCCTGTGGCAGCATATTCCAAACACCAATCACACGTTGCGTGAAGAAGTGTTTCCTTTTATTAGTCCTAATTCTTCCCCCCAGCATTTTCAATGGATGCCCCCTGGTTCTAGTATTGTGAGAAAGAGAGGAAAATGTCAATATTTTCTACCCCATGCATAATTTTATAGACTTCAATCATATCCCCCCTCAGCCGCCTCCTCTCCAAACTAAAGAGTCCCAAACGCTGCAGCCTCTCCTCATAGGGAAGGTGCTCCAGTCCCTCAATCATCCTCATTGCCCTTCTCTGCACTTTTCCAGGTAGACAAAGTTTCCCCTGAAACACACTTCAAATGCAGGAATGATCATCTTTAGGAGACTTCTGTCCCCAAATACAGTGAGGTGTTAAGTTCAGTCTTGGTTTGGAACCAGTGAATCGGCAAATTGTACACATACCTGGTCTTTGCCTTCTCTTCTCCTGAGCATTAACCACGGCAAGAAAAGCCCGGCCCCTCCCTGCCCACTCTGTACAAGTCAAGCCTTGTGTTCGAAGAAGAACAGAATCAGAAAAGCACACCCATACAGGAGCCATACTAAACCAACAAAGGTTTTTATTCTAACCCTGAATATATAAAAAAAGTCTCAGCCTCCTTTTGTTTTCTTTTTAAACACACATTTCTAGAGAGTTGCCTAAAAAATAGAATTCAAACATTTACACAAGCCTGCTGGAGCCCAGCATAAAAATATGGGATACAGCCATAGAAACAGCCGTGGGGCTGGCTAAAAAGGCCTTGCAGTCCTTGCTGGGAAGGCAGGGTGCCCTCCCCCCCCCTCCCAGCTCCCGCCTGCTACAGGGAAGGGGGGGAGCGGGAGGGGCAGGGAAGACGGCTTTCTGGCAAAAATGTAAAAACGGGAGAGGGGAAATTAGCAGGAGACTCGCCACAGGAACCACCACTGAAGCTACACTGACCCCTGACATTCCCTAGCGAGAAGCTCACTGGATCCACCCCAGGCGGGGCCACTCAGACCCATTTCCAGGGAGCCCTGGAGTCTGCAGCCATCAGGAAGCATCCAATGCTGGACTGTACCACTTCTGACTGCAAGACTGGACGTTCCTCAGATTCAAAACACGACATACAGACCCCCCACTGATGCGCGACAGTCAAGCCACAGAGCGGGTTCTAAGCCGGCCTCTTCCTTGACATGCTAGTTTTGAAAGATCAAGGTTTACTGTGACAGCGGTGGTATTCAATTATCCACAGGCCTGGACACCCCTCCTACCCCACACTTAGAAGGGGAATGGCCCAGGACTAGATAAATCGAGTGAAGATATCACTAGTTATTCAACCCGCCCCACTCCCCAAAGCCTGACTGAAAGTCTTCAAAGTCAACACAAGGGCGTTCTCCACTGTGCCGGCTTGGACCTTTTACCAGCCTGCCCCAGGTTTCTGAGAAAGAGCACAAGGAAAACACCACTGCATTTTCCATCTGGGGCGTGGGGGGGCGGGGGGGAACGGGACAGATTCCTGCCTCCTTGGAGTCTCCTCAGTAGGTGGGTTACTCTGCAGGGTACAGAAAACAAGGCACTGCCAACAAGGAGATGTTGAGTCTTGAGGAGTGCCTCCATGGGATGGGGAGGGAGGGAGGGAGGGAGGGAGGGAGGGAGGGAGGGAGGGAGGGAGGAAGGAAGGAAGGAAGGAAGGAAGGAAGGAAGGAAGGAAGGAAGGAAGGAAGGAAGGAAGGAAGGAAGGAAGGAAGGAAGGAAGGAAGGAAGGAAGGAAGGAAGGAAGGAAGGAAGGAGAAGTTGTTTCCTGCTGGGAAAAGCCATTGAGAAAGAAAAAACAAAACAAAAAAGTAATACCACACTGAGATGCCAGGATTTGTGTGCAACAGCCACAGTTCAGAAGGGGGATGGAGCTGTTTTGGGCAGCCAGAGGCTAACCGATGCCTCCTTGTGTGATTTGGCAGAGGGAAAGGAGAATCCTCCCGAGGTATCAGCCCCAGAACGAAAGGAAGTGCATTGGGTTGAGGTAGGGATCCAGAGTCTGTGGGCCTGGGGGAGCCCTTGGCCGGCTGCGTGGATGCCACCTCCCTGGGGAAGCTGGTGCTGTTCAGCCTGATTCCAGAGCCGCCGCCCATCTAGTTCAAAGCTTCTGGCAGCAGGGTCAGCTCAGTCCTGGCTCTGATCCATGTGGGGAGCACGAGGGGTCATGCGGACCAGGTCCACCCCCCATTGTCCTGGCAGTAAGCCTCCAAAAGCGTCTCTGCGCCCCTCCTCAGCCATCCAAGGGGGTGAGGACTGGAACTGACCATGTTTAGAGTAGCAGCTTGCCGTTGCGATGGATCTTCAGGATGCGGCCGAGCCGCTGCTTGGCTGTTGCTAAGCCCTTCTTGGGGCGCTTCCCTGGAGTAAAAGAGGAAAGGGAGTCAGGTCGGCCGGCACCACTCTGATTTAAAACTACCCCACTTTGTTCACAAATGAGGCACTCCAGGGTGATGCCGCCAGAAGGCTACTCCTGGAAGGAGGAAAAATCAAAACGGTACTCCCTCGCGTCATTCACATGGGATGCAGCATCCTGGAAAGCGGTCTCCATTGGACCGCTCTGCTCTGGGGTGGCTTCTGTTCATTTTGAAGGGTCCTTGTGCTAGACAGCTTTCTGGAGGATTGTGCCTGTGAGAGCTTAAGATCACCCTGACTTCTCCCCACCCCCCAGCCCTGTGGCCATTAATATTGGCCAAAACCCGCCAGCCAGGGACAGTCGCCTCTCCTTGAATCATGGCAGTGACCCCCTTGCAATCTAAAAGGATTGCTGTCTCCATGACTGCCACCCAACAGAGGTGATGTTCCAGGGCACAGGTGTCAAACTCGCAGCCCTCCAGATGTTATAGGGATGATGGGAACTGTAGTCCATAACATCTGGAGGGCCGCGGGTTTGACACCTATGTTCCAGGGTATTGCAGGATCCAGAATTCCTGGACAGAAGAGTAATGACAAACCAGCAGGCGAATTTCCTAGGGGCTGATAACTCAGCTTCCTTCAGCCTCAAATTCAGGGTTTTATCGCCGTCAAGTCACAGCTGACTTTTGGCAACCTCGAAGGGATTTCAAGGCAAGAAACATTCAAAGATGGTTTGTCGTTGCTTGTCTCTGCGGAGCAACTCCCGGACATTTCAACCCTCGACTTCCTTGGTGGTCTCCCATACAAATGATAACCGGGGCTGCTGCTGCTTAGCTTCCAAGATCCAATGAGATCAGGCTAGCCCAGGCTATCCAGGTCAAGGTCTCTGGTGGTTTGCTACGGCCGGCCTCTGCATTGGGACCCTGGCCATTGCGTGGCAGTCAGTCTCCCATCCGAGCGCTCATCAAGGCCGACCCTGTTTAGCTGCCAAATCTGTCCAGATCTGGGCTATCCAGGTCACTTATTCCTTACGATTCACAGGGGGCACTGCAAAGTTCCTTCCTATGTTTCACATATATAACCTTCGCAATCTTGACAAACTGGCCTGAAAACAGGTCAGTCTTCCTTGATGGGAGTGGGGCACAGAGAAACGGCAGCCGGGCAGGCCCCCGAGACAGCCGGGCAAGTTCACCCCCTGAACGTGGGTTTACAGCTCAGCCTCGGACAGGGCCTTCCTAGGCAGAGTTGCCCCTTTCTTAGTGTGACGGGCTTAGAAGGACGTGAGCTCTGCTGATGACTGCCCTGTAGGAGTCTGAGCTGCTCCATTCTGAAAGGCCAGGCACATTGGCTTACCCTGTGTGGCTTGGGGACCTGGCGAGCCAGTTGAAGGGCGCCGCTGGGACAGGAAGACACCTGGCGCCATGGGTGTGGAGCCACGGTTCACCTGGGCCATGCCAAAGACGCTGGGCCGGGCGGTGTATTCGTGATCCACGAGGCTGCCTGCGAACTGCTCTTGTTTGGGCTCGGGTGTTGGAGGGGTGGGCACCAGCGTCACCACAGGGTCTGGGTCCTGCTGCGGCAGCAGGTCAAGTTCCACTTCTTCCTCCACTGGTTCCGGCTCCGGTTCTGGGCTGGGTGCCTTTGGAGATGGCGGTTTCCTTTTCACAACAAGTTTCCTTCGCTGCAGCTTCTGGTGCTCCTTTAGGTGGAGAGAGCAATGACGGCATCCCAATCCTACAACCATGGGCCTTTCATGGGGCTGGTGGGGGGAGTTACTTAAATAAGATCCCCCTCCTGTCTAGCACTAGAATGGCACCTGCAGTTTAGCACAGACATCAGCAAGGGACAAATCCTTAGTCCAGGGGTCTTCAAACTATGGCCCTCCAGATGTTCATAGACTACAATTCCCATGAGCCCTACCACTTGGCCATGCTGGCAGGGGCTGATGGGAATTGTAGTCCATGAACATCTGGAGGGCCATAGTTTGAAGACTCCTGCCCTAGTCCCTTGGAGACCAAATGCACACCTTAAACCCATGAAGATGCCTTATACAGAGTCATCTACTAAAGTCAGCATCGCCTTCTCAGACTGGCAGCTGCTCTCTAGAGCCCCGAGTGGAGGTCTTTCATATCACCTGCTAACTTGTGCTTTTAACTGGAGATGCTGGAGATTGAATCTGGGACCTTTTGTAAGCCACGCAGATGCTCTGGGGCAGAGCAAGGGCCCCACCTTAAAATTACACCACTGAATATGTGCCTCCTAATGCTGGGCCATAGCTAAGAAACAGCCGGTGCTCTTTGATGGAGAACTGTTCTCAGCAGTCCAGCTAGGCCTATAACCACTGCAGTTATCCAGTAGGTATACTCTGATGCTGGTTTTACACATTTTCATTGGTATTTTAAAATGGATCCATTTAGATTGGAAAAAAAAAAGATTTGGAGCATCCCCTGCCCCAGGAGAAAAATGATTTATCAATGTAAACATAAAATTAGGAGCGCCCTCAATTGGCTTCTGAACCTCAGTTCAACTCCCTGAACCACCTCCTGGCTGGCTCCACAAGAGGGCAAAGTCAAGCCAAAGGGGAAGGCAGCTACCCCAGAGACGGAGCGGGACGGAGCCCGGATCCAGCGCCCTTTCCTCGCAAACAAGCCCTGACGTTACCTGCTGAGCCAACTTGGCTGCTGCAGCTGCCAGTCCCGTCTCGACGGAAGCCACTCGAGTGCCCTCACGTACAGGGCGGTCCTGCTTGGGCAAGCTTGGGGTGACCCGGGCTGCAAAGAGAGGAAGAAATGAGATAGTGCCAGGGGACACCCTCCTCATGGCAACCTAAGTCTTGGGGGCTAAGAGAGGAGGAATGCCTTGCCTGGCTCCCTCTATCCCAAAGGAACAACGTCCTCCAGAGAAAATACTGTACCAGCTGGGAAGACCCCCAAGAACTCTGTTTCCCATTTGCGAAGCTGCACCCATCCAGGCCCCAAACACATCCACCCACTGAACCAGAGCAGAAACTGGGCAGTTGGTCCTCACGCATATAACGCCTCTCCCTTGCCTGGATCAACGTTTATCCCAGAATTGTGCTGAAGTTATTAGAATATGTTTGGTTTACTGGGGGAAAAACCCATGAAATAAGTACAGCCCCACCCGACAGGCTCCCCGATTCAAATGTGCTCAACAGATTCAGAGCCGGCGATGACCCCCACTCGGTGCAGGATGGGAACGTTAGAGGGAGAAGTGTGCATTCCCTGCCTTCAGAGCGGCAAACACTGTCTGGTATAATGGATTCTGCTGCTCGTCGTAGATAGAGTCAAGGATGTAACTTCAGTGTAGAAATCCCAGCCCCAAGCCCTGTTATTCAGAAGCATCACTGCCTCCTAAGATATTAACCAGGCATTTCACTCCCACCTCCCAAACACATCTTTCGAGCAGTGCGAACTAGAAACTTGCTTTAGAAAACAAAAACAAAGCTGAGAAATTCAAGAAATGAAATTGTGTGGTGTGTGTCTCTCTGTGTGGTGCAATTATGTACAACTGTACAGCGTGCACAACCTTGGTGATAGACAGAGGACCACTAAGTTACCCTTCGGGCTCCATGGGGCATCGTCTGTGCATTTCTTCTTCTTTGGTAGTGACTTCAATGCTGGGTCATCTTCATCAGATTCCAAGGAAGGATAAACTACAGACACAGAGAACAGGGGACGGAATCTGTACAAATGGTTATCTCATAGTTTCATAGCAGAATCTGACCCACACTTTCATGATCAGACCAAAGAAAACAACACCCCAATTTCTAGAACGGTCAACAGTCACGTGGAGGCGTTCTCAATCCAAACCGAACTGAGAGAACCAGGCTCCGTCCGCCACCTGGCCTGGTGCGGAGAAATCAGCTTCGGGACTCCGAATTGGATGACTGCTGAATCCCAAGCACGCCAGTCAAATTTACCCACTGAATTCATCCTGAAGGCAGTTTCTATCGAGTGGCACTTAATGCTGCCCGCGTCTTTCTCAGATCTTCACGAGGTCAGCAATGAGGGCCTTCTGAATTCTGAGAAATGCTTGACATGCTGCATCCACAACTCCCAGTCCTAAGTGGAATAAGTTACACGGCCCCAGGGAACCTGTCCATGTAACACAGCTGCATCCTTCTCGTGGCTGCTCACATTCTCAATTCTCTATTTCGTGCACAAAACCCAAAGGTCTTGCCGACATTGTCGTTAAAGACTGGAGACGGGGAAACTGGCAACGTGGCGAAGGTGGGGGAGGCAGCAGAACTGCTGGGAAGGGCAGGAGTGTCTTCTCCTCTCCCTGCAGCCATGGAGGCTGGACACTCAAAGGAGACAGCTTCCAGTGTCATCCCTCACAAGACCCCGGGTCTTCCTGGGACTGCGGGCACCTTTCCAATTCTGACACCACGTGGTTGGGGGAAGCCACAGCAGGGCTACTGCAGGAGGTGGAGCCAGCCACTGCAGCTTCCCTGCAGTGAAGAACCTTAAAGCAACCTTTCAAAAACATTTTGCACAGCCAAAGTCTCCAATGACCCATCAGAAGCCCTGCTGGGAACTCCCTACCCCACCCCCCGTGAAAACACTTGGAAGGCACCAGGAAAGTTGTCAGCAGGGAGCGTGGATCCCCTGGGCACCATGCTGGGGATTCTGTGCCAGGGCAGCCTTCAGCTGAGGGGCAGCAGGGCAGGTGCTTCGTTGTTGGGTTGCCTGCCCCACCCTGCAATTAAATAGGGCCCGAATGTCTCTCCCCCACCCCCAATTCTGCATACGGCTGACCTCTCCCACCCCCTCAATTGCAACCCAGGAGGGACGATCCTTACTGTATTCGGCGTCCTTGAAGCAGGTCCCGAGGCTCTCCTGTTCATCCATGCTGGCCTCCTCTTCCTCGCTCTCGGTGCTGTGGTGGGCCGGGCGCTTGATGGGCCTCTTCCCTGAGCGCTGAGCCCCGGAGGATCCTGCAGAGCCACGCTCGTGCCCACCGGCCGCCAGCCAGGCCTGCAACGCGGAGGCGCCCGGGGAGGACGGCGAAGATTGGAGGTTGGCCATGCACAGCATCCCCTGGATGGCTTCCTGGGTGCTGGGGGAGGCAGGGGCATCACTGGGAGGGGAAACACAAGACCGGAGAGGGCGCTTGGGCAGCAGACCTTCACACGGCATCGTCAGCCTTGCGGCACTGATGACGCCCTCCCGCCAGAGCCACTTCCTGTCTGCCAAAAGCAGTTGAACCAAAGAAAAGCCAGACTTTGTAGGAAGTACCTTAGGTGGGACCCTTTCTCCATTATGAGTGTTTCTTCCAGAACAGGAGGCAGCGCCAGTTCCAGGTTCTGTTAACCCCCCCCACCCCATGACCTACTTCCCACTGCTACATCTGCATTCATCCTGACTTACTTCTGCATCCTTGTCTTGCTTACAAGCCCTCTTGTCACCCATGCTCAGTTGCCTGCACCACCAGACCACCCTTTCCCCAATAGCTCTGGCCAACGTATGCGGCTGGGGTTGCTGCTGCTGCTGCTGTTGCCACCAGGAATGCCACCACTGTGTACGCACCACATGCACTTCCTGAACAACGCTGGGGGGATGTGTGTGAGTGGGGGTCAGAGGCAGTACAACCCATCAGAAGTCCTGGGCCCAGGCAGCAGTCCCACCTCAACGGATGCTGATGTTGACCCTGGCGGGAAGAGCCCTTGAAGTTGCAGGAAGGCCCCTGAGGATAAAGGCTCCAAAACTGCCTCCCCAAAGGTACGTGGCTCAGTGGAGCCGAAACGGCTCACATTTCTCTAACCCCATGGGAGAAGTCTCCTCCAAGGGCAAAGGCGGATTCCCGTGGGTTCTGGAAAATTTGGAAATTCTCCTGCACAAGCAACACCTAAAATAGGGAACTGCACTGAACCTGCACAGTGGCAAAACCTCGGTAGGGACAGCCAGCAGTCCCTCTGGGCAGCCGCTTCTCACCTGAGCTCGTCGTAGTCTGCACCGCCCACCTGCCGACTGGCTTTCAGCAGGTCCAGGATCCCGCCGGCGCTGCTGCTGCCCTCTAGCTGCTCATCGCCAGACACCTCCTCTTCCTCCTCCTCTTCTGTGGTATAGTCCTCCTGGAAAGGAAGAGCAAGCGGAGGCTGCTGGGGGGTTCTCTGCAGCCACATAGTGGCTGGCACCGCTGGCTCCTCTCCACCAGAGCCAAGGGGAGCAAAGATGGACGCACAAGGGGAAAACACTGCTGTTCAGAGAAGCACCTTTAGGGGGCCCTCAGTCTCACTGCAGAACATTCACATGAACACGCACCTGAGGCTGACTCCCCCTCGGTCCATCAAAGTCAGTACTGGCTACTCAGACTGGCAGCCATTCTACAGGGAGTCTAGCAAAGTTCTTTCACATCTCTGGCTGGCAGGTCTTTTTTTAACTGGATATGCCAGGGGTTGAACCTGGGACCTACTGCATAAAAAACAGATGCTTTGCCATGGACCTGGGGTCCCATCCCCTACTGCCCTGTCCCTTGTTAACGGGCGATACCGGGGACTGAACACGGGACCTTCTGCATGCAAAGATGATGCTCTACCATTGAGACGGGGCTACAGGTCACGGTCTTCCACATCCCCTCCTCCCTGGTCCCTTTAAGTGGAAATGCCAGGGTTCAATCCCTCCTATCAACACTTACTTGAGGGGCCAGGGGACCAAGAAGTGTACAAAACACAACTACACTGGAAGCAGCTAACAGCACGAACAGCTGCATACCTCAAAACGCTCAATAAGAACACGACGTCTTTAAAGAACCGCACACAGTCAGTCTTGCAACACAGACTCTTTGGTCTTGTATTATTTTCAAATAATTATGGAAACCATTACAATAGATAAGTATATAGTTCAATATAAGAGCGTCAATGAATCCTTCATACATGAGCTTACCAATGTCAAGAGCCTACAGTAAACATAGTCCAACAAAATCTACCAGACCACGGCCACACAGCCCGGAAAAGCCACCACAACCGGTTGAATCCAGCCGTGAAAGCCTTTGACAATACACAGATCAAGAAAACCACAGAACTAGTTGGCATCCAGATAAATGCCTGACCTCATCGCTGCTTCACACAGCCCTTGGCGTTATTGTACCTGGAGGTGCTACAGCAGACCACAGTCCAGGACATTGTCCCTCTTAAGGTTTGGGATTTATCTTCTTAAAAAAGGCTTGGCACTCCTGAATAACTACCACAAACCTTGAAGCACTGCCAAGGTCAGGCATTTATCCAGATGCTGACTAGCTCTGTGGTTTTGTTGAACTATGTCTGCTATAGGGCCTTGACACGGATGAATATCCACAAACCACGTGTGAAGGATTCATTCGTTCACTATATATTGAATCACATGCTTATCCATCGTGATGGTTTCCATAATTATTTGAAAATCATACAAGACCAGAGAGTCTATGTTGCAATACTGACTTTGTACAGTTATTTAAGATGTCGTGTTCTGATCAAGCGTTTCGAGACATGTTCGTTCATGCTGCTGCTTTCAGTGTAACCGGGTTCAATCCCTGCCATCTCCAGTTACAAAAAGGACCGGGGCGGAGGTGGTGAGAAAGACTTCTGCCTGAGACCCTGGACAGTTGCTGCCAGCCAGAGTAGGTGATGGGAAAGACCTCCACCTGAGCCCAGCAGCTGCCAGTCTGAGTAGACAATACTGACCTTGATGGACCAAAGTTCTGATTCTGTACAAGGCACCTTCATGCGTGTTCTTGGTCGAGGAGGAGCCGTGGCTCAATGGCAGAGCATCTGCTGGACAAGTTGGAGGTCCTATGGCCCAATCTATTTTTTTACTGGAGATGCCAGGGATGAAAGAAGAAGAGTTTGGATTTATACCCCACCTTTCTCTCCTGTAAGGAGACTCAAGATGGCTGACAAGCTCCTTTCCCTTCCTCTCCCCACAACAGACACTTTGTGAGGCAGGTGGGGCTGACAGACTTCTGAGAGAACTGTGGCTAGCCCAAGGTCACCCAGCAGGAATATAGGAGCGTGGAAACACATCTGGTTCACCAGAGCGTGGAAACACATCTGGTTCACCAGAGTGGGGAATCAAATCTGGTTCCCTGGTTAGAATCCACCTGCTCCTAACCACTACACCACGCTGGCTCTGGAACCTTCTGCGGTCCAAGCAGAGGCTCTGCCACTGAGGCAGGACCCCTCTCTCCTGAAGACACTAAGGAGGTACCGAATGAGAGGAATGGGTGGGTGAATCCTTAAGGTTGACCTGATGGGAGACCTCCTGGTTCTCAGATTCTCCAGTATTAGAATTCGGTTTGCTCCAAGAACGAAGCTCAGGCATTCCAAACCGGTCCTGATCTAAACCCAGATGGGGCCTAAGACCAGTCAAGCTGCGTATCTGCTCCCCACCTGCCCTGTTGGGCTCCCCCAAAACCTCCACTGACCTCAATGTCAAACTCCACTTCCCCCGGCTCTCGCACTCGGTTCGGGTCGGAACAGGGTTTGGCTCGCGGCAGCTTCCGGGGAAATTCTTGAATCAAAAGCAGAAACACAGAGAGAACAGAACTGATTTAGTTCATGAATGCAAAGGAGGGGCTGCCCGCAGGAGAGGAGGCTGCACAGCCAAGGACGTGGTCCGAGCTGAATGGTAAGAACGGCTTCCTATGGAACAAATCCTACATGCATTGAAAATACCACATGCCCCTGAGCCCTGAAGAGTCATCGAAGCCAGGCAATTACTGGAGACTGGCAGCTTAGCTTAGAGAAGCCTACATTGATTCGAAAGTATGAATGATTGTGTGCTTTGACAGATGCTTATGGAGACTGGGACTCTGGCTGTTCCACGGCCCCATTTGTAGAACTTTGTTCACACTACTGATTTAGTAAAGTGTCAAGATACTCAGTCCTACTGACTGCCAGCCACTGTTTGTGCATTGCTCAGTTTTGATTACTAGTGCACAATCTTTGTATTCTTTATGGATTCACCCCCTGAAAAGAGGCTTCTCATACCACTGAACAACAAAGAAGCAGGGGCTACCATCCCAAGTGTGCTGATTTGGGACTGGGTGCCCCATGTAACTTTACAGAGCTCAGCAGCAGTGGCGTATCTACCTAGGGACAAGGGGTACCCCTTGTCCCCGGGCGCCACTCTTCTGGTCATGTGGGGGGCGCAAAATAGGCCCCCCACATGACCAGGAGGTCCTGCTGCCTCATTGTCTCCGAGAACCCCTGACCCCGCCCATGTCAATGACACATGGACAGGGTCGAGGCAGGCAAAAATGAGCACCCTCCAAGCACCCTCAACCCCACCCATGTTGCCATGGCCTCCCCCCTCCCTTCCCCTCCCCTGCCAGCTGGACTTCCAGCCAGCAGACTGCAGTCTCTTCTGATCTCCCCTCTGGGCAGGCCAGAAGAGACTGCAGTCCCGACCTCGAAGACCTGCTTTTATAAGCACTGAGGCTGCGGGTGGGGCTTGGGGAGCAGGAAGTCCTACCCCTTCCTGCTCCCCAAGCCCCATCCCCGGCCTCAGTGCTCATAAAAGCAGGTATCTGAGGCCGGGACTGCAGTCTCTTCTGGCCTGCCCAGAGGGGAGGTCAGAAGAGACTGCAGGCTGCTGGCTGGGAGCCCAGCCAGCAGGGGAAGTCTTGGGGGGAGCTGGGGACCCTAGACCTTGCCCATGTCCATGGTGATATGGACGGGGTCGAGGGCACCAGCAGTGGGGGAGCGGAGCCTGGTGGGCGTCCCGGAGACAATTTGTCTCCAGGCGCCATTTACCCCTGGTACGCCTCTGCTCAGCAGGTACACGAACCAGGCAGCCAGCTGGTAAGCTGCATGGGCATGGATTGACTTCAGATGCAAACGACTACAGTAGACTGGCAGCAAAACAGTCAAAGGTGAGAAGACACAGGACTCCTCTCAGAGACACACAGGCAAGAAGAGCAAAAAGGAGGGGCAGAACTTGGTAAGCAGTAACTGAGGATGGAACCCCCCCCAAAAAAGTCCAGCTCGCATTCTGTGAGAGGGATGAAAAAGGAAAGGACATGGCATTGGGCTTAATTCAGCTTCCTGAATACATGAAATTTCAGTAAAAAAATAAAATCTAAGTTCCTAGTCCTTATGGTTGCAAAGATACACCTGAAGGCCAGCAATCAATTCCAAGTGAATTCTTAAAACCAAGGCAAAAACTGAGCCTGTGTGGGCATTCTCTGCCATGCAAAGCTCCTTACCCCTTCTGTATTAACTACCAGAAACAGGAATATCCCAAATAAGAGAAATCCCACATTTATACAATTGTGTGTAATTTACAGAGGATGTCACCATTTGGGTTACTGTGGGCTTGCAGCTCTGGCTTTAACAATCTGAAAAAGTTGGGGTGCTGTGTGGTTTCCGGGTTGTTTGGCCATGTTCTAGCAGCATTCTCTCCTGACGTTTCGCCTGCATCTGTGGCTGGAGATGTATCCTCTGAAGATGCCAGCCACAGATGCAGGCGAAACGTCAGGAGAGAATGCTGCTGGAACACGGCCATACAGCCCGGAAACCACACAGCACCCCAGTGATTCCGGCCGTGAAAGCCTTCGACAATACATAATCTGAAAAAGTGATTGGATGTTTGCCGAAAACAGCAGGTTTTGCAGAAGCAACTAATTCGATCTCGTAGATAAGCAGCAGGAAGATTGAAGAGAAGAATGGATACAGTGGCATGTATTCACCCAACCCAGGGAAGATATAACAACCACCAGTGAGTCTGGTCCAAGGAAAGGGAAGACCACATACTGGGGAGTCTCTTGCGTAGCACCAGGCTTCGTCTTTCCCGGCGCGGCGTCTCATCAATCTGCAGGTCTTCTTCAGAGTCGACTTCAAGGGCTTCAGCGTCAGACGGGCTAGGCGGGGCTTTGCGACTCCGGGTACGCTTGGAAGCCTTGATTTTCCTGCCAAGAAAAGATCCAACCACCTTATGATCTGGATCCAGGGGACCACCATGGAGGCTGCAGTCCCTGTAAAAGGGTTTTATGCAGAAACCTACACGTGCTTGTGTGAAATGAAAGTTATCTCTGTGTTTGCCAATGGGGTGTTTTACTAGGGTCTGACACAGCACAACTTCTACAGGGTGTGGACGCAAGAGTGTCAGGGGGATTGTATCTAGGTGATTGAGATGCACTCCTAGTTCAATGTAATTGCTACAACATATGTGTAAGTCTGCTATAGGTCATCAAAGGGTGGGTGTAAATGGGAAGTTCTCACAACGGAGAGATGTAGGGAGTGGTGTCCCCCAAGGATCCATTTTGGGACCAGTACTCTTTAACCTATACATAAATGACCTGGAAGTAGGGGTGGGTAGCGTGGTGGCCAAGTTTGCAGATGATACCAAATTATGTACGGTGGTGAGAACCACAAAGGATTGCGAAGAGCTCCAAGCGGACCTTGATAAATTAGGTGAGTGGGCTAAGAAATGGCAAATGCAGTTCGATGTAGCAACATGTAAAGTGATGCGCATAGGGGCAAAAAATCCAAACTTCACATACACACTACAGGGGTCAGTGCTATCAGTCACAGACCAGGAAAGGGATTTGGGCGTCTTAGTTGATAGTTCCATGGGAGCACGTCCAAACTCAATGCATAACGCAGCCGTGAAAAAAGAGCAGAACTCTATGCTGGGGATAGTGGGAAAGGAGTTGATAATAAAACTGCAAAGATTGTCATGCCCTTATATAAAGCAGTGGATGCGTAACCGCATTTGCAGTAACTGTGTTCCAGTTCCTGGTCGTCCCCACATCTCAAAAAGCTATATCGAAGAGATAAAGGGTAAAAGATACAGAGAAGGACAACTTGAGGATGATTGGAGGGACTGGAGCACCTTCCTTAATGAGGAGAGGCTGCAGCGTTTGGGGACTCTTCTTTTAGTTTGGAGAGGAGACGTCTGAAGGAGGATATGATTGAAGTCTATAAAATTATGCATGGGGTAGAAAATGTAGACAGAGATAAATTTTTCTCTCTTTCTCACAATACCAGAACCAGGGGGCATTCATTGAAAATGCTGGCGGGGAAGAATTAGGACTAATAAAAGGAAACATTTTTTCACGCGTAAGATTGGTGTTTGGAATATGCTGCCACAGGAGGAGGTGATGGCCACTAACCTGGATAGCTTTAAAAAGGGGCTTGGACAGATTTAGGGAGGAGAAGTCGATGTATGGCTACTTATCTTGATCCTCTTTGATCTGAGATTGCAAATGCCTTAGCAGACCAGGTGCTCGGGAGCAGCAGCAGCAGCAGGCTATTGCTTTCATATCCTGCCTGTGAGCTCCCAAAGGCATCTGGTGGGCCACTGAGAGCAGCAGAGTGCTAGACTAGATGGACTCTGGTCTGATCCAGCAGGCTTGTTCTTATGCTCTTATTTATTTTATTTACTTCATGTATTCCCCACCTTTCTCCCCAAGGTGGCTGACGTACTTTTCCTCCCCTCCATTTTATCCTTACAAAAACCTTGTAAAGCAAGTTAGGCTGAGAGGGTGTGACTAACGCAAGATCATCCAGTGACCTTCCATGACACTAGCGGAAATTCAAACCGGGGTCTCCCAGATCCCAGTCTAACTGCTAACCAGACTGGCTCCAGACAGCTACCTGGTGCCCCGGCCATTGGCCACGACCAAGGACAACTCCTCCTCTGTCAGGTCGGGTTCTCCGTCTGTGTCATCCAGACTGGAACTTGGCAAATCAAACTGCAGTAGAAAGCAAGGTAGACGTTATTCCAGGGGGCCAAAGAAGAGCGACCTAAAAAGGCCCGCAGGGGCAAGGTGGCCGAAGAGGGCTGCAGAGGCCCTGCCCAACAGCCAGACTCATCTTCTCAAGGATACAGCCCCACATCCGGGATGCCTTCCCCTGCCCAAGACAGAATCATTTGTACTGACTCAATGGTGCCTCACCTCCTCTTGGCTCTCCATGCCCTTCAAGGTCTGCCGTGCATATTTGTCCAGCAGCTCCAGCTCCAAGGCTTTGACCACAGCCATGTCTCGGCGGCTGCCTTTCCGGCCTGGCTCCTTAGGACTCTGGTCTCCTTTCTTGGCAGCACTGCCAGGCTGTGCGCCCCTTTGCAAGCCGAACGGGCTGCCCGTCTTCCCAATGTTCTGCTGGAATATATCCTGGAGGAGTGTGAGTACCAGCACGCTCAAAGGAAGCAGGGCTTGCCCCTGAATTTGCGACCATAAACAGCACTGGAGGCGGCGGCGGCGGTGGCAGCAACACCTCCCCCCTGCCCCCGCAACGACTTGGCTATTCCACCCACACAGATCAAAGTTCACTTTACTATCATGATTCTCAAAGTGAACCCAGGCAGGTCTCTCTAGAGCAGCAACCTCCAGATCCCAGACCTGCTTCCTGCCTTCAGAACTTCCGAAGCTGCCCATTCCCGGGTCAGGCCCGCACTGTTCTGAGAGGCAAAGGTCTTCCCTGGCAGTCTGAGATCCTTTCACAGGACGATTCAGGGGTCAGGGTTTGCAACGTCATCACAAAGGGCCAACAATCAAAATTAAACATTCCAGCTGAATATTCCACTCAAAAGCTGTCTGGCATTCCCCAGGACAGAAAGACTATGCCTGAAGGCCCTCTGCTGCTATGTGGGGTGCCAGGGAATTTGTTCTGTGGTGTGGTATAAACAGCCAAGCTACAGTCTCCGCCATGACTGCTCTGTGCACACCAGGGACTCCGCACTCCACCTCCGGAACTGAAGCAACCAGCTACTGTAGCTAGGCTACACTGGCCTGCTTAAAGTCTATCTCATTTATCACCCAAATGGAATCTTAATTTTCCAGACCTCCCACTCCCGTTAAAGCTGTACTGGCTGCCCACACAGACATGGAGTGAAGCTCAGGGATCTTTTGAAAGGAAGTGCCCCAGCTTGTCTCCTGAACCAAAGGTCATTTGCACACAAACCTGTTGACTGGTTCAGGAGGCTGATCACACATTGAGAAGCCCCTGACCTGCCAATCTGTCCCTCTCCCCAGAAACCACCTCCTTTAATACTGCTGCTCTGATACACTGACAACAATACAATCAGGATTGGCCTCACACTCTGTCCACTCACTTCCACAAGTCTGATTTCCTTGGCCAGGTCTTTGATGAGCTGTGCCGGGCGCATGGGGCCAGGGATTTCTTCCTCGTGCTCAGCCAGGGCCTAGCAAAACAAAATCAGGTTGATGCTGAGCACTCCGCTCTGCCCGAGACTGAGATGTTGTTGAAGGAGGAGGGGGGGGGGGTGAATGGGAGACCCTCCTGCAGTCCCCCTTCTCCCTGATACCTGGAGCCTGGGCTTTGTTCTCGCAGAAGTAGCAAACCTGCACAAACCCACTTCGGAGGACACGTGGGGGCTCAGCATGATAGGTCTTCCATGCACATTTTCAAAGAAAAGTTGACTAGAAGGGTCCTAGCAGTATTTATTTATTTAGGCATTCATCCCCTGCTTTTATTCCCTCTTGGAAATCCAAGGCAGATTATAACAGCATTCTCTTCTCCTCTGAGGTAGGTTACCCTAATGAGACAGGTGAGGCTGAGAGAGAGCAGCCAGTCCACAGCTCCACAGTGAGTGTCCACGGCAGAGTGAGGATTCAAACCCAGGTCTCCCAGATCCTAGCCTGACACTAGTCCCTTTGTCATACTGTCCATACTCTTCCTGACTGGTTAGATGTCTATATGCAGGGAATTTCTTATAGCCTGAAGCAGCAGAGCCTCCCTGTGGGTTTCCCATTTAAGAGAGAATGGCTGTCGGCAGGACAGTATCCCATGAGTCATCCTAGCGAAGTAATGGCTTGGGACCGGAGTAGCTGAAGGACCATTTTCTCTCATTCATTCTGACCTAGGAACTAAGATATCAAGGAAAGGCCCTCTTGAGCATTCCAATAACCAAATAAGCTTGTCTGGTGGGTACACGAGACAGAGCCTTTTCGGCGGCAGCCCCATGGTTATGGAACAACCTCTCTAGGGATGTGACTTACTCCTTTCAGTCTTTAGAAGGCAGCTGAAGAATGTTTTATTAGTTTGGCATTTGATTAGTTCTTCGGCTTATCAGCAGCTTTTAATTACTGACTTTAACGTGTGTTTTGTATGCATTTTATTATTATTTACTTAACATTACTGAAACTGTAGAACATATTTTACATATTTGTCCCAAATATGCTTACTGTAGACCCGATTTCTCCAATATATTACCCTCCCATGTAAGAGATTGCCCTACAATACCCTGGACATACTTTCTTTCGTACTTTCAGCTGAGATAACAGAGCTGGTAGCTGAATTCTTGACTAATGTACTAATGAACCAATAGGGTTCAAATGTTTTGGTCTGTTACTTAGTTTGTGCTATTGATGCCTAATAAAGGTTCCTGATTGATTGATTGATATTATTATTTACATCTGAAGCAGCCTTGAGCTCCTGTAAGGTAGAAAGAATGCTAATAAATGCTTTAAATAAATAAATAAAATATCTGGGCACCAACCCAAAAGGACCCCTTTTCTACTGGGTTACCTCTTTCTTGGTCCAGGAGCGGAAGGCTGTGTTCAGGGCTTTGGCCCCATGAACCAAGTACGCAGCGGGGTGCCTGCGGTTCTCCCGAAGACCTGTTGGGGAAAGGGGAGAACAACAGAGAGTCTCAGTGGGGTTGACTCTCCCACCCAACAACAGACACTGAGGAAGAGAAGACACAAAACCCACCTCGGAAGATGTCCAGAAGGTGCTTGCCAACATACCAGCAAATGGTTTCAAAGTTGGGGAACTTGAAGAGGTCGGCTGTACTGAGGCGTTTTTCAATCTCATAGGCCCTGGGGAGGAGAGGAAGGAAGAAAAGGTTGGTGAAATTCCAGCCAGAATTTAAGGAACTTCAGAGAAGAAGAACATCATCAATTTGAAACCATTACACTTCTGAACCATACAGAAACTGTTAACACTGTTTTATTTCTAAATGCACTCTATATTACAGAGAAAACAACTATTTTATTTAGGAGCAAAGGATCTTTTTTTACCTAAGGGCCACCCTTACGCGCTTCTGTCATTCTACCAAAGACAACTAAGCCATCCTGCTCTATGGGTTCAGCTACAAAATCTAATGCGAGAGCCTTTTGTGACATCAGTAGGAAACGCTAAGGAAAGCAAGGATGCAGGATAATACACGTCACTTCAGAACACTACAGACTGATGCCATTAGAGGGGTTACACTGAAGGGGTCCCAGAAACAGCAGCAAAATGTTACGCTCAAGTACCCGCAAATGTGTGACACCCCCTAAAAAATACATAAAGCAAATTTCTATTCAGCATCTACTAATTATTATTTTACTTACCGGTATTTAAAATTTATTTAACATGTATATCCCACGATTTTGCCCTCACAGGGCTAATAAAACGTACAGGATAAAACCACATTTTAAAACCATTAAAATCAACCCCATTCATACAAAACAAATTAAATTGAAAACTAATTTAAAACAAATTAAAAACAGAGCTAAAATACGTTCAAAGGCATAAAAGCAGCAAACAAAACACCGGTAAGTATTTAATTGCTATTCGTGGCCTTGGACCAGCATATCTACGGGACCGTCTCTCCCTATATCGCCCTGCTAGGCCCCTCCGCTCCTCGGAGGCGGACCTTCTGGTGATCCCTGGCCCCAAAGTGGTCCGGCTGGCCTCTACAAGGGCCAGGGCTTTTACGGCCCTGGCCCCTACCTGGTGGAACAGGCTCCCAGGTGAGATCAGGGCCCTGCGGGACATACAGAGTTTCCGCAGGGCCTGTAAAACGGACCTGTTCCGCCAGGCATTTGGCCAGCCAGGATAACACCACACTCTGTGACAAATATCTGGCCTCCGTGGGTACAAGAAATGGGGAAGGGGAAACAATTTTAATTGCCATCAGAATTTTAATAATTTATATATGGTTTTAACTGAGATAAATGCGGAATGGATTTTAACTGTTTTATATATTGATGGACACCGCCCTGAGCCCTTCGGGGAAGGGCGGTATAGAAATTCAATAAAATAAATAAATAAATTGTTTACTAATTATTAGGAAGAGGCCACTGAAGCCCAGTTTCTGGCCAATGAAAACCTGACTCCTACTCTTCTGCTTTTTGGGATGTCACCAGGCAAGAGGGTCTATATGCTTTTCCAGTTTACCTTTGCAACCATGAAGGCTAGAATCTCGAACTTCTCAAGAAGCTTCATTCTGCACTCAAAACCACAGGCTACCTTCCCACAGGAAACCTAATGCCCACCCAGAACCTTAGCTTCAATGAGCAGGATGCCAGAAACCCATTTCTGAGCCTCATACTTCGTTCAGTGATTTCTTAAGACCACAGGTCCCCAATCTTTGGGAGCCTCTGAGGACTTCTAGAATTCTTACAGTGTGGTGGGTACAACCACAAAATGGCTGCCACAACAGAGCCAGGCACAAAATGGCTGCCGCAGCTTATCTTTACTCACAGTGAAGATCCTTGTCTCGTGGTGGCAGCTGCTGCCAAAGCAACATTCTAAAAAATCTGCACAGCCAATCAAATCTCCAGTGGCCATTCACAATCCTTGCTGGATAGAAGTCTCACCTGGCTCTGCCCCCTTTCTAAAGACATTTGATGGGCATAAGAAAAGGTGTCAGAAGCTGCAATGGCACCCACAAGCATCACGTTAGGGACCCCTGCAATGTTCCCTCTGTGGACAGCAAAATTATCTCGGTCACACTCACTTGAGCTGCATCTCAATGTTGAGACTGTGGAGGAAGTTGCCCCCGAAGGCGAGGCAGTCCACAGGGGTCAGAACAGCATGGATCCAACCTGAGGGAGGAATCATTACTTATTTTATATTTAGGTGAGGATGCAAAAATCTGCTAATAAAATCATTCTCCTTTTCTCCATTTTATCCTTACAACAATCCTGACGTCCCATAGAATAGAATTTATCATGGAATAGAATTTATTATTACGGCCTTTCGGCCAGCAATTAAAACCAGAATCAGAATACGTAAAGATACATACTACAGTGGAACCTCGGTTTTCATTGCCTTCAGTTTTCATCGGTTTCGGTTTTCATCCATTTTTTTCAGTGAAAAATTTGTCTCGGTTTTCATCCATTTGCCTCGGTTTTCATCCATTTGCAGTAAGGTGCAGGGGTTTGTGGAGAAAAATCACCTGGACGAAGCTGTTGCAGGCCGTGTCTGCAACTTGTTTAATGACAATGTCTTGCCCCATTTCAAACAAATCTTAAAGAGGCTTCAGAAACAGACCTCTTTGGACAGCTTTCTGGTGCGACATTGGTCCACTGGCTCTGAAGCTGGTCCTAGTGTTATTGTTTGTTACTGTTTTCAGCATTAAACACTATGTTTATTCACCAAAAAAATGTGTTTTTGGTATGTTTTTTGGAGTGCCTAGAACAAATTAATTAGATTTACATTGATTCCTATGGAAAAGTTTGCCTCGGTTTTCATCGGTTTCAGTTTTCATCGATTGTTTTCGGACGGATTACCAACGAAAACCGAGGTTCCACTGTATTCCAATTGTGCAGAGGTGTGAGGTCAATACATTGGATATCATTAACTTAAGCCAGTATTACAAGTATCATCATACAATCTGGTTCTCTAACTTAATAATAATCTTTGCTTATTGTATGCCAGCGTACAAAATTTGGCCACCTTCTCTGATATAGAGGGAATGCTATCTTCTAATAAAATTCTTACAAAATTTGAATCTGAGTTGGCTATAAATGGGTGTATATGGAGAATTTGAAATGGTTGAATTAAAAGCTCCCTTTCGTTATTATGAAGCTCACAGTGTGCGTGACACTGAGTCCACTTCAAGTTCTC
Organism: Sphaerodactylus townsendi; assembly: GCF_021028975.2. Classification (NCBI taxonomy): domain Eukaryota; kingdom Metazoa; phylum Chordata; class Lepidosauria; order Squamata; family Sphaerodactylidae; genus Sphaerodactylus; species Sphaerodactylus townsendi. The sequence goes on along the minus strand of NC_059427.1, from coordinate 177,533,819 downwards.
CTGTGCCAAGGAGTTTTTTGAAATCGTCCCGTCAGATTAACTGATGGGAAGATATCAAGGCAAGCTCTTGAGAAGGCCCAACGGCTTTTTGCCGATATTGTATTAGATAGATAGGGAACAACTAAGATGCCTAGCCATGATTTTAATGGTCTACATCAGTGATGGCGAACCTTTTCAAGACGGAGTGCCCAAACTGCAACCCAAAACCCACTTATTTATCACAAAGTGCCAACATGGCAATTTAACCTGAATACTGGGATTTTAGTTTAGAAAAAACGGTTGGCTCTGAGGCGTGTATTACTCCGGAGTAAGCTTGGTGGTAGTCAGTGACTTTGCTTTGAAGCAACTGTGCAACTCTTCCAACGGGTGAATCACAACCCTAGGAGGGTTTACTCAGAAGCAAGCCCCATTGCCAGCAACTGAGCTTACCCCCAGGTAAAGGATTGCGCTTTAGTTCTTCACATGAAAATCAGTGGTTTAACAGTGCTTAACAGGGTTACCTACACTGCTTCCCCAAAACTAAGTCTTAGGTTTAATGCTAATAATCGAGCCCAGCGGCCCAGGCCAGCCTAGATGTTGTGTGGGGACTTTGTTTGTGTGTGCCCACAGAGAGGGCTCTGAGTGCCACCTCTGGCACCCGTGCCATAGGTTCGCCACCTCTGGTCTACATAATCCTGAGGTCAGATAGGCTGTGCCTAACAGTGAGTGCTTGGACATAACAAGCCTCTCTGTTCTCTGGTGGCAGCAGCAGCAGGGAGTGGTAGGAGAGAGAGAGAATATTGGCTACAGCACAATGTCTCTTTCTTTAGCAGCACGTGATTCAGGGAATTTCTTTCCTCTTTAATTTGGGGGGGGGGTTATTTTTTGGCATAGTAATGTCAATAAAAGTGCAGTTTAAAGACTAAGCCAGCAGTCTTGACTACCAAGTGTAAAGATATCTGTGTCTTTAAAAATAAGTGCCTTTAGGATCTGTGCCTTTAAAAATAAGTTGATCGGCAGAATTAAGAGAACCAGGCTGGGAGCGTTCTCTGCAGGAAAGCTGCACACCCAGGAGGGAGTGCCTCCTCACGTGTAAACACAGAAACAATAGGAGAGCCCACTGCAAGCCCACTGCACAGAGAAGAGTCCAAAGGTAAGTGTTCCATGCATAATGTGCCTCTAACTGCTACACTACACTGGTTCTCAAATCAATGTATTAATTGCGGTCATTGACCAGAATAAATACAATAAATAAATATAACATAACATCGTACATAAGACACCTCTACAAAACACTAAAATACTACTACAAATCATTAAAAAATTAAAGATTGTAAGCAGTACCACAACTGTGAGGAGAAATCTAACTTTACTTAATGATTATTATATCAGTGTATCTTCCAACATTTCTAATCCTTGATGCTAGCCAACATACTTGGCAACATAATTTAAAGCCCAGTTGGTGTCTGATAAGAATGTTTTCAGTCTGTTTCCTCTGATTGAGAGGGTATCAGGAGGCCTGTTAGTTTTGGGGATTTGCTTATGCTGCTTTCTGTATGATGGGTGGTGGTGGAATGGGTTAATGCACTACTGTCTGCTTTTCAACTGTTTCCTGTGTCTGATTTTACATTCCAGGTGCTGCCCAAGGTCAGTGGCTGGGCATCTTCGCTGTTATCTTTCTTACAGTTACTTTTAGGCACGCTTTCCCAGGAAGGGGGGTGCAAGCCGTTTTAATTATTGGGTTTTGCGTGGGCAAAATCAGGTCTGGCTTTGTCCAGGGAAGATCCAATAAATCTTTGAGAACTCAGCTGGTTGGAGTTATTGGAGAAAAGGACCCAGAATTTACTGAAACAGGCTTGGCTCTCCCAGGCTTGGTTTCATGATAATTGGAAAAATCAAAACAAAGAAATAAAATAAAATGCGGTTACAGAGATTTGCTCAGCTGAATAAATTCTTATGGATCTCTTGGGACATCCAGCCCAAAGGTGCTTCCCTTAGCTTAGCCCATGATAGAGTCACCTAGTCTTTGTTCTCTTACTTTCCAAGAAAACTTTCCTGCTGGTCATGCGGTCCCCAACCGTTGAAGTGCCTCATTTGGGCATCTTCCTGTCCTGGGTCCGGGCGGATCAAAGATCATTTGATCAAAGCCCTTTTTTACCATGTAGGTGTGACTCTGCTAGTTTTACAGTACTATTCCATCACACTTCTCAATACAGAGAGTATACTATAGCAGTGAAAATGTTTCAAAATAGAAAACTACAGAACAAGATAAGGGCTTCCTTCCAGTTATGCTGGTGTGTACGCGCTGAAGAGGTTCTGCTCAACACCAAAGTGGGTGGTGGGGAAACAATACCTGTGGGTATGAAGAGCGTCTGGCCTTGGCGGACAGGGCAGCGATAGCACTTGTCCACCTGGTCCCCAAAGAACATTTCATTCTGGTTGGACGAACTGCTCCATGCCTCAAAGAGCGTCAAGTTGGCAGCCGTGGGGCGCACCAGGTAGAAGATCTTTTCTCCCTGCGGGGAAGCGTTGATGGTAAGAACAGGATATGTGAACACGGCAGGCACACCCCACTGCCTGCTCACGTCCAAGCCAGCCTCTTCTGTCAGAAGCTTTATACTTAGATACCTGACTGTGAATCAATCTTGGCTGACCTATGAGCCCAACACAGCCGTTACTTAAGTGGCCCAGTTTCCTTGAAAGACTCAGGCCTGGTCCACACATATCTGCAGGTAGCTTCATTGGGTAGCCATGCTCGTCTGCAGTGTGAGGTGAAAAGTACTGCCAAGCTGAAGCCAACTTATTCTGCTCGCCACCAAAGTGGTTTCAGTCCAAGTTCACTCTGTCTTAGATCAATATCCCAAAATCTATTCTCACTTGATTGAATGACAGCTTGAAACCAGCTGGGAAGTGGTCACCACCGTTATACTCTCTAGCCTAAGATTGAACAAAAGATTGAACAAAAGATTGACAAAAGTCCCCAGCCTGTTTCATAGGTAAAACCTCTCTCACTGTCTAAAGCTTTTAAAGACTGTCCAAAATTATCATTCCAAACACAGATACAAAGTGCATTAAACATTTCTACGACTGATCTAATTACCTCTTGAGGTCTGGCTAACCATTATAGGATCTGCCAAATCCCGCTCATCCCCAAACTCTTCCTTTACTTTCTTTTCAAACCCCAGGTATCTACCTAAGAGCCTTCCTCTGCCTCCGCTTCTCTCTCTCTCTCTCTCTTTCTCTAAACTGTCTGATGGATAGCTACTCCTGGAGCAGAGTTGGGCCCAGGCCAGAGGGCTTGCATCCAAAGCAAGAGTTGGCCACCTTTGGCCAGATCCCTTCTCATCCCAGTGGAAACCGCGGTGGATCGCCTGCCTCTCACGATATTCGTGCCACTTAGCTGACCAACTGGGTTCCTTACTTCCAAAACAGAAAAGGAAAACGTGCTCACACCCAACTCATCTGACTCCAAGCCTGCATCTCATGTTTCTCTTCCAAAATGATCTCAGAGCCTCCTCACCAATATGCTAGCTTTGTATGTGTGAGGAGGTTTTATTGAGCGTATTCAAGCACAGACTCCTCCCCTGTCCCCCCAGGAATCCCGAGCGCTCTAGTCCAGCATCATCTAGCTCAGGGGTCCCTAAGGGGATGCCTGCTGACACAATTCCTGGTGTTTTTAAAGAGACTGAGTGGGGCAGCTGGGACCTCTTGCCTTGTCCGGCTTCTGGTCGATTACTGGAGATCTGATTAAAATGTTCAGAAGCAGCCGACGCCAGTATGGATTTTATTAACTCCTGCTACTCTTTCCCAGTGCATTTTTAAAAATTAACCCTCCTCTCTCCCACACTTGGCCTTCCTCTGTACGTGTGGCTCCAGTTCCTGCCACAACCATTTTGTATCGTCTGTCTCAGAAAAAGATGTTAGTAGGGTTGTATATTCCTCCGCTACAGAACAAAGCATACCAGACTATCGTTGTTGTAGAATGCTCCGCCTGGGTCCTAGTGCTTACCTAGCCCTGCTCAGCATTCCTTTGAAAGCAAAAATATTTCGTTCAATGACCTATAAATGCTCTTGTATCAAAATACCCCATTCAGTAATGATCAAATTAATGGTTTTGACTAAGGCAGCGTGTAAAAATGAATGATAATTCTCATATTGGTTTCGGGCTATATTCTGATGAGGAAGCCTACTATTTTCTCTTCCACTGCACCTCAACTGACTGTACTAACATCTTTTTCTGAAACAGAGTACAGCTGTTTTTCAGATAGCAAGCAAGGCCAGGTGGGACATTTGACCAGCAAGCCTTCTGATTGACTGTGCAGATTTTTAAAAGTGCACACGGATCTTCCCTGTGTGATTAAAGGCCAGCTGGCTCTGCCTCTTGCGGCAGCCAGACGTGGTTGCACCTGCCACCCTATGTTGGAATTCCAAAGGTACCTGCAGGCTCAAAACTGGGATAGGTCATGCAAAACTGCTGGTTGTGAGAATCAGCTGCTCCCACCTCCTTCCCCCCATCGGCAATTTCTTACCCGCAGCACATGGTACCAGACGGAGGTGCCCCCAAAGTCAATGTGGAAGTCCGTATAGCTGTCCCGGACCCCCATCAGGCAGTACTTCTGGACATTGGGCCGCTCGAAGACCGATTCTCCTGGCCACAGGTTCTCCACCCAAGAGAGCTTGCGTACAATTTTGGGGGTCTCCACCAAGTTAGAGAGCCTGGAAAGCAGAGAAATTGATTTGTCCACTTTCCAAATGGGGGGGGGGGGGTTGGGGGGTTGTGCTTGTGGGCAACTAAACGTAGAGACCTGGACTTAAACCTTTAATTGCCCAACAGCTCCATCTGACTTTGCACGTATAACTCACTCACTGCCTTGGTTTCCCCAATGGGCAATGCAACATGTTACACTTTCAAAGGTAAAGACACCACTTAGTGCAAACACTGGGTCATTACAGACCCGTGGGGTGACATCGCACCATGACGTTCACTAGGTGGTTTGCCTACTGGTGGTTTGCCACTGCCTTCCCTGGTTGTCATACCGTGAAGAGAGGATATTGCGAGAAGACAGAACTGTAAATTACTTTGCTTGGGAAAGGGACAGGAATCAGAGTTGTGTAAGAATTGTGTTGCTGGATCAGATCAGGTATCCATCAGAACAACATCTCATGTGGTAATCGGAGGTATATTGAACACAAGATTCTGTTTTTAGCTGTTAGGGCTAAACAGTCACTGACACACTTGAGTTCGAATGATCTGGTAAAATAATATTTCTCTCTCTCTCTATCTGCCCATTCCACACTTCTATAATCACTCGCTCATCTTCTGTCTCAATTAAGAAGCCTCAGCAGATTTATAAAGAAGACAAGTTGTTGTTGTTGTTTGGGGTGGGGGGGCTGTAAGAAAGGGAAAGGACTGGGAAACAGAGCTGGAGCAACTGGTCTCAGAGTGGGATCCCTCAGAGGGGGAAAAACCCTCTTTCCACACTGAGGCAAAGACTGGAAGGAAATTTCTCAGTGGAAAACAGCACCGTCTTCTGGACAAGGGAAGAAGCAAAGTCTGCAGACTCTGCCATACCTCCCTGAAGGCAATGAGTCGGGTAACATGGCGACTCTCCCGAATGGGGGAACTGCTTTGAGGGCCCTTCCCTTGCCTGGTCTCTGAGAACTCCAGACTGATGACGTTAAGGACCTTCTCCCGGCGGCTGCTGCAGTAGTAGTTCACAAAATCCCCCAGGCGCATCTTGAGGTCTGCCTGGCGGGTCACATCGATGACATCAATCTCCTTGTCGGCCCCTGTTGGAAGAGAAGAAACCTCTGTCATCTGTTGGGAAGAGAGAGGCCCTGCTTAGCCTCTGAGGGGAGACAGCAGCCATGCTTGGTTTCCAATGAGCACCATGGCACCTGCAGGCCTAGCACGTGCTTGCTTTTCCCCCTAAAGCAAAGGGCAGATCCTGGCTTTTATTCGAGTGGCAGTTGCTCCAGGAGGCACCACCTTTAAGCTTGTGGGGAGCACTCATTCAGAAAAAGCTGTCCTGAACATCCTCCCAACAGGCTGTGATTACACTTCCCCCTCCCACCCCCGGTGCTCACCTGCTCTCAACATTCCAGAAGGACCCAAGCTAGCTATGACTACATGCTCTCTTTGTCTCTAGGTTCATGACTGGCAGGAATGGACAGGCCCACCCCTACACAAGGAGCATTTGTGACAGCAGAGTAGTTATTACAGGAAGCAGCTGTCAGAGTTCATCACTTTGTGTAATGTCCAGTGCAGGAAGATTCTGGGCTGTGGAAGCATCAGCACAGTTTGTTTACTAGATCTGTAGACCACTTTTTCTTGTTTAAAGTGGTTTACAATACCCAAGCAAATTCAATTACATCAGTGAGCTTGTCTAGACTAGAGTAGATGCCCTAGTGCTGAAGAATTATACAACAGCTGCTTCTTTCGACTGCGTCAATTCACAGGTGGATGATGGGAAACCCAGAATACATGGGGTGCTGTGTGGTTTCAGGGCTGTATGGCCGTGTTCTAGCAGCATTTTCTCCTGACGTTTCACCTGCATCTGTGGCTGGCATCTTCAGAGGATCTGATGCCAGAGGATCTGATGCCAGCCACAGATGCAGGCGAAACGTCAGGAGAGAATGCTGCTAGAACACAGCCATACAGCCCAGAAACCACACAGCACCGCAGTGATTCCGGCCGTGAAAGCCTTTGACAATACCAGAACACATGGTTACTCTTCCACGATCCTGGACGCCCTAAGAGCTTTTAATGCCATACTACTGAGGGTGTGCAGTTTAAAAGCAAATTAAAAAAACAAACCAACCCTCCAATAAGAACTATAAAGTCTACAGGTGTTCATGGACTACAATTCCCACCAGCCCCTGCCAGAATGGCCAATTGGCCAGGAAATATCATTGCTGATCCCCCACCCTGACTTTTGATGTGCAGGGAGACTTCGCATATGAACAGTGCAGGCAAGGAAGCATTAAAATATGCAAATCCTCTCCACCCCCAGTCCAGGTGGTATAGTCCAGGGAAAAAGGTGTCATGTGATTCTACTGCACTTGTACCTGGCTGCGACTGACTGGAAGAGGATGATGGTGCACAGTAGTAGAAGAAAGTGAAGCCTGTGTAGTTTTTCCCTCGCCATGACGTGATGCTCATGTAACCTAGTTCCGTGAGTGAACTTCGGACCCCACTTCCTAGCTCGAGGACCAACAGCAGTTAAACTCCCTGACACGGCGTCTTGCGCTGCCCCTGCATGGGCACTCACCCACGTGATGTTCCACCTCCCGCACACCGAAGGAAGCTGGCGGGAGAGTCATGCCTAGCCCATCCTTCTTCAAGACTAGTATGGGCACACTGAAGCTGTTCTCTTCCAGGAACTCCACCGTCAGCTGGGCTCCACTCGGCTTCAGGATAACCTCGTCCGCACTAGAGAAGCAGAAAGAGGTCAGGAGGAGGCCAGAGGCTTATCCTTCGGTTGCAGAAAAATATATGCCGCGGAGGTCCCTCACAACACCTCGCCAGGGACTCATCTGGCCTCTGCATTGCTTTGTCGCACTGGCACTGGCAGGGGCCTCTGTAATAGCTTGTTAGAAGTGGGGCAAGGGGAGAAAATTTGCTTCTTTTTCTCCTGACACCCTCAGCAGATTTGCCACCTCTTTGGGGAATCTCTGAGCAGCAGCTGGAGGGGTGGGGCAGATGCATGAGCGGCTGCAAAGGGAGTCCCCACAGAGACAGCGGGTCGGGAGTGGAAGGAAAGGCAGAAGACAACAGCAGGCCAGCGCATGGAACAGAGAAACACATTTTCTAGAAATATTCTGTGATCGAGATCACATCGAGCTTTGAATGAGCCAGGATCCAGATCTATGCCATCCGCTCTGGATTTTTGTCACAGCTCAACCTGATGCTGTTTTTTCAAAAATCTTGTTTCAGTCTATGCCTTAAACATTATTAAAATATTTACATCCCGCCTTGCCTCCTAGCTCAAAGCGGCTTACAAGTCTTCTTAATAAAATGCACAACTCATAAATGACTTGGAAGTAGGGGTGGGTAGCATGGTGGCCAGGTTTGCGGATGATACCAAATTATGTAGGGTGATGAGAACCACAAAGGATTGCGAAGAGCTCCAAGTGGACCTTTATAAATTAAGTGAGTGGGCTAAGAAATGGCATATGCAGTTCAATGTAGCGAAATGTAAAGTGATGCACATAGGGGCAAAAAAATCCAAACTTCACATACACGCTACAGGGGTCAGTGCTATCAGTCACAGACCAGGAAAGGGATTTGGGCGTCTTAGTTGATAGTTCCATGGACTGCAAAGATTGTCATGCCCTTATATAAAGCAGTGGTGCTGTCCAAGATGCCCACAACCCCATTCCAAAATGCCCCTCACAAATAAAACAACCTTCTGATGTCTTCTCAACACTTCCCCGGGCAGCACTCTCCCCCCTTTAATTCTTTAGAGAGTTGCTATGGAAGAACAGACTCTAGCAGACACCAAGGCAACTAATGTGTGGGGGGAGGTGGAAAGAGAATGGCAAAAAAAGTAAGAGACCAGAAGAACATGACTAGCACATGCAGATAGGGAAATGCTTCCTTCAGGAAGAACAGGTAACCCTCATCCATCCTAAAATCCCATTTGAGGTCCACAATTCCCATTCGAGGAAGGAACTCCTAATCATGGTGAAAACACACACACACCCCTGCTAGTGCTGTGTAATAAGTCCTCCTGGACCAATCTTCTTTTCTGAGTCTCAACCACCTTTTCAAAAACAAACCAATGTCCCACGGCCACCTCAAAAGCCCTGGCACTAGCACAGAAAATCCCAAGGCGCCGAGTTCATTAACAGTGTGAAGGGGTCTTATGGGAACTAGTAAGTCACAGAGAAGTACAGCATGTTTTCTGGAACTTTCCAGATTTGGCAGAATGTGCATCATGATGGAAAACGTGTTTCTGTGCTGTCGGCACTGGTTTGCTTTCTGGAAACCTGGAAAGGGCTGAGAAAGTCCTACTGTATTTTCTTTCCAGCTTTATTTAATTCATCCACTGTTAGTTTCAGAGGGCAGCCATGTCCGTCTGCAGTAGCACACCTGGACTTGGGTCCAGAAGCACCTTAGAGACAAGCAACATTTTCGGAGTGTGTGCTTTCGAGAGCCAAAACTCTCCATCAGATACTTCAATCCAATGAAGGGAGCTTGAATTCTCAAAAGCTCACGTGCCAAAAACCTTTTTGGTCTCTAATGCGTCACGGGACTGGATTCTCGCATAGCCACTATTATGGCAGGAAAGAAGAATTTTCTCCAGAAAAAAAGCCAGGGGGAATCATTACAGTGTTAAACTTTATCCACACAGCCGGCTTACATAAACTTCCCTTTTAACTGCACCTTCCCACCCCAAAGACATGCGCGCTCCATAATGATATGGGAGAGACCAATTTCAGCCACCTCTGGACATTCTCACCCAGAAGGACATGCATCACCACCCCACCTAGGAAATGTCCTGCTGCGGAGTTCTTTGATGAACTGGGAGGTACCGGTCTTCACTGTCTTGCCCACTTCTTTGCTGGCAGTTGAATCGAGCTGCTTCTGGATCCCCCGGCGCCGTTTCACTGAATGAGAAAGAGGGGGGAGATCAGGCACCGCTGGGGCACAGCCATGACGCAAGGAACCAGCCAGAAAAAGAAGTCTCGGATGTCAACATGTGACGTTTCGTAGCAGTGGGGAAAACATACCAACGGACCCATGCTAAGGACTTGGGATCAGAGTTCAGTGGCCGAAAGATTCATGCCCCACCAGCTCCAGCTAACGCCAGCCAGGGGAAGAAATCTTTGAGGCCTCCAAGAGAAAAGGCGGGTCAACGCCTCAGGCTCCAACTCATGAACACATGAAGCTGCCTTCTGCTGAATCAGACTCTGGTTCCCACAAGGTCAGTCCTATCAACTCAGACTGGCAGTGGCTGTCCAGGATACGCGACAGAGGCATATTCTCCTACCTGGTCCTTTTAACTGGAGATGCCACGGATTGAGCCTGGACCCTTCTGCATGCCCTGCAGATGCTCTACCACTAAGCCATGGTCCTTCCCCCATCAGGGGCATCCCATCCTTCCACCATTCAGGTTTTGGGATCTTCAGTGCTTGCACAGTTGACAGAACATCAGCAGGGGCAGCTTTTTAATGCCCAGCTGCTGGAATTCCCTCATCCTCTAGAAATATTAAAACTAAGGATGTGTTGATATTAGACTTTTAAGCACTGATACCAGACATCTGACTATTAGTGGGAGGACTATTAGCCCTCCTGTGGGTAAGCCACAGTTTTGTGTGCAAAAACCCCACAGGATTTGCTACTGGTTGCAGAGTTCAGTTCCCTGAAAATCATTTCTAGGCCCTGTGGATACCCAGTTGCCCTTGCAATCACAGCAGCCAGAGAGGTTGTGGAGGAAGATTTCCAGGGCTGAAGACTTTCCCTTCCTGCAAAACTATAATGCGATAAGACAGTGAAAATGAAAAGAAAAACCCCAGACCTCTCCGCTCTCCCAGCCTTGAGAAGACAAGAGTGCACTTTTGAAAGGCAAAGTGTCGCCTACTTTCCGAGTAGGCTAGAACCAAAATTAAAAGTTCTCTTGGATGCTGGATGTCATTTGAACAACTTACTGGATTTCATGCTCTGTCATGTGACAGCAGCCATTCTCAGCTGGCCTATTATATGCCACGAGTGACCAAATCCCAACTGGAAATAAATTGAAAAATAAATCATAGCAAGACTGGAAACTTACTGACAGACGGCCCGTGAAGTAGCTGGCAGTTAGGGCAGTGGTACAAGTCAATGTCAGCTGCTGCATCCTCTTCCACCCCAACACAGCTTGAAGAAAGAAAGCAGGAGTGAGACACATACAGCTCTCCAAAGCACACTCAACATCCTGGAAATCTAGCAAGACCCAAAGAGACCTTTCCACTGACCTCCAGGCCTTCGTAGGGCCCTCTCTAAGGCATCTCTGAACCATGGGAGCCACAGGCTAAGCCGGAGCACCTTTTCTGCAATAGAAGACCTCTCCAGTTCAACCCATAAAACAGGGCTGGGAAAAGCGTCTGTCTGACACCCATCAAGAGTCACAACCAGGCATCCTGGGACACTTTGCTATTTCCGTACAAGGTTGCTCTTTATATTCTCAAATAGCACTTCCGTTTGACTTGACGCATTAGAAACCCTGAAATAATCAACCCCTCACACTCTGGTTGTCATGACACTTTCCAAGGAAGGAGTTTCACCAGGGAACAGCTTCTCCCCCACGGACCACAGCACAACAGAGCAACTTCAGTCTCCTGCTGCACAGTCTTATTGGGAAGGGAGTATAGCTCAGTGGGAGAAGACCTCCTCTGCCAACACCACCCCCTCCAGTCATGTCAGAGTAGAAACAGAAATCTGGAAGGGACCTCAACAGTAGTCTAGTCTAACCCCCTGCATAATGCAGGAAATCCACAACTACTCCCCCAGTGAACTCTGCTCTATACCTAGGGGAAGGCAAACAGTCTCCAGGATCTCTGGGTCAATCTGGCCTGCAGGAAAAATCCTTTCTGACCCCAAAGTGGTGATCAATATTATCCGCGGCTTATAAGACAAGGCCATGAAAACTGAACACTGACTCACTTCTCCTGATTGGCCTAAGTTCACAGAGTCAGCATTGCTGTCAGATGGCCATCTAGCCTCTGCTTAAAAACCTCCCAAGGAAAGCTTGCCTCCTCTGGAGGAAGCCTGTTCTACTGAGAAACTGCTCTCTCAGGAAGTTCTTCTTAATGTTCAGCAGAAAACTCTTTTTACTTCATTTGAGCGCACTGGCTCTGCTCTGAACTTCGGGGGCATCAGGGAACAACTGCCCTCCATCCCCTGCATGAAGCCAGCCAAATACTTGAAGACTGCTCTTTATATTACCTCACACCCGTCTCCTCTCCAGGCCAAACATACTGAGCTCCTTCAGCTTTTCCTCAGGGGGGATTCGGTCTCCAGATCTGACCTCATCTTTGCTGCTTTCCCTTTTAGACTTAACGCTACCTAATATTGGCTACAACCTCAGAAGCAGCATAAAGCTCCTTTATGTTTCTATGCCCCACAAACATCAACATATTCCTGCAAGGGAACTCCACACATGGTTGGCTTTCCGGAACTTCAGTTCCTACATGTGCAAAAGGAGACATGCGGTTTAAGAAAGCCCCACAACAGCAGGGGGCTTATGACTCTTCCTGCCTTTCTGAAACTTCTGATCTGGTTTGTCAGAGAACAGTACAGTTAGTGCGAGGCATGAAGAGGACTGCAAGTTACAGAGAAAGCACGTACAATCTGTGTACAGGGTACACGTGGTTTTTCTTTATAGGCATGGTGAACAGTTCTCATGTTAGGTTGAACGCATGGACACAGCTCAATGAGCAATTTAAACTGACCCCCCCTTCTCCCAGTAGGCCCCAGTTTCACTTGTAAAGTGAATGTGTGTTGGATCTACCAAATATACACACACACATGCAGAATATACATGTCTTTACTGTACTGTACACACATTTACTCTAACATGCAACAGGGTATTTGTGTTGACAAGATTAATTTCAGTCCTCCTCACCCCACCCAGATATGACTGTGCTAATCTACAGATCCATTGTTTGCCAAGAGTGTACATAATGTCTTTTGATCTCTTCAGGGTTAGCTGTTCCCCCAAATCCATTCTTGGCAACCATTCACAAGCCTCCATGTACAGAGGCAGTATACCATCAGATCCCATGTGCTGATAATGGGGAGGACCACCCCCTTCCATGCTCTGACTGTGAACCTCCAAGGGCATCTGCCTGGTCACTTTGCTAAGCAAGCCTGATTCACCAAGGCTGTTCTGGCTGGAGACGCTTTGTGGGAATTGCTGTGACATGTTCATTTTCGCCTGCAGACCACAACCCTCACATGAACACCCCAAGGAAAACAGAGGTCTCGCTGGTCAGAACTGACACCAACCCCCCCCTCCCCCTCCATACCAAATGCCGACCCCCCCGCTCGATGCTGGCTTCTCACCTGCCATGAAACCAGTCCTGGCACACGTCGCACTCGATCATGAAGCGGGTGACATCGTAGGGCAGGCGGCAGAGGCAATACACGGGGACAGAGGCCATGGCGCAAGAGGGGGCGGCTCCAGGCCCAAGCAGAGAGGCCACCCTGATGCCCAGTCAGCACCCAAAGGACATCTAGCTGCCCAGGAAGTGCACCATGTTGAATGGTCTGAAGGCAAAGCACAGTCTTACTCCCAGCTGAGTGCGTGCATATGGGGTGGGGGGATGCTGGATTTGGGGGGGTTCCCCCCCCTTAGTTCCAGACCCCCTACTCAAAAGTCAAATGTGGCCACTTGTGCTTCTGTCCAGGCCGCCTCTTTCGACCCCCAAACAGAGGAAGGGGGGCGCGCGCCTAGAAACAGTCTCTGCAGCCCTTCAAGTTTTAGGAATCAAAACATCCCCCCCAGGTCTGCCTCCCCCCTCCCCCCTCAGCCGCCTGCAGCCTCCGTCTCCCACAATTAAGGGGGTCACATACAAGACCCCTCGCCCACCAGGCCCCCCCTCCCAGTCCAAAGTTGCTCCTCTCCCCTCCAAGGGCGGCCTCGGACCGGGCCCCTCTCGAAACCGAGGGAGGGACGAAATCTCTGCTGCTGGCGGCCTCGGTGCCCAGGCGGCCGCTCTTCGGCTTCTTCTGGCCACAGGCCCGTCGGCTCCTCCTCCCTCCGAGGCCCCGGGCCTTCTCTCCCCAGCGGGAGCGTCTGCCCCAGCCCGGGGATGGAGGCCTTCCCAGCCCGAAAGGGCTCCTCTGCGTCGGAGCAGGCCTCGCCTAGGCCCAAGATCCTGTTTCTACTCCGGCTTCTCAATAAAGTTTATTCAAAAGACAAGGGAGAGGAAGGGAGCAGAGGCGGGGCTGGCGGCCATCTTAGGGGAGGCGCGGTCACGGGGCACCCAGGAAGCCATCTTAAGAGTGGCAGGAGCGGCGGAAGAGAAGACGACGCCGTCGTGTGGGCGGCTGAGGCAGCCATCTTGGGAAGGGATTGGGCTGCTCCTCAGAGGGAGAAGACGCCCTTAAAAACTACCGGCCGTAAAAACTTCTGCCTCAGAGATCGCCGCCATCCTGAAAGTGGAATTAAAAAAACAATCTGACGGAGACGAGGAGAGATGGGGTCTTGCTCTTCCTGCGGCGCTCTAGCACTCCTTGACTCTATGATGCCACTTCCTAGCAGCCATATTGGTTACTGACAGCCGCCATAGAGACGTCAGAGGAACGTGCAGGCTGCCATATTGAGTGTGGCTCAGGGGTCTGCAACCTGCGGCTCTCCAGATGTTCATGAACTACAATGCCCATCAGCTCCTGCCAGCATGGCCAATTGGCAGAGGCTGATGGGCATTGTAATCCATGAACATCTGGAGAGCCACAGGTTACAGACCCCTTAGGTGCAGCTCGGACTGGCTGAGATTTCGCTCTGTGGAACAGCAAGATGCGAATCCATGAGAACTTTATGCTACACCAGGGGTGTCAAACTCTGACCCTCCAGATGTTCATGGACTAGGCTACTGCTGGCAGGAACTTATGGAAACTGTAGTCCATGAACATCTGGAGCGCCAGAAGCTGCTGGCAGGGGCTGATGGGAATCAGTCAACATCTGGATGACACCTCTGTTACAGGCCAAGAAAAGTTGTAGGTTGTAAGCTTTCAGGAGTCATAGCTCGCTTTGTCAGACTGTCTCAGTTGACACAGCATACTTGCTTTTTTCCTTTCACTGAGCATCTCTGAGCATTTTATCTGCCAGGTTGTAATATCCTGGCTGAGCCTCCTCTGGCAAGGATTTAAAACCTAACTGTGAGTCTGAGACGGGGTTTCCAAAGTTTATGAGCTTGTGGAATCCTGGCACAGGATGGTGGGCAAAGCCACAAAACGGCTGCCAATGGAGGCATAAAATGGCTGCTGCAGCTTACCTGAAGTCATACAGTGAAGATCCTTGTGTTGTGGTGGTGGCTGTTGCAAAAGCAACATTAAAAAAATATATATAGCCAATCGGAAGCCAAATGTCCATAAAGATCTAAAAAATGTTATATTTCTTCTGTGATCCTTGCAGATTGCCTTAATGGAACTGCTCCTAAGCCAGCCAAATTCTGCCCTTGCCTTAGATGATAAGGAAGAGATGATGCATTTTTTAAATTGTGTGTGTTAAGTGCTGTCAAGTTGCTTCTGACTGATGGCGACCCTACGAATCAATGTCCTCCAAAACATCCTATTGTTAACAACCTTGCTCAGGTCTTGCACACCAACCATCTTGTATCACCAAAACTAGTTTGTAACAAAGTTAAATTTACTGCTTGTATATAGTTTATTGGTGTTTTGTTTGTGCTTCTATGTTGATGTCATCTGATCTTGGATCCTAATAAATGAAATAATAATGACGGGGGCAAGGCGCACTGAGATCTCAACCCTTTGACCACTCAAAGTCTTGTTCAACCATCTCTCTGGCTTTTCAAGTTCCACAAGGCACTGCGCCAGTGGTGGGATTCAGCAGGTTCGCACCACTTCGGCAGAACCGGTTGTTAAAATGGTGCTTGTAAAAGAACGTCGGTCTTACTTGTGAAGGAGACTTCTCCATTGAGCAATGGATGACATCTGGGTTATTGTCAGCTACCATTCAGGAAGTTAGGGGTTAAATAAAAAACTTCCCAGACTCCTCTCCGTGCTGCGGCTCTGCCCCTTCTCCTGTGCTCCAGTTCTGGCTTCTCCACAAAGCAGTATTCCGTCTCTCAAAAGATTCTCTGCAAAAAACTTGACCTTATAATGTTCCAACTCGCTTCCAATGTGCAAATAAGAAAAAACCATGGAAGTCAGTAACAAAGGCCTTATGGTGTCTAAATAACAGGGGGCTCTGAACTAATAAGCCTAAGACGGGAGGAAACCTCCTGGGTCATTAATCAAAACAGGAACTAATTGTTAACTGTATAACAACTAACTAATCTTGGAGCAGGATGACGACCAATGGGAGGGCAGATGTCATCCATTGCTCAATGGAGGAGTCTCCTTCACAGGTAAGACCAATGTTATTTCTCCATTGAGCAGGATGACATCTGGGTGAACTCCCCTAGCAGCATCAGATAGATTTACAGGGTGGGGTCGAAATCCTCTCCAATGACATGCTGCAGGACTCTACGTCCATAATCAGCATCGGCAGCGCTGAAAACGTTCAGCCTGTAGTGCCTAACGAAGGTGGATAAGGAGGACCAGGTTGCTGCTCTGCATATTTCCTCCACTGGTACGTTATTGTTAAAGGCCGCATTGGTGGAAGCATTGCGGACGGAGTGTGCCATGATCCCTACTGGAACCAACAGCTTTTGTTCCTTGTAAGCCTCGCTGATGCATTCCCTCAAGCACTTACTGATGGAAGGGGCTGATAATTTCTGACCTCTGTTGTGATTGGAAATGGATATGAACATGGAATCTGATCTCCTGAATTCCTGAGTTCTGATTAAGAAGGCTTTTAAGGTTCGCCTCACATCTAATGTGTGCCAATACACCTCCTTAGGGTGTTTGGGGTTAGGACAAGAGGTGGGTAGGAAAATTTCCTGTTTCCTATGAAAGGTGGAGTTGACCTTTGGAATGAAGGTAGGGTCAATACGTAACACCACCTTGTCCTTATGAAAGACACACAGTGGGGGTTTCATGGAAAGGGCAGCTAGCTCTGAAACCCTTCTAGCCGAAGTGATGGCTACCCAGAAAACGGCCTTCATGCGAAGGTGCTTAAGAGAAATCTCCATGATGGGCTCAAATGGTTTCTTGGTCAGGGCTTGCAATACTATATGCAGTCTCCATGTGGGAAAATGATGGTTGACTGGTTTATCTTTCAGTGTAGCACCCCTAAGGAATCTAATTATGTGTGGGTGTGAAGTGGGAGTATACCCCTCCAGTCTGGGTAATACAGACGAGAGGGCTGCCATTTGCCTACGTAAAGTATTAGCTCTAAGGCCTGATTCCATGCCGTCCTGTAGAAAACTTAAAATGTCCCTGATCCTAGGTTCTGTAGGAGTCACTCTCTTCCTCCAACACCATTTAACAAAGGCCTTCCAGGTAGTGTTGTAAATTCTTTTAGTGGAAGATTTCCTGGAGGCCATTATGGTGTCGAGGATGGCTTTGGAGTATCCCTGAGCCTCTAGCTGTCGCCTTTCAATCTCCAGGCGGTCAAGTTGAGACGTTCTGGTTCCGGGTGGAAAATGGGTCCCTGTTGCAGGAGGTCCCTGTGCAGAGGGAGTCTCAAGGGTTGGCGTGTTGACATCTGTAATATGTTGGTGAACCAAGGTCGTCTGGGCCACCATGGTGCTACCAGTATGACATCTGCCCTCTCTTCCCTGATCTTTCGGAGGAGTCTGGGGATCATGGGGAAGGGAGGGAAGGTGTACAGGATTCCTTGAGGCCAACTGGAGGATAAGGCATCCATATTCTCCGCTTCCGGGTGATGGAATCAAGACATGAATCTGGGGAGCTGTTTGTTCAGATTGGAGGCGAAGAGGTCCAATATTGGAGTTCCGAGGGCATGAGCTATCATCAGGAAAATTTCCTTCTTTAGTCTCCACTCCCCTGAATGTATGCTCTGTCTGCTCAGCCAATCTGCTTGAACATTTAGATTCCCCTGAATATGTTCGGATTTGATGGAAAGCACATGAGCCTCGGCCCACTGAAAGATCAGGAGGGCTTCTTTCTGCAGCTCTGCAGATCTGGACCCCCCCCCCCCCCCTGTCTGTTCAGGTAAGACTTGGCCGTTGTGTTGTCTGTCCTGATCAGCACGTGTGACCCCCTCAGGAGGTGTTGAAAATGGTTCAAAGCCAACCGGATCGCTCTCAGTTCCAGCACATTGATGTGAAGTGCTGCTTCCTGGGCAGACCAAGTTTCTTGAATGGGAATTCCCTCTAGAGTAGCTCCCCAGCCTAGAAGGCTTGCGTCTGAGAATACCTGTTTGGTGGTTGCAATCCAAAACACATGTCCCAGATTTAGGTTGGATGGTTTCATCCACCATAGTAGACTGACCTTGACTGGTCTTGGGATCACTACTTCTCTGTGGCTTTTGTGAGCAATAAGATCCTGGAAGGGGCGAAGGAACCTCTGAAGTGGTCTGGATCTGAACCTTCCCCACTGAATTGCCTCTGATAATGCCACCATGAGGCCCATCAAGCTTGCTAGAGAAAGCAGCGAGCATTTGTGTTTGTGCAGAACTTGGTTTATTTTGGCTTTCATAATCAGTTGTTTCTTTGGAGGGACCAGAATCTTGCAGGAGGAGGTGTCTATGATGAAACCCAGGTGTTCCAGTCTCCGTGAGGGATTTAAGGAACTCTTGGGCCGATTGACGAGAAAACCATGGATTTCTAAAGTCCGGATGGTTTC
This sequence comes from Sphaerodactylus townsendi, assembly GCF_021028975.2. NCBI lineage: Eukaryota > Metazoa > Chordata > Lepidosauria > Squamata > Sphaerodactylidae > Sphaerodactylus > Sphaerodactylus townsendi. The sequence goes on along the minus strand of NC_059427.1, from coordinate 177,515,419 downwards.
CTGAGTGTGTTGTTCTGCTTGGGTCGAGGAGTCCGAACGAATCAGGATATCATCGAGGTAAGGATGAATCCTGATGCCTCTTTCCCTGAGAAGTATGATCAGGTTGATGAGGAGCTTTGAGAAAACTCGGGGGGCAGTGCATAGGCCAAATGGAAGTGCTCTGAATTGGAAATGTTCTTTCCCCACTCCAAACCTCAGGAATCTGCGATGGCTCTCGAAGATGGGGACGTGGAGATATGCCTCTGACAAATCTATGGAGGTGAGGAATTCGCCTGGTTGAAGCGAGTCTGCGATGGACCTCAGAGTTTCCATTCTGAAATGTTTCAGCCTTACAAAGCTGTTGACATACTTCAGGTCTAGGATCGGTCGCCACTCCCCAGTTTTCTTGGGAACCGTGAACAGTATGGAGTATACTCCTTGTCCCCTCTGTTCTTGCGGCACCGGCTCCACGGCCTCTATATTTAGTAGGTGTGCGATGGCTTCTAGTTTTCTGGCTCTTTTTTTCTGGAATTCTGGACAGCGGAGACATGATAAAATCGGCTTGGGGGTAGAGACATGAATTCTATTACGTACCCTGAAGAGACTATTTCCAGGGACCAGGCGTCTGCGTGAGAGGCTTGCAAAGTTTGGTGAAACTTTTGGAGTCTGCCCCGCACTGCATTGCTGTTGGCGTCATGCCTTGGATTGTCGATTGTCCTGCTGGTATCGATCAGGGAACGACCCCTTCTTGGAAGTAAAACCTTTCTTGAATTGTTGTCTTCCCTGGTTCCAGTACGGGCGACGAAAATTGTCTCTTTTAAATTGAGTGGTGCTCTGCTGGGGTCGAAAAAAGGACTGAGAAGATGACTTCTTGTCAAGGCCACGAACCTGTTTTGGGAGATGTTTAGGTTTCTCCTTAGGATCAACCAGGAACTCATTGAGTTCTTCTCCAAAAAGCTTGTGTCCGTGGAAGGCACATTCGGAAACCATGGTTTTAGAACGCCAGTCGGTTTGCCATGCTCGTAACCAGAGTAGCCAACGTGTGGCCACTGAAGAGGCCAAGGAACGGGCCGAGAAGGTGACTGCATCTAAGGTGGCGTCGGCCGCAAAGCTGGCTGCTTTGAGCATTCTGTTCACCCCTTCTATGGCCTTGGTCTCAGTAGGGGGTATCAATTCTAGAACTTTTCTTGCCCATACTATGGAGGCTCTGGAGACAATGGAGGCTGTAGCCGATGCTCTAATGGTCATGGCCATCGCTTCGTGTGTTCTTTTGCAGAATTGATCAGATCTTCTATCCTGCATGTCCTTGATCTGGCCTCTGCCACCCTTGGACACCAGGCCTGAGGACTGTAAGGCTGCCACTGGACCAGCTATAATGGGAACTTGTAAGATGTTGTTAGCATAAGCAGGTAAATCGTACAGTTTACGCAAATAATTGGGGCACCTTTTGTTGGCTGCGGGATTGTCCCATTGATTAGTGACCTGAGTTTCAAAGTATTCTGGGAATGGGAAAACCCTTTTGGAGTCAGGGTGAGGTGGGAAGAATTTGCCATCACCCTTGTGCAAGGAAGTGGATTTACGTTTAGAAGACCCTTCACTGCTTTTGGCTTCTCCAAGGTGCAAGGCAGCAACAGATTTGGAGAGCAAATAATGGTAGTCTTCAATCTTAAATAGGCGGGAGGATTGCTCAGTGACCTGCATCTCCTCTAAATCCTCCTGATCAGAGAGTAACTTCCTTACCCTGGGTCTCAGAATCTGAGGAGTCCACAGTGGGTACAGGGATTAGTTTTGGCTTTTGGGGAGCAGCCTTGATTTGCCAGGCAGAGCCAGCCCTTTTATTTTCTCTAATGGAGTCCTTGGAGGTTGAGATGGAACTGAGAGAGGGACTGGGGGGACAGAAATCCATCTGTGATCTATAGAGGGTTAACATCTCCTCTTTCATCACTGCCTTTTCCTGCTGAAAGGCGCCCCTAATGAAGGCAAAAATTTCAGTCTTTAAATCTCCTAAGGAAATCTTACCACTCTCTTCAGGATTTGAAGCCTCCTCCTGTTCTGTTTGAGCCATTGAGCAGTCCTGACTTGGGACACCAGAGTGCATTGGACTGTTGCGGGGAGCAGCAGTACCACCGTCCGCCATTTTGTGCGCCTTTTCGTTTTGGCGTGAAGACGCCATGTCGATATATCGATGCGTAGTTCACGTTGCCCCAGCCGGGGACACCAAACGCTCACTCCTCTGGGGACTGGCTGCTCTGCCCAGATTCTCCTGGGACCTTTGGCTGCCTTCGCTGTCCTCCTCGGAGGACAGAAGCTTTTCTCCCCAAGGCATGGTGAAGAGGAGAGGAGGAGGGATTGAAGTATCAATCGCTCACCGCTTCAAGCTGTTAGGCAATCTGCCGGTCAGTACGGCGGCGACGGGAGTGCTCAGCTGCTTGAGAAGGAGGCTAGACAAACTCCCGGTGAAATTTCGAATCGAACAGTTGATATAAAGTCCCAAAAAAGGAAAAAATGGTGGCTCTAAGAGCCACCGTGCCTGCTCTTCCTAAGGCAGGGAACAAACTGGAGCACAGGAGAAGGGGCGGAGCCGCAGCATGGAGAGGAGCCTGGGAAGTTTTTTATTTAACCCCTGATTTCCTGAATGGTAGCTGACAATAACCCAGATGTCATCCTGCTCAATGGAGAACAACCAGTTGTTAAACTATTTGAAACCCACCACTGGAACCAGTTGTTAAATTATTTGAATCCCACACTGCACAGCACCCAGTTAAAGGGTACAGACAGTCTGGAACAACAGGGCTATCTTGATTTTCAGGGCACTCAATTGAAATGGAGATATGGCTCAGTGGTAGCGCATCAGAAGGTTCCAGGTTCCACCATCGGAATCTTCAGTTAAAAGATCTGGCAGTAGGAGACATGAAAGACCTCGGCCTGATATCCTGGAAAGAGGCTGCCAGTCTGAGTAATCAATGCTGACTTTGAAAGACCATTTGTGTGTTTCAATATCAGCCAGCATCATATGTCCATGTAAAACAAACAATGCACTTTTTTTACTAAAAGAATAGACTTTATTAAGCACTGTAAGTCTCTCTCCATCATCAACAGATGAACGCTGCACCCAGATTCCACCAGCAAAAACATTCCCAAAAGACACCCAAGCTTTCTGATTCCAACTCTACTGCGAGTTTCCCCTGATTTAGAGCAACCTGTCCAAACTTACACTGATTAAAAATATCCAACAATCTATGGAGGTTGTTGTGGGGTGCAGGGTTTGGGGAGATGGGGATATGATTATCAAGGTTTTTTGGGGGTAAAGATAACATTTATCCATCCACTAAGAACAGGTGTTAATAGCATAAAAAGAAAAACCATTTGAAAAGGGGGAGGGAACACTGAATTGATCAACATTTCCCCTCCAAAATGAAGCATTAACTTGCAATTGACATTCGGCAAAAGATTTTTTTTCCTTTAAAGCTAAAATTGTAGGCTAAACATTTTAAAGGGGGCAAGGGGATATATATATATAGATAGATAGATATATGATAAAATGCAACTTTAAGGTTACTTGAGGAAGGTGTGTGAAGGGAAAGACTGGCTTAAAATAACAACTGAGATTGGAGATTTTACTTTGAAAATCTTACTAGGCATTTAGTTACTATCAACAAAGCATCTACCGAAATACAAGAGCAATGGTTATAGTCAAAAAAGTTACATCCCATCTGAGCGTGTAATATAGACAGGTAAGGTGCATTTGGGAAGGGAGGGATTGGTCTTCCAAAATTGTAGAGGGGGAAAAAATCCAAACTTAAAAATAACTAGAAAATGAGCAACAATATCTGACTTCAAGCAACGAGCAGTAACTAGCAATTAAAATGGAGAATTTCCTAACAGATTGTTTTGAATAGGGTAAAAAAGAAAATTAAAAATGGACTTTGAAAAAAAGAAATCACAAGACAGACCAGAATTTTTCTTTTTCAGGTGGAGATGGGGCAAAAAGATGAAAAAAAAAATTAAATTGAACATGCATATTTACCAAAACACACATCAGGTACAGTAGCTACTATAATGATTCAACCTCAGCAGTAAAAATTCTGCTACCTATAGTAAGAAATAATAATTAAAAAAGAAAGTTGTAGCTTGTTAGAATTCCTGCAGCCTGAACCCAGCCATGCTTATTCGGAAGTAAGTATCACGGATTTCAGTGGGGCTTGCTCCCAAGTAAGTATGCTAAGGATTGCGGCCCTGATTAATTCTCAAGTTGAGTGATGAGGGATGGGGGAATGATGGTTCTTTGCCCCAAGTGGTTCCTCGGCAGCCCTGTGTCCTCTTCACAGGCTCTTGTGAACACACCGCTATTATCTGCGGCGTGGGGTACCCTCCCCCCATTCCTGCCCACAAAGTATTCAAGTCCCTGTCATCCATATTTGTCAACAACTTCCCCCCCCCAGGGATCAAAGGGTTCACTTGCATGCTTCTGAACTGAAGAGACGTTTACGGTTCTAAACCGCACCAGAAAACGGTTAAAAAGCTGCCCCTAAAAAGGCGCTGGAAGTCTCTGAAAAAGTCTACTTGGACGTTGTGCTCCGCTAAACTCCTCACGGGCTCAACCAAGGGGTAGGCCCAGTGAGGGACCAGGTGGTGACCGATGCGCTCCCTCACCTCCAAATACGCTCCCTTGCTGCCTCCGAATTGGGTGGCATTCTTCAGAAGGGTCAAGGAACGACGGCCACTAGGTCAGCTAATGCTATGGAAAAACGCATGGCAAAAACCCAGGCCTATGATTTGACTAATAAAATCCTAATGAATGCTGCTGAACTTCAAGAAACGCACTTGGGAAATCTGGAATTGGAGCCAGGAATTTTTTTTAAAAAAAACCTAGATTCGTTCACATGTGAAATATCATGTGTCAAAGACGCTTGAAAGAAAAGGCTTTCTTGTAACTATCTGAGGTCTAGCACATGGCAGATTTGGGTGGGTGGAGCAGGGAATAATTCTGAGCTGACATAAACAAAACAGCAGTTAATTCATCCTAAACCTGATCCCCATTGCTAGGTGAGCAGATCTTACCCTGATGGGACCCAGAGCTCACACTGTGAGCTGGAGATCCAGGGATGTTTGCTGATCTGTACCATTTGAGGAAATGGCCTTAAAGAGAGTCTAAAGTTTTAGGTTTGTGTAAGGAACAGCGAAGATGCTTCCACTGATGGCTCCCTATCTCTCACCAAGAGTTAAAAATACAACTCCCCCCAAAAGTTGGTGGGGGGGGGGGTTCAGATCCCCCAGTTACTACAGTACTACCCGTACTAAAATGAGTCTGATGTCTGCTTAACCATTTCATTTCACAAATAATAGTGGCAAAACCCTGTGTTCTTTCCTGCTGGGCTCGTTTTTCTATAAAGCAGCCTTCGTGCGCCACACTGCAAGCCGACATAAAACTTTTTTTGTTGCAGATGGCTCGCAATGCAGAGAGAAGAGCCTGCCGGAAAAGTGGAGGGGAAAGGTCTCATGGGCACAAAGATCCCCTTGTGCTTTTGTGGTGTATGACCAACAGCATCACCACCTTCACAACTGAACGCTGAGAAAGGCGGAGAGCAGGCCAAACCTGCCCATTTGATAAGGCAGTGCATTTCTAGACTCTGAATGTCTGGAACAAAGTTTGTGGCAGAGTTCAGGGACTGGATCCTACTGACGGTTCCCATGCATGCAAACCCCAAATCCTTTCTGCAACAAACCTCGCAATTCCTCCTGCAACCTGTTCCTGAGAGCCTCTCAGGAGTAGCATTTGAATGGGCATTTTGGGATGCAGCTGGAAAGGGAGCGGGGATGCAGCTCCCATTTAGTGGGATCCAAGTTCCGCAAGACAGTTGTTTAGCTTTCTCAGCAACTGGACTTTTAACCTCTGCACTAAAAGCCTGGGGGCTTCCGGTTTCACACGAGAACCAGAGTTTTGGGAATTTTCCACTCAAAACCCCTGCAAATTGAAATTGTCCAGTTTCAGATTTTTCCGCTTGAAAATGTGATTTCAGGTTTTCCATTTGAAAATGTGTCATTCAAAAGGGCTGGCAACTGCACCACCACATATCTGCATCAGCCTCTAATTCTGGGGTGTCAAACTTATTTTTACGAGGGGTGGGTATGACATAAATGTGCCTTAGTCTGGCCGGAGAGGTTGGGGGGTTGGCTGCCATGACTGGCCCCAGAACAGCACTGGGGGTATATGCGTGCCTGAACTGATGAGCCCACCGTAGGATGGGATGGGATGGCTGCTGCCTTGAGAGGTCTTATCAGGCCCATGAGCTAGCTGAGGCACCCCCCCCCCCCCACACACACATACACTCTGGAGTGATCAATGGGGGGTGGTTATCTCAGCTGGCTCTCGGCCCTGATAAGCTCTCTCAAGGGGCTGAGTCTGACCCGCTGGTCGCATGTTTGACACCACTGCTCTAATCCTTACCAGCAAGATTACCTACATCAGTTTCAGATTTAAGGGACATCTCTAACAGATAACTTTAAATGGGGAAAGAGGCATCTGTGACAGGTACTTTAAATGTAACAAGAACCATTTGGTCAGAAGCTGCGGGGAGGGGGGAGGAAGAGAAGGGGATCAGCATTGTTTTACTGCAAGACAAATGTATTATCAAAGCTGCGACAGTTAGAAGAAGTCTTATGCCAGGGTCCAAAGACTGGCTCTATTAAAGCTTGGATTCCTGTCAGCCTAATCTTTCACAAGTGGCCAATTTAGAGGAAAGATGGCATTTTCAGTTTGGCCAAGAAACAAAACATTTCACTCCTGCTGGAAGAAACAGAATCTTCCAGTGTTGCCAACCAAAAGATCTGGAACACGTCCAGTCAAGAAGATCTGTACTTGCTGGGATACCAAAATGGCAGTTCCCCTTCTGCAAAACAGGGATCTGATTATTAGTCCTTGAGCCAATGTGAATTTTCATATGATGAAAACTGCAGAACTAGATTCAGAAACAGGGCCCAATCCAGGCAGAAATACCTTCTAGATTGCATGGACTATACCGAAGCTTTTCAGGAGACAGGCTGGGTTTCCCCCCCTCAGTCTTGATAAAATGATAGCTTGGCTCTCATGTCATAGAGCACAAAAATATTGTTTTACATTCAGTCATGTCACTTGTAGCGCTAACTGTGTTCTACCTTTAAGTCTTTGCACAAAGATGGCTCCTAATGCAACGAAACAAAATGGATGAGATGTTCGAAGAAATGTTGGGGTGGGGAGACAGGACTACCTTGTCTCTTGGACCTTTTCAGGAAAAACAAAGCCAGCAATTTTCCATACACCTTTTTGGTGTGGGAGCAGCAGCGTAACAACAGAAAATGGAGCCCGGAGCAAGAACTGAGTTTTCCGCCCTCCTCCATTGGCAGCTGCCTGCCTGCCTCCCCGACCTCTCATTCCTTACAGCCTCGAAAATCCACACAGCCTGTCCCATAATTTATCAGACAGCATGAGGCTGAGGGATTCCTGCAGCTTGTGTCCAAGCCGCCCTCTGGTGTGCCGCCCGCTGCCAAGGCCCCCGCATCTGGGCCGTTTATTAGCGTGCCGTCGGATGTGGCTGCGGGCCTCCTGTGGCCCCTGCCTCCCCCGCTTGTTGGCTGTCTTCCCGTCCCTGGCTCCAGCATTGGGTAGGGCGCTGTGGGGCCAAGGTTGGGGTGGGCAGGTGAGTCCGAGACGGGTCTGCCCCGGCCTCAGACACTCTGTTAGTGTTAACAGCCCGTGCCAAGCAGGTCTGCTGGGGTTCGGGGGGGGGGGGAGGAGGAGGATGGGTGTGGGGAATGATTTTCCGCCTCCCATGTGACTGAATGGCCTCCGCCCAGGGAACATGTGACCTCAAATGCCCCCGTAGGCAGTACACCCCTGTGTGGAAGCAAGATTGGGCTTCAAATTAGAAATGCCACAAATTGATTTCTCTCCCCACCCCCCAAAAAACCTGGAAGAAAATGCTCATAAGGTTTTAAAGATACGTGATGATAGCTAACTTTTTGGTAGTTTGAGCAATTCTGAACAAAGTCACGCCTGTTTTTGAAACCCACAGCTACAGGTGAAAATGGAAGGATGTTGATCAAATGAGATTTAAGCTGAAATCACATCAAGCTTATTTCCTAGCGTAGAAGATAAAGCGCAGGACTGCGTGCATTTTTTTTGAAGCAGCTCAATTGATATTTTGCATCAAAAATGAAATTCTGTGAACACTATAAATTTCTGCAAATGATGTACTTTTACACAATCTTGTTTTGCATAATTTGTTTTGGGAAGTCGGCCATTTTGCCTGATTCATGGTGGCCTTCACATTCTGTGAGTAGCAAAGCGCTCTGGCTCCTGAAATTTTGCTAGAAATGGCCCACACATTTTCAAGCACATCGTTGCAGCCGTAAGGACTAAGATACTTGCTTTTTTAAAAAGGCAAAAGAAAGGCGAGGTTCTCAGGAAATCAAATCCCACACCAATCCCTTATTCGCAACTCTTGCATTATTACAGTATACATACACATACTTCTAGAAAGCACAACAATATTTCCCTGCTAACAGTCTAGGAGGGTTAACTTGTACCTGAGAACTGCCCAGTGCCTGCAGTTTATACAAATATAAAGCCAAATTAACCCCTCCCATCTTTTTACAATCAATATCTTGTCCCACTGTATTGCTAAGGGGGAAAAAAAATCTGACCCAACTGCAAAGGATTTCATTTCTCGAAACATTAGAAAATGGCAGAAGAAAATAAACATGACAGATGTCTGAAACCGCTGCATGAATTGGTCCCCAGGGCTGCTTGATACTCTCCTGATATAGCTCTGTGCTAGGAGACCTGTGTGATTGACTGAAAAGGTAGATCGGAGTCTTTCTAGTTCAGAGGTTAGCCTCAGAACTGGCAATGGTGAAGCTGCTTGGAAATCTGAACGGTCGGTCCAGAGAGGAAAATCGTTTTCCTCCCCGGTAAATACTGTCACGTTTAAGTGTCTGATTCATCCCCAGTACAACCAGGGTGTTCAATCCCTCTTTCCAATTTCTACCTGCTTCCAAAATTCCACAGATAGCCCCAACATGACGGGGAAGAGGTGAAGTCATTTGCTGCCTGTGAAACAGGAAGTCTGATGTTAGGTGACTTATGTTTGTCCCTCTCAGTTCACCCTGGGGATAAAGTAGGTACCTCTGCCTAACCAAGCTGAACCCAGACAGAGGGTACAACCTTTACAATTTAAACTCCTTTTCTCCAACACTAACCCCCCCCTGCCCCGCCCTCCTCCCCCCAAAAGTTGGTTGGGCTTATTCTGGCGCTGAAGCTGGGAAGTTTCCTGAAAGAAAAACCCAGCAACATGCATCTTTAACACATGATTTTAATTTCTGCCTTCTGCTCACACTTAACAGAGATTTGCATCTCAAGAGAAACACAGGGTAAGATTCCCCCTTTTCTCACAGACTTCGTATCTCAAAAACTCCACTGGGTATCTTCCAGGGCCAGGAAAGACCTGGAATCATAGTTTCCCAGACTTGGCAGGAAAGCCTCATTCTGGTCCACACTGGATCAGACGTTACAAACTGTCCACGAAGATTTGGTTGTTCCGGCTAATGTGGATATTCCCATTTATTTGGAGCAATCAAATCTCCAAGGACAGTTATCACATCGGACGCTGTGCCCTTCCATCCACTGAGAATGATTTTCCTCCTGATGCTTAAATAGCACAGTGTCAGGGTTGGTCGTGCAGTGGAAGGTGGGGGGAAGGGGTAAAGAGCTACAAAGTGTGGAGGTAGAAGAAATTGACTGTATCGCTGGAAAAGGTGAGGGAAAGATCTCATTTATTCAGGGTTCCTCTATCAGTGACAAAGTGTACTGAATGTGAAGGGTTAAGCTGAATCTCTCTCTTTCTCTCTCTCTCTCTCTCTCTCTCTCTCTCTCTCTCTTTTTCTCACCAATGTACTTAAACATACACACACACACATGATTTTTACAGGCAAGTATTAAATATGTTTTCCCACCTGGAGGTTTAAAATGTCTTATGCTGTAACCCACCCTGAGCTATTTGGTTATAGGGTAGGATAGAAAAGTATATAAATAAATAAATAAACAAATGGATACAACCCATAATACTACTCTATACGTCTGCATGTCTAGAACAGACCTGAATGAAATGTGCATTCGTTTATTCCACCTGCAGACTCCATCTCAGGGGACACGAGGGTTCATCGAAGGCATTTGTGCAGATGTTAAATGTTGTATGTTCAAACTTCCTGTTTCTGTCACAGAAACTGGACAGGGAAGGTCAGAGATGCAAGAAGATGACTTGGGTTTTATATCCTGCTTTCCTCTCCCTTTAAGGAATTTCAAAGTGGCTTTCTTACTCTCGACCAGAGGTGTACCGGGGGAAAATGGCACCTGGAGACATCCGTTCTCCGGGGGGAGGGCCCACCCATCCCTGCCCCCTACTGGCTCAGAGTCAGCAGTCCCTGGAAGGCTCTGTGCTGGGGCCTTTGCTTTTATAAGCTCGGGGGGGTGGGGGGTGGCATGGCCCCAACCCCACCCCATCCCGAGCTTATAAAAGCAAAGGCCCCAGCACAGAGCCTTCCAGTTGCTTCCGTCCTCCCCAGAGGGGAGGGTAGAAGGGACTGCCAGCTGCCGGAGCCAGCAGCCAGCGGGGGGGGGCTAGACTTGGGGGGGGGGGTCCTCTAGCTTCCTTGCCCCCGCCCATGTTAATGATGACATGGGCGGAGCCGAGGGTGCCAGAAGACGACAAGGCGGCAGGACTGTCTTCCTGGTCACGTGGGGGGCCGATTTTGTGCCCCACACGTAACCAGATCAGTGGCGCCTGGGGACAGAGGGTACCCCTGTCCCTAGGCAAATACGCCACTGCCCTCGCTACAACAGACAGCTTGTGAGGTAGGTGGGGCCAAGAGAGTTCTGTGAGAACTGTGGCTGGCCCAAGGTCACCCAGCAGGTTACATATGGAGGAGTGGGGAATCAAACCTGGTTCACCAAATTACAGTCCACTGCTCTTAACCACAATCCCATGTTGGCTCAAGGGCAGAGGTGACAGGGGGTTGGAGAAGATTAATCATGTTGAAGAAATCTTGTCCTGTCCCATCTCAGAGGAGTAAACGTCAGGTCCATTTACTCTAGCTTCCAAATATTCAGCACAACCCATGTCAGATAAGTCCGATTATGGAGAATGACTAAGACGGCTGCGCTGTGCTAGCAAATGTCTCGGGAAAAGCTGTGCAATAAATCACCAGCAACAGGGAACGGCAAACCAGGGGACTCAGCAAGGCAAAATTTGTATTCTTAGAAATGATTATAAACAATGGAGATCTGTTGGGCTTCAGCGGAGTTCCAGCTATCATGACTCCTAAAAGTCCCACCACTGGCACCAGTTGGTTTTGCAAATTTCTGGCAATGTAAAACCAATGGTGGAGGGGTGACCATTTTTTGGGCAGATGGTTTTGTGTGGCCTGGAGCCATCCACCCACACACCCCCCCCCCCCCCCCCGTATCTTGCGGGCACATCTGTCCAAATTGTGATCAAACAAGGCAGCACAAGCCATCTCCCCAAATTTCAGTTGTCCCTCTGAAAGCTGTGAGGGGAGGGGGGCAGAATTTCACCCTGATAGACAGCAGAAGGCAGAAGTTAAATATTCTGGGCTGGGATGATTATTCTGACGTTTTCCCATCTCAGCAATTTGCAGCATGCACAAAGGACGCTGTGAGAAACTTCAAGGGTCTGCTGGAAGTCTGAACAGCTGACAAACAGGTTTAAAGTTCGCTGTATGGGGATGTTAACCTTGCTCACCTGAACTCCAGCTTTGACCTTGGCTATTGTAATCTACTCTGTATAAAACAAAGCTCTGTGTAATTGACACTCCCCTCCAGTTTCAGTACACAATATTACACACATTTTTATATACTGCTGTGGCTCATTTTGCCTAGCTTGTTCCAAAATGCAAAGTTTTCAAAATTCTGGAATTGTTTTTAAAGTAAAGATTGAAAAGTGGCAGAGGGCAAAAATGGGGTGGGGGAGAGTAGCAGCCACAAGAGGGGGGGGGGAGAGATAGTTGTACAGCGCGTTGAAGCCTGCCCCCCCCCATAAATCCAGTGAAAGGGTTGACTAGCTTCCCCAATAAATCATAATTATCCTGCCTTCTAATTATCCATTTTAAATTCATTTCCATCGTTGTGAGGGCTGGAAACTCAGAGAGTGTTTTTTAAATCACTGACAAACTTCAGAATTGCTTCGAATGCCAAATTCTGCACTGGGTCCCTGATTGTGTGCTGAGTCTGCAGAATTAAAGCCGTGTCTACAGGCAAACGCCCTCCACCACTCCTTGAATAACCAGAATCCCAGCCGTTGGGGTTATGGGTGGGATTTAAAGCACTTGCTCCTTCACCCCCACTTTCCCAGCAGGACAGTCGTATCTACCTATTCCCTGCTTACAGACCCCCAATTTTCCTGTTTGCTCACTGTCCTGCGATTGTGACCGTTAAGTGCTTGTCTGTTTTAAGGATAAAAAGTTTTCTGTCTGATATCTGCCGGCCTGCCTCGTCCGCTCGCCCCACCAGTCCTCAATGAGACCAGCTGGTGGGCTGGGGACACAGGCCTTTAATTCGCAAAACGCATAGCGCTTTGGAATGCAAGTCATCTCCTGGGAACGTTTTCACCCCTTTCCGGGTTTGCTGCGTTCATATTTATATATAGCTCTATTCATGTTATATATAAATATAATCTCTCTCTTTTTCTCTCTTTCATATATAATATAAAGAACACGCCACTATTACACACATCGTGTATATCCCGCAATAACTGTTCTGCTCTCTCTCTCTCTCTTTTAAAAACCTCTCCCTCTTCCCCAACTTTAGCCCACCAGACCTCTTTCCAAAAGCAAACGTTGCTTTGGGGTCTGACGGTGGGGCAATTGGCAAGAAATTAACAAGAAAGGCAGGAAAAATCTGCCCCATTTTTTAAAATAAAACCTTGCCAGCTTTTCTTTTTCTTTTTTTTTACCTTTTAAAAATAACACCCTTCCCCAATCCAGAATTCATAATTCTTGCCCCCCTAAAAAGACTCCCCCCCTATAAAATTAAAAAAGAAATCAAATAAACTTAAAAAAAGGGAAAACAAATTGCCGCTCTTGTGGATCCGATTGGCATGATAGCAAATCCAAGGGGCAAGGTGCACGAAACGAAACCGAAAAAAGATATGGTCACCCGGCGTGGGATACAAGCGCCATCTTCCACCTCGCGGTATACCACAGCAGCACCCGATCTTTCAAAGTGGGTCAGCCACTGCCACGGCCCCATCAAGTGCTGCAGGGTATGTCGCCAGAGAAGCACTCCCCTCCCTCCCCCAACTCCACACTTAAATCCACTCCTCCCAGTGCTTCTAATCGTATGCTCAAACATCACACTTTCCTCCCACTCCGTTGATGGTGCAACAACTTTTTTCCCTCCCCCCACCATGCCCTTTCTATCACCACCCCCCAACTGGATCCACGGCGGCTTCTGTTCACTCCTCTTTCTGCAGAGCTGGGAAGGGAAGCTTGTTTTCCGGGCACTGTTCGGGGTCCCCACTCAGCGTCCCAAAGAATGGACTATTGTTATTGCACGAGTCAGCGTCTCTGGCTAAGGCACACGGTGAGGTGGCTGAGGGGCAGGCTCCAAGCCCTGGGTCCTCGCCCACGGTAGCTGTGGTGCCCCCGTTCCCGTTCACCTGGGACTGGGGATTGCTGCTGCTGCTGCTGCTACTGCCGCCGGCGCTGCCACGACCACTGCTGCTGTTGAGCTCTGGCGTCTTTGCTGTTCCATCGGTAGAGCCCTGTCAATTAGGAGATAGCAACTTTAGAAAAACTGGACCACTTGGGTCCCAAATTACCAGCTATCAGAGAGATTGCGGTATTTCGTACGTAGGGGCAGAGTGTGGGCTCTAAAAGGGTGAATACGGTTTAGCATGGGCAGACCCTGTGCATATGGTCAAGCCTGCATGTTGGGAGAAGGCCGACTGCCTGAAAATCAGCAGGTCCCCTTGCATCATCCGACCAGAGTGTTGGGAGACATCTACCCTATGGGAGTAAATGTGTGGGAATGATCAAAGAGCAGGTGGACTCCACTCTGGAGAACTGGGCTTGATTCCCCACTCTTGCACATGAGGAGCAGCAGTGGCGTAGGAGGTTAAGAGCTTGTGTATCTAATCTGGAGGAACCGGGTTTGATTCCCAGCTCTGCCGCCTGAGCTGTGGAGGCTTATCTGGGGAATTCAGATTAGCCTGTGCACTCCCACACACGCCAGCTGGGGGACCTTGGGCTAGTCACAGCTTCTCAGAGCTCTCTCAGCCCCACCCACCTCACAGGGTGTTGTGAGGGAGCAAGGGCAAGGAGATTGTAAGCCCCTTTGAGTCTCCTGCAGGAGAGAAAGGGGGGATATAAATCCAAACTCTTCTTCTTCTTCTTCTAATCCCATGAACCAGGTTTGTTTCCCCACTTCTCCACATGAAGACTACTGAGTGACCTTGGACTAGTCACAATTCTTGGGAACTTCCTCAGCCCCACCTACTTCACAAGGTGTCTGTTGTGGGGAGAGGAAGGGAAGGAGGAAGAAGAGTTTGGATTTATAACCCCCTTTTTCTCCTGTACAAACTCCTTTCCCTTCCTCTCCCCACAACAGAAACCTTGTGAGGTAGGTGGGGCAGAGAGAATTATGAGAGAACTGTGACTAGCCCAAGGTCACCCAGTAGGCTTCATGTGTAGGAGTCGGGAAACAAATCCAGTTCACCAAATAACAATCTGTCGCTCATGTAGAAGAATGGGGAACCAAACCTGATTCTCCAGATTAGAGTCCACCTGCTTTTAACCATTATACCACGCTGGAGTTTTGATTCCTTACAGTTGAAAAAAGCGGAATATAAATCCAAACTCTTCTCTTCTTCTACATCAGGTCCAGATGAGAATTTACTTTCACTAAACTGCTGCCATCCACAGTACTATATCAGAACCACACAGAAAGCAGCTGCCCAGGGAACGTGTGAAGGGCCCTGCTGACCTGACCCAGCATTCCGTCTCACACACTGGCCAGCCAGTTCCTTTGCAGGGCCAACAACAGGGCAGAGAGGCCGAGGCCTTCCCCTGCTGTTGCCTCCTGGCACTGGGATTTGGAGCTTGACGGCCTTTGAATGTGCAGATCTACCCTCCAGCCATCTGTCTGACCCCCTTTTGAAGTCCTCTACGCCTGCGGCCAGAACTACATCCTCTGGCAGCACATTCTGCTATGCAGAATTCCTTCCCAGAGGTGGGGAAAGACTTCCAGGAACATCACTTTGGGCAGGCCAATGTGTTTCTGTGGTTTCAAAGCACAGAGCTTCCCTTGGAAGCCCCCCACATAGAGGCAGAGATGGACAGACATCAATTGCTGAGGCAGGAGTGGAAGAAAGCAACCGGCTTGGACACGACACACAAGCAGGGGATGAAAAGGCCGACACACGTACTTGTTTGTTGACTTTCTTATTTCCTTTGGAAATCTTCCCAGAACTATCATGGCCACGGCTGGGGGAAATAAGGAAAGAGGAAAAAATGAAGTCGTAGAAGCACAAGCTCACTAATGTGAGGAAGGAAGAGAGTCAGCCAAATTATAACCAAAGAAAAAGAAAAAACAACAGTATTCCATCCATGATCCCTGGCCTGAGGGACATCCAGGTGACCTCAACCAGCGCCAGGGCCTTTTCTGCCCTGGCCCCAACCTGGTGGTACTCTCTGTCAAGTGAGACCCAAGCGGTTCCGCAGGGCCTGCCAGACAAAGCTCTTTCATCAGGTGTATGGTTGAGGCCGCTGTGGTTTACCACCTCTCTCCTTCTTACTCATTTGCCTTTCACTTTATTCCTTACTTTGTTGGATTCTAGTTTGTCTCCTATTTACAATAGCTTAAATGGCATAAGATCTAGGTTGGGTTTTAATATGTTTTATTGTATTTATTATTAATATTGTAAGCTGCCCTGAGCCCATGAGGGGAAGAGTGGCATATAAAACCAAATAAATAAATAAATAAATAAATAAATATGTTAACACACTGACCCACGCTAATAAGCAGTTTTTCATTTGGGCTAAAAATAACATCTAGATGCTTAGGAAATAAAGTGCTACAGGTCCATTACACATGGAACGCTCACCTCAGAGCTCTTTGCTGCGCAATGGGGTTGTCGTGAGGCAGAGGCATAGCTGGGCCAGAGTGCGCCCGGTGCGCCCTCTGGTTTTTTCGCCTCCCCCGGCACGGCGCCTCCCCCCGGCAGCACCCCCCACACATGCAGCGCCCCCTCACACTTACTTTAGAAACCGAGCAGGCTGGAGAACAGGCCTGTTCCCTTCCAGGCTTCAAAGGCCCTGGTGGGAACTACATTTACCAGGAGACCCTGGGAAATGTAATTCCCACCAGAGCCTTTGAAGCTTGTTCTCCAGCCTGCTCGGTTTGTAATGTAAGTGTGGGGGGGCGCCGTGGGGGGAAGGGGGAGGGGTCTCGGGGGAATTTTGCGCCCCCCACGTGACCCAAAATTGTGTGCACAGTGCACCCCCCTTCCCCCTGGTGGCTTCGCCACTGTTGTGAGGTCTCCTCGCATTTCTCCGTTTACATGCACGGAGGCTCTCCACTGCTTACTCCCGGCGCACAGGTGTCAAACTTGCAGCCGTCCAGATGTTATGGGCTACAGTTCCCATCATCCCCTGCCAGCATGATGCTGGAGGGATGATGGGAACTGTAGTCCATAACATCTGGAGGGCCGCGAGTTTGACACCTACTGTGTAGCTTGCCTGCTCACTGCATAGCTTGCCAAAAAGCCCGAAGCAAAGAATAATGCAGGGCCATTTCTTTTGTCTTCCTTGTGAAACAGGCAAAAGGTCGCTCTTTGCTCACTCTCACAAACAGTGGAGATTATGGGGTCTGACACGCAGTGATTGTAAGGGGAGAAAAGGAATCTATAACAGAATCTCCCTTCCATGCAGGGCAGAGGGCCAGTGTAATTGGCCACAGAAAGGTAACTCACACAGTTCCATGAGGACGGGCAAGCCATGAAAAGTCATTTACAGGCTAATAACTTCTGGACTTGTTAACCAAGTCTACAATAAACAATTTTACCCAAGGCAAAATGTATTATTTTTAAGAAGACACGTGAGAAAGAAAGTAGAGAATTGTCTTTCAACCCCCAAGCCCCTGCTCCCGGCAAAGAAATAATTTGGTACCCTTCAGTTTAGTGCACTAGCCAGAAGATTAAACATAAAATGATAAATTGGCAAAGCCCAAATCCAGTAAATATACGGTACATGCTTATCAGAAGGGCTGAAGGTATTTCAGTTCTGGTAGGTTACTACAAATGGGATGAAAAAAAGGAAGGAATGGTCACATCAAACACTTCCTAATATAAGAAGCCACTTCTATTCATTAACATTCAAGTCCTCAGAGATCTTCCGATCACTCAGAAAAGTACTGATGTTGAGGTTTTGGTCATATGTAACCAGCCTGTTTACAAGGCAGATGACTAATCCAGTAAAAAATTTTTTTTATTGCTCTTAAGTTCCAGAGATTTCAAAGCACTTCTAACGGGATGTAATGGTGCCGGCTGAATTCTATCTGACTGGTTCCTCCCTTTCCTAACCGCTTTGCATCCATCTCTCCATAGCAACATCCTACCCTTGCCCAGCCACTGCCGCCTACCAAAAAGTCAGAAAAGACGCTTCCTGATAACAGCCAGAACAAACGCTTCTGTGTTACTCACCCTTTCCCCGGGCCTCCGACAGACACCACTTGCATCCCGAACGAGCCATGGCCCCGGGATGGTCTGCTTCCAGCCCACTGGCCCACCACCATGCCAGCGATCTCCAGTTTGCCTCCTTGGGGCGGGATTGGGTGGAGTCCTAGGCGAATGGAATGGTCAGAAAGAGATGAAAGGGAGGGACTGGAGAAAAGCTGGCATTCGATTGGCTCATTGAAGCGTTTAAAGGTTTTGTCAAAATCTTACGTAGGATAACGGGGTAATGAGGGGGGGAGGGGGAAATACATGCGTCCCTACAAGTCCATGTGCTTATGTGCGTATGCAGTACTTTCTCAGCATAAGCTGGGGGAACGAAACCCAACAAATCTGCAACGAGGTTTCCCTGGCACATCTCAACTGACACATATAATAATAATACGTTGCTGCAGAAATTGGGGGATTCAATACATTTTAAATAGTAGGAGAGGCCCCCCCCCCCCCCCCAAAAAAAAAAAAAAAGCTTGGCACAAATCTGAGAGGCTGGCGGACAGAGAAAGGAATGGAAACAGAGAAAGGAATGACTCTTTTGCCACCACAGGAGGTGAACGAATGTCTACCATGATGACAGCTCACCGGTTGTGACGTACCCTGTTTCCTCAAAAATAAGCCCTACCTTGAAAATAAGCCCTGTCATGATTTTTCAGGATTTTTGGAGGAGGTTTAAAATATAAGCCCTGCTCCAAAAATAAGCCCTACCGGTAGTTACAGACCAGGATGGTGTGATCCAGCAGGCTGTTCCCTGCCAATGAGGATGCAGCTTGCATCACACCTGATGGGGAAGCAATGGGGCTGCCGAGAGCCCACCTTAATGAATTGTGAGGGTACTGTATTTCCCCTAAAATAAGCCCTACCCTGAAAATAAGCCCTAGTGCATCTTTTGGTGCAAAAATTAATATAAGACCCTGTCTTATTTTCGGGGAAACACGGTATGCAGGACAGGCCGTGAGGAGCACCGCCACTCACCTGTGAAGCCTCTTGTTCTGCCAGGGGCTTGTGGTGGAACAGAGCCAATTGTGCGAGGGTAGACAGGCATCGGGTAAAAGGGTGGGGCCATGGAGGACACAAAGGGTGGGGGTGGGAGGAGAGGGGGTGGGGCCTGGCGGTTGAGATTGATGCCTTCAAAGATGCTCTGCCTCATCTTCTCCACTTTGGAGACTTGCTCTGACTGTGGACAAAGCAGCACACGAAGAGAGAGGCGTTAGAACGGCCGTCTGATAACCTGTTGGGTTTTTTTAATTGTTTTCTTTTTTTGCATACAGATAAAATGGTAACGATTAAAACGTATATCTTTGCATGCTATCAGGAGAATTCTTCAGCCAGTTAACTGCCATCGAGTTGCAGCCGACCCTAAGATGGCTTTTCAAGGGGTTTTTTAAGACTAGAGATGAGCAGAGGTTGTCTCCTATCTGAGTACCGACCGTGGCTGACACTGCTTTAGCTTCCAAGCTCAGCCTAGCCTGGGCTATTTTGTGCTGGTCTGCAAGTTAATGGAAGATCATAAAAACAAGACATGCTTGTTAAAAAAACCCCAAACCTGAAATAATCTACAGCATTTCACCAGACAGAAGCTACTGTAGTAACTTACTTCCACGGGCTACAGCGTCACACTTTAAAAAGTAGCAGTTAGCAAAATCCCAACCTCCCAAGAAATTGTAATCAGATTCAATTATACCTTTGTAAGGTTTTTTTTTCATTCTATCATTCCATCCTTTAATAAGATTCAACCAAGGAAAAGCCGGCCTGTCTGGTTTTACAGTCCAGTACAAGGGAGAACATCCCACCATGTCTGGAAGCAGTGTGGCATAGTGGTTACAGGGCTGGAGTAGCAAGATAGAGGTCCAGATTCCTGTTCAGGAAACTCCTTGGGTGGCCCCTCAGTGGGCCATCCTTAAACTTGATGAGGAGGAGTTCAGCTTAGGAGCAGCAGTGGCGTAGTGGTTAAGAGCAGGTGCGTTATAATCTGGAGGAACCGTGTTTGATTCCCCGCTCTGCAGCCTGAGCTGTGGAGGCTTATCTGGGGAATTCAGATTAGCCTGTACACTCCCACATATGCCAGCTGGGTGACCTTGGGCGAGTCACAGCTTCTCAGAGCTCTCTCAGCCCCACCCACCTCACAGGGTGTTTGTTGTGAGGGGGGAAGGGCAAGGAGATTGTAAGCCCCTTTGAGTCTCCTGCAGGAGAGAAAAGGGGGATATAAATCCAAACTCGTCTTCTTCTTTACAGAACCAAGGGCACAGGACCCCAGGCACAGGAACAGAAGGTTATGGCACCAGTTGGCTGCAGTAGCTTATACAGGGGGAAAAACAACCACAAGGGCAAATAATAGATGCCTGTCCTCTTCCAAAGATATTGGTCTTTACCTGTCCATCACAGAGGTCTATGAGAGGGGCTTTCTCCCGCGTGGCTTTGATCAGCTTGCTCTGGAAGAGCTTCCCATCAAAATAGATCCATGGGCAGCAATGCTCCCAGGGCACAGGTTGGCCACAGGCGTCATTGGCAAAGAGGGCCGTGTCCACCCCGCTCATGAAGAGAGCGGCCAGCTGAACCCCCCGAACATCCAGCTTCTCAATCTGCAACAGAAGCAATACATTTTGGCTGACAAGGATGAAGGTTACATATATGTAGTTTTATTCTGTATTTTATTCTGGTTTTATTAGTAGTTATATCGTTACTGGTTTTAAATGTTACTATTAATAGTATACAGTGTTGGGCCCTGAGCCCTTTGGGGCCCTGAGCCCTTTGGGGGAGGGCGGCAAATAAATCAAAAGTATAAATAAATACAATAAAATATGTAAGGCTGCTAGTAACTCTTCTACGTTTTAGGCAGAAACTCTGTTTAACAGGGTGTCGGTCAGATGCTTTGTTGGATAAAAGGCCTGCTGCACCCCCTTTCTAAAAACACTTGGCAGATGCTAGGAAAGGTGTCGGCAGGGTGCTATGGGCACCCCATGCGCCATGTTGGGGACGGCAGCTGTACAGGACAAGTTCTTTACACCTAGAGACTGAGAACCACCCTGGCAGGGCAAATGCAGACGTGCTTCAGTCAGAAGCCATGCCCGAGAGATGCCGGTTCCCCATATGAATGAACTGCCTGCCATTGGCGTCTGCCTGGCAGACAGACTTGTCCTGGGGACCCTCCTCTCCCCTGCTTCCTCAACTGAAATGCCTGGGTCAGAGCTGGTTGAAGAGGTGTGTTCTGGGCCCATATGGCTCTCGGTGGTCTGAGTGCTCAGATCCCAGAGGTCTCCCCGCTTTTTGCGAGGCCTCTCTATAAGGAAGAAATGGAACACGGTCGTGTCTTCTCTTTGCGGGGTCTCTTTGCGGGGGGAGGTGAAGGTTTTGATTTTGACCCGCTCCCTGGCCGCACGTCACCTCTCCTTCTCTAGACTCCCCGGGGAAGCAGATCATCGCAGGGCCTCAGCTTTATCTCCAATGCCTGGTGACTCAGCAGTCTCTTGGGTTCCCCCTAGTACAGGGGTCTGCAACCCGCGGCTCCGGAGCCGCATGCGGCTCTCTCAGCCTTATACTGCGGCTCCGTGTGGCCTGGAGGTCGGAGGGTAGCGTGGGCGTGTCCCTCCAGCCCTCCAGAGCAGCGCTGGAAGGAAAGGTGAGTGGAGGGGCCGAACCGGAGGCGGCTCCGTGCATGAGGGTGCCGCATTTTGCATCCCCTCCACTCACCTCTCCTTCCAGCGCTGCTCTGGAGGGCTGGAGGGACAGTCCGGCGCTGCCCTCCGACCGCTGGAGGTCGGAGGGTAGCATGGGCATGTCCCTCCAGAGCAGCCGCCATCCCCCCTCTGCCATCCCCGCAGCCGCCATCCCCCCTCTGCCCTACGGAGCAGGCGGCTGCCTGCTCCATTGGGCAGAGGGGGTTTCCCTGCCCGGCGCTGCTGCTTCCCAGTGCTGGAAAGAAAGGTGAGTGGCTGAACCAGAGACCGCTCCGCTCTCCAGCTCAGTAGATCTTCAGGTCCATGGAAAGCGGGTCCAAATGGCTCTTTGGGTGGTAAAAGTTGCCGACTCCTGCCCTAGTATTAAATGTACCTGTTGTGCCAGTAAAAGCTGCAGAAGAGACCAGGAAGAGGAGAGGCTGAAGAAGGCAGCGTTTGCAAAGAGGGAAATGGCTGCAGTCATTTTAAGGCTTCTCTCCAAATCTGTCCCCAGGAGACTCACGTTTCCCAGCAGTGTGGAAGGAGCCTGACTCACTCCTCTAGAAGTAGAGGGATCCCGATCCCCACTTGGCACACTCCTGGTACTCTCAGTGATCGGAGTCATCTCATTTCCACTCTGCATGCAGGCCTCAGCCTCTGGGGAAGGCTGCTGAGTTGGCCTCCAGGACAGCAGGCCTAGGAGGTTCTCAGACTCTCCACTGGTCCCAGCAGTGAGGCTAAGTGGGTTGGGGTACTGCAGGTGGGACTGAGCACCCTGTGTCCCCAGGCCCCTCGTCAGCACCAGAGACTGGGTCGCAGAAAGCTCCCTTGTGGATCCAGGACGAGGTGCCTGGCCTTCCTTCCCCTTCTCCGCTGACAAGGAAGGGGCAGACGAAGGTTTGTCTTCCCCATTTCTTGATTCAGTGGAGCTGCTCCAAAAACAGCGAACTGTTTGGATGCAGGGCTATGAAAACTGGAGGGGAAGGGGAAGGACTGCCCCTGTATTTTTGGGTGGAGCAAGTTTTCCACAGCCCTGCTCGGACAGTAAGGGGTGTGGCCAAGCCATGTGTAAATGGAGGAGAACTGCACATCCCACCTCTACCTCAGTCCTGTGAGCTCTGATCCAGTAAATCTCAGTCCTCCTCCGGTGCAGAAATGCTGGGGGATCCCGTCCCTTGGCTCTTACCTTCAGTTCTTGGAGCTGGTCTGGCTCATAGAGTTGGGAGGACACAGCCTGGGCCAGGAAGGCATCCAGCTCGTGTCTGTGCAGGATCCGGCCTCCTGGCCATTGTATCATATACCTAGTAGGAGGAAAAGGAGGAGAATTATACCTTGCTTTTCTCAACAGTAAGGAGTCTCAAAGCAGCTTACAAACTCCTTCCCTTCCTCTCCCCACAGCAGACACAGGTGGGACTGAGGCAGGTGGGACTGAGAGAGTTCTGAGAGAACTGTGACTGGACCAAGGTCACCCATCAGGCTTCATGTGGAGGAGTGGGGAAACAAACCCATTTCTCCAGATAAGAGTCCATTGCTCGTGTGGAGGAAGAAGAGAAGAATAGTTTGGATTTATATCCCGCTTTTCTCAACCGTAAGGAGTTGCAAAGAGGCCTACGAACTCCTTCCCTTGCTCTCCCACAGTGGACACCTTGTGAGGTACTTGGGGCTGACAAAAGCAACAGCTATACAGAAAAGCTTTGCACTAGGACTGAACCCTGTGCTGGATCATATTCACACCCAGAGCTCCAGCCAAACCTTCAGTTCTCAAATCATCCCCACCAATGAGGTCGGGGGGGGGGGGGGGGGGGGCGCTCTGGCTCTCCTGTAAACTATGCAAAACTGAATGATCCTGGAGGGTTTTTTAAACAAACATCTATATTACAATGGAACAATTCAGCAAGATATTTTAATTAAAGGGAACAGGACTATGGACTACACTACTGTGTATAGAATGTACTATCTGTTGTTGAATGTGTTGTTGAATGAGTTATCCTACTATGTTTAACATGTCATGTTAATCCATATGCTTTCTTTCAGAGTTATAACAGCTCTCGTGTCACCCCTCTTAAGGCCTCCCCCCCTTTTGGACGGTCAGGGTAAGTATGGTGAAAGGCCAGAACCCAACCCAGCTGCTGCTCTGCTGGCCCGGCAAATCTCTCCTCCCTCCCACCTCAAAGAGCCCATCACACCTGGCTGAGCAGTGGCATTTCAGTTGTTTGCTTCACATTCATTCACCCTAGCGGAGGGAGAGGGAGGGGAGGGAGGGGAAGGGAGGGAGGGAAGGGGAGGAGGGGAGGCATGCAAGGGAGGGGAGGGAGGGGGTCCGGCATCTGGACATGGCCCACCCACCCTAGCGGAGGGAAGGGGAGGGAGGGAGGGGGTGGCATGCAAGGGAAGGGAAGGGGAGGCATGCAAGGGAGGGAGGGGTGGCATGCAAGGGAAGGTGAGGGAGGGAAGGGAGGGAGGGAGGGGTGGAATGCAAGGTAGGGGAGAGAGGGGGCCCAGCATCTGGACATGGGCCACCCACCCTAGCGGAGGGAGGGGGATGGGTGGCATGCAAGGGAAGGGGAGGGAGGGATGGCATGCAAGGAAGGGAGGGGAACAGTCCAGCAAGATATTTTAATAAAAAGGAATGGGCTGTGGACTATACTGCATATATCTGTTGCTGAACGTGTTGTCCTACTATGTTAATACATATGCTTTGCTTCAGATTTTTGTTATCCTAATCCTATCACAGTGCTTACTGCATGGCCAGAACGACACTAACTAAGGCTGTGTAACCCACCTTGAGGCTCCGTGAGAAAGGACAATCAATCACGTAAATAAAAAACAGAATCAAAAAAGCGCTGCCTTCCCCAAATTCATCGCAATCCTTTTATTTCCCAAACTGCCTGCTGCAATCTTCAGCTCAGAGCCCTGGAAGTCATCCACCACCAGTCTACTCTCATGACCCCTGTTTCTGCTCTATATCTTTCCTTCCAGCTTGGACCCACTCACCGGAGCACGCAGCACATAAGGAGCAGATGCGTGGGGATGTTGGCGGGATTGAGCATGCCAGGGGTGTCAGATTTCATGCACGCCAGAAAGGCCCGCATGCGCCGGTTCTTGTCCTCCACCGCTTTGCCAAGCCACAGCTTCTTAAGGTTGGGGCAGGTCCACTCCCGAAAGGCAAGGGCTGAAACCAGTTCTGGGGTTTGAGGTGATTTCCCCTTGTATGCCGACCATTCCTTGATGATGACGGGAGTGGCTGTGGAGGAAAGCAGAGCGCTTTGCCTGATCCTTAAAGACAAACACGTTTGCACAGCAGCACGCCTCAGGAGGCACGGAAGCAGTTTCCCCCACCTTCATATCAACAGAAGGAATGCCGGATCCCAACACCAGACTTGCACATACCAACGGCGGCCAATCTGTTTGACCTCTGGCATGCTTGCTAAATCTAAAAACAACTCCAGTTTACACAGCATGTCTCGCCCCGCTCACACTCCCAAGCTTTGCCTCTGGTCTCATGGCTTTGCCTCTGGTCTACCAAAGAACGGAGAAAGGCCCTCATAACCAGTGACTCCTCATCTGCTGTGAGTCCAGTTTTTAAAAATGAAATGTACACTATAAATGTTGTAAATCAGGGGTCCCCAACCTTTTGCAGCCTGCACACCCCTTTGGAATTCTGTGATGGGTGCAGCAACAAAAGGGGTTTCTGCAGAAGGAACAGCCAGGCACAAAATGGCTGCCGCACGAGGCAGAGGCAGGCACAACATGGCTGACCCTTCGTGATAAATGGGAAATCTGTTTTCTACCAGAACAAGGAAATGAGCTAAGAGAATGTGGTGGTTGGCTAGGGTCGAACAAGATAAGTCTGGCTGAGACAAGTTGAACTGAGTAACTTGGCTCAAGGGCAAGGCTTGCATCAGATTGTACGCATTGAGCATGCTTAATGAGCTAATGCCTATTAACTTCTCCTCCTGCTCTGAAGACAAACCTCATTTTAATGTACATGTATGTGGAATTTGGGCGGGGGTACATATTAAGGAGAAACATGTAAATAGGAGGACTGGAAAGTTGTGACTTTAAGTACTCTTATCCAAAGGGGGAAACAGAGAGGGTGTGCCAAATTCGGGAGAAGGGAATAAACATGCTGTGGATATACTGTTTCAGCTAAGTCTGCCCATGTAAGGACAGGCCCCCTTTCTTTGCAAATAAGGCTACTTAGAATTCTCTTCTGTTGGCTTGATATTTGGTAACAAGATATTGGGCACCACCCCATGAGGCAGAGCCAGGCACAAAATTGCTGTGGCAGCTGACCTTCAGTCACACAGCGAAGATCCTTGTGCTGTAGTAACAGCAGCTGCCACAGCAAAGTTTTTAAAAATCTGCATGGTCAATCAAATCTCCAGTGGCCAATCAGAAGCCCTGCAAAGCTAAATCCCCACCTACTTTCCACAGGGATCCGCTTGCGCACAGCCAGACGCTCAATCCGCCGCTGCGTCTCGGCCACGCTGAAAAGGACGCCGTAGACGTACTGCCGCGCAGCCCGGAAAAGGACAGCCGCGGGGGGCAGCTCGTTGTTGCACTCGTCCTCGATGCACACAGGGATCTTTATCTCGCCCTGGAGAGGAGTGAAGGGAGGGAGCCAATCCACAAGGGCTGCTTCATAAACCACCTAAGACTCCCCCGAGAGAGTCGGCATCGTTTGGAACCTTCCCTGCTCACCTTGGTCAGGACGTGGTAGATGAAAGGATACATCAGCCCCCGGCGGTGCCTGTGTTCGGCCACGCGGAGCACTTCAGGGGCAACGGCTGGCAGGGGTGGGGTGGTGATGTCCATATGGTTGCGGGTCGCCATGGAGAGCAACGAGGGGATGTGGGCCTCGGGCCCACTGAGGTTCCTACCTGAGCTGCCAGAGCCGCTGGGCGGCTGCCCCCACCCCTGGCTCATCAGCTTTTCACCCCCAGGATCCTCCCAGCCAGACTTGCGGGATGCTGCTTCAGACACGTGGCTGGAAGAACAAAAGGAAAGGGGATGCACAAGCTGCTCTGCTTCTCGGAGGAAACGTAAGCCCGGTGTCCCTTTCCCTCTCCCTCCCCCCTCTCACCTATGGTAAGTCTTCAGTCTACTAACACTGGCTTGCACACCCTCTAGATTGGGGCCCTTTGTGAATCTGCAGGCCACTTTGGGATTTCAACAGGGGTGGTGAGTGCCTCCTCGAAATGGCTTCCACAGGAAAGCAGAGCCAAATCTACAATGGCTGCCTTAGGAGGAAGAGTCAAACAGATGCCTCCTTCCTCACGCCTTCCAGGAAGAAGGAAGTCCCAAAGCAGAAGGAGAACTACACAGGGGCGAAGGAAGGTTCAATTGTTTTCTGGTCCTCATCCTCCAGTGGAAAACCTGTTAACTTGGATGAGGGAAGTCAATAATAACCGCTGCCTTACAATGGCTGGCCCCATACGACATCCTGAAAAGCTCAGTGGTGAGAAGGGGAGTACTGGCAGGTGCCACAGTGCTGTTTGTTGGTCACCATGTTGGGGAACCCTGACCTAGATGATGCTGTCTATCACACACCACTCTTAAAGCTGAGAAAAGCGATGGACTGGCTCCCTGCTCACTCCACCCACAAACGGTATTGCTGACATCCCACAGCTGACCTTGCGTATCTCAGAAACCCTCCTGGGCCCCACTCACTTGGCACTGGCTCCATTGTGTTCTTCCCCATCTGAGGAGGAGGAGGGCGAAGACCCGGGTCCGGACGACGGAGAAGGTCGGGAGCTCAGGTGGTGGTTGGGGAACTTGGGAGGGCAGCAGTCGTAAGACATGGGCCAATTGTTGTAGTGTCCACCCTTCAAAGCAGGGTCCTCGTGGAAGGGGGCTGCGTCCGTCAGGCCGTGAGGAGAGAAGAGAAAATTGGAGCCGGGGCCAGGAAGAAAAGATGAGGAAGTGCCAACGCCGCCATGTGGGGCAGGTGGTTGGTACTGCATCTTTGGCCCTACCTGGGGTGCAAACTGGAGACAGAAGCAAAGAGAAGTAGGGGTGGATACTGTGGTCATGGCAACTTCTCAAGGACTTCTAGTGGAGGCCCAGGTGGGGATGCCCGAGCTCAGCAGGGAAGACCATGCTCTTGAGTGCAGATGGTCCCAGGTTCATTCCCTTCCCCACACAGTTGAAAAGAATTCAGACAGACCTCTAGCCTGAGCTTCTGCATTGCCTCTGCTACAGTCTCTGTACACAGCATGGGGACTAATGGGTCTGGACTATACAGCAGCATTGTATGCTCCCCTGCTATACCAATCTTGTACACCTGAATCCAGTAGCACCCAATCCCATAGCACAATGAAATAAGCACCACTGAAACGAAATTCACATTCTTTGCAGCACACTTTGGCTGAGGTGAGGATGAGGAGAGCAAGACCATTCCTCGACCATCTGGTACTCCTCTCCCAAACAGGATCAATCACTACAAAATGCTATTCGTCCGTGTATACGGCCCGTGCCAAATGCGCAAAATTTGGTTTTCCTTTAGCCGATCAACACATTATACAGGAGGACATCAGTGAAGGCCTTAAAATTCTGGACTGTCCCTCTTGAGATCACAGAGAGTTGGAGCCAGACAGATTTCTGGAATTCCTGCAGGTAGCAAAGCAGAAATCAAAATGGGGGTTGTCTGTTATGGGACTCATGTTAGGGGAGCACTTGAGTGAATGTCCCTCATCTCCACTGCGGCTGAAGTGGCAGGATACGACAGCTCCAGCTTACCATTTTACTCTGCTCAGCCCCTCCTTGGGGTTTGGGCCTGCAAGGAGCAGCAAGGCCTTATTTCCAACATGCCCACGATACACGCAGCAACAGCCGGAGGCCAGCCTGGGTACTTACCACGGCCTTCCCTGAAGCAAGAGGGACCATTGGATTGCGGTTCATCGGTGCCGGCCCTCCAAAGTGGTTGGGCCCAAAGCCTGGGACTGAAACAAAGATTTGGCATCTCATTATACGGAGGATGTGCTCGGAATTCCGGAATAACTTTGGTGGGGCGGCTAAAAGGACTGAGTGGGGATACCTCTCAGCCGCACAAGTGGGGATATGTTTGGCAAGAGGCTTTGGGCTGATGCTCTGAAGCACGGCCACTCCGGTCTCCTCTAAATCAGTGGGGTTCGCCCTACCAATGGGCACAAGCTTGGACAGCCCTTTGTACGCCAAAGGCCTTGCCAGGAATCTCAGTTGCCAACAGTGGGGAATTTTAATTTGAAGAGTTTTCCCCTCTGGCTGTTGTGGGTTTTCTGGGCTGTGTGGCCGTGGTCCGGTAGTTTTTGCTCTTAATGTATTGTCGAAGGCTTTCACGGCTGGATTCAACTGGTTCTGGTGGGTTTTCCGGGTTGTGTGGCCATGGTCTGGTGGATCTTGTTCCAACCGGTGAAATGGTAGGAACAAGATCCACCAGACCACGGCCACACAGCCTGGAAAACCCACCAGAACCATTTGCTCTTAATGTTTTGCCTGCCTCCATGGCTGGCATCTTCAGAGGCATGTAAACGGTGGCATGCCTCTGAAGATGCCAGTCATAGATGTGGGTGAAACATTAGGAGCAAAAACTACCAGACCACAGCCACGCAGCCTGGAAAACCCACCCCCTCTAGTTGGTTTTGACCTTCGACAATGCTGTTTTTTTGCTTGGAGAACTCCTCGTTCCCTATATGGTTTTTGGCTGTGAAACACAAAAAACACAAAGCACATTTTGAAAGTTTTTTTGGGAAGTGCGAGCAGGAACACAGAAAGTTTTCCTTCTGTCGGTCTTAGTCAGGGAATAGAAAATGTGGTCAGATCACAAATTAGGCAAAGACCTCTCGCAGTCTTCAAGGGGAGAAGAAGAAGAGTTTAGATTCATACCTCCCCCCCTTTCTCTCCTATAAGGAGACTCAAAGGGGCTTACAATCTCCTTTTTCTCTCCCCCCCACACAATAAACACCCTGTGAGGTGGGTGGGGCTGAGAGAGCTCTGAAGAGCTATGACTAGCCCAAGGTCACCCAGTTGGTGTGTGTTGCACAGGCTAATCTAGTTCCCCAGATAAGCCGCCACAGCTCAAGTGGCAGAGCGGGGAATCAAACCCGGTTCTCCAGATGAGAGTGCACCTGCTCTTAACCACTACTCCACTGCTGCTGCTCACAAGAGTTGGGAGATCCAACTCTTCAGGCTGCTGCTGAATTAGTGCGCGCCCTCAGTTCCACTTGGAAGGAGGAAAAGGAGAGGCAACTAAGGGGTTTTCCCAGCAAGGAAAAGCACCATTTCCCCTTCCCCTCCTACTGTAACGGAGCTCTCTGCAAGATGTCCTGGCAGAACTCAGGAGAAAAACCAGCTGGGTCCAATACACTCCTGTGGGCCCCCTCAAGAACTGAAGACAAACCAAAAGGCAACTGGGCCCACTGACACTGAGGAGCCTCTCACTGAAGAGCCCCCGATGGTCATTTCTGGATCCCACGGGACCCACGGGACCCAGTCTATGTGTCTGAAAGATTTGCTGGCAGAAAGTCTTTTTGGGAACAAAGTAGGAATGTTCCAGTATACTCCAATCTTGTCTGATTTCCTGGCTGCAAATGTAGTTTTCTAGCGATTTCCACTTCTCCCACTAAGAGGCAGAGAGGCAATGCGAACTGAGCGAATGTGGTGGAGTTGATAGACTGGGGACTTAAACCCTGAGCATCCCAGGTTTGAATCCCCACTTCACCCACAGAAGCTCGCTGAGTGACCTTGGGCCTGTCCCAAATCCTTAGCTTGGCCTACTTCACAAAATTGTTGTTGGGAGAGAAGGGAGGAGGGAACAACAATGTTCTAAGCTGCTCTGAGTCCCAACTGGGGGGGAAAGCGGGATATAAATGCAAAATGCACGAAATTCTACTAACAATAGAGAAAGAAGTTCTCTAGGTCAGGGGTGAGTAGACCACAAACTACCAGCAGAACTATTTAGCCTATTTTTGCTGCCCCTAAGTGCCTCTGACGGGCGGGATTCTTGCAAAGAATGCTGGATGAAGCAGACCTGATCCAGGTAATGGCTCATGTTCTCAAGGCAAGAGTGCACACTCAGGAGGACTGAACACAGTTGAACATCTTAACTACTAGGAGATCTTGAGCGTGAACCCTTAAACACATGGATGCACCCAGGGGGCAACCAGTTATTAAGATCACTTTACAGGGAGAATGCTGGATGTGGAAAGAGTTCCACAATACTGCCAGAATTCAAGCCCAGGACCCAGGTGCCTCAGTGCCTTTAGCACATGGACCCAAGGAGAAGTCCAACAGAAGGAGCTTCCAATTTCTTACAGCGCTGTGATGGGAGAAGCCACCCGCACACCTCCTAGGCATACAGCTTACAAAAGGCACCAAAGCCCTCTTTAGACTCAGAAGTGGTGGCTCTGGAGGTCAAGTCCAGATCTGACCTCTCCCAGCTGAGGGCCCTGTGGTTTTACCAGGCAGGGCCTCCTCCTTGGACAGCGGGAAAAAACGCGGTTGAGAGAGAGGTGAAGTTGACCAGCGTCTCCTGGATACTTACGAACATATGGGGACTGGCCCACCAGTGTAGGGGGTGCCTTCACGGCCACTGAGTAATATTCTACGGCCTTCTTAAAACGCTCAATTTTATCTTCGGTCCTGGACTGAGGAAATCAAAGAAAAAGGCAGGAAATTATCAGGGTACAGACAAGAGTGCAGCCAGTCACCATTTCCAGAGACAGCGTGGTGTAGAGGTTAGAGTGTCAGGCTAAAATCTGGGAGACCCAGGTTCGAATTCCCAGTCTGCCATGGAAGCTCGCTGGGTGACCTTGGACCAGTCACACCCTCTCAGCCTAACCTACCTCACAGGGTTGTTGTGAGGATAAAATGAAGGCAAGGAGAATAATGTAAGCGGCTTTAGGTTCCCATTGGGGAGAAAGGCAGGGTATAAATGAATTAAAATTAACAATTAATAAATTTGCCACAACAGCAAAGGCACTGCATTTGGAAATCATACCAAACATTATCCAACCATGTCTCTTCCCAAAGCAACCACCTGCCAGGCACAGAACTGCCACAACTTATTGAACATGTGATTATCTGGGCATGGAAGGAAGAGATGCAATGAACCAAGAGCTCACCAACTTCAATGAATTAGCCAGCCCCCCCACCCCCACCCCCCGGATGCTCTCTGCTGCTCTGCCAGTCCCTTCCCCAGATGCTCAGCAGCCCACTCCTCTCCACCCGACCTGGGCACTTCAGGCCAGACCTAATGTTCAGGACCTACCAAAATCGCAATGCAGGTTTTCTGGGAGAGATGGCAATCTCATCCCATTCACCACTGATTTTCATCTCACCTGGGAGTGTTTGAAGACATCTCTCCCGATCACATCCAAGTTGGAGGGATTTTTGATGGAGCCGACGTATTCGGAAACAGCCTTGATGACCACGTCACACGGGGGCAGGACCAGCTGGTGGGCACGGACCTGGAAGAAGTGTACCACGGCACTTAAGCAAAGCCCGAGATGGGTATGACAAGCAGTGGCAACGTATCTGTACTCGGCACAGCCGTAAGCGCACAGTTTCAATGGGTATTTGCTCTGGTGAATGCATGAAGCATTAAGGGGAGATGCACGTCTCCAGGTAGGTGGGTATACGTGGCAGGTATGTGCCGGAAAACTGTTATCCCAGCACAACACCAGCACACATCTGAAGGTGCAAAAACTCCTCTGTGCTGCATACCAGTGTCTGTCAGATTCCCTGTTCAGACAATAAATCACTTGATTGGTTCAAGGCTTTTATTGAAGACATGTCAGGAACATGGAAAGAGAATTCTGGTGAAAACCGTGCCAAACTCTTGATAATATGAGTGTGAGATCCCCACCCCCTCGTGAGAAGCAGACATTTCACATCGTCCGGCCTGGAGTCTCTTCCCAGCTGCAGAACTCCAAGGCCAGAAGTGATAAAACTGCACCTGCAAAAGCGAAAGCGATCTTCCCCCACGGCACCATCATGAGCCCTTCGGGGGTAGGGCAGTCTATTAAATCTAAATAACAACAACAATAATAATAAACCACTCTGCTCTGTACACATTATTCGTCGATACATCACACAGTCCTAGACGCCTGGGTAGGGTCCGACATGTGATTTAATACAAAATCCAGCATAGTGATCTTGTTTGCTGTGGATTACTGTTTTTGTATTAATACAATCATCATCATCATCATCATCGGTGCTCAAGGAGAAATCCCAAGAAACATTGAAAAGCATCTGAAAAGCCTGAACTTGGACAGAACATCAGTCCACCTGCTGCAGAAAGCAGCACTTCTAGGAACTGCACATATTCTACGCAAATACCTCTAATATCTTAGGTCCTTGGGAAGGACTCGATATTCAGAGAATTCCAGACATTTGTGCTGTGTTGTTATGTGTATAATGATGATGATGATGATGATGATGATGATAATAATGATAATAATAATAATAATCAGACCCCCCCACTGGGTGCCGCCTTGTCATTGGCGGGGGGCTTAAGTGCTTCTGTGATGTTGAGAGCTGTGCTGGCGGTAGTGCAAACTAACATAAGAACATAAGAACAAGCCAGCTGGATCAGACCAGAGTACATCTAGTCCAGCTCTCTGCTACTCGCAGTGGCCCACCAGGTGCCTTTGGGGGCTCACATGCAGGATGTGAGAGCAATGGCCTTCTGTGGCTTTTGCTCCCGAGCACCTAACCTGTTAAGGCATTTGAAATCTCAGATCAAAGCAGGTTCAACCATGCCAGAGTGGTCTCAATTGAGGAGCAGGACTAAGTGCACCCAACCCATTAAAATATGGTGAAACAAATTCAAAAGAAGTCTATACTGGCTCAGTCATCGCCCAGGATAATAAGGACCGCGGCGGGTGGTGGTGAACCTGGGCATCTGTCGACAAGTGGGCTACAGGAACCAGGACCCATTGCTGAGCAACCAGGGCATGGGCCTGCAGGGCAACTGGAAGCAAAATAACTACAAAAGCGGCAGAAATTTTCAACGTCAGAGATTCGAACTGTCATGAACTGCTACCATAAATCGGAACCCCAAAAGCATGGCTACCAAAAACAGATGTACCGGCTGTGGAAACTCGAATATCCAGATTCTGAGACTTGCTGCCCAGAGGCGATTCATAACCAGGAACAAGGTGTTCAGTGAAGTCGAATTTAAAAAAATAAGGAAAAATCACGAAACAGTAGAACAGGCAACTGTGGAGACAGTTGTAGAAGCTCTAACAATATCTGAGCCCAGTGAACATTTTGAGCCAGAAGAAAATGCAGGAATTTTGCATGAAAAACCTATGGCCATTGTTCATACACATTGACCACAAGGCAACAAGAACTTAAAGAGAAAATTTTGACCTATGCTGCATCAAAGGAAGAAAGGCAAAGACTGCCAACATTGAAAACAGTACCAAGAAAACATCTGGCACTCCTAATGGAAGATGCGAATGCTGCACTCGCAACTGTCCAGATAACATCAATGGAAGAAACTAATCAGCTTGCATACAGTACAGCAGTGATTGTAACACAAGAATTGGGGATACAAAAACTGAAGCCTGCAAGAAAAATGACTGGAAAACCAAAATGGAAAATCAGGTTGGAGTTAAAAATCAAGAGCCTACGATCAGATGCAAGCAATCTGAAGAACATGAAGGAACAAAAACTGAAAAATGTCAAAATAAAGAATAACCTGATTAAAAAAATACTGGCTGAACACAAGAAAAATTGAAGAAGCACTTGAAATCGTGAAACAACAAATCACAGCAACAGCCAGAAAAATTGAACGATATGAAGCTAGAGTCATCCAGTACAAACAAAACCAACTTTTCCAATCTGATCAAAGGTGGTTCCATCAGAGTCTGAATCAGCAGGCGGCTGTGCAGAAAGAAAAACCAGAAAAAACAGCTACAAATACATTCTGGAAAGATTTGTGGGAAACAGAAAAAGGCTACGACAAAAATGCCGGGTGGATAAAAGACTTTGAAAATAAAATTTTCCACTGAAACACTGTTCCTGAAAGCTGCATTGGCGGCAACGCCCCTAAATGAGTGGGCCGTGATGCCTGACATTTGATGGCCCAAATTGGGACTTGACACATTGATGAAAAGGGAATCTGTTCTTATGATGAAGGCTTTTAGTGCCCTCCGTGCATCCAAATTGTGCCAGAGTTTTTCGGTCGGTCGAGATGGTTTCTGATAAAAACTCGGAATGACAATTTCTTGTCTGATATGACAAGCAGAGCTAGCCTTGGATTTGAAGGTGAGATCAGTGCGCAGGACGACCCAGTTGGGATGGAAAACACAGAGGTTCGAGTTGACCAATAGAACCCTGAGCTCTGATACGCGTCTGGCAGATATGATTGTCACTAGAAACAGAGTCTTCATACACAACCACTTTAGTGGATCGTCTGTACTGGATCGAAAGGTGTCTTTGAGAGCACTGATAGAACAGTGTGAAGCCGCCAGGATGGGAATCTGTGGATTGTCACGGGTTGAATTTGGCGAACTCCACGAAGGAAACACACCACCTGGATGGCGAGAGGCTGGAATCCCCTGGAATGTGGGCCAAACTGTGGATAAAACTGCCACTTGTCTTCTCTGGAGCTCTTCAACCCCATTTCAAACCCGTGTTGTAGGAATTCTAACACAGCGAACAATTGCGGAGCGATGGGATCTATGTCTGAATCAGCAACAGCCAGAAATTTGTTGCTGACCAGGACACGAATGCTTTCCATGCAGCATTATAGATTCAAATTGTCACTGGTCTCCTAGAGCAGTGGTTCTCAACCTGGGGGTCGGGACCCCTTTGGGGGTCGAACGACCCTTTCACAGGGGTCGCCTAAGACTCTCTGCATCAGTGTTCTTCATCTGTAAAATGGATAAATGTTAGGGTTGGGGGTCACCACAACATGAGGAACTGTATTAAAGGGTCGCAGCATTAGGAAGGTTGAGAACCACTGTCCTAGAGGCTAGAAGTGTATCTGTCACTTGGTCAGAATAGCCCTTCTTTCTTAGTGTGTCCCTTTCAACCGCCATGCAGTCAACTGGAACCACTCTGTACGTTGATGGGATATAGGTCTCTGAAGGAGTAGATCTTGTCTCTGAGGTAGATGAGAAGGTGGTTGGATTGCCAACTCCTGGATCACAGAAAACCAGGGGTGTCTGGGCCAAAAGGGAGCGATTAGAATTACCTCGGCCCGAGTTGCCATGACCTTCTTCAGGAACTTCGATAGAATCGTATCGGCGGGAAGGCGTACAGGAGCCTCTGAGGCCACGGGGCTGTTAGTGCGTCTGTACCGTAGGCTTTTCTGTCGAAGAAGCGAGAGATGTACACTGGGACCTGGTTGTTGTCTGCGGTGGCGAACAAATTCATTATTGGCAGGCCCGAATTCCTGAACCACTGATTGGAAGACATCCCTGTTCAGCATCCACTCCTTCTGACGACTCAGCCAGTCCGCCACGACATTCAGCTTGCCCTGAATGTGTTCCGATTGTAGTGATAGAAGGTTCGCTTCTGCCCAGGTCAAGATTTTGTGGACCTCCTTCTGTAGCCTTGAGGACCTCGTGCCGCCCTGGTGGTTTATATATGCTTTTGCAACAATGTTGTCTGTCCTTATCAAGATGTGTCATTGGTAGATGGTGGGTTGAAACTTCTGAAGAGCTAGGAACACTGCTCGGATCTTGAGAAGATTGATGGGTAAGTGGGACTCCTGCGCTGACCACTCTCCCTGAACGAAGTTCCCTTCCAGGGTGGCTCCCCACCCGGAGAGGCTGGCATCCATAAAGATCTGTGGACGAACTGGTAAGAGATACGCCTTGCCTTGAGACAAGTGATGTCTGGACATCCACCACAGAAGATCTGACTTCAGGTGATTGGGAATGGTCAGCGTGTGATCGTGCCTCTGTATAATGTCCATCTGATAGAGTCTCAGAAATTGTTGCAACACCCTGGCATGCATTCTCCCCCACTGCACTAGGTCGAAAGTCGCTATGAGAAGGCCGAGAAGGCTGGTTAGTTGAAGGAGCTGAAAGGTCCTGCTGTGTCGAACTGCTGCTACTGTTCTCTGTATTTTGATGATTTTCTCGTTGCTCAGATAAAGAAAGTTGTCCAATGTGGAGATCATGGCTCCCAGGTGTTCCATCTTTGTCTTGGGTACCAATGAACTCTTTTCTAACTTTATGACAAACCTGTGGGTCTGGAATACCAAGATGACTGTCTGAATGTCTTTCAACGCCTGAGCTCTGGACCTGGATCTGATAAGGACATCATCCAGATAGGGGTGTAGGTGAATCCCATGCTGTCTGAGCCATATTACTGGTGCAAGCAGGACTTTGGAGAATACTCGAGGCACAGTTGCCAGGCTGAATGGCAAGGCCCAATATTGGAAATGCTGATTGTTGACCGCAAAGCAGAGGAATTTTCGATGTGCCAGATGGATCATGATGTGGAGATATGCCTCCATGACATCCAGGGATGAAAGGAGGTCTTGGTGTCTGAGGGCTTCTGCGATTGTTCTCAAAGTTTCCATCCTGAATTTGCGCAGTCTGGTATGACGGTTGACATAGCACAAATTCAGGATGGCATATCAGTTTCCATTCCTCTTGGGAACGATGAAAAATGAGAATAAACTCCTGATTTCTTCTCGTTCTCCGGCACCGCCTCTATGGCACGAATGTCGATGAGATGTTGGATTGCTTCCTTTGTTCTATATGCTTTTCCTGGTTGTTTTGACAGAGGTGACAAGAGGAAATGGGGTTTTGGGAACCGATCGAACTCGATAGAGTATCCTTGAGACACCACCTCCCGTGTCCAGTCATCCACATGGTCGCCCATCCATACCTTGTGGAAGTTGGAGGTGGCCTCCTACTGGAATGTCTGTGTAGTCAGGCTCTGGTGGGCTTGCCAGCTGCGGAGAACTTACCGCCACTACCATAGGGACAAAAGGAGGACCGGCCATGAAAGGACTGTTGATTTTGCCACTGTTGTCTGTCACCCCAGGAAGGGCGTCTCGTGTCTCTATTGAATCTAGCAAGGGTACGCTGAGAACGAAATGTGGTTCTATTTTGTTGTTGTGGTGAGATGGTTCTGACGCTCTTGGGGAGGGACTCTTTCCCCCAACTGTAGACACTGAGCCCTCATATGTCATTCCTCCCAGATCTATTTCCAAACACATTCTATAACCTAACACCTTTCAGAGCTGTGGATGGCCCCTGGGTCTAGTCCATAACTAAATCCCTGGTCAAATACGGTCCAACCCGTGTCTTTCTGGAACTAAGAATGGAGCTCCTGCCATCAGGGCTGAAGTCGCCCCCTACACCAGGGGTGCCCAACCTTTTGGAGTCTGCCGACACCTTCAGAATTCTGAAAGAAAAGGTGGATGAAGCCACAAAATGGCTGCTGCAGCTTATCTTCCATCACAAAGTAAAGATTCTTGTGCTGTGGTGGCCCCTTCTGCCAAACTGATGGGGTTTGTTTTTTTTAAAAAAGCACAACTTATCTTATCTACTGTGGCTAATCAGAAGCCATGCTGAGCAAAAGCCCTACCTGGCCCCACTTACTTAAAAGTAAAACCTTGGTGGGTACCAGGAAAAATGTTAGTGGGCGCCATAGTGGCTTCAGACACCATGCTAGGGATCTGTGCCCTACACCATCTCTTTAAATCAGAGCCCATTCCTTTCGCAGAGCTGGCCACAGAACTTCAGTGCGCTGTCTCACTTTCCACTGGCAACCCACTCCCACATATGATGGGAACAAAAAAGTTGGAGGGCTGGTCCCTACCCTCCCGGTCTTTTTTCTGCAGGACAAGAATCTGCTTTCTCCTCCCGCACTCCTGAAGAATGGCATGCCCTTCAAGCCGGTGCCTCCTGCCCCAAAACCATTTAGACAGAATGGGGGATGAAAGCATTACCTTGAGTGAAGCCAGTGGGTGGTCGGGTCCAAGCAGGCTCCAGTGGAAAGCAGCCAGGTCCTCGTCTGGAAGGATGTGGTTCCCTGAGAGTGAGAAGATAAGGGAATTGGTGCCAACCGACAACAGTGGGATGGAAACACAACTGAGACACACGGAAGCCCTCATTGTCACACACCCTGCTAGAACACAGAGCGAAGCTTGACCCTTCTGTACCCAAGACCACACCAATCACAGCTTGCATTCATAAAAATATTAAGCCGCAGCAAAAGTTGATGGAGAGTTGTCAAACATGACAACTCTCCTATCAAAGCAGCAGCAATAAAATCAGCAGTTAAGAAATGAAATATTTTTTAAAAAGTTTAGCAGCATTCCAGATTAACATAACTGGCACTTGGTAAAAAAAGGCATACCAAGATGCAGGATACTTTCCTTAGGATTATGCCCATCATCTCCATGTGCCCCAAAATCTGGACCCTTCTAAACAGAGACTGCATCTTGTGACACTTGAAATTCTCCATATTATATGTATTTGAATATATTTACTTCGTTTGCATGTGTTGTTCTGATTGAAACCAAGCATGAGAAGGTCCAGCATCCACGAGGATGGACGTAAACACACACACAGAGAGAGAGACAGGCGTGAGTGTTTAACCTCTCACTCAAGGAGGGCGACACGATGCCCAAGTGAAATCTTCGCTCGGCCAGTCCTTGTTCAACTATTTCTTGGAGCAGACGACCCATAAACTCCAGCAGGGGCATATCTAGGAGAAACTGTGCCCAGGGACAAGCACTGAACTTGTGTCCATTGACCGCCTGTAGCTTTTTGTGCACCCCCAGTCGTCTTTCCTACGAAGACGCCTTACCTGACGCAGCTCAGCTGCCCCAACTCTTTGCAGGAGGTGTTGGGTGGGAGGCTGCCGGTGGCAGTAGAGGCAGAGACGGACAGGCCCAGCAGCAGCAGCGCCAACCCAGCAGAAGAAATGCACCCCCCCCCCGACTGCCCTGCCATGCCCTCCCCGGGGAGGCAAGAAAGCAGGCTGCAACAGAGGAGAAGGAACAGGAATGGTGCCTCTTCCCTCCTGCTAGCCTGGTCTAGCAGGCCTCCCCCCCCACCGCCTCCTCTTCCCCTGTTGGACCGTCTGCTCATGTGGGGGGTTGGGGGAAGGAGGTGTTTTATTATTATTATTATTATTTATTTATTTATTTAATTTGTATACCGTCCAATCCCCGAAGGGCTCCGGGCGGTGAACAACATTCACTACAACATCAACAGGAGCGGTCGTACAAATATAAACACATAGGCTCCATCCCATAAAATAGCTTAAAACTCATAAAACAGCAAAAAACCATAATACATAATGTTAGGCGCCCCACCCCAACTTAAAACCTACCCCCATAGATGGCAGGACCCCTCAATATGAGGGGACCCTGATGTAACTGCCCTAGGGGCAGGGCAGTAAGGGGGCACCATGTCAGCAGCTGGACACTCCAAAATCCGGGTGGAACAACACAGTCTTACAGGCCCTGGCGAACTCACCCAGAACTCAAGCAGGGCCCGGACAGCTGGAGGAAGGGTGTTCCACCAGGCCGGGGCCAGTGCCGTAAAGGTCCTGGGTCGCGTGGAGGCTACAGCCGCATCATAGAGGGGTCGGGGGCCACCAGTAAGCTGGCTCTCTTAGAGCGCAGAGCTCTGAAGTCAACGATATGGGGTGATGCGCGTCCCGAATGTACGAGGGTCCCAGGTCGCGCAAAGCCTTAAAGGTCAAAACCCACACCCGAAGATGAGATTCGGAATTCAACCGGGAGCCAATGCAGCTGTCGCAACACAGGCTGGATGTGTTCTCTGAAGGCGCCTCCTGTGAGCATGCATGTGCTGCCGCATGTTGGACCAGCTTTAACTTCCTAATCAAACGCAAGGGAAGGCCGGCTGCATAGCCAGTTACAATAGTCCAGCTCTGGAGGTGACCGCTGCATGGACTGGCTGGTGGCTGTGATCCGCCTGGGAGAGGAAGGGAGCCAACCGGCCGGCCTGGCGAAGATGGAAAAATGCAGTCCGGGCTGCTGGGCCACCTGGGTCTCCATTGAGAGAGATCAATCCAGGTGGACCCCCAGATTGCGAACAGAGGGGGTCGGCGCCAACGAGACCCCCTCCCACACCGGGCGGCTGGAAATCCCTAACCTCACCCCCCCGCGTCTAGCCAGAGGATCTCCGTCTTTCATGGATTCAGTTGCAACCTGCTCTGCCGCGAACTAACCAGCTACCGCTTCCAAACAATGCTTGAGAGTTTAGGGGCGTAAACCGCTTCCCCTCCATCAACAGAATCGAGCTGAGTGTCATCAGCATATTGATGACAGATCGAAATAAAAGCTCCGCACCAAACTGAGCAAGTGGTCGTGATATAGATGTTAAATAATAGCGGGGATAGTAGCGCTCCCTGCGGCAATACTCCTCGACTGAAGTGGGCACCTCCGGGAGGCTTCATCCCCGCACTAATAATTTGCTGACTCCGGGTCCCGGAGAAACGAGGCAATCCACTGAAGGACAGTGCCCCGCATTCTCGAAGCTGCCAGGCGGTGGGTCAAAAGGTCGCAATATCGAACATATCAAACGCCAAGTGTAAGATCTAACAAAACCAGCAGCTCCGATCCGCCTCGGTCGAAGTTGCATACGGAGCGTGTCTGTGATGGCGACAAGAGCCGTCTCACCATGCCCAGCACGGAAGCCGGACTGGAAGGGGTCGAAAGCCGATGCGTCATCCAGGAAACCCTGAAGCTGCTCCAACACCACTCTCTCAATTACCTTCCCCAGAAACGAAAAGATCTCGAGACGGGGCGGTAATTGGCCAGATCACCTGGATCTAAAGATGGTCTTTTCAAGAGTATGGACCACTGCCTCCTTCAACCCATCCGGAAAGACCCCTTGCTCAAGGGTTTTCATTGATGATGTTCAACAGATGGGGTCAGAGTTCACCGGCAAGCTTTTGTATTGTGGAGGGGCACGGATCCAGAGGACAGGTAGTAGGTCTAATAGCAGCCAAGGCCCTGTCAACAGCGGCTACTGAGGAGCAGGGAGAACTGGGCCAAACTTAGTCTCGGTTGACGGCAAGGGAGCCTCCCCAGTTCACTAATTGTAGATAACGCGGGCGGAAGGTCCCGGCTAAGCAACGTGAATCCTTTATCTGCAAAAAAGCTCATGAATGCCTTCACAGCTAATAGCCAATCGATGATTTGCAGACCCTTCCGATAAGGAGGTCAAAGACCTAATTATACGAAATAATTAAGTGCTCGGCGGGAGCTAGCAGATCTAAGAGAGGAGGAGAAGAAAGCCCTCTTCGCCTTCTTTGAGCTACGGTCTTCATATCGGCCTTCATAAACGCCCTATAAGATGTTCGCGCAGCGCGGCCACGCAGATTTCCGCCACACTCGCTTCTAGTCGCCTAAGCATCCGTTTCATATGGCGCACCTCCTCGGCATACCAAGGAGCCTGCCGAACCCGGGCGCGAAGAGGACGCTGAGCAACAATCTCGATGGCATCGGAGAGCCGGGAGTTCCTTCCAGTCCTCCACCTGCTCATCGAAAGTGTGCCGGGCGGTTCAGGGTCCCCGCAGAGCATTCACAGGAAACCAATCGGATCCATAAGTCTCCGCTGGCTGGCATAAATCAGCCCCTCGCTTAGACGGGTTTGGCGCGGCAGGGCCATCCGAACCTTCAATGCGTAATGGTCAGACCATGGCATTCTATCCGTAGAGGATATGACCATATTAACTCCCCAAACCAAAGACCAAATCCAGCGTGTGGCCGGCCTCATGAGTGGGGCCAGAATCCTGGATAAGGAGAGGCCTAGTGCCGCCATATGGATGATACTCAGGTCCAAGAGTTATTTCAGCATATGAGGCGGTGTCGGCATGGACATTAAAGTCCCCCAGAACAATAAGACTGGGGAACCGCAATGCCCAGTCCGGCCACCACCTCCAGCAGCCGCAGCAGGTTGTCCTCTGGTGCGCTTAGGGCGCATCGGGTACACCAGGAGGACCACCTGACTTTCCACGGCCAACCACTCTAGGCTTCCATTACACACTCCATGCCGGCAATCTCTGGGATGGGGGTCACTCTGAAGGGAATGGAATCACGGATGAACATCGCCACACCTCCCCCCCGAAGCCCTGTGTTCGTGGCTGGTGGAGGCACGCCAACCCGGCATGGCGTGACTACCTAAGGCGACGGTTTCACCCTCACGCACTCCAGGTTTCCCCAGTGATACAAGCCAGGTCCATCTGTTGGGCTTCGAGATAATCTTTAGCACAGCGGCTTATTGTTGATGGACCTGGCATTGATCAGCACTGAAGCGACGGGCAGAGTAACTCTGAACTCTGCCACCGCTGCCTCTTGGGATAGGGTCGGAGGTCAGAAGGCTTAACGAGCATGACCGTGATTCTGTTCGCCTTCTATCATATGGCCGCCGCCTACCGCTATATCTACCCCGTCCCATCAATACCGGGATCCCCTGCCCCAAAGTAGGTGCCCCCATTGTTCAGCCGCTCTCCCCAAAACCTATAGCCTCGCTAACTACTACCACACCAAGCAGGCAGACCAACAGGAGGGTCTGTCCCAGGCAGGGCTGAGCAGGCTGGCTGCCTTGGGCTGCTGGTGGAACTCCTGTTGTAGCTGCCAGGCCCCACCCCCCGGCAGGTGTTCCCACGGGGTGGGTGGGGAAGGACTCTCACTCCTTCCCAGTGGCAGCAGGCGGCAGCTCACCCGGTGGACTTCTGCTTGGCAGGCAGGCAGGCAGGCAGACCAACAGGAGGGTCTGTCCCAGGCAGGGCTGAACAGGCTGGCTGCCTTGGGCTGCTGGTGGAACTCCTGTTGTAGCTGCCAGGCCCCACCCCCTGCAGGTGTTCCCAATGGGGTGGGTGGGGAAGGACTCTCACTCCTTCCCAGTGGCAGCAGGCGGCAGCTCACCCGGTGGACTTCTGCTTGGCAGGCAGGCAGGTGGCGCAGACTGGTGGCACAGTGGGGGAGGGACTGGAGTAGCCCAGTGGTGCCCATATGTGACATGTGAAAGTCACGCCTGAGTCATGTGCCCGCTCTGGCCCCCTCTAGATTCACTATTGAATTCTAGACCTGCTCTAGAGTTCTGCTAGTAGGAGTCTGACATTGATGGGGTTCTTGGGATCTTATCTGATGATCCTCACATATACACCAAGCCCTGCTTGATTTCTTAGACCTTCCTGAGGCCAGGGATTCAGTGGATCAAATGCAGCAACTACCAGCCAAATGCTGCTGTCACATTTCTCTCTTCTCTGGCCAAACTATCCTGAACGGAATTAACCACCTCCTTGGCCAAGTTTGCCTTGCCCCTGATTTTCAAGGTGCACCCCTCTTTTTTTTTTCATGCACTGGAATTCAACAACTGTGTGGCCTCTGCCAAACTGACAAGAACAAACCTTCACAGGACTTCTCTCTAGCGAGTGATACTGGTTAAGAGCGATGGGCTGGGTTTGATTCCCCAATCCTCCAGATGAGCGGCAGGCTCTAATCTGGAGAATCAGGTTTGATTACCTGCTCCTACACATGAAGCCTGCTGGTGATCTTGGGTTAGTCCCAGCTCTCTCAGAACTCTCTCACCCCCATCTACCTCACAAGGTATCTGTTGTGGGGAGAGGAAAGGAAGGAGTTTGTAAGCAGCTTCAAGGCTCCTTGCTGTTGGTATAAATCCAATTTTTTCTTCCTATAATGATCTCACATATATATTAATTACAGCTGTCCTACAAAAATCTCAGGAATGATACACCTCCTTTCTTCTTGCAGATCTTGAATCTCGGAAAGAATTGCCAGATTGCGTGTACTTGCCAGAATTCACTGGGGTATGGTGTCGATTTAGTGATATGTATTTGTTTTTAATATCTCTTCACAGAAGACTGGATGAGGAATGGCACAGCATATCCTGCTCTCGTTAGATCTTGGAAGCTACGCAGGGTCAGCACCTGGATGGGAGACCATGATGGAAGATTCTGCAGAGGAAGGCAATGGCAAAAACCACCTCTGCTTCTCACTTGCCTTGAACATCGCCTGCTGGGATTGCTGTAAGTCACCTGTGACTTAATGCCACACTCAAATCGGAAGACTGTCCATCCATCCATCCATCCGCCCGCCCGCCCGCCCGCCCGCCCGCCCGCCCATCCATCCATCCATCCATCCATCCATCCATCTTCTAGCCTCTCTGTTGATGTATGTTTTATTCTACTTATCCGTG
This sequence comes from Sphaerodactylus townsendi, assembly GCF_021028975.2. Classification (NCBI taxonomy): domain Eukaryota; kingdom Metazoa; phylum Chordata; class Lepidosauria; order Squamata; family Sphaerodactylidae; genus Sphaerodactylus; species Sphaerodactylus townsendi. The sequence continues at coordinate 177,470,854 of NC_059427.1, read as the reverse complement.
ATCATAATAAATTACTGATTGATCGACTGATAGCAGACTTCCTTTACTTTCTGCAGATTCCTCTTTCATTCTTACTTTTCCCCCCTCAATCTCTCCCTGACTCTGATCCGGTAACCTCATTAAATACATTTTTTTGAGCGGCCCCAAGCATGTAAGAATTTGAAATGATTTAACTGATTAAGTAAAGCAGAGATGTCATGTAGGTCACAGACAGTTAGTGTGCCAGGCAGACGGAGAGCTCTTGCAGGAATCTTGCATGAGGGGCCATCACAGCTCCAAAGGAGTTCCCAGAAATCTGTGGCCTTGCTTTCATCCGACACAGGACTACCTCTTGGGTCCCTTCCGCTCACGAGTCCTGCTTGTGCACAAACACTCATCTCCTCCTGTACTACTGTTTCAAGCAAGCTACAGTATGCTGCACACAAGGGAAGGAATCACAAGGTCTGAGAGATCACCCAGTGGCGATCCACGGTTCAGCCTCGTTAACCGAGCCCAGCCACTCTGTCCCTACTTACCCAGCAGAGCAGCGAAGACAGGGAAGCTGCCCAGTTTTAGGCCGAGCTGCTTGGCCACCTCTTGCATGAGGAACTGGTTGGTGGTGAGGTTCTTGCCGTTCCAGCTCAGCTTGAGGGCGTGGGAGCTGTAGTAGGAGGGGATGTTGCACAGGGCATACTCCGAGTCATGAGCAATCAGACCGTGGAAGCCGTTCTCTCGGAAGAAGGAGACCACCTCCTGATGGTGGTCCTCCAGACTCTGGAACACCTGCCAGGAAGAAGAAGGCAGGTAAAGACCTGTGGTCTATCAAAGTCAGTATTGTCTATTTAGGCTAGGGGTGTCCAACTCTGGTGCCCCAGATGTTCATGGACTATGGTTTCCATCAGCCCCTGCCAGCATGGCCAATATGCCATGCCAGCAAGGGCTGATGGGAACATCTGAAGCGCCAGAGTTGGACACCTCTGACCGAGAGAAAATGGATGCTTTGGAAGATGGACTCTGCAGCATCGTTTTTCCCAGCCCCAATCTGGCAGCCCGAGGAAAGAAGGAACCAGAGTAAAAGGACCACACCCTCAAAACACAGGAACTTGGGAGGCAGGTCAAAAAATAACCAAAGCAATATGAGACAGCCGATCTGGACATAGGCTTCATAAGCAAAACAACAGGGACAAAGGTTGAGAGAGGCTAAAACCCAAGACTCGACAAACCTGCAGTACCCTAATTGCACCAGTCGGTCTAGAACCAGGCCTCTACGACTACTTCCTAAAAACTGGGGATTAAAACGCAAAACGTCAGATCTCACCGCAAGAGAAAACGTGCAGACTTAAAGGGCAATTTCCACTAAATGTTTGAAAACTATATGGGATCTCACTAAACATTCACAACCCATATGGGATTTCACCGTGCATGGAATCCCTGACCCTCACACGTGCCTCCGGTGACCGTTATTTTTGTTTCTATGTATAAAGCTTCTGATTTGTTTAATTAGCTAATTAATTACTCAAATTTATATCCTGTCTCGCCCCCAGCAAATGCAGCTCGAGCTGGCTATAACAATAATGTAGGGTAACAGGATTAATAACAGGTTAAATGCCATATAACAGCTAACAGCTATTGGAATGACCTAATTTAAAACCAAGATAATAGACCACAGTAAAGTAGTATTTCCAAAATATCAGTATCAAAATCTGGAAGCCTCAAAACTCTGAAAACTAAAAGGGAGAAATAGCCAGAGCTGGACAGTGAATGGCTTCACTATCAAGCCTGCTGAAAAGTTCAGTTTTACACGCCCTGCAGAATCTAACTAGTCCCTGAGGGCATGAAGCTCCTCCATCACGGCATCCCACCAAATACAGCGCAACCACAGAAAAAGCCCTGACACTAGTGGCAGACGGTTGAGCTAATCGGGGCTAGGAGCCACCAGGAAGCCACACGCACAACCTGGGAGTGGCTGTCCTTCAGGTGATCCTTAAAAGTCCATCACATTTCCCGCACACACAGAACAAAAAAGCAGAAGTTTGAATGGGTGTTTTTTTTTTAATCGGAAAAAGTGTGAATGGCATGCAGCACTAAATTAGACCTGTGGGAATCCGCTGTGGTGGGAAACTAAGCTCAGATTCTGTAATGTATCAACTAGGGGTTTTTTACATACAAAATTCCAGATCTTTCTTGCAGCTTTGGAACTGAACATGTACAGGGAACTACAGGCTCTTCTAAGGGATTTCAGTCTCCTATATGTATTTATTTAGAACCCTTTTATTCCACCCTTTCTCTAAAACATTACATAAAGCTAGAGGTATAAAATTTCCAGGAACTGAAGACTGGAGGTGGGGGTCTTGCTGCCATTTTTATTTGGAAAAAAATGGAAATGTTGATTCAACATTTCCTTTCCCATCAAACCTTAACTTTTACCGATTTAATAACATAAAATGCATCATTTATTAATATGTATAGCCCAAATAGCAAACTGCTACATCTTACGCTAACATAACACATGTATATTTGTCAGGGTCCACCCTACTCCCTTTCTGCCCGGAATAACGATATTGCTCAACAGTTTTACAACTATCTCTCTAATTTTTTGCCAATTCTACCAACCTGATAAATTGATCATTGCTGGCAACTTTAACGCTAGAATTGGTAAAGATGAATCTAGCTTCCAATCACTAACCAGCCTAGATCCAGATCTGTTACCTGGTCATTTTTTTTCCTCCCAAGAAGTTTGAGAGACCAGCTCACCAATGTTGCTGGCAACAACTTTTCCAAGATGTGTCTACAACTCAGCATAGTCCCTTTAAATGGCCTAGTTTCAATTGACACCAAAGGGGATTTTACATGTCTCCTCCTTGGGCAACAGTGTCATCGACTATATCCTAATGCCGTATTCTGATCTTGGGAATGTTAAGTCCTTCTCAATAGATTATCAACCCTGGAGTGATCATATGCCCTTAGCGCTCTGTCTTGAATTGGGATCTTATGGTACTAAGGTCGACTATCAATTTCTTGTTTCAATTCCAAAAATGGTATGGAAAAATTCCTCCTTTAAGGAAACTGAAGTTCTCCGGCATAGTCCCCAGTTGCAGAATTATAGATCGAACCTTTAAAATGCACAACTCTCAGAAAATATAATCACACAATTCGAAGTGCTAACGAAGGATTGCCAATGCTCTCACAAGTCAAACCCATATTGCTGAGTACCGTAAGCCCAAAACTTTGGATAGCTACAGATCAGGAGAGCACAGTGCTCTAAAACAGCAACTTAGGCAACTTTACAGCAAATTCAAGAGAGGAGAAATTGACTCTCTTCCCAACATTTATTTTGCCCTTAAAACAAATCTCACACAGCTCATACAGGAAAAACGAGAGGCCACAGTTAAGTCTAACTAGGACAAACTCCTTCATTCCATTAAAATGAAGGACAACAGAGGGTCATGGGCCATAGTTGCTGGCCACTCGTGTGCGGCCACCCATCTGTAACGATAGATCCCCAATCCTGGTATAATTACTTCAAAGAGCTTTATACCTCGGATAAGGATCTCAACACTACCTCTCTGGATGAACCCTTAACAAATATTCCTTGCTGGGCCCCCGTTTCTGAAAATGAGATCATAACTCTAATAGAACAGCTTAAATCAAGAAAGGCCCCTGGTCCTGACGCTCTTCCACCCGAGATATACAAATGCTTTTCTGACTGGTGGGCGCCCCTTTTAGCCTTCCTGTTTACAACTGTGAACAATTTAATTAACATACCTATCTTCTGGACTAATGCTAACCTTGTCCCCATATACAAAAAGGGCGATCCTACTATTCCATCCAATTATAGGCCCATTAGTATCTATTGGGGGGAAACTTCCTTTTACTTCTTTTCAATATCTTTTGAACAAACTAGGCTTGCATTGGAAGTCAAGCGAAACAAGATCACTCAGGTGGGCCGGAACAAATTAGGGTTTTGACAAAAGGAAATTCTGTACTTTTAGACCTTCATGCCCATTCTCTTTAAATGCCATCATATCCAAATATAAGTTACACGGGCAAATCCTCCCTATAGATTGCCTCCTCCTAGACCCCTACAAGGGGCATTTGACTCTCTGTGAGCAGGAACTCTCTTTGGGAGAAACCTCATGAAGATGGGTATCTAGGAAAGACCTATAGGTACCTGATGGCATCTCCAGTTGTACTATGGACTACAATTCCCAATTGGCCATACTGGCAGGGGCTGATGGGAATTGTAGTCCATGAACATCTGGAGTGCCATAGGTTCGCCACCACTGGTAGATGGTAGACTTCTCGCCCTTGTTAAAGCCTTGCAGTGGCGTAGGAGGTTAAGAGCTCGTGTATCTAATCTGGAGGAACCAGGTTTGATTCCCAGCTCTGCAGCCTGAGCTGTGGAGGCTTATCTGGGGAATTCAGATTAGCCTGTACACTCCCACACACGCCAGCTGGGTGACCTTGGGCTAGTCACAGCTCTCTCAGCCCCACCTACCTCACAGGGTGTTTGTTGTGAGGGGGGAAGGGCAAGGAGATTGTCAGCCCCTTTGAGTCTCCTGCAGGAGAGAAAGGGGGGATATAAATCCAAAACTCAAAAACTCTTGCATACTAATACCACTCATCAAGTGAGATGCACTCCATTGTGAAAATTAACCCCAAAAATCCAATCCTCCACAGGTGTTAAACAAGGTTGTGTTTTGGCCCCCATCTTAATCAATGATCTGTCCCTGGACTTGAAATCTGCTAACTCACATTGCCCTAGTTGTGGAAATGAACCTCTCCCACTTCTTCTCTTCGCGGATGATGCACTACTACTCTCCAGAACAAAGGCTGGCCTAAACTGTATCCTGTCCAAATGCAGCGAGTACTGCGCACGAAACTCATTACTTATTAATCCCACTAAATCCAAAGTGATTGTGTTTGCTAACACCTACTAGATGGATGTTTGATGGCGCATTTGTCGAATTCTGCAAATACTTAGGGATCATTTTCCACCATAGAGCCCATTGGTCCAATCCCAGAGATCTTGCTGTAAAAGCCTGTAGAGCCACTGTGGTGGGTGTTGAAAACTTCTTTTTCACAAAAGGCAACAGATTCATACCTGCTGCATAGAAAGCCTTCAATATGAATGCCATTCCCCAACTTCTTTATGGGATCCCCTTGTGGATTAATGCCTGGAACCATAAAGTGGAGAAAATACAGTAATCCTTTTTACACAAAATATTCGGAGTTCCCCATTGCATTCCCTACACTGCACTTTGCCTGGAGGCAGGACAACATCTATTAGTTATTAAAGCATAGCTAGCTACTCTTAAATTTTGGGTTTGTCTGTGTTTTAATTCTGACACCAATAGCCTTACCGATCGTACTCTCCCCCAGCTTCAGGACTCCAAGTGGTGGTTTTCAGTTGAAACCAAATTACTCTCCCTGGGATTTTCCTGGGATGCCCTTCAAATGCTACCTGCTTCTGAAACTTACTCCCAATTAAAAAGGCAGCTTCTAGATCAGGAGTTCCAAGTTCTGCAGCACAAAGCTCGAAGCAGCTGTTCCCCCCTCTATTAAAACATCAAATTTAAAATTAACCAGATGGCAGATTACCTGACCCAATTCTTAGAGCCCAACCAAAGGTGGGCATTTACTAGGGCACTTCGCATCTCCTTCCCCTCCACTATTTTACAAGGGAGGTTTACGAAGATTGCCCCACAAGATCGAAAATTTCCGAGACTCAATCTATGGAACATATATTGCTCTACTGCTCTAAACATGAGGGAGCAGGCTCTTTGCTTTGTTCCCTGTAAAGTTTCATGAATATACAGCAGTTGGGAAGGTCATATTCTTATTAAACAACTCTTCTCTGTCGAGTGTAACCTCTGTAGCCAAGTTTTTATCAGATATTTTGGAATAATTTATTCTGTACTGGTTTTTCATGAATAGAATAATCTGACCTGCCAATGCTTGTTTTCTTCCTTTTATTCTTTTAATGCCTAATAAAGGTTGTTATTATTATTATTATTTGTCAGGGGGATACTATCTGGGTGATTAAGGTGCATTCCTAATCCTATGTAACCAACTGAAATAACAAACCAATGCTGCTCTGAGATATATGTACTAACCAGCCTGCTATATGTGGCACAGGCCTAGTTTCCTACAGATAATGGACTCGCTAATAGGAAAGCCTAGTTTCCTACAAAGTGTGTGAAGCCATAAAGTAAAGACCAAGGAAAGAATGCACAGATGGCACTGGTTACATATAGCAGGCTGGTGACATATACCTCAGAGCAGCATTGGTTTGTTATTACAACCGGTTACATAGGATTAGGAATGCACCTTAATGACCCAGATAGCATCCCCCTGACAATATGTAATGTTTGCCACCTAAGAGATAAGAAGAAAAAAATAAAAGCCATAGGTAGAAATGTAATTCTGTAGTAAACAAAACAAATGTATTGTTTGGACAGATCCTATCTCATAGAATTACTACAGGTAGGCCTGCCAGAATGTTTTGACTATTAAGGTAAATGAAAACACCAAACTGTTGTAGCTTATTAATTGTTATCAAAACTAGCTAAACAGATAAAAACCTATAAAATGTTGTAGATGTCTGCCGTATAAGAGTATTTGTGGTGCTCCCTAAATTTCCCAATCTTTCCTCTGGCAAAAAAACAGGAAAAGTCCTCAGAGCTTTTTCAAGTTATACAACATTTTTCAAGTGTGAAACCCCCCCCCCCCCTTAAGCAGCATCTCACCCATTCTAAAAAGAGAAATATTTCATCTGAAACTTTTTTCCCATTGAAAAAAAAAATCCCTGGGGTTGGGGTGGAGGACACAGGGAAACAACTTCCCCTTCTTTCCAAGTCTTTTAATCTCTAATTCCGTCTTGCACTGGAATTCCCAACACAACAGAACCCTTCCTGACAACTTCAGCAGCAGCAGCAGCCACTTAAAAAGCCCAAGATCTAGAGGTGACCACGCCAACTTCCCTACAGGAAGGAATTACCAGGAGATGTTGGTTGTAGAAGTAGAGCTGACCCACGGCTACATGATGTATTTCCCCTGCATCTCTTCCAGTTGGGCAACATATAGAAATACAAGCGCTGGAATCAGGACCTGAGAATCCCTAACAGAATTGCTGACACCTCCACGCCATATCTGAATCTGCTTTCAAAAGCCCCTTATGTTTCAAAAAACAATGTATCTACCATGGCAAAGGGCTGTTCAAGCCCAACATCTTTACTTGTGTTGTTTTTGGACCCTAGTTGCTAAAGCAGAAAAAATAACACATGTAGACAGTGACAGGCCAAACTCATGCTGAGAATTTAATTTCTGAAGAAGTGAGCAGGCACACGGAAACTTATTCCAAAAATAAAACTTTTGTCTGTCTTAAAGGTGCCACTGGACTCCAAAAAAATTTTTCCTGAGAATTTGGTTGCGTAATAAACGTAATGGTTAAAGTTAAGCATGTTGAACGCCCATGAAAAGGTGTTTACTACATTTAACTGTCTATAGAAACATATGCTTGATACCACACCTGAGACAACCTCCCTCGCCAGTCAATGGTCCTTTAATTACAGCCAGCTACTTATTTGGAGATAATATTGCTAGAATTTAATTGAAGCCTCTTTCTTCAAGACATTATTTCTCCTCATTCCCGTCTCCCAAACTGTACTGACCTTTGCATTGTGAGAATGTGCTGTCAATGTGTTCACGTATCCCAAATATTTATTCCATGTTTCATCTTTTTTTTAACATTTAGTTTTAGCTCCTGCCCACTGTGGACAGTAGATTATTAACTGAAGGGTGGCGGCGGCGGCGGCGGCGGCGGCGGCGGCGGCGGGGGGGGATGCGTTAAAAACATTTACATTCCACTGATTTCAAGCCAAGGGATTTGAGCTACTAAAATTAGTGGGATTTTAATGCATTTAACTTGGATGGAGAATGATTTACATTTTAAAAAATTGCTTCACTCAGTGTGCTCACAGGGGTACTGTGCATATACACACACACACACACACACAACAAGCTCATCTGCTTCAAGTCAGCTGCCTTCACTGTCTGCCTTCAGCTGATCTGCAAACCTCTGCTAGCCAATTTACCTTTGGCCGCAGGAAGGTCCAGGCAGTTCTCAGCGACCTAGCATTCTCCAGGTCGAGGTATAGGCAATTCCTAGGATTTCTGCAATTGGAATTCCTCATGTGACTTTTGGCTCCAAAAAGCAGTCACTGGGGAGGTGGGGCACATGGTTGGGGGCCTCCAGGCTGAGGAAGGACAAGATCAACTCATCCCGTGTTATCAAAATGCCCCTCCCCTCAGCCAAAAGAAAGGTGCTTTGATTTGGTAATTTTTTTCCTCCTACTGGAGCCAAAATCCATGAAGAAGGGAAGATTCCTCATTGGAAGACAATGTTGGGGGAGGATCAACTCCCCCCTTCCAGAAAGCTGCAGGTTTAATCCATATCCCTCCTCCTTGCATGATGTTTTTAGCCATTGCAAGGGGGGGGGGGGGGCAGGTGCCTGTACTGGGTCTGTCTTTTTCCCAAACAGAGCTATAATCAGTTGGGCTGGGGAAACTTTCAATCAGAAAATGGTGTCAGAAGGAAGAGTTATCTTATCTTATTTATTTTATTCGATTTTATAGGCCGCCTCATCCTCGAAGGGCTCTAGGCGGCTCACACTCTTCAGTTCTTCCCAAGCGCTGCCATCGTTACCTTCCTCACAGCTACCTTTTGAAGACAACTCCCCACCCAAAACAAACACTCTGGCTGGGAATTCCAAGTGTCCATGCATCAAGACACATTTTTGTATAGCTCATGGCTTGATCATTCCCAGGTCCCAGGCTACCACTGGGCCCGGAAATTTTATTGCTGCACCCAAAATTTCAGCAATGATTTTATCACAGTGTCTGTTACGAATCACTATGAGAAGTACACACATCACTTTTCACATAAAAAACAGGTCCTGCTGCATCACACATGAATAGATGGGCATGGGGTTCTTGTCAGTGCTTATTTATATGTTAACTTTAAACCACTCAATGACAGCAGATTAATTAATTCCTTTACCAGTAGCTTTCCAGATTCATTCCAATAGTCAATATTCAGCTAAGCAGCACTTTCAAAAGCAATAACGGAGTTATGAAGAACTGGGGAGAAGTTAGGTCATGGTTAGCTGTTACCCAACTACTTGTAACTATGGAAAACAAGGTTACCCTATATCAATAGACCTAATTCTAAACATGAGCCATCTGTGGATACTTAAATCTGGAGCCTGGAGCCTGAACAGACAAGACAGCTTTTTCTTTAAACTTGAGAAAAGCTCCAGATTTGCAGAAAAATCTGAAGTCTTAAAACAAAACTCTCCAATATGTTAGAAGCACATGCCGTGTACCTTTAAAAATGGGCACTCTCAGTGTGTAATGTGGGGTTACCAGGCAACCACAACAGTATTGCCAGCCTTCAAACCTTTGCTAATGTCAGTACACATTTTTTTTGGGGGGGGGGATTTGACAGGCCCTTTCCAAGGCTACTTCCCAACCCACCTCTGCCACCCTCCCTCCTGCCTGAGAGGAAGGCTTTACTGGGGCCAGACCAAGCAGTGACAACCAGGCAACTTGCTACCATACAATCTGTGCAATACACAGGCATGATGGCAACTACCAAATCACATAATGCCACAACTCACACAAGTCCAGTGGTTTCTTCCACTCTGCTTGGCAGACTTGGCTGAGCCCAGCAGTGGCCACTAGACAGCTCATAGAAACTTGCTATTGCCTGACTTTTGCGACTTGGCCAGGCTTCTCCCAGGCAGAGGGAACGAGGGAAATCCGAGTGCCAGTGTAGTGCAGCATGAGGATCCGGGAGACTCAGGTTCTACTCTTTCATGGAAGCTTGCATATTAGGTCACTCACTCACTCTCAGCCTAATTTTCCTCTCAGGGATATTGTAAAGATAAAATTTGAGGAGAGGAGAATGATGAAAGCTGATCTGTGTTTCCACTGGGGAAAAAGGCCAAAAATGTGGGGTTTATTACCCACAATGTCCTTGCAAGAATGATTTGATCTGGGAACTAGGAATACATTTCTTTCTGATAGTTCAGTGATGGCGAACCTTTTCGAGACCGAGTGCCCAAATTGTGACCCAAGACCCACTTATTTATCGCAAAGTGCCAACACGGCAATTTAACCTGAATACTGAAGTTTTAGTTTAGAAAAACGGTTGGCTCTGAGGCGTGTGTTACTCGGGAGTAACCTTGGGGGTAGTCGATGGCTTTGCTTTGAAGCAACTGTGCAACTCTTCCAACGGGTGAATCACGACCCTAAAAGGGTTTACTCAGAAGCAAGCCCCATTGCCAGAAACCGAGCTTACTCCCAGGTAAAGGATCACGCTTTAGTTCTTCGCACGAAAATCAGTGGGGTTTAACAGCACTTAACAGGGTTACCCACACTGCTTCCCCAAAACTAGATCTTAGGTTTAATGCTAATAATCGAGCCCAGCGGCCCAGGCCAGCCTAAATGTGTGTGGGGGGGAGGGGTCCGGGGTGACTCTGTTTGCGCGTGCCCACAGAGAGGGCTCTGAGTGCCACCTCTGGCACCCGTGCCATAGGTTCACCACCACTGTGATAGTTCAACCAAGAGTGGGTTTGGACTCTCACACCAATGAAAGCAAAAGGCTTTATTGAAAAGATTAAAGAAGAGGTTCAGGCTTAAGCATAAGGCACAGGACAAGCAGGTGCATCTCGCTTCCAAACATAAATATGTGAAGGCAATATTCTCAAATCAGTAGCTAGCAAAACAGCAGGTTGGAGATATAGTAAAATGGTCCCTGGCCCATTACTGGTCCTTATCGTGTTATTGGACCATGCTTGGAAAAACTCATGCCAGATGGTTATAGCCTAACTTTATAGGAACTGGACCACTGACACACACACACATACACACCCCAACCAGTATAAGCCATCAAGACCTTCATACAAAAGATGGCTCTCAAAGAGAAGAATGATTCCCCCTTCCATCTGACATCACTAAGGGCAGTTAAATCAAATCACCTACCGAAAGGCAAAGGTGTAATCTCAGACTTTAATCTTATCTTGGAAACAGTGGGCGCATTTTTTAAGTGTATGGTATGGAATTCTCCCCATGTTATTTGTTAACACCTGGATGACACATCAACAGGCTATCATGGCTAACGACTCAGGCTTATAAACTGTCCGGTTGATGCATAGGTTGACCATTTCGCTTGATAGCGGGATACAAATGAAGTAAATAAATAAAAAGCTGAAGAGGATAGATAAAAGAGAGGTTGTTGGGTGAGGGAGTGAAGAAGACAGAAGGAAGCAGGGAAAGGAGAGAGGATATGGGGTCTACCAGGGGAAGACACAGTGTGGGGAAATGAAGTGACCTCCCCGAGTCCTTGATGGTTCCTCGCCTTGTTTGTTTATGTATTACAACAGCTTTGGCATAGCTTTAATGATAAATTATAAGAAACTGTGATGCTTTTAGGGATGAAGGCTTGTGATAGCAATAAGGATAAAATATGGTCATTCAAATACAAAACCCACAGGGCTGGAACACTAGTCTGGCTGATCATTTCTGGGCTGGATCCTAGAGGCAAAGAAAATCTGTCAATGCCTGGCATAACGTTTCTTCACACGAGGCAGCAACCTATTCCAAGGGATGGACAACTTGTTCCGTACCCAGAGGCACGACTAATTTATGTGCTTCTCATAAATAACAACATTTTGCATTGCTTTTTTATGACATCTTGCAAGTATCAAGCACCAGCTCATCACAGATGTCCTACATTTATTCTATTGCAGTGCTATTCTCAAATGCCAAAGGACTTGTTCATCCACCCTTATAAAAATGAGAGGGACCTAGGAATCATGAAAGTGCATTTACAATGAGTTGGGTGTTGTGGGTTTCCTGGGCTGTGTGGCCTTGGCTTGGTAGTTTTTGCTCCTATGTTGCTGGCATCTACCAGACCTCGGCCTCACAACCTGGAAAACACCCAACACCCAGTTGATTCTGTCCGTGAATGTGTTCGACGATACAATATACAACGACTTCACACTGGTCTTTACTTCTTTTATTCCAAACAAACTTTTAGAAACGAGGGAAAGCGAGAATCGTATCCCTATAACTAAAACCAGGAATGGAAGATTGTGTTCTTTTTAAAAAGCGTCAGCTCAAACAGAAGCCGGCACCTCTGCTCTGAACCAGCTCGACAGCAAACGAACACAACACTAGGGGTGGACCAACTGGAGGACAAGTGTCAGAGAGAGAAAGAGGCAGCACTAAAGGTGCAGAGTTGTGGACCTGGCTGACCCTTTGCACCAGAGACCTCCTGCAAAAGCATGATAAAAACGAACAAATAAAACCAAACGACCAAGCTTCAAATAAGAGACTAGACCCGCCAAGGGGTCTAGTGGAAGCCAAGTGGAAGGCAGGGAAGTAGCAGAATTAGTTCAACACCAAACCAGCCATTTAAGGTTCTCGAGTGGCAGGGAGGTGCTGACTGGCATTAACTGTCAACCCCACTCCGCACATGCAAACACTTATGGGTGCTTGACTGCCTTCTGATACTCTTGTGAGCTCTGGGGGCAGAGCACAGGGAAAACAGGATTTTGTGTGGCATGTTCGTATCCCATCCTGGTAGAACCCCAGATATGAATTCAACCAATGCTTTGAAAACCCTACAACGTTACCACAGTTTCCAAAGGGTTGACTGGAAGTGCTGACCAGGTTTTCAGTCAGAAATGATGTCTACACATCAGGCAGTATGATTTCTGCCCTCCACTGTTCTCCTGCTGGACTCTGGTCCAAGGGAAGGTGAGAGCAACCTTCCAGCAGCAGGAGACTGCATGCCCTGAAGCCGGTGACTGACATGGCTACCCACACTACACCGTGCCACTGCCACTGAGCTCTGAGACAGGTTTGGAACCCACTCAGACAGCAAGAGAGGAAAGCACAGTCCAATGCAAACACCTGCAGCCACCCCTGGGGCAGTACGATGAGCTCAAAGTCTGTGCGACTTGCTCATAGTGAGGAGTGTGCCCACTGCGGATGGGCTCGCAGGGTAGCCCGTAGCAGGTATATGTGCTGGCCCCCATTCCAATCATGCTTCTACCACTAATGGGCTTCCAAACAGATTTTGGTGTACCCTCTTCCAGTGTTATCCTGCAGGCTCCAAGCCTGTCTTGGAATCCAACTGTGGGAACCATGCTTCCTCTCATGCTGAATACTCCCAAGGCTAGATTCGGCATCTCTGCAGTTTGTTTTGGACCCAGAGAGCAGCGTGGCAGGTGTAGTGAGAGGCAGCAACTGGCACAAACCCCCGCAGTTCATGCTAGGCTGGCACCCCATGCCAATTTGGGTGGTGCTGAACATTCTCCAGACTCCAGGTGAGGAAAGGGGGGGGGGGTTGAGATATTCATAGGAGCAGAGTCCTCACATAAAGGGAGGCCCTGAGATTGCTAATCAGGGTGGATAAGACATTCTGAAAGGAGGGGATCTCTTTCAGCACCACGGATCGGGAGTCAGCAAGCGACAGGTCTCCACGAACAGGACTCAGCGGCCCACCGAGGTGGGCAGAGGCGCCAAGGAAGCAACGGCCCCCAGAGAACTGTGCAGAACACAACCACGTGTATTCAAGAGGTTCGAACGGGCCTTACCTTGACCCGGAAGCGGATCATGGCCAGGCGGATGCAGTGGCCCAAGCAGGCGGGCGGGAGGAACCAGGCCCGGGGCGGTGGGGTCCCTTTGTTGCCCACGTGCCCGGCTATGAGCTGGGCCGTCTGTCTCTCGGCCTGGGCCTTCCTGCCCCACTCAGGCAGCCTCTCCTTCCCCAGCCCGCCGTTGAAGATGACGGCCAGCTCCAGCCCGCCTTGGTAGAGGCAGGCTTGCGAGAGGGCGGCCAGGTAGCCCACCATGGCGTTCCACTGGCCCCCGCATACCCAGTCCGTCTGGTAGCCCCCGTACAGGCGCTGCAAGGCGGAGTCCGCGTCCACCAGCAGCCGGGCCGGGCAAGGGGCGACGGGGGCCATGCCCGGGCCGTGCTGAGCGTGGGGGTACGGGGCGGCCCCCACCATGGGGCCCAGGCCAGCTCCAGCCGGGTGGGGGTAGCCGGCCGCCGGGTGGAAGGCGGCGCAGTAGGCAGGGGCCCCGCGCCCGGCGACGGTCCGGGCCAGCTTCAGCAAGTCCACCGGCACCACGGCGCCCGGGCAGCGCTTCTCCACGAACTCCTGGAAGCCTTGCACCCCCATGGCTGCGCGCGGCTGGGGGGGGCAGGCGCCGCTTCCGCGAGGGCGGCCGGGGAAGCGCCCGGAGGCCGGCGCCGGGGCCTGGCGCAGGTCAAACTCCCGCGGCTTCGCCCCTCACAGCTCCCAGCGGCGGGGAAGAGACGCCGTCGCCATATTGTAGCTTTCTTCTTCTCCTCCTCCGCCGCCTCCTCGCCCTCCGCTGGCGCTTCGGCCTGCTGGGAAATGTAGTTTTTCCTTCGGCCCGGCTGCCCTGACCCTCAGAGGACCGAAGGGAAGAGCGGCACTACAACTCCCGCGAGGCGAGAGCAGGCCGCCATGTTGTCACGGCGTCTTCGCGTCGCTTTTGCGCCGCAGAGCCTACCGGGACTTGTAGTCCCAACAGGAGATTTCGGACTCGGAAGGGCTGATAAAGGAACGGGGAATAAACTACTGCGGCGGGACTACAACTCCCAAAAAGCCACCATGGCTTGTGGGAGGGGGCTAGACGGACGGCGCCTGTGACGCTCATGGGGCAAAGTCGGTTCCGTGTCTTTGGCGCCCCACGTGGGCGAGACGTCCCCTTTAAAAAGGACGGAGCGCAGACAGGGCAGTGGCAGCTGAGCCCGCTGTTTGGCTGACTGCCACCCGACCCAGCGGAGAAGGACGCAGCCGTGGCTGTGCTTCACTTCACCCAGCCTGGGAAGGAGGGCAGGCACGGTGGTGGCCCCTGGGGCTTACCCCAGGAGCAACAGTGGCTAGTGGTGAAGAGCAGGTGTACTCTGGAGGAGCCGGGTTTGATTCCCCGCTCTGCCGCTTGAGCTGTGGAGGCTTATCTGAGGAATTCAGATTAGCCTGTACACTCCCACACACCCCAGCTGGGTGACCTTAGGCTAGTCACAGTTCTTCTGAGCTCTCCCAGCCCCACCTACCTCACAGGGTGTTTGTTGTGAGGGGGAAAGGGCAAGGAGATTGTCAGCCCCCTTGAGTCTCCTTACAGGGGAGAAAGGGGGGCGGGGTATAAATCCAAACTCTTCTTCTTCCGGGGGGGGGGGGGGTCCAGTTCTGGGTTGGGGAATACCTAGAGATTTGGAGAAGGTGGAGTTCAGGGAGGGGGTGAGACTAGGGATGCCAGCATCCACGTGAGACCTCGGGATCCCCTGGAATTACAGCTCATATTCAGAGAAAATGGCTGCTTTAGATTGGGGGACTATTTAGAATTGTCGTCCACTGAGGTGTCTAACCTCTCCGGGCGCCACTCTCAGTTCTCCAGGAGTTCCCCGACCTGAAGCTGGCAACCCTTCCACCCACACCTCCTGCTGGGTGGCTCCCTGATGACCCTAGATGGGGTGTCAATAGGGTGTTATGCTATTTGCTTCAGGTGGACTGATCTGTTTTCTGGGGATCAGTGTAGGAACAGGATCTAGGAGACCCCACTCTGCCATGAAAGTTTTCCCGGGGGGGAGGGGGGGGGCTTGGGCCAGTCACACACTCAGCCTGACCTATCTTGCAGAATTGTTGACAGGATAACAATGGAACCAAGGATAATGATACAAGCCATGTTGGGTCCCAAATGGGGAGGAAGGTGGGGCATAAATTATGGAATAAGTGAGTGTATAAAGCCGGTGGTAGTGCAGTAGATGAGGAGCATGGTTGTGGCGACTCCTTGTTTTGCCCTGTGCCACTACAAGGATGGTTTGGCTGGCAAGGAAGAACATGGGCACGGCAGGGTCAGTTCTGGCAGAGGAGACCAGCCAGGACAAGCACAAGCGAATCCCAGCTGTGCCCTGGGCCAACAAGGGGCAACATGAGCACAGCAGTATCTCCTATTAGTCCATAACATCTGGTCACGAGTTTGACACCTGTGTGCTAAACAGAGCATAGTAAAATAAGAGGCGAAAAACCTGAAGCCCAGAGTCTCTGATGGACCTTCCACAATTCCAGAAGAAGTGAATCATACAAATGAACAGAAAGTGATGGGTAAAAGCCCTTCTGCTTCTCCTGAGAGCAGCAATTCTTGGTAAGAAATGCCTGCTTTGACAAGTCCAGGCCGAAAGGCATCTGAAATCCTGAGGGCTACTGAATTGCACTCTCTGCCTTGGGTGGGCCAGGCTAGCCCAACCTGGTCAGCTTTTGCTAGCTAAGCAGGGTCAGCCCAGGATGACCCCACCAGGCCACCATAAGTTGGCCGTGACCTGACAGTACTTCCCTGCAGTGGGACAGCAGTAATCCTTGGGAGAGCACTCAGGAGTCCTGTGTCCTTATAAGTTAGGGACTCCTTGTAGAATCCTCTTGCAAAAGCCTGTGGGTGGGCATACCAGTGCCCAAGTGTGCATCCTACAAATGTGATCCAAAGGTGCGATTGTGTGGGTTTCGACCCCTCTAGGCATGGCTGCCCCTGTGGTGGAGCGAGCCCATATTCTCAGTGGGGCAAGATTTATCCACTGCTCTTTATCCCTTTTCTATTACTTGAATTAGCCATCTGGCCACGTTAGACTTGGCAACCTTGGGGACCACGTTTGAGCCCCTGAAATAAACAATGTGCCTGATTTCCTGCATCCAAAAGTCCTAGTAGGAACTCTGGGCTCTCCTAACATCCAGTTAACGCCTGCTGTACTCCTGGGCATGCTGTGCATTAGGACAGAAAGAAGGAAGCACAATTTCCTGGGTACTGTGACACAAGGAATTAATTTTAGGCACAAACCAAGGATCCACCCTAAAGATCACTGTGTCTACTTGGGGTAAGCTAGCAGTTTTCCCCAGACAGGATTCGAGCAAGCTGGCACACAGGAAGACTTTGAAACGTGCCATCAAGGTCACCTATACCTTGGGAAAGACATTTGGGACTGCGGTGAGGTCAGAAGGGACAGCCTTGTATTAAAACAGCTAGTTCCTGCACAGTTAGCATAGTGCAGTGGTTAAGGGGGGCAGATTGTAATCTGGAGAGCCAGGTTTGATTCCCCACTCCACATGAAGCCCACTGGGTAACCTTGGGCCAGCCTCCGTTCTCGCAGAACTCAGCCCATGTAGAGGCAGGTGATGATAAACCACCTCCGAACATCTCTTCCCTTGGAAACCCTGCAGGGTCATCGTAAGTCAGCTGTGACTTGATGGCACTTTACTCACAGTTACTGGCACAGATCTCAAGGACATCTGGTTCACCGGACATGTGGGCGCATGGAGGTAAGTTGTGACAGTTTGACTGATGCCAGTTAAGTCCTGGGGTTGCAGACATGACACCATTCACTTTGTTCCATTCTGAACTGCAGCTTTACCAGAAACTTGTTCAGCCATTGGTAATCTATGGTCACCCAGCCTCACTGTTCGTCATGACTCAGGTGCTGAAAGTTGTTTGGAGTCACGCACCTGCAAAGAGGAACAGGTTGCCTTCTACATGAATTGGGAGTCAAGCTCTCTTCTGGAAGAGGGCTTTGAATTGCTACCATCTGGGCTTGACGCCGATGAACTGTTTTGATCTCTGCAGTTCCCTGAAGACACAAAAGAAGGATACACGGTTTGATTTCCATCTCTTCGTTTTTGTACAGTGAAAGAGTCTTCTTTGATGCTTCCTATACTTGGTCTCACCAAAACACACGCACAAAAAAACCCCCCACCCAAAACCGTGACTATCTGCCAGGTGCTGGACTGCTTTTTAGAATGCTCCGTGTGGGACCTGGTGCTGGGCAGAGGCCGAAGGACCCAAACAGAGCATTTCGAAGACAGTCCAGCAGGTGGCGAATGAAGTTTCAATTTGTTTTTTTCTTTTGCCGAGACAAGAGTATAGATCTACTTCCAAACGTTCATCTGCTAGCTTGGAGCTTGCAAAAGAAGTGTTCTTTCTGGATACTATGTTAGAGACCGCACTTATATGACAAAGTGGCTCTAACTCGCTAAAGCTCATATTGAAATAAATGTTGTCTTTAAGGTGCCACTGGATTCCCCCCCCCCACCCCCGGTCCATTACCACTGGAATCTAACCAAATGACATCCAAGGAAATACCTACTGTAAGACCTACTGTGAGATTTTCTTCAGATGGTCTCTGACTTGGGAAGGTCAGTCCATGACGTGGTGATTAAGAGTGGTGGACTCTAAGTTGAGAACCAGGTTTGATACCCCACTCCTACACATGAAGCCCACTCTGCCACCTTGGGCTAGTCACAGTTCTCTCAGAACGCTCTCAGCCCCAGGTTCTTGTCGTGGGGAGGGGTTCTTGTCCTGGGGAGGGGAAGCAACTTTGAGACTCCTTAGCAGGGTATAAAAACCACCACCTCTCCTCCTCCTCCTCCTCCATGGTACACGTGATCAGTTCTTCCACTCCCAGAAAAAACAGCTTTTGCAAAAACTGAATTGGTGACCAAGACTGTGTGGGAAAGGGCTGTGGACTGAAAGATTTCCTCTAACGTAGTATTCACGCACTTGTTACAGGCATCTCTATGGCTTGTCTTCACCCTCCAAAACAATAAGAGGTGCAGATGAAAGGGCGGCCACAGAACTGCCAGGAGGGGTGTCTTCAGCCATTCCATCACTTCAGTTGGAAGAGTATAAAGTTTATTGACAACTTTGACTTTGGCCACATGGGGTTGACCCACTGAACCAGGACAGGCTTCAGGAAATAGAGCCAGTGCCTCCACACCCCCTTGGGAGGAACGGGTTTTGCTTCTCCCCGTCTTTTTATCACCCGAATGCTTAATAGTGAAGACACTAAATCCCCAGGTTAAGGTCTGCAGTTTGTCCACAGGTGACTGTTCCTGAAATAATTGTTCCTTCCCTCAGGAGGCTTCAGATCTTTCCCAAGGGCTGACTGAGTGGTCGTCCTGTTGGTTAGCTGTTTCATTATCTCCCCCCCCCCTCGCCCCGCAAATCAAGGTGAGAGGCCTTCTACCGAGGTGAAGGTGGAACTTTCTTCAGATACTCTCACCAGATGAAGCAGAAGAGTCTGTCTGTTATGCTGCTTTCTTCTGAGCCTTTCTCTGGAAGCTGATTTTGCCTTGTGCACTTCTAGCCCTTCTCATGTAGTGGTGACTCAGACCAAGACCGACTACTGGGCCACCTAACTGCAGCAAAGAAGCAGGAGGGGCATGCTGTTGCTATTGGCATAGCAGTATTCACCTGTTCTGTTGCTTAGGCCAGGTGGAAAACACAGACTTAAAATGAATGACGGTAACAACGGTGTGGCTTGTGTGAGGAACCCCTCTTGTCTGTCCAGTCAGGGAGAAGGCATTTACTCTCACTGAAGCTCCCTACCAGAGTACAGAAAGGTTGGGAGGTTTCACAGTTCACCTGTGGGTAACGACTGGGGTGGAGTTCAGTTGCTGTGCTCAGAATTTTGTGTTATTTTTAGCACCTTGATGTTTCCCACATGGGGTCGGGTTTGTGTCATTCCCCTAAGGCTGCAGCAGCAGCAACCAGTTCTTTGTGGTAGTAATGGGGCTTCCTCTGTGCGTTTCCCCACAAGTTTCTCTGTCCTAGTTTCCCCCCCCCGCAGCTCCACCACCTAGTCAATGAGGACTTTCCCCTCAATATTTATTTATGGTTACAATGAGATAATAATTTGTGGATCAGGTTATCTGAATTCCCAGTTTTCATTTTAAAAAGCAAGACTCAGTCCCTTCCATTGCAGAGATATACCTTTTCTCTTATATCTCTGCAACAAAAAGAGTGAAAGACTTTTCTTTAAGAAAATTAAAGCTGGGGATGCAGAGAACCAGATTGTTACAATAATATTCTATTTTTTAAAAAAATTAAAAACTACGGTGCTGGAAGGAGGAAATAGCCATAGAAGGGGCAGGGGAAATCTGAATTGTCCTTCCCCATGGCAACCACCCAGCCTTTACTGTGGATCTTTCCTAGAACTTCACAGCAAAGCAGGGTTGGGAAAGACTGGAGAAAAGCCAGGGAAATTTGATGAGTGTACCAATGCACCACGATGGTGTGCGGAAGCAAGAAAAAAATCCATTTCCCTATGACATTGACCCCACTACAAATAACCCACATGGAAATAAGATATTGGGTTTTGTGTCTAAAAGTGGTGTTGACTGCCCTCTCCTTTCTTGCCGACCTAACCCTGGGGGGGGAAGGATGCAGCGGAGGACCAGGTTTCTTTTGAAAAAGCAGCTATACCTTTAAAGGCAAGCTGGATGTCGCAGCACAGGCAAGTGCGGAAGGAGGGTGCCTGTCTGTTGGCAAGGCCTGGAGGGAAGGTCGCCGATGGGAAAGGGGCCCGGTGCTGAAAGCACTGAACAACAGCACCAAAGGCCTCGCTGCCCACTGAACCTAGACAGGGTTGCCAATTCCTGCTTTGAAAACACCTGGAGATTGGAGGGCAGGGGTGGAGCCTGGGGAAGATGGGGGATTGGGGGGGGGGGGCACTTCAGCAGGGCACAGTGCCCATGAAGTCCACCCTCCAAAGCAGCCATTTTCTCCAGGGAAATTGATTTCTGTCTCCAGGAAATTTGTTCTATAGGCCTCACCTGGGGGTTGACAACCATTGGAAGCAGGCAGAGTAGGTCTGCGAAAGAGGAGGCCATTGAAATCGACGCAGTCGTCTTCCCCAGTAAGAGGGCCAACCACTATGATGAAGAAATAGCCACTCAGCCGTATATCTCTACAGGGTGAAGTGTCAAAGCAATTTGTGTTACTACATTTTGTGCCCTAACTTTCTTAGTGCAACCCAGAAGTTCTTGTTGGTGTGGACTTCATGCATTTACTCCTAGGTGTCCACCTTCCAGGTGTGCAGACACTCTCCTGATGAAGTGTCAGTGGTGGTAGGCTCTGTTTTTTATATAAAGTCATACCTTTCTCCTGGCTGCCAGCACTGCAGTCATTTGAGACCTCCTCTCTTATTAGGACATCACATCTATGATGTAGAAAAGGCCTAAGAAAACGGGGAAGTGCTTTTTTAAAGAAAAGTTTAAAGATCAAAATAGTGTAGACCAGGGATGTCCAACTCTGGCCCTTCAGATGTTCAGGGACTACAGTTCCCATCAGCCCCTGCAGTCATGGCCAATTGGCCATGCCACCAGGGGCTGATGGGAATTGTAGTCCATGAACATCTGAAGGGCCAGAGTTGGACACCCCTAGAAGACGCTGTATTTTTCCCCACAAATCAATGCTTAAACCATGTCCAGAGTAGCTAATAAGTTTTGAACTGAAAATAAAGCTCTAAAACCCATCTCCCTAAACATCCGACCATCCTGGCCAGAGCCACCCTCTGCTAGAAGACTTTCCCAGAGAATGATCACAGAGGTATCAGCTCCGAGTCCACTCTTGAGCGAATGAACCTTGTGACTACTTTCCCAGGCAAACCATCTGTGAGTCTTCAAAGCAGTACTCACAACAGGCTTCTCTGGGTTCTTTTAAAGAAACCCAAATTATCCCATTACATGGTGTGTTTTGTTTGTTTTAAACTGAAACTGCAGTAAAGTTGAGTCAAAATTTATTTTTTTTCTCCAACACAGCCTTTATTTTCCTTTGTAACTATTTTAAAAAAATATTTGTCAATGGTTGTGTACAAACGAAGTCAACTCACAGCTTGCAAAAATAATAATTAAAAAATGGAAACAACTGCTGATAAAAGACATTCGTTTTCCATCATTAAGTTCAGGGCTTTATCCCCACCCCCCACCCCCACCCCAGCAAAAAAGAAGGCCTGCCCACACACATGAACGGGATGTCTCAGCCCTGTTACAACAAACCAGTCACCAACATCCTTCACATAGCTGTAAGAATCTCGGCCGTAACGTCCCAAAGGTGAGAGGTGCTAAAATAAATTCTAAAATGCTAAAGTAGAGTTCACATTACTGCAAGGCTTGCTCCTGAAACAGAGAAGTTGCCAACTTACGTAAATTCAAGAAGGTGTTTATTCAGAGCATATGCCCAAATTTACCATGCTTTTGTAATAGGCCTGCATGCTCCTCATTCATCCCTAGCAAAACAAAAAAAAAACCAACCACCCACCCCCAAAAAACTTTTAAAAACACAACAGTTTTAACTGAGAGAACGTTTGTTTACTTGCTTTTTTTCAAAGCATTGTGAAACTTAGAGGCAACGACGACGAAACTCCTTTCCAATGCAAGTGGCACCTCCTTGTGCTGCAAATAAAACCCCTGATCCCTGAGGGGAGCATGGAACTCTCAGCTACTTCTCTGCTATTCATGCACACGTAAATCTGCCAGTGGCTGCAGGGAAGCCTAGGCATACATTGCCACAAATTCCAATCTATTTATTTTCCTTGCAATTTGCTGAGTTACACCATTTCTTCCTCTGCCCTGACCATTCCCTGCCTCTTATCAGATGGAAATGAGGAAAAACTTGGTATAACGGTCTCCTCAAAAATCAGGGATCAGAGGGACTTTACTCATGTCAGTGACCGTCCCTGAAAGCGCTTTTTGCACATGCTTTTTCCGCCCACAGTAAATAGCTGTGTTGGTTCGCAACAAAATATAGAGGCAAAAGCTGTGTGATGCTTCTTATTAAGGCCAACTAAAAGAATACAACTCAGCATGCGAGTGTTGGAGGCTTCCAGAACTCTTCACTGGGCTGGATGTTAAAAAGGTGGAGGGATTTTTTTGAGTCTTCTCAAACTGCCTTTTCCTGCATTCTGGACAGAATGGGCAGCGGATTCCACTGGTGGGAAGAAAGAGCAAAGATGGGAGCCACGCATGTCCATTTTCAGCTGAGCGGCCTTTTTTGGGGAGGGGGTGTGTGCTTCTTCTCAAAAGCCCAGCGGTGAGAACCAGAGACCAGCCACACCCATCTGAATCCACAGCACAGCGTTCTATCTGAAATGCAACAAAGGCAGTTTGATAATGGCCTAATATCCCCCCCCCCCAAAAAAAAACCACAACCCATTTTTGTTTAACATTCAGCCTATGAAGAGTTCTGAAGAACGTAAAAAAAAAGCTTGCACATTGTGTCTTTATTTTGCTTGGTCTTAATAAAAGGCATTACATGGCTTGCGTCTGGATCTTCCTATGCACAGGTCAATCTCATTGCAGGGGGGGGGAAATGTGTACATATTGAATATGAGCCCTGGGTTTATTTTGTAGCAAGCTTGTGGATTCTGGCACACATTGACTTCCCAGCTTCCATTTTACTTGAGGCAGCGAAGCAAATTGCTTGGATCGTATCTCACAGAACACAAACAGTTTTCCTAAATGGAAGTTAGCCTCCACACAGGACCAATGTCATGGTAACCTGCCAGTCAGCAGCTACTGTATGCTTGGACATTTTGAAAGGCTTTGCTGAAGTGGAAGGTCCTTCTCCTGGCCAGGAAAAGATGAAGAGATAATGAAATCTCATTTTAACCTGAGACACGAATGCTAGAACCGCTGGATCAAGTGGACCAAAACGGGCTCATGTGCTGTTATCACTTTATATAATGGCCTACTGAAGCTGAGAAACAACACAAGGTGTTCCAGGCGAATGGCTCAGTGCAGTTTTATTTCAAGACTCTAGGCCAGGGGTCTGCAGCCTGCGGCTCTCCAGATGTTCATGGACTACAATTCCCATCCAATTGGCCATGCTGGCAGGGGCTGATGGGAATTGTAGTCCATGAACATCTGGAGAGCCGCAGGCTGCAGACCCCTGCTCTATGCCAACTGCTTGCAGAATTGCACTGGACAAATTGTGTTTGGCTTTTCTGTACAGCTGTGCAAATCTTTAAGAGCTGGTTTTCATTCCATGAACCGACACTGTTATGCTGCTATGGGACTGTGGGGCCTTTATTCCAGGGTCAAAATGCACTTCACACACTGGTTGCAATCCATAAGGATTCAGTATCAAGCAGGGCTTTCAAATATGTTGTAAACCATGGTTAACAGCAAACTGGTTAGGGTTAACCATAGTGAAGTCCACTGCTGACGTAAGTTGCAGCTCCAACTAAAGTGTGCCAAGGAGAAAGGGTCGATTTACATAAGAGGGTGCACGAGCTGCAAGTAGGGAGAACACAATTCCTGAACTGTGGGCAAGGGGTTGACACTGGCAGTATTATGACAGCACCCCCCACCCCACCCCACGCCCTCAGTAGTTTGTCTGCAATAATTCAGGACAAATCTGAAGGGAAAAAACTCCTTCGCGAACAAAGCAAGCTATTCAGACTTGTTTCTCCCACGTGTACATGATAAACGGAAGACTGTCCTGAGGACGCAGGTCACATCATTTCATTAAGCTTCCCCAAACAGTTGCAGCCAACACTAGGAACAGTGTGCGAATTGTGTTCTTTTCATACATCTGTCGCTGTAAGCTAAAATGAAGGCGACGATTAAACCTCTAAGTCTTCCTTATGAAAGTTAAACACCCTTTTAAAAACAATAAACAGAATCTGAACTGCTCATATGCCAACAAAGAAGACAGGAAGAAAAAGGTGTTGTGTATGTCAAAATGCCAATCTCAGATTTAAAAAGGCTATAAAAATTATACAGGAAATAAAATGCTCAAACAGTTTCTTTACTTTAAAACAGTACTAACAAATGAGGTAGATAAGAAAATAAGTCTTTTGTATAATATGGGGAAAAAACCAATGGTAATAGAATGAAAAATGGACCCAGTTATTAAGTGATACATTCCATTCATATCATACAAGCTTAAGTCCCAAGAGTCACAGCCAAAATATGCCTTAAAAACATCCCCGAACTAACTTCACATTTTAATTCCTTTTTTGTCAGAACTGATAATGAGAAAGAAAACTAAAATCTAAGCAGAAAGGAAGGAAAGAAACCTGGAAAACATGTTACATGTTAACTACAAAGATTCAAAACCCATAAAACACATAATAAGTATTTTTTTTCCGTCTGTTTTCAAATTGAAAAATTGGTGTCCCTTTCAGTTTTCTAGGCTGGATGACTGAAGCTACCGCTTCAAAAACAGAAGCCCTTCAAGATAGTGACTGACAACAACCGTTGTTCTTTTTCCAAGAAAGCTGAAGATAGTTTAAATGAAACACTGCTACCTACGGCGTGCACATTTATCCTTTTCGCCTCCCGTCTGAGGATTCATAGATGTTTCTAACGTACAAAAAAACCAGCAAACCCCATTTAATTGGCGACCGTATCAGAATAAATCATTGTGCAAAAATGACTCTTTCACGCTATCTTCAACTCGGACAAAGTGATTTTCAGGCCTGTAGCCCCAAAGCAGGGCTCTAACTAGATATTCTAGAGGTCGTAGCAACAGTGCTGAAATAAGCGGCCCTCCTCTTTTCCTTACAACAGCACGCAATACAAGCAATGACATCACACCACATGTCTGTGTTACTCAGAGTAACAAGGAAGAGATGCGGGGCTGCTGAGTGACTAACTATGCATCTGTAACGTTCTGTTTCTGCCTCACCTGAACACCCCAAGATGTACAAGATATAGTACAGCAATGCGGAGGAGACATGGCAGCATTTGAAAGCAAGAGTGATGTTTACAGGTGATTCCAAGACCATTGCTTTAATTCTCATCCCAGGTAAAAGACAGGCATTTGGGACTGCTGAAAGGGAGTCCCTTCTTGCCAACCGTAAGCCGGCGGTTCCAGACTTCAACCTTGTTTCAAATAGGATGGCCCAGATTTCCCACTACTCAAGCTTCAGCACCCAGAAAATGGGCAGGCTCTACGCAAACAGGCCTCCTTTCCCCAATCATGCACGCTCTTCCTCCAGAAACCAGACGTCTGTGGTCCTTTAGAATAGATAAGAAAATGCTCCAAACAAGACCCACTGCCAAGTTCTGTTTCAGACTGGGATGTGCCAGCTGTGTCTCCCAGAGGGGTGCTTTCCAAAACATGGATGCCATTTACATGATGCAACTTGTTCTTCAGACTGGAATAACCTTGTAGATTTCTGTTGACGCTCTGTTCAATTTTGGGATGAAATTCTTGTCAAGTCCTACCCCAGCAGAAGGCAAGGATACCGTGGAAACAATAATTTCCTTGCCTGATGCGAACAGACCTTTAGTTCTGTTTTGCATTCTTCCAGTACCATAAAAAGCATTTTTAAAGAGGAGGGTCAGGCTACTGGGCCAGTGTCTATGACATGGAGTAAAATACAGACCCATGTCTGCTGGGTTCTGATCCATCCAAAAGAAAAGAAAAAAAAAGAGACACAGACTGATCTCTTCTCAGCTAAGATGCAAACTTGACATTCCAGCACCACAACATGTGTCTGAGAATGTGGATCAGGATAATTTTCCATTCAGCTGGGGGGGGGAGAGGGGGGAGATTTCTAGCACCATGTGACCAGATGAAGAAAGGAGTGCTGAAGTCACCCCTCCCACTGCTTTTCCTCAGCCAATCATCTCCCAACAGGAATTACTCCCAGTCTAGGAGTTGAACAGGGAGAAAAACAGTAGGGAAGAAGTTGTTTGAGTTGGGGGGGGGGGGGGCAGAATGTTGTGTGTGTGGAAAGGATTCAGTACTCCCCTTTCATCTGCCTACTGTGTTTTAAATTCTCTCACCCCACTCCGTATGAAGTCAATTGCAGCCTGCTTTTGACAGGCAGCTCTGTAAACAACCACCCCATCTAATTTGCATCTGATACTAAACTATACTTCACCCAGCAGTTTATGCACCAGTGGGATGTCAGTATTTCAGGAAACAAATACGTAAACAAGAGGTGCATCTGTCACACTGTACACATGTGCCTGGCCTGTAAATCCTTGATATGCACACACTGAAGTCGATTCCAGAGCACACACACCTTTCATGTACACTTTACATGTCCACTGCAAGAACACTGGTGTACCTCTTGGGTACCCATGGCACATGCATTTGCTGCATAAAATGCAAAAAACGTTTTTTTGGCGGGTTTTGGGTTTTTGTTTTTGTTTTGGAGGAAGTTCAAGTTACCTAGCTTGGCCAAACATTTCATATAAAACACACAATGTCCCTGATTTCCTGTCAGTCCTGGTACTCCTCCAACTAGAAAAATGTGTATTTGAATCCAAGTGCCTAATTATCTTAAAAGAGGTGAAAATAAGAACAAAAGAACTAAGACCACAGGATATGCGTTTTCCAAAAAAAGAATGTGACTTAACACTGATCTCTCTTCAGTTCTTCAAACGGAACCTTCTTCCCAGGTGTGTGCACCTTCCCATGCTGCATATTGGTATGACATGAAGTGCAATGCACTGTTCAAACATCACACCTCAGAAGACGAAACTATACTCTTTCTCACCCAAAGATGACAGGAGATTTGTGAATTAATCTGCCATTTCCTGGACTTTTTTTTGTTTGGGTCCTAGTGCTTAATTAGTTCTGTCCCCACGGCACTAGCACCCAGGAGGAGCGTTCTACACAGAAGGTGCAGGAAAAGGCAGATTAATTCACAAATCTCCTGTCATCTCTCGGTGAGAAAGAGTACAGTGTTTTTTTTTAAAAAACCTTTCCAGCAAAAATCTGAAAAAAGTTTAAGATTATTTATCACAAGGCACTGCAAATCTTTGCAGGCAGAACAAGGAGGCTGTGTTATGTAAGGAAAACAAGTTCTTTTTGTCTAGGGAAGGGTGGAACACAGAAGAGAGCCACAAAATCCCCAGGTGCTCCAAGGGTGATTAAGTTGAGAATGATGTTTTAAGAGGCTGACGTAAAAACAAACGGATTGTTTCCCAGGCCAGGGCTGTTCATCCCAGAAAGTATTACAGAAAGTCCAACAGTCCAATCCACAACATCATTAAACCAAAGCACTTAAAAAAAAGTTTAAAAAAACATTGCTCCAAATGGGATATAACTAGTTGATGTTCAAATACTTTTCCTTCTCCCAAAAATCATCAGAAAAATAAGCTTGCTTCAATGTTCTATGAAATCCCAAACCTTTTCAACACCCCCTAGAGCAAAGCATTTAACTCTGAATTCGTCAGAGCTTCACAGTTCTCAGTTCAGGTATACAAAGAGGAAAAGCGAGGACAGGATCACATTGGCAAATGTTTCCAGGATCCAAAGGAGAAGCAAGCCACTGATACACCACATTTTAAAATGTTCCAGTCAGGGGTAAAATGGTAATGTAAAGAAAGTTAAGAGATAACAGTGCGTTAACCACAACAACCTCCGTTCTTTAGAACTCAACCAAGCCAATGGGATTCCATCAAATCAAGGTAACCTGTCAAGATTATAAATCTCATAGGCAGGCAAAATATAGTATTAGCTGGGGTTGTTTGAGTTGTGCAACACCCCAAGATAGTTGCCTTTCATGTAAAGTATACAGCAGACCTCTGCCTCTCTACAGGTTCATTACGGACATAATTTCCACTTTTAAGGTTGGATGGGACAAAACAATACTTAACCTGCCAAAGTCCTTTGCAAACAGGACCTGCTTAATTTGGAATCAAGCATAGCAACCACATAAGTATTTTATGTGGCAAGAGGCAACCTTGTTCTTCTACACCAGGGGTAGGGAACCTGCGGCTCTCCAGATGTTCAGGAACTACAATTCCCATCAGCCCCTACCAGCATGGCCAATTAGCCATGATGACAGAGGCTGATGGGAATTGTAGTTCCTGAACATCTGGAGAGCCGCAGGTTCCCTACCCCTGTTCTACACTAAGAACCTTTATCAATCTAATTTGCTGTAAGGCAGTTCATTAAATGGGGAAAAAACCTCTCTGCATGCAACCCTGTTTCCACACATAATTCTTAGTCCACCAAACGAGGGTGTCCAGTATGGATCACAAATGAGGTGCAAGCAGGAAGAGACGGGGCAAATTAAACAGAGCTCCCTGGGCATTCCCTCTGCCCCGTTCCCCCACCCCCACCCCCACAATCACCATGAGAGAAATGTTTTTTTGCCAACTGCAAAATAAACTTTGAACAAAAAAAACACAACCCCAATACAAAAGCCAGGCCGACAACCCCAATGCATCTCTTGAATGCAGTGTGCGTATGATCAGCTAGCTGCCATCGGATAAAACAGCTATATTCAATTACCCAGGAATAGCTACAGGCTTTGCAACATGGAATTGCGAGTGGCTTTGATCTGTGTTTCTTGTCCTTCAGTAATCTCACTCCACCCTCCAAACGGCCTCTCTTCCAAGAGGGCAGGGCTCCACAACAGCTGGTCATGCTAACACAGCCCATTTTCTTTATTACCCTAAGATAGCTTAAAAAATCTGAGCCGTCAATGAAACCAAACAGACACCTAAAACGAAGGGCTATCTAAAAGCCCTGTTCTTCTCTGCTCTTCCTTTCCCATTGATACATTTGACTTGGCCACCAGGATGGGTGCAACTTCAAGAAGGGGAATGACCAGTCCCCAAACAGTAGCTAACAGAGGAAAGGAACGGGGGGCAAGAGAGAAAGAAAGGAAAGGTTTCTTTGTAAGCAGCAGATGGGCATGCTGTCCATCTCAAGAACAATGAGATGCACAGGCCAAAGCTCTCTCAAGTACTTAAAAAAATCCACCCCCATGAAAATTAAATCAAGTATTTCAAAGAGGAGAACGCAAAGGCAGCCTCCCCCACTACTCCCGCATCACTGCACTGGGGAAGTCAACCCCCCCCCCCCCCAAATCCAGGCCACAGAATGCAAGGCAGAGGAATGGAATCATGAGTTATAGGCACAGTCCCCATATCTATCCTCCTGTTAACCGTCCACCTTCATTTAGGACCTGGGAGGATGGGAGCCGGGTTTTGAACAGGTGATGCTGGGAAGGCTGGCAGGCTTATCCCTGGCTGAAAGGGTCCCAAGGGTTGAGAAGGGACAACAACAGACTGCTGGGCTGTGCCAGTAATGCCCACCCATGGCACTGGGTAAGTCGTCCCTGCCATGGCATTGTACTGGCATACGTGGGGCACTCCATAGGACGTCAGGGTGCCAGGGAAGGGTGACAGGGGAAGTCCTTGGGGCAAAGTGGCCGGTACAGTCCCATGGATCTGGGAAAGCGAGGAAATCCACGTTGACGTATAGCCCACTGTAGAAGTTGTTGTCTTGAAAGAAAAAACAAACATGGACACACAAGAGAGAGAGAGAGAGTGAGTGAGAAATGAGAAAATTCAAAAGTAAAGCAAATCCATATTCCAGAGTTGTCCTTTGCACACTTCAGTGACTCCATACTCTTTGCAACATCTTGTTTACAACAAAGCATGGAAGAAGAGTAAAATTAGGGATGCTAAGAGTCCCCTGCTCAGAATTAAGACTACCACCCCAGCTGTTGCCCAAAAAAATTAAAAATGTGACTTTTTTTTGGGCCAACTGAGTGGAATAAGTTTTCAAAAATAATGCAAGTTCCAATAACAGGAATGCTAGGATCTGGACACACTCCTTGAGTTCCCAACAGAATCTTGTTTATGTACATTATGGGAGACAGTCAGTTATTAATGTCTTTCTCCTTCAAACTGCTAAGGGTCAAAGTCCTTTCTAAATGCCAGCTTCTAGGTCCCTATGCCTAAAGCATTCTTTGGGCCAGGGTAGCCCCATCTTGTCAGATCTTGGTTGGCCCTGCTTAGAAATTGGAACCACCAAAGAAGTCCAGGAATGCTAGACAGAGGCAGGCACTGGCAAATCACCTCTGAATGTCTCTAGCCTGGAAAACCCTACAGGGTCTCCATAAAGTCAACTGCAACTTGATGGCCCTTTCCCCCATTGAAACGTTCTCTGGAACCAAATGTCGGCCACTGCTATTAACTCCAGTGCTTTGGGATCAGCTGTCCCTTACGTTAGAAAATTTAACTCTTCAATATCCTGCAATGTAAATAATTATAGGGGGAGATTTTAATGCAAGATGGATACCTAACCCAGCAGACTGATATTAAAGCACAAGTAGCTGAGCACGCCTGGCCCACAGAACGAGCATTACAAGACCCAAAAGTTAATAGATCAGGCTTAAAATTATTCGAGGTACTGTCACAATCTTTATGTTTTGCATGGAACTGTATACGACAAATCTGGAGGCACATTCACTTACATATCTACTAACTCCAATGGGTGCTCTGCGCTGCTCTCTGGCCTGTTTAACTCAGCACTGCAGGGTTTTAAACCTTAAGAAACAGATTCCACACCCACTTTTTGTGCTTGGAGATAACATCTCCCATGGGGCTCAAATGATTGTCATCTCAGATTAAAAATGAGCACCTGCTCAAAATGCCTGGATGAGTTTGTGCTTCAGTTTCACAAAGCTTAAGGACAGAAGAACTGAAAGAAAAGTCACAGTGCGGGGAAAGAGGTTGCCTGTGCAGCTAGTTCTGCAGGAGGCCAAGGCCTGAGAACGCTCGGCTTGTGGGTCACTCTGTCTCCTCCGCCGGGGGGTTCGCACCTCCACGTGACCCGCCCTCACCTCGTACACTTTGCTCCAGCTATCGGCGTCCAGCCGGTGCTTGTTCTGTTTGATCTGGTTGAGGCTCGGCTTGATCAGGGAGTTCCCCACCTTTTCTTTTGTCCAGTCATCCACCAACTTGTGCAAGTCATCTGTGAACATCCCTTTCTTACTGGCTGCAGCTTGCTGACAAGAAGCGGCGCTGACGATGCAAAGGGGATCTAAGGAGAAGGGAGGTTTTTGAATGCCCATTAGAGAAATCTGCCTCAGAAAAACTGAAGTGGTACATGCTGCTTAGGCCTCTCCCTGCTCTGGGCTGATCAAAACAGTGGTTGTGTGATGAAAAGTCTTAATTTCTGCAAAGGAAGTCGAATTTATACACAGAATAAATTAAGAGTACATGCAGGCCTGCTCAAGCACTTGCCACTTCGGCCCCTGACCTGTTCACCACTTTCAACCAGAGAGATGATTATTGGGCACGTGCATTCAGAACCAACGGGCTACTTCCAGCAGGGGATCAGACTCCCAGCTGATTGCCCATCAGCTGGGAGTCAGCTTCTGACTTCTTCCTGTGTTGTTGGATCTGAGTATTGGCAGCAGGAGGGTGAGGAATTAGAAGCTGTCTCACAGCTGCTCCCAAAAGTCAGTGGAGAGTTTGGCTTCTGATCTCTCAGACCTGCAAACTCAGCTGTCTACAAACCTGCCACTGGAACACAGCAAAAGTTTTCCTTTTGAGGGGGGAGATTCAGAAGTTGATTTACACCAAGTCAACTGGTGTCTGCTTCTCATCTATCCTTGCAAAAATTCCCGAGTTTGGAGAATGCTGAGACACAGGCCATTGACACACTGGCGTTCTGACTGGCAGCCAGCTTCCCTTCCCTTCTCCACAGACTTCCTTTTATGCACTGGTATTTGCCCTTTCTGAAAAAATCAGGCAAATCCACATTCCATGGACTTGTCATGGAGCTCTGGTGTCACTTGTACCTTTTAACAAGAACGGGCATCAAAAGGAAGACAGTAAAAAATCCCTCCCCACCCCCCACCCCCAGTTTCTGTGCTTTTCAAAATCTGGCATGGATGCAGCAAAAGATAATTGAGGGGAAAGCTTCCAAGCAGCGCAAAGAAGATGCTCCGAGGTTTAGCAACAGGAGCTGGACTCAAAGTGCTGACTGATGAGCGGCAAACCATGGGAAGAACAAGCTAGGCATGAAATGTGTTACAAATGGAGGCACTGAAATCATTCCGGAGGGAGTTCCCAAATACCTTGGATAGCCTCTGCTTGTGAACAGCTCTGGTGCAGCAGGTGGGCCTGAATGCTCAGCTGATAGTCTATCACAGAGGCAGCAGTGGTAGCACAGCAACATTCTGCGGGCAGAGGGACAGGAGGGGAAAAGCACACGGTTAGAGGCCCCAGAACTAGTCACAAAGTGGGGTGGTTGGCTGAGTTGGAAAGTGCTTCATCCAAGCTAAACTATTTTCGAGGCTCTCTTGAACATCCAACAAAGATTTATTCTCAAGAGGCATTTGGGCGTCGTAGTGGATAGTTCCATGGGAATGTCAACTCAATGCATGGCAGCTGTGAAAAAGGCAAACTCTATGCTGGGGATCATTAGGAAAGGAATTGAGAATAAAACTGCAAAGATTGTCATGCCCTTATATAAAGCAGTGGTGCGACCGCACTTGGAGTACTGTGTTCAGTTCTGGTCGCCGCATCTCAAAAAGGATATTGAGGAGATAGAAAAAGTGCAGAGAAGGGCAACGAGGATGATTGAGGGACTGGAAGCACCTTCCCATGAGGAGAGGGGCTGCAGCGCTGGGGACTCTTTAGTTTGGAGAGGAGACGCCTGGGGGAGGGGGATGTGCTCGAAGTCTATAAAATTATGCATGGGGTAGAAAATGTTGACAGAGAGAAATTATTCTCTCTTTCTCACAATACTAGAACCAGGGGGCATTCATTGAAAATGCTGGGGGGAAGAATTAGGACTAATAAAAGGAAACACTTCTTCACACAACGTGTGATTGGTATTTGGAATATGCTGCCACAGGAGGTGGTGATGGCCACTAACCTGGGTAGCTTTAAAAGGGGCTTGGACAGATTTATGGAGGAGAAGTCGATCTATGGCTACCAATCTTGATCCTCTTTGATCTGAGATTGCAAATGCCTTAACAGACCAGGTGATCGGGAGCAACAGCCGCAGAAGGACATTGCTTTCACCTGCAGATGAGCTCCCAAAGGCACCTGGTGGGCCACTGCGAGTAGCAGAGAGCTGGACTAGATGGACTCTGGTCTGATCCAGCTGGCTTGTTCTTATGTTCTTATGCAAGAGTTTAGCACATTGGGGGGAAATATACAATGCAAAAAAAAAAAGGAGGGGGAGGGAGAAGGTCACCAAGCCTCTCCAGCAGGGAGTCCCCAACATTTTGGAGGCTGAAAGCACCTGTGGGATTCTGACACAGAATGGTGGGCACAACCACAAAATGGCTGCTGCAGGAGATGAAACCAACCATGGGAGGTGGAGCCAGCCATACAAGGGCTGCCACAGTGTCTCTTCCCAGCATGGATCCTTGTGCTCTGATGGCAGCTGCTGCCAAAGCCACATTTTAAAAAACCCCTGCCAGTTGCCGGGCAAAAGTCCACCCATTTTGCGAAAATGCTTGGTGGGCACCCAGGAAAGTGTCGCCAGGCACTGTGTTGGGGACCACTGCTTCATGATGTCACGTGCATTTAGACAGCGAGAAAAGGGTTAAAGTTACTACTTACTAATGGACTCATCAATGCTCATTCCACCAATGCTTCTTTGATCTGAGGACAGGCGTAAGGATTAAGGGTGTCCTCTTAAGATCTGGGCCCGTGGTGGCGAACCTTTGGCACTCCAGATGTTATGGACTACAATTCCCATCAGCCCCTGCCAGCATGGCCAATTGGCCACGCTGGCAGGGGCTGATGGGAATTATAGTCCATAACATCTGGAGTGCCAAAGGTTTGCCACCACTGATCTGGGCCATTGGAGGCTTGCTGGGTGACCTTGCGCCCATCACACACCACTCACAGCCTGCTCTACCTCAACAGTTGGTTGTTGTAAGGAGGGGAGAACAAGGTTGATTCGCCACACGGGGTTCCCACCAGGGAGAAAAGCAGGGTTAAAAACAAACCAAAATAAAATATGCCTATTAGGGGAACTTTAGCTGGGGATCCCTTTCTTGCAAGGACGCCAATACTGCGGACGGCCTCCCGCTCCCGTCCTCCTTACCAGCAGCCACAATGCCGTTGTCAGCATGCGAGAGGGACTGGGGTCTGCTGCGCAGCTTGCTTTTGAAAGATTTGGGCCGGTGCGGAGAAGACAGTTGCAGGGAGACTTCTGAGGATTCTGACCTGCTATCTTTGATGGACTGGAGCCGGTCATACAACTCCTGTAACTCCCTGTTCTGTTGAGCCTGAAGGTTCACAACCTCCTGTATGTGCCTGCAAAGGAGAAGAGAAGACACTGGCTTTGGCAAACACACTGTCTTGATTTATGGCCTGCCTGCCTGCCTGCTGGCCTGCACATTGGTCCAGGCTAGCCCGATCTGGGAAGCTCAGCAGCATCAGCCTTGGTTAGTACTTGGAGAGGAGACCATCCCGCATAGGTGTCAAACTCATGACCCTCCAGATGTTATGGACTACAGTTCCCATCATCCCCTGCCAGGATCATGCTGGTCCATAACATCTGGAGGGCCGCAAACCTCCTCTGTTCATCTCTTGCCTTAAAAATCCTCCGGTTTCACCATAAGTCTGCTGTGCTTAGACAGCACTTTTCGTCACCAGTGAATGTATGCCCTGGGCTGGATGGCCCAGTGGAGTGTGTTCTCATCAGAAGCTCAGGAGGGTTAGCCCTGGGTAGAATTTGGACGGGAGGCCACTACAGAAGTTAAGGGGTGGCTGTGCAGAGGTAGGCTGTGGCAAACCACCTTTCAATGTCTCTCGTCTTGAAAACCTTGCAAGGTTGTTGTAAATTGACTGCAACCTGGTGGCAGTTTCCACCACCATCACTGACATATTATACACTTCCTGGGTCTATCCTTGGGCCCTGTCTGGCTCCTGTCAAACGAACACATGCTGGGAGTTCCCAGATGAAACTTTCTCAAGCACATGGAGGCTGATTTGAACTGTGATGCAGAGGAAGATTAACTGCAAACCTTTTCCCATCGTGAACTGGCCCGAGGAGGCTGCAATCTGTCACACTAGACAAGCATATGTGTAATGATTGGCTACATATAACCCTACTGGTTCCATGTCTGTTTCCCCAGGAACACTAGCAGAGGGAATCTCAGAAAGCGTGGGTGACCCCCTCCCCTTCACATATGAATGACTGGATGCCCTGCACTGCCCTGGCATCTGCCGACTGGGGTGGGTTTTTTTGCACAGCCCCCACTGCCCGGATCGTGTCGTTAAAGGAAGACCAGGTGAATTCAGTGTTTTCATTTGGCCTCCTCTTTAGAGGAGGGCATTCCAGTGTCAAGGCAAAACGGTCTCTGACAGCCACCCACTCTACTTCACAGATGCGAATCTTAATTGGGAAGACAAATTGATAGGGGAAACGCTGGTCCTGCAAGTCCCATGGTCCAGGTTGCATAGGGCTTTAAGGGTCAGAACCAGGACTTTTAATTGGGCCTGGGAATGAATTTACCACCAAAACAGTCCTTTTAAGACTGGTGCGACACATTCTCTGTAACTTATGCCAGTCAACCAAGCTGCTGTCAGATTCACTGTGCACAGAAATGTCATTATAAAGGGAATAAAGCAGGGACTTAGGTAAGGGGTTTTTTTCGGGTTTAACCCCCCCCACTGCATCTCCGGCGGGGGTCGGCACTCCTGTGCACCCACACAGGCACAGCCCGCATTGCACGCTTGCAAGCTGCAAGCCAGCCAGAGCCCGGGAAAGAAAGCCTCACCTCTCACAAAGGAGGTCTCGCGACAGATGAGACTTACTTTCCCGGGCTCCGGCTGGCTTGCAGCTGGAGGTGGGGCTTGGGGAGGTGGGGTCACACCCCCAGGGGTGGGTGGGGTGGGCCCCCCTGAGTCCCACCCCTCCGAACCCACCCCATAAAAATTCTATACCTACGTCCCTGGCATAAAAGAACCAGGATCCATGTAGAAATAGAAGGCTCTGTCTCACCAGCCATCTTCGGATATAATTCTAACCCCAAAATATCATGCTTTGACCACCAGTGTCATGGTGTTTAAGGTGAGCCCTGCTGCACCCACTCTGTCACCCGCCAGCTAAGAATTCCGAGGAAACCAGCCAGAGAGCTCTCATTCTAGTGTTCCCAAGACAAGACCTTACTTCTCCCGCAAACGCTGCAGCTCCACCTTCAGGTCCTCGTCCTCCATCTCGGACTCATCGTCGCTGCTCATGGGGGATGATGGCGAATAAAAGAGGGAGCTGCGCCTCTTGGCACGGGGGCCGCTCCGCTCCTCTTGGAACTGCTGGCTTCTCTCCCAGCCTTCCGGGCCCCCACCCATGGGGGCAGACAGTTCACTGTCAGAACTTGGCTGCTTCCGCACAAAACCACCTTTGGTCCACGGCTCAGAGCAAGATTGTATGCTGCTAGCAGTGGCAGAGGTCTCCTCCAGCTCCCGCCGCTCAGGGGTGGTGGAAGACCCATCTGTTTCACCTACAGCCCCCGTGGCAATTTCTTCTTGTCTGGGAGCAACCTCTCCTGCCCCGAATTCTGAGGAAGAAGGGTCAGTTTCTGAGCCGCCAGAGCCCATCTGCTGGGGCACCGTAATGACCTGCACCAAGAACAGAGAAAGAGAAAGAAGAAGGGGAAACATTGGGCTTGGCAGGTATCTTTTCCAAGAAAGGTGATCTTGGCAGTGTTATGGAGAAGTGGGCTGATTCCCAAGGCTGTGGTTACATTACATCCACCTACCCAAGCAAGCCTGGGATGAACCTTCTGCACTATGCCTCATTTGGAGAGGAAATGTTTATTTTCTGCATTTAAAAAAATTTGAGAGCACCATGTAACAGGCATGTGACAGATCTGGACTGCAGTGACGTCAAGATACTGAAACACAATTAACAGGCACGCCCTTCAACTTGCAGCTGGTTGATCCTATGCCTAAAAATGCCATATAAACCAAGGAGAAAAGACAGCAAGCTCTGTAAAAAGGACCCAAAGGAATATTTGTGCAGAGAGAATGACAAGGAAAAGCATAAGAGAGCTGCTCCTCAACAATTACAGATTCTTTGAATGAACAGGCAACATCAAGCCAAGGAACCCTGTCAAACGCAGCAAAAGAGCTGTGCAGGGAGCAGAGGAGGAGGAGGAGGAAGAGGAAGAGGAAGAGGAAGAGGAAGAGGAAGAGGAGGAGGAGGAGGAGGAGGAGGAGGAGGAGGAGGAGGAGGAGGAGTTTGGATTTATATCCCCCCTTCCTCTCCTGCAGAGAGAATAAAACGTAGTGGTTTCAAAGAATTTGACAGAGAAAAGAGAGAGAGAAAACTTACAGAGACCCGAAGCACCAGGAATGACACAACAAATACCTTGCCAGTCATTCACCAGGCGTCTGCTGCTATTGCACAAATTGAAAAACAAGGCATTTGGGGAAGCCGTTGAGGAAAGAGGGGGCAGCTGATTCTAACATGCCCAGTCTTCTTCCCAGGCAACCCGGAATAACCATCACCTAAGCTGCCAGTAATTCTTTTTTTTAGGTGAGCGTCAACTGTATACCAATTCTGCCGGAACCGCCAGTTCAAATCACCAGAAAATGTTATTAAGGGACTGTCAGCTTCTAACACACCAACTTTTTATTTGGAAAAACTCATTCACCTGGATCAGGCAGAGGGGTCTGGGAAAGCTTTGCCCTGTTTTGGAATCCTAGGGGATGGAATGATCTCTGAGCACTTCTATATTAAGGAAACTACGGAGATGAAATGACCCGTGGAGCATTTTCCGTATGTGATCCAGTGGAGCCATTTCATCCATTATCAAACTCTTACGTGAAAGTCACTTGTGTGGAAGGGCAGCTACATTCGTGTTCAGCAGCACCTCAGAGACCAACAATACTTTGGGGATATGAGTTTTCGAGAGTCAAAACTCCCTTTGTTGAAAGCTCCCTTCATCGGAAGCTCATCTGCCAAAAGTATTGCTGGTCTCTACAGCGCTACTGGCCTCCAGAGCAGCCGTGCACTGCAGAACAACTTGGCTGCCCTCTAAAATGACCTTGCATGAAAAAGTAACTCTCAAATGCAGACTGTCCACATGCTGCCTCCACTCGAGCTAAGTTACATGTTCAAAGGACAGACTTCCCCTTTCGCTCTGCTGGTTCGACTCTGGTCCCACCAACTCCCACAAGCCATGAAGTCATTATCCGTGGCTGCTGCAGCACAAAACAAGCCACCTGGGTCTGTGGGAGCCGGGTGATGAAAAGACGGCAGGGCTTGGAAAGCAGGAGACGATGCCAGCTGAAGGAGCACTTTGTCACGGTGCCACAGACTGGCCGATGTCACCACCAAGGACAAAGAAAAGCTGAAGTAGCAGTGGTGAATGCTGCCACTGAAACGCACCACATGGGGAAGGGGTGACACTCGGGATGAGGGGGGAGAAGCAGCATTTCCAAAAGTGGAGTTAATTGGGGGCGGGCACTGTGAAAGTTTTTTTCTCCCAGATCTGTTTTAGATGGTCTGTCTGCCCTGTGTGTAACCGCACTTGAGGTAGTTTCAGAGATATCTGAGGAAGAGAGCTCTGATTCTTGAAGGCCTCTGTCCCAAAAATCTTACTGCTCTCTACGGTGCCACTGGACTTGAATCTAGCTGTTTTCCGGCTTCAGGTGGAACTGTGACTCTCAATGGCTGGCTCTCCCAGTTTCTTCACTCTTACAAAGTCATGGACACCTCATTGGCTTCCTGAAGTATTGTACAACTTTTGTCTTTCAGAAAACATTCAGGGGCCTGCTTGGGATTCATCACAATTTGTAAAACCTTCCCAGCCACCCGTCCCTCCCCTATGTCTCTCTCCTCTTATCCCATTCCCTTCCCTTTACAGTGGAACCTCGGTGTGAGGAACAGATAAGAGCCCACAGAATAGTAACCAGAATAGTTCTTCATTCCATAGCAATACAGATCCATCAGCTTAGCAAAGGGAACTTTGGGCGCCCAGAGTTCCAACCAGCACTCCCCCCTCCAGATCAAAGAAACAGAAAACAAAGCACTTCCACACGAAAGGAATTTTTCTAACATTTCTACAATCAGATATATGCAGTGTATAACTTTTCAGCTCGGCCCACATTCCGGGCGCGGCGCAAAGAAACAGAATGGGATGAGAAGCAAGGTCAAACTCAGGCACTGACACTTGGTAATCGTCGCCTTTGGTTTTTGTCGGTCGGTTTTTGCCTCGGTTTTCGCCA
This sequence comes from Sphaerodactylus townsendi, assembly GCF_021028975.2. Classification (NCBI taxonomy): domain Eukaryota; kingdom Metazoa; phylum Chordata; class Lepidosauria; order Squamata; family Sphaerodactylidae; genus Sphaerodactylus; species Sphaerodactylus townsendi. Next base: position 177,431,036 of record NC_059427.1, on the reverse strand, counting down.
GGCGCCTCCGTTTTCGGCTACGCCGTTTGCGTAAATTTACACTTTTTGCGTAAATTTGCTAAGCCGTTTGCGTAAATTTATGCTTTTTGCGTAAATTTGCTATGCTGTTTGCATAGCGCATGCGTAAACGGCGTAGCTTCAGTTTTTGCCGGTTTCGGTTTTTGCCGAACATCGCCGGACAGATCACCGGCGAAAACCGAGGTTCCACTGTACTTGCTCCTCTCCCCCCCTTTCTGCCTTTCCCTTCCCCTCGTGGGTTGATGAGCTACACTGGACAGAGCTGGAATTATGCGGATCATATTCTAATTCGGAAAATAGAATGGAGAAGGATGGAGACTCAGTTTTGTGTATGTTTAGAATTTTAACTGTTTGTTGATTAACTTTTAAGTCATTTTAACTGTTTTATTTGTATTATATTATCTATGTTTGAAATTTGACTTGCAAATGTTGTATTGACGGGTTATAAGCCACCCTGAGCTCGGCCTCTGGCAGGGGTAGAGATTAAATAAAAGTAAAGTTATAGAAGTAAAGTTATGTCAGTTATAGGTCCTTCTGTCTCGTGGTTCTGTGGCAACTTGTTTATTTACTGCTTTAAAGTGCACAGCCATTTGAATAAAGCACATTAAAAATAAAACATCCCATCCTAAAATGGCGTCAGTACTTAACTGAATTAATCTGTTACCTGATTTGAATATACCAACCTGAAATCGGCCTCGCTGAAATGACCCAGCCAGAGGTTTAGATTGACCAGTTGCTTCGTTCTCCACTGTGGCTTGTTCAGGAGGAGACATCCAATCAGGAACAATTTCACTTGTTATCTCCTCTGTTGTGAACTCTTTTTAAAGGAAGGGGGACACAAAGAAATCGAACGCGGTTGGGTAAAGTGGAGATCATGAAAAGACTAACAAGCAACACTGAATTTTAAAAAAACGATTCGATTATACATGTAGGCTTTCAAATATTTTTTGGTATCTCAAGATCTAGACTTCTATGTGGAATGAAAAAAACTGGTTAATCAAACTGGAAAACAAAGCGGTAGTGAATGAAATGTTACACAGATGAGCAAGATGTAGGAAAAAGATATATATATATATATATGGGGTAGTGCAGGAAATGCAAAAGGGGGCAGGAAAGAAACGTAAGTAAGGAAATGAAAACAGATGTTACCTAGTCTAGGTCCCTGACTGTAAGCACACTACCTTGCCGGACTTTTGCTCTCTTGAAAAAGCTGGTCTGCCGTAGCCTGTACGCCCAGCTTTTTAATTTGCGAGTCCAGGTTCTCTTGCTAATGGGGTTTTTGAGACTAGGGCAAGTAAAGCTTAGGCCAAAATATCCACCTCCTGCATGCAGTTGCACAGCTCCACCACTTGAGGCTGAATCGGGACAGGCCACAGGGTTCTCAGGAAGTGAGGTCTCTGGGGACGTCTCCTGTGTACATAAAAGGGTGGGAGGGAGGGTAGAGAAAAAACATGACACTTGAGTAAGAGAGCATGTATCACATATAAAGTTATGACCATCAAAATCCTAGAGCCTGCTTTGTTCCTTAGCATTGCTCCCATGCAGTGGCGTAGTGGTTAAGAGCAGGTGCATTCTAACCTGGAGGAACCGGGTTTGATTCCCCGCTCTGCCGCCTGAACTGTGGGGGCTGATCTGGGGAATTCAAATTAGCCTGTGCACTCCCACACACGCCAGCTGGGTGACTTTGGGCTAGTCACAGCTCTTCTGAGCTCTCTCAGCCCCACCTACCTCACAGGGTGTTTGTTGTGAGGGGGGGAAGGGAAAGAAGATTGTCAGCCCCTTTGAGTCTCCTACAGGAGAGAAAGGGGGGATATAAATCCAAACTCCTCCTCCTCCTCCTCTTCTTCTTCCTCCTATACCATCTCTAAGCCTGACTAAAATGCTTGTTCTCAGAAATGACAGCCATTTATTTTTATTTATTTATTTATTTTCGGATTTTTACAATAAGATAATAATTGAAGTAGGAAGTTAGGTTGAGTTTTCAGAGAAAATAACACAAGAAGAGTCTTGCTGGATCAGACCAGCAGTCCAGTTGGTCAGCATTCGGTTTCACACCGTGGCCAATCTGTTGTCCTGGAGAATCAAAAAACAAGGAATAGTGGCCAAAGATTCTCCTGATGCTACTGTGGAGTTTCCCGTTACCGTAGTTAGTAGCCATTGATAAGCCCCTCCCCCATGAATCTGCCTAAGCCCCGTTCAAAGTCGTCTCTATTTGTGGCCATGGCCATCTCCACTGGCAGTGAATCCCAAAATGTAATGACTTGTTAAATAAAGCAGTTCTTTCTTTTTGTCCATCCTGAGTTACCTGGCCATCAACTTCTTTGGTTTTTCTTGAGTTCCAACATTATGGAAGTAGGATGAAAAGTTCTCAATAGCAGCTTTCTTAATCTCAAGCATAATTTTATAAATCTCAACCATGTCTGCACTCTGGGTTGCCTTTTTGTGCTGGCAGGGGATGATGGGAACTGTAGTCCATAATATCTGGAGGGTCGCGAGTTTGACACCTGTGCTCTAGAGCAGTGGTGGTGAACTTTTGGCACTCCAGATGTTATGGACTACAATTCCCATCAGCCCCTGCCAGCACGGCCAATTGGCCATGATGGCAGGGGCTGATGGGAATTGTAGTCCATAACATCTGGAGTGCCAAAGGTTTGCCACCACTGCTCTAGAGCCAGATGGATCTGAATGGCTTTGTTATGGTTCCAGGGGAGTTTCCCATTAATATGGTTGGTGCTTCTGCCAATGCCCTGGTTGACTTCTGGAATGAGTAAGCGACCCAGGCAGCTGACATGGTCACTCCCAAGCACCCTCTATCAGGTGGAAAGCCCAGGCAGTCCCTTGGTTTACCGAGGGGCAGTAACAAAAAGACAAGGAAGATGGCTAGAGTGGCTGCTGAGGAAGAATCAGGCTGAACCCAACAAGAAACAGGGTAAAGCTAATTTAAAAGCATACTCTACGGTGGTGACGGTGGCAGAGAAACCATCTTTTTTTGCCGCCACTGTGTGTGCATAGTGTTGGCCAGGTGGTTGGGGGCCTGTCAGGATAGGGTCTGCAGGAGGAAGAGGACTGCACAGTGGCCCGTTGTGACCATTTTGCTCAAGTGTTTTCAGATAAAAATTTCTTGCATCCTGTTCTGAGTCGGACTCGATGTTAGCAGTGACATGGATGGACAGTGCTAGAGTGTCAATTTGTCCAATTGTGTTAGATATTTTTCAGTTTAAGTTTGAGGATGTGAACAAGATCCTTGCCCAGTTTGAAGCCTACCATCTGCTTATATGACCCTTGCCCTTCTGGGGTACATACATGGGGGGGGGGAGGGAGGGGGAGGCTGGCTGGGTTTGAGAAGTAGCTAATGGTTCCTTAAGAGGGGATGATTGCCACAGCCTTAAAACGAGCTGTGGTGTACCAGCTTTTAAATAAACCTATCCCTGACCCAGGAGATCTCATTAATTATCTACCAGTCTCAAATGTTCCATTTTTTAGCTAGGTGATGGACAACTCCAAGCCTTCCTAGATGAAAACAATTGAGGTATGTTTTGGTAACAGGTTTATTACAATGGTTTTATAAAGTATTTTATCATTTTATTTTTTAAATTGTTAGCTGCCTTGGTTGCCCTTGAAAGGGCAGGAAGGTGAAATGTACATTTTGAAAATAAATTAAATAATATTTTCAATCCCTTTCCTAATTAATTCCCAGTATGGAGTTTGCCTTTTTTTTCTGCTGTCACAAACCAAGTAGACATTTTTATCGAACTAAATAGCAACAGCTCTTCAGTCTTGACTAGATTAGACTCCATGTATATATTGGAGTCTGTCAACTGTCAAAAGCCTTTTGGAAGTCTAAGTTATGTGATGTCCTCTATATCACCCTTATCCATAAGCTTATTAACATCCTTGAAAAAATCCAAATGTCTGGTGAGGCAGGACTTTCCTTTGCAGAAGCCATGCTTGGCTGCCCCTTAGCAGGCCTCTCCCTCTGTGTGCACACTAATTCTACTAATTTACTTGCAACAGACATGGGGCTAATAAGCCCATAAATTCCTGGATTCCCTTTGGAACTCTTTTGGAAAAAAACAAACAAATAGTGTTAACATTAACAGCTTTCCAGTCCTAACACCTAGTCTGGAGTTGCAGTGCTCAGCTGTGGAAGGTAAACGAGTGATGTAAGATCTCACCAAAGCTTACTGTAAAACTCAACTTTGACACCATTTACTGAATCCACTGTGCCACAATTTCTACCCCAGTTTGTCATAAAAATTGATCAGCCTCTTATTCTGTCCAATTCCTGGCACAATCAAGCTCAAAGCAATTGTTTGTTGACAGAGATTACGAAATCTCCATCAGTTTGTAACAGGTAAACTGCACGCAGCTGCAATTTTTTTTTAGCAGAGCTAAAAGAAAAGAGCTACGATAATCAACACCAGGCTTCTTGCTTTATTAAAATTATAAAGAAAAGCAACAGGTTTTAAAAGAGCTAGATTTGAGTCCATTTGCCCCTTAGAGATATCTTCATCAGCTAACTGATGAGGGGGAACTTTGACTTAAAAACTCATGTCTCAAAAATCCTGCTGGTCTCTATGGTGCTACTGAATTGCAATCTCGCTCTTCAACTGCAGAAGAACACAGCTGTCCTCCTGAAAGTATCTTCATACAAGATTTTAAAAGGACATCTTGTTCCCTTTAAAACTGCTAACACTGACACAGAGAGCCCTAGTTTCAAGCAGTATGTGAATGGTTAAAATTTCTTCCTTTCCAGCATGAATCTGATCCAAATTGTAGCCACAGGCACACTCTAGTTAGTTTTTACAGGTAAAAACAAGAAATGATCTCCATTCCATCTGATGTTGGCCCTGAGATTCCAGATCTTCTGTAATGAAAACAGTGGAAGGTGGGAAAAGGAAGGTGGGAAAAGGTCAACAAACGAGGCTTTCAGGGACCTAGCAGTCAGGTCCCACTCCCAAGGCGACATCTCTTCAGATGTCATGGAGAATGAGAGTTTGGGTGACGGAGGGTGCCAGTCTGAGGTGGGGGAAGATGCTCCCTTAGATGGGACCCCTTCCTTAGCTGGTGGTCAGATATCCTCTCACACTGAGGATACCCCTCGGGGAGGTGGGGGGCTCCTTGTAGTGGGTGATTTGATCATTAGGAATATAGAGAGTTGGGTTTGTGAGAGGCGTGATGACCGCATGGTGACTTGCCTGCCTGGTGCGAAGGTTGTGGATGTCACGCTTCGTCTAGATAGGCTGTTAGACAGTGCTGGGGTGGAGTCAGCAGTTGTGGTCCACATTGGTACCAATGACATTGGGAAATGTAGCCGGGTGGTTCTGGAAGCTAAATTTAGGCTGCTAGGAAAAAGGTTAAAATCCAGGACCCCCATAAAGCTGTGAGCATTACTCCGAAATGCTACCTTGTTCCACGCACAGGGCGAAGCTACTTAAAGTGCAGCGGAGATACAGGAGTCTCAAATGCGTGGGATGAGAAGGTAGGTGATGTAAAAAGGCAAGAGAGGTTTCAGATTTGGCTCCAGGGGAACTGGGGAACCTTTTGGGATAAGGCAGGCCTGTACAAAAGCGGGACGCGGGTTTCCATCTTTAACCAAAGAGGAGCCAGGCTGCTGGCTTCAACATTAAAAAAAAAGGTGGGCCAGAACAGCTTTAAACTGATCCTTTGGGAGAGAAAGCCGACAGGAGCTGAGGTGACTTCGGTTCGGAATACAGAGTCCATGGGGATGCAGACAGAGGGAGGGAGGAGTTTTTCTAAATCCACCACATATAAGCCATGAGCATAAAGCAATGTGATAAGTGATAGGAAGAGTGTCTACACCTGCAAAGCGCTAAGAGAGGGCAAAACACATAAAACCCTGGTGGTTAGGGACAAGAGTATACAAGTGTCTCTATGCTAATAGTAGAAGCATCTTCGACCGGTAAAATGGGGGAGAGCTGGAGTACAGAGTTTGAAGGGAGGGACATTGATATAGTGGGCATCACAGAGACATGATGGAATGAGGAGAACCAGTGGGATGCTGTTGTATCCCAGGTTGTTACAGGCTCTACAGGAAGCGATAGGACAGTGGGCGTATTGGGGGGTGGGGTGGCCCTCTACATCAAAGCAGAGCATAGTGTCACATAAAAGATAGACAGACAATGCAGGGGGAGCCTGATTCCTCTACAGAAGCTAACTGTGGATATCAATACTCAGGGGTGAAGCATAGTTTAACAGTGGAAGGAATATATTATCGCCCCCCCTGACCAAAGTGCAATAAGGCAAGAGGATTCTGAGATGGAAAAAGAAATTAGAAGAGGGGCCAACAAAAGCAAAGCAAAATGTTGTGGTAATGGGCGCATTTTAACTATATCCCCATATAAACTGGAGAAAATGCATGTTCAGGGTCATAGTAAAGGTTTATGAGAACATCTCCTGGATATGCTTAAAATGACTGTGGCTTAGAGCAGATGGTTGTAAGAACCAACCAGGGGAGAGGTGATCCTAGATCTAATTCCTATGTAGGGACCTTGCAGGACCTGAAAGCGGGAAATCAGTGTTGTTGAGCCCGATTAGGGAACATAGCCACTGGCACAATGCTGTCAGATTCAGAGGTATCTCTGCATGCATCTGAGACAAGAGTGACAACTACTAAATGTAGTTACATTTGCCTTTCAGCTAGAAGGGAAATTTCTCAAAGATGAGGGGGATAGTGCGCAGGAACCTGAAAGGGAGGAAAATTCCTGGACCTGAACCAAGCTTCTTAGGAGGTGAATCCGAGGATCTAGCGAAGATAGTGGTGGTGATTTCAAAAGGAAGAAGTTCTTGGCAGCCATTGATAAACTAAATGCTACCAAAGCCCCTGGGCCCAGATTAAAGTATCATCTTCATCCAAGAAAGTTCTTTAAAAGCTCAAGCTAATGGAAATTGCTTTGATCTTCTCACATTAATATGCAACTTATCCTAGTGAAATTCAGGGCTCCACCCCTGAAGACTGGAAGATGGGCCAATGTACACACCAATCTTTAAGAGAAGGGGCTAGGGGGGACCAAGAAGGAAATTACAAGGTCAGTCGAGGGTTTTGACATCTGTTCCTGGTAAATTAGTAGAATCTGTATCATTAAAGATACAAAATTATTAACATGTAGAAAAGCAAGACCTGCTGAGGAAGAGAGTCAGCATGGCTTTTTGTAGAGGCAAGGATCCTGTCTTACAAACTTAGTAGAGATTCTCTTGAGGGTGTAAACAGGCATGTGTGGATAAAAAAAGAGGGGAACCAGTGGACATTTGTCTACTTGGATTTCCAAAAGGCTTTTGACAAAGTTCCTCACCAGAGACTGCTTGAGAAAACTCAGCAATGAAGGCGAATAAGAGGGGGAGAGTCCTCCTATGGATTAAAAACTGGTTGAGGAACAGGAAACAAAGAGTGGGTGTAAATGGGAAGTTCTCACAATGGAGAGATGTAGGGAGTGGTGTCCCCCAAGGATCCTCAGTGTGTGGGACCAGTATCACTCTTTAATCTTATTCTATAAAATGTAGCCTGGAAGTTGGGAGGTGGGTAGTGTGAGTGGCCAAGTTTTGGGAGATGATACCAAAATTATACTTGAGTAGTGTGATGGATAGGAACCGCATAAAGGATTGCAAAGAGCTCCAAGTGGACCTGATGATAAATTAGGGTGAGTGGAGTTAAGAAATGGCAAAATGCAGTTCAATGCTTAGCAAAATGTAAAGTGATGATGCAACACTTAGGGGCAAAAAAATCCAGAAACTTCACATGAAGACATGCTACAGGGGGTCAGTGCTATCAGTCACAGACCAGGAAAGGATTTGGGCATCTTAGTTGATAGTTCCATGGGAATGTCAACTCAATGCATGGCAGCTGTGAAAAAGGCAAACTCTATGCTGGGGATCATTAGGAAAAGAGTTGATAATAAAACTGCAAGGATTGTCATGCCCTTATATAAAAGCAGTGAATGCGACTGCAAATTCTTGGAGTAAGTACTGTGGTTCAGTCTCTGGTCGCCACATCTCAAAAAGGATATCGAAGAGATAGAAAAAGTGCAGAGAAGGGGCAACGAGGATACAGATTGGAAGGATTGGAGCACCCCTTCCTTATGCAAAGGAGAGGCTGCAGCCGCTTTACAGGACTCTTTAGTTTGGAGAGGTGCGAGACATCTTGAGGGGATGGGATAAGGGATTGAAGTCTATAAAATTATGCATGGGGTAGAAAATGTTGACAGGGAGAAATTTTTCTCTCTTTCTCACAATACTAGAACCAGGGGGCATTCATTGAAAATGCTGGGGGGAAGAATTAGGACTAATAAAAGGAAACACTTCTTCACGCAACGTGGGATTGGTGTTTGGAATATGCTGCCACAGGAAGTGGTGATGGCCACCATCCTGGATAGCTTTAAAAAGTGTTTGGACATATTCATGGAGGAGAAGTCGATCTATGGCTACCAATCTTGATCCTCCTTGATCTCAGATTGCAAATGCCTTAGCAGACCAGGTGCTCAGGAGCAGCAGCAGCAGCAGCAGCAGGCCATTGCTTTCACCTCCTGCATGTGAGCTCCCAAAGGCACCTGGTGGGCCACTGCGAGTAGCAGAATGCTGGACTAGATGGACTCTGGTCTGATCCAGCAGGCTAGTTCTAAAAAAAAAGAAAGACATGGCATTGCAATAACCCACCTGGAGAGGACGCTTACCTGTTGCTTGCCAGCATCCATTACACTGCCCGATGTGTTAGATTTCACTGACTGTAGGACAAACTGTTTTCAAGACCAGCCCAACCTACCCATCAGTACTCACCTGCATGCAGAGGTCACTGGGAGCAGAAGTGATAACACCGTGCTCCCTCTTCAGCACTGGCAAAACCTCAGGATGGCTTGCAGGTGGGCTGAGCGTACCCTGGGGGTCTGGAGGCTTGGCAGGGCTTTGCTGGGCCTCTTCGGGGGAGTCAGGGGACTGGCCTTCAGGTAGTTGGCAGGGAAGAGTGTCTTCAGCGGAAGAGGAGAATGGAGACTCCACTGCACTTTGTGTGTCTTTCTGGCTCTCAGGGGATGTGCCCGACAAGCTGTGTTCCTGGTACAGAAGCGTCCGCAGCTTCTCGTCCAGCGTCTTGATGTTGTTGTCAGTGAAGTCCATCTTAGGGGGGCCCTCGCTGTCTGATTCCAGAGTGGAAGGGAGGGAGGCGCCTTCCTGGCCTGGGGTCTGAGCTGAAGAACCGGCCTGCTCAGCACTCACAGAGTTATCTGCTCCCTCAGTGGCTAAGACATGAAAGGGGGTTGGAGTAGAGGTGGACAAATTCAACTCAGCAACATCAGATATTGGCTGGGGCACATGTGAAGACAAGGGAATGTCATTAGCTTGGGTCTCTGCCCCCAGAGATGGCAGAGAGGAAGCAGGCTCAGGAGCAATACCCTCACTGTTGTCACCACCAGCGACAGGAAGTGAGATATCCAAGATGTCTTCTGTGTGGCGAGGAAGAACTGATTGCTCAGTTTCCGATGTTTGGGGTTCAGATGCCACACTGTCACTTGTTAGCTCACTTGAGCTGGAAGAAGGGGTGACCCTTTGCTGACTCCTAATGTTTTCCACAGCCTGTGGACAACCCTGGGGAGTATCTTCTTTTGTGCTCTCCGTTGGCGGGTCTGTAAATACAAGACAGCAACCAGCAAGGCTTATTACCAGAACTCTAGGGAAAGCCGTCTCACTTTTAAAGATTAGAATAACTGGGATCACATCCTTCTAAAGGCTTCATTTTCCCAACAGGCAGATGACTAGATGGACAAATAGTGAGAAAAACCCAGCTCTGCTGAGGTCCATGGTTCCCAGCCTTTCAGCCTGAAAGCACCATTGGCATCCTAACACTATGGAGGTGCAGGTGCAAAATGGCTGCTACAGTTTTCCTTCAGCCATCCAGTGAAAATCCTTGTGCTGTCATGACAGCTGTGGCCAAACAGTGTTTTTTTAAAAAAACGGAATAGTCAATTGCCAATCAAAAGCCTTGCAGGACAAAATTCCCCCATGCCCCAGGCCAATTTAAAAAACAACAACACTTGGTCAGCACCAAGAAAGTTGTCAGTGGGAACCACCGCGCACTCATGAGCACGACTTTGGGGATCCTGACCTTGGACATTAGGTTAAAAAGCTACTTGAAAAGCCAAGCCTGACACAGGCAAATTAGAATAGAGTGGACGCAGTGGTGGCGAACCTTTGGCACTCCAGATGTTATGGACTACAATTCCCATCAGCCCCTGCCAGAATGGCCAAATGGTGATGCTGGCAGGGGTTGATGGGAATTGTAGTCCATAACATCTGGAGTGCCAAAGGTTCACCACCATGGGAGTAGAGAATGCCATCATGTAAGAAGAGCTTAATAAGAGTCTTCTGTCCCAGGGAAAGTTGGTGTTGTGGATCTGGCCTTTTCTATCTAAGTTTCATGATTTTATAAAAATGAACAACTGAATCTCACTCAGTTGTTATAAATAATTTCATCGTATGTATCTGGCTGCTGGTGGCAAAATGATACAGCAACATGGGTTGCAGAAGGACAGGCAAGAACTTCCAGCAATTCCAAACACCCTTGTATACTCCAAGAGCTTGGCAACAAATGTTTTGTTTACGCTGGGTGCTACCCAGTTTAACCGAGCAAAATTGTTTGGCTGATTAGGCTGTTTTTAATTTGTGCATTTTTCTCTTTTGCGAATGGCCTGCTGTGTTCTGTATCCTTGCAATCATGCTGAAACATCCTTTAGCAAAAATTTTGTGCTACAGCATGCAAAATGAGGCAAAAGAAAGTGGTTCATTTTTAATGTATATTTTACATGGATTAATATTTTTTTGATTGTATGTCTTATGAGATTGATCTGTAATGTTTGTTGTTGTTTTTTGTTGCTGATCTTGGGTCATAAGAAAATTGAGTACTGATTCAGCACTGAGTTTCCTCACAACCTGTTGCTGCATCATTAGCTAACTTGAGCCTACAAATTTAGGATGGGATGTACATAGTTTAAATGTAAACGTAAGCATCAGACTGATTTGCATTTTCTAGTCTAACATCTGCTTTTGGTGAAGGTACTAAAGCTGATGTTGAATTGAAAAAAAACACCCATAATTAATATGCTATGTCAGATGTCCCAAACAAGGTGCCCGTGAGTACCACAATACCTGCAAAGTGTTTTCAGAAGATAGCTGGGGTCAGGTGGAGCTGTTACCTAGCGCAGATTCTGATTGGCCACTATACATCTGACTGGCTATGCCATAGGTGTCAAACTCGCGGCCCTCCAGATGTTATGGACTGCAGTTCCCATCATCCCCTGCCATCATGATGCTGGCAGGGGATGATGGGAATTGTAGTCCATAACATCTGGAGGGCCATGAGTTTGACACCTGTGTAGATTAAAGTAATGCTGCATATCTGGCAGCGTTGGTTTTATTCTCTCTTCCATTCTACCTTCCCTGCTTCTTCCTTGCATTTTTGTGGCCCCAGCTCTGGTGTCAGTCATTTTGTGGTTGGGCCTCCCACCCTGCTTCAGATTTCCAAAGTTCCCACCGGCTCAAAAATTTTGGGGACCCCTGCCAAGCTCAAAACATCCATGTCAAAACTAACATCTCCATATTAAGACGTTATTATTTTATGAAATGGTATGCTTGCTGTATGGGGAAAAAAAGATCCAATATTATTATTAACTTAACAAAGCTTAAATACAGAGTCACACTTACCAGAAACTGTAGTTTCTGTGCAGACACACATTGGGATTGTGCTTACGCAGGCCTGTCATGGAAAGGTTTTCAAGCTTTTTATCTGCTCTACAGCTCTGAAGAGCAGTCACTCCTCCTCCCCTCAGGAGGGAAGATTCCCACTCAAATGGTAACATGATGGGATGGGGAGGAGTGCTATTCCCTCACTTCTCCTACCACCTCCGCGGCTAGACAAGGAAGACCTGGAAACTAGCTGCAGCATGGTAAGAAATAGCAGCCCACGGCGGGGTAGGAGGGAGGGATGTGTGTCTGCACAGAAACCCACTCGATGAACTACAGTTACAGGTAAGTGCAACTCTGTATTTCATCTTCATGGGTATTTTGTGCAGCCCCACGTGAGGAGACCGGCAAGTTAAAGTAGCTTGGCAGTGACCATGAGACTGTGTATTTGACTAACAAATGCAGACCTGCTTTGCCCACCGCAGCCTCCCTGTAGGAGTCAAAGTCCACCAAATAGTGTGGCCACACAGCCACCCTGTAAATGTCTTGATCGTGCATATTTGACCGTCAGGCAGCTGACACTACCTGTGCTCTAGTGGAATGAGTGTGAACTTCCAACAGCCAAACCACCCGATGAGCCATAGGCCAACTCCACGGGCTTGGACGCTCGTGTGGACAAGGCGAAGCTACTGCTAGCCCTCTATGTGGTACCGTACCAGGATGAAAAGGTGACTGCCCTTCATTGTGTCCACAATGTGATGCAAGTTGAAAAGCAATGTTCCATGCATGAGAAGAGTATGCAGGGACTGCTTCACTGGGGGACACAGTTTGGGGAAGAACACTGGCCATACCATGTCCTGACCCAGGTGGAATGCTGAAACCAGCTTAGGAATGCTCTAGTCAAGGGCACAACAGCATGTTTTGAGGTCCAGTGAGAGGGGAAGAATTAGCAGATCTGAAGCAGGAACTTCTTTCCAGCGTGGCAGAGAAGGATGAACTGAAAGAATGGCACTCCTCCCCATCACGTCCTGTGACTATTTGGGTGGGAAACTTCCCTCCCGAGGGGAAGGGAGCAAGTGCTCTTCAGAGCTGCAGAGCAGGCAAAAAGCTTGACACTCTTTCCATGACAGGTCTGCGCAAGCACAGTCCCGATGTGGGGCTGCACAGAATACCCACAAAGATGGACCGTTCTTTAACTTGCAGAAGGTGTTTCCCCGCTTATGTGGGGAGAGGTTCCACCAATGTCTTCCTCCTTGCACTGTTGAATCTCTCTCCACTGACCACAGGAGGCTTCGTTTCAGGAAGCACAACAAACTGCTTGGGGGAGGGGCTGTTTGCATGTATTGCAGGTGCCTGCTGTGGGGGCCCCAGGTTTTTTCAGCTTGCAGGTACCCTTGGAATCCTGACACAGCGGGGTGGAGGCCACCACAAAATGGCCACCACGGAAGGTGGAGCCAACCACAAAATGTGAGGGAGTGAAGTCATGCATAATTGTAACAAAAAGGCTTCAACGTTTCAGCCAAAAGCTGGGTTTAACAGGATGCATTTAAGATTAACATGGTGCTTAATATTTTCTTGCATATACCTGCAGTCATATAGTGAAGATCCTTGTGCTGCGGTGGCAGCTGCTGCTGAAGCAACTCTCTAAAAATCAGCACAGCCAATCAGATCTCCAATGACCAGTAAGAAGCCTGGCTGGGCAAATGCCCCATGTGGCCCCAGTCCCTTTCTAGAAATATTTGGAGGGCGTTAGGAAAGGGGTCAGCGGATACCATGGTGCCCAAACACACCATATTGGGGGCCCCTGTTGTACTCCATTGAAGAGAATTCACCATTCATAATAAAACTTAAATCAAGTGTAAATAGAAACCTGAACTTATACACAAGTCTGGCATCTTTGCCCTTGTACCATTTACTGACTTCTGTGGCTGTTGGTTTTCAGTTCATGTGTCACAAATTGTATTTGCTTGCACAGGTGAATTGCTTCCCATACTCTTAATGGATTTTTGGTGGGGAGAGAGGAATATTAACTCTTAGAACAACAGTGCAAATCTGGAATGCCCATTTGTGCAATTGGGTTGCTTCTGACACAGTTGAAAATAGCAGTTTTGCATTCTTCTTAGATACATGACAATCTGGCAACCTCTGTCTGTGATTTTGGCTTTGATAGTACTTACCTTGTAAAGAACACAGTGACTTTGGGGTTGCTTTATTTTCATTCCTCAATGTCCCCAAGAAGCATTTTGGTTTAGACTCTGAATTCTTTGTTGAGTGTCAAGGCTGGAAGTGTCTGATTGTTATGGGAAGTTGCCAACAAACTGAGATAAGCTTCCTGGATAATGACTGTATATATGAAATGGAATGGGAAAAAGGCTCAAGGGGAGCTGGCGGAATTGTTGGCTGCTGCTGTGTTTTACTGTGTTATACATGTGGTCACATCCCTGTAAATAAGTATTTTAAAGATGTCTCTCTTGAATCCAGTCTTGAATGCTGGAAAACTTATTCAGTTAGGAAAGGTTTTCCTTTTAGCTAGCAAAGTTTAAGCAATAGTCCTGATAACCAAACTTTTCTTTTAAAAAAAGTGGTTTCGTATCCGGCAACCACACCTCCTCCAAAAAGCTACGCGCAACACTAGTTGGGGAAAATAAGGATTATTTAGAAGGTGTGGCAAAGACATGAAAACATACAGTCTTTTTGACAGAGAATATTCCACTTAAAAATTAAATAAAAGTCAGGTCATGAGGTGAATCCTGCTTCCTGACTGAAAGGGGGTGGAGATCCTAAAGGACAAAGAATTGCCTCCCACATCCATGAGAAGTCAGATTTAAAGGAGTGGATTCTTTTCCCAAAATAGGGCTCCAGTCCGCCACCAAGTCAAAACACAACCAGGAGCCTTCCCAAGTGAAGCCATCTACTCTCATTCAAAACAGTCTGAGACCCCTTCTGCACAAGCAAAATAATGCGTTTTCAAACCACTTTCACAACTGTTTGCAAGTGGATTTTGCTATTCCGCACAGCTTCAAAGAGCACTGAAAGCAGTTTGAAAGTGCATTAATTCTGCATGTGCAGAATGAGCCTGAGTTTCTTGCTATCATCTTTGTTCTGAGGACTCGTTATTGTCCCAGAAACCAGTAAAACAAAAGATTCATGCCTTCTTTTTGACCCAGCGCAGAATCACCTGTTGTTGTCTGACACCTCGGAACAGCTGTGGTTGACTGGACAACAGCGCAGGGTGCCTGTGATTCTCTGTTCCTTATTGTCTGATTGATGCAAAACCTCCAGCGTCCAACGGGAGATGACTGGGGAACAGATTCACCTGAAGGAAGAGAGAGAAAAGCCATAAGGGGTGAGCACCCCTCTATCATATTTGAAATGTGCAACAGCAACCCCCACCCCCCAAGATGTACATAAATACATATGGGGCAATAGCACTCCTGCGGCTAGCGGGACATTTAGAAGCACTGTTGTCTAACCATCTGAATCTTAGAATCTAAGCAGACAGTACAAAGGAAGTCCAATTCCAGGAGTTCACAGTGTTTGTTTGTATCACTTACCTTGTGCTCGGGGGCACAATTGGAGGGAGCCTGAAACTTCCAGCTCCAGCACTATTTTTTCCCCAACAGCTGTAGGGGGGTGTCGTGTGCCACTTTTGGAAAACTTATATGAGCAGGTATCATCACATCAGTTTTCCAAATGGTGAAAAACCAAGCAAATCAAAACAACGAAGCGTAGTGGAAACAAACTGCAATAATAATGTAAAAAAACCAAACCTACTACACCACAGTCACATGCAACAATATGTAATGAAAATAAATCCAGTAACATGCTAATTTAATAAGTCTTACGAAGTGATTGGGGTCGTGAATCCTTGACACTTAGCCCAGGGACATATGAATAACAACAAAACTGGCCTTTATTAGAGCCAGTTATTGGAAACAGTGCTTCCAATAATGGGCAAGCATGAATCAGCGATACTGAATAAGCTACCCCAAAACAGGTGATTATCGGGGAACCCATCTCTGATTATATAAGGACTGGTCAGATGATATTAGGACTGAAGTTACGTGTCCTTGGGAGTGCAATTTGGCACTGATCTTTTGGATGTTATATTATTGTTCGATTAGTATATGTGGTGTGGTTTCTCACTCCTGGTATTGTTCTTTGCATGTATGTTTATGTTGATACACAAGGCTTATTAAATGAGCACGTTACTAGATTTATTTTCATGACACATTGTTGTATGTAGCTGTGGTGTGGTAGGTCCTTTCTGGATTGTTTCAGTTTTCCAAAAGGGACATCTGCAGCAACCTCCTGGGGCTGTTTTGGATTTGGATAATGGTGCAGGAGGCAGAGGTTTAACCCTGCCCCAAATGCTACGGTCTCAACTCAAACGACCCCTGAGCTCCCCCACACACAGCCAGCTTTTAGAAAAGGAGTGGGAAGCCACTGTCTGATGAGGCCTGGCCAAGTTCAGCCCTGAGACTCACAAGTTCTGTTCTCTTCTCTCACTGAGCAGACGCCCTCCTCCTTCACTGTCTTTCTCGCCTTGCATGCAGAGACCCACGGTTTTAAGAAACAGAACTTCTAAACAATTGCTACGGCAGTGAAGGAATCCTTTCTACCCAACTTGGTTCAGCAGTATCAATTGGATTCTTCTTACATTACTCCACGCAGTATAACATGGGTACTTATGACCTCCCCCTCCCCCATAAACATATGATTTTATTTAACAGAGATGGATAACAAAGATACAGGCTGTAAATTTAAAGCTGCTTTCATGGAATATCTCCTTCTACCTCCAGCGGGTCTCCTGCATGCTTCAGACCTTTGGGGCCAGTCCTGCACTGGCGCTTTTATGTAGCAAAAAAAAAAATATCTGTGGGTGGAACCGTCCATTGGTTTTTCCTGCCTTAGAGAGCCTTCGTAGCAGTAGCCATCAAAATGGCAGGCCTCTGGCCACATCCCCACAGACTGGATCTGCACTCATCTCGTGGAGTTTTTTCCTGACCTACACATCCCAGTATCACATGTCTTTTCACTGAAATTAGGCCTGGACTTGTAAACATTAGCACCCCAGACAGCATAGTCCCTTGTGCAATCACTGGGTCATTATGGACACGTGGAGTGAAGTCACATCACAAGGTTAACTAGGTAGACTTTGTTAATGGGGTGGTTTGCCACTGCCTTCCCCAGTCATCTACACTTCACCCCCAGCAAGCTGTGTACTCATTTTAAAGACCTCCGAAGGATGGAAGGCTGAATCAAACTTGAGCCAGCTACCTGAAACCGGCTAACCAAACCCAACTTCCGTTGGGATCGAACTCAGGCTGTGAGCAGAGCTTTGGCTGCAGTACTGCAGCTGACCCCCCTGTGCCATGGTCCCAGACATGTAGCAATTAGCACACCAGACAGCGACAGCCCCCAACTATTGATTGATTGATTGATTGATTGATTGATTGATTCATTGATTGATTGGGTTTATAGACCGCCCTCCCCCGGAGGGCTCAGGGCGGTGAACACATATAGATAGAGCACAATAACAATTTAAAACCACAATTTCAATAAATACAGGCTCTAATAATTAAAATATAAACCCTATCTTGTCTTGAAGCAGCATTAAAATTAGCATTAAAACAAGAATGGCATCTGCTATCAGTTCCCTCTAACCCCAAAAGGGGAAGAGACGGTAGGATCCACTTGATGTTGTATATGGAGGGGGCCCCTATCAACGGCTAGCCTCCCCAAAAGCCCGGCGGAACAGCTCCGTCTTACAGGCCCTGCGGAATTCAGTAAGATCACGCAGGGCCCGGACTGCTGGTGGGAGGGCGTTGTCCCTATCTTGTCTCTGATTCAGCAATGCAGACTATTTGTTCCTGCGCCACCATTTCAGTTGTGCTTCAGCTGAAGCACAAACATAACCATTGCCAAAGTACATTACCCGTGAAAGAAACTCCAGTTGTCCAGCAAGGAATTAGGATTCCAGAATGCGCCATAAAACAGGGATTTAATTCAATTTCAGCAGATTTCCTTCCAAACTAGTGTTTCCTTCTAGACCAAGAAGGTTCTCTATTTGTAACTAGATAGATTTAATTGCATGCCCCTGTCTTACTATAGAGGGTTAACTGCATTCACTTTACTAAGTCCACACAACTTTCAGGGTGTGTGTGTGCTCACCATATGCAATAATAATTACATCTTCTACTTGTAAAGCCCACTTCTTACAGAAGAGAAAATGAACACACATCAATATGCCCAGAACGCGAACAGTGCAACTTGGCCACTGTGCAGCCATCAGCAGAAGACAGACAGAAGCCTTTATTGGCATTATAAATTACAGTATTTTTAAAAAAAAATTATCCATTAACTGAACCTGTTAAGTACGTTAAAAATACATTGAGTATCCACGTAAAAATACAGGATAGCAAGCCTTTATTGGCATAGACAGCAGTACAACAATAATAAAAACAGATTAAAAAGCATATACAGATTAAAAAGCATATAACAGATTAAAAAGCATATACCATCAGTAGAAGGCAGGGCTGGGGCCCGGAGGTACATCTAAGGCTTAGAAATGCCTGGATAAATCTTAAATCCTTTTCCTTTGAAAAGCAGAATCTTGTGCCACAGCACAATCTGCTTTTGAAGACCCTGCTCAGCTCCAACATTTGTTTATTGTGTAGTAAGGGGGTTGCCGTTTCAGAAATATACCCGAAACCCCCATATTAGCCACAGAACTAGTCATGAGATCCTTTGGGTCCTGACCCAGGTTTTCAAGTGGTCCAGCCCCAGGGCCAAAAGGAAACATGTATCACTTAGAAATTACAAGCCAACGGAAGACGGATGCTCAGCTTGAGCAAAATAGCACTGGCTCTCCTTTGCTCATCCAGGGTTATACCAGAATCAGAAATAGAAAGACAGCTTAACACTAATACTTAGTGCCTTCTAAAATAAAATTATGAACTTTTATTTTATGGTGCCCTTCCAAATGTTAAATGTTTTAAAAGTTACTTACTGCCAGTTTGAGTAGATGCTGGATTTATCTGAACTTGTTCAGACGATCCTGTCTGAATTAAAAATGAATACATGAATATAAAACGGGTGTTTCCCAACGCAAGCACACATCTGCCCAGAACGCTTGGCATATGGCTCAACGAGTGGAGCTTACTTGGCCACAGGCGAGATCCAAGGGAGCAGCGTCTGTGCCGGATGTTCTCTCTTCTGCAGGAAGGCTACGGATGATGTCCTGAGCCTGGCAAACAATAGCGTTCAATTCCTCCACAAATTTCTCTTTTTCACTTTCCAGTACAAAGTTATCTTCGACCTAATGTGCAAGGAGGGGAAATTCCAAACAAAGATGAGCTATAACTTAGTGATCTGAGCAGGAGGAGTAGATGTCAGCTTCATCACTGCAATTGAAATGGAATCCCTCCCACCTCAACTACGTTTTATCAGACTTTAAAAAAAAATGGCTATGCTTGCAGTATAATTCACCAAACCCAGTTAGTTAAATGCATCCTTAAATACAATCATAGACACAGCTTGAAGAATTACAGTTATTATAAAATATAATGAATAGTGCTTACCATGAAAATTGTTTTAGATATCTTTTTCATTACACATTTTCTGCCCCCTCAAATATCACCTTCTCATATGCCAAAGCATTCTCCTACTCCATTTTATACATTTGAAAGAGAAAAACTCTCTTTCCAAAATGGTCACTCCACTTAACATCAAGAAATCTCCTATACAGACAAAACTGTTGAAATCTGTAACACACTGATCTTTAAAATCATACGACTATTTTGCACCTTCAATTTGCAATTATTTAGTTTCAATCCACCCTGACATGGAAATCTCAGGGGCCTCCAGCCCCAGAGGGTGATCTGATCCATACCTGCTTAGTCTCAGTAATTCTACCACATCAGCCTTCCCCGGAATCTTCACTGTTTAAACACTCCTTGCCAAAGCAGTGCAAAACTGTACGCCTAGGAAGTGCTCATTCTATACTACAGTAGCTACACCTATGAGATTCACACATTGGACTTATCTGACCGTGTCCTCAGTTCAGTGAGGCGAAGTCATGCAGAATGGTTAGGCCATGACCCCAGTTGCAACAGGTCATGCCATAGCCTAGCTATGTAGCTCAACCCAGTTCCTTCCTCCCTCCCTCCCTTCAAACTGGATGACTTCGCCCCACTGAACAGAAGACACCTTCCGGTAACTCCAATGTGTTGTTCGATTTCAGTGGGGCTTCAGTTATCCGGAATAGTTATGTGCCTCAGCCTCCTGGGGGGCGGGGTGTGGGGGTGTGGGGAGCAATATGACACAACTTTCATACCTGTAGTTTTATGGTAATACTTGTTGAAGGGCCCTTTTTTGAAGGCTGCCTCACAGATGTCCTCTTTTGGTGCACCAGCCTCTAGGGCTCTTGTTTTTGCGTGGCTCTGGTGGAGTGTGCTGTTATTCCTAATGGAGCCGACAAGCCTTGAGCTTTGTATGCATGTTGTATGCACATTCTTATCTATCTTGCTATGGAAGGTGTAGACGCTTCCTTGACCAGTTTGTTGGGTCTGCATAAAACCAGCAAGGAATCTGAAAGTCCAAAACTCCTTGTTCTTTTAAAATACGTTTTAAGTGCTCTCCTTACATTAAGCTTATGCCAACATCTTTCTTTGGGGTGTTGTGGATTTGGACAGAAAGATGGTAAAACAACAGGTTGATTTATGTGAAAACGTGACTCCATCTTGGTTACAAATGAGGGATCTGTTTTTAGGATTACCGATTCCATATGGAAGGTACACAGTTCTTCCCTTACTGATATAATTCCTAATTCCTATACTCTTCTGGCCAAAGTGATTGCTACCACGAATGCTGTCTTCCATGACAAGTCGTTTCAATTCACTGGATTTGAGAGGTTCGAAAGGTGGTCCCATTAGTGACTTAATGACCTTGTTTAAGCCCCCTGTGGGGAATATGTGCTGCCCTAGAAGTGCCAGTTGCACAGTTCCTTTGATGAGCTTATTTATGTAGGTATCTTTGAGACCTTTGTGACTCAGCCCTTCTAATAATGCTGTGGCTTGTGCCTTTAATGTATTTGATGTTATTTCTTTCTTTCATCCTTCCAGAAGAAAGAGAATAATGTCCTTTACAGATGGTGATATTGAATTTATGTCTTTTGTTTCCCCCCACTTTGAGTATGGTTGCCAAGTATGATTATAAATTTTCCTTGTTGCTGGTTGTCTTGTTTGAACCATTATATTGATTGCTTCCTCCCTCAGTAAAGTCTGATTCTTTTAGAGCTAGCCTCTCAAATACCAGGCCATCAGGATCAGCCACGCTGGTTCCTGATGGAGGATTGGACCCTGTCTCAGTAAATCTGGGATCTGAAGTAATGGCCAGGGTTGACGGTGGGACATCATCTTCACCAGTTCTGAGAACCATGCTCTCCAAGGTCAATGGGGTTCAATGACTATCACCTGTGCTCAGTCGCATTCCTACAGAAATTGTGGCCCAGGAAGTACTAAAATTGCGCCCCCAGGGAGGGGCAGAGAAAAAGGGTGCCCTCAACCTATTGCCTACCTCTCAAAGGGCAGCTGCTGCCAAGGCAGCATGGTGCCACCGCCCTGCCCTTCAACAACAGCATTCTTGCCCCACCAGCCTTGGAGCACGCTGGCCAGGGAAGAGGCAGGGGAGTGGAAGCAGTGGGTGGGCAGCAGCAGCAGCAGCAGCAGCAGCAGCAGCAGCAGCAGCCCTTTCAAAAGTTCAAGGCACTGCACACGGTCAGATGCCACTGTTAATAGCTGCATATTTTGCAAGTCCTATTAAGTATGTGCCAAAAGAAAGGCCCAACTGACTTTTCTTCTTCCACCAATCTCCGGCATCTTTTAAATCTTGATTTGGGGCCATCAATGATGTCTGGAAAAGGGCCATCCAGGCATCTTCTCCAGTTGGAGAACAGACCAGCAGCGCAAGAATAGGTCGCTTCGGTGGGTGGGTGGACTGTGACTCCTTGTGGGGGGGAACATTCCAAGAACTTCAAAATGGCAATGTGGGGCTTGGAGGGATGCCAAAGCCAGGAAAGTCTCTCCCCCCTTCCTCACCCTGCAGCCTCCTCTTCTCAAGGCAGGGCAGGGACTAGAGCCCCGCTGGCCAGGCCCAAAACGCGAAGTTGCTGGAGGCGCAAGCTCCGGCAGCCCCATGGCCCCAGCAATGCTGGCAGCAGCCTCCCTGGCTTGGTCATTCGTAGCCATCCTTTCAGGGAGCCGCTTCTCCAAAGACCGTGTAGCCCACTGGGCACCTTTGCGGCACTTGTTTCCAGCTGTTGCTGCCTTCCTGGACTGCAAGGTGTGTGGCCAAAATGCGCCCCCCCCACATGACCCAGGCGAATGGTGCCTGGGGACAATGCCCCCCGCTTCCCCAAGGTACGCCACTGCTTGTGCTTTTTCACTCCGTATCTTGTAAATGAGTTTCCCCATGAGGGGTATCATGATGTTTGAAGGAGGTATGCGGGTCTTGAATGGGATCCTATGTTGCATCCTTGTCCCACTATTTATAGTACCCAATGGTTGGTGAGGGAGAGCTGCCCTCTTCCAGCAACTGAGGTGTCTGCCTCTTATGAGAGCGCCATGCAGAGGCCCCGGTGGCTGGAGTGTTCCTGTCTCTTTTTCCATCAATGATTTGATTTTTCCATGTGGGAAATGTTTCCCAGGGGCTCTGGGCCTCTGCCTGAGCATTCTGCCCAATCTGAAGTCTTTCTGCTCCCTACCACGTTGTGATCCGTAGAAACAAAAGGAGCTAAAGCTCTTTCGATGTATTGTCGAAGGCTTTCACGGCCGGATTCAACTGGTTCTGGTAGGTTTTCCAGGCTGTGTGGCCATGGTCTGGTGGATTTTGTTCCTAACGTTTCGCCTGCATCTGTGGCTGATACACTTCTGAAGATGCCAGCCACAGATGCAGGCGAAACGTTAGGAACAAAATCCACCAGACCACGGCCACACAGCCCGGAAATCCCACCAGAACCAGTAAAGCTCTTTCCTCTGGATTCTCTTTCATTTGAGCCGGATGACATTGAGAAAACTCAGCAATCAAGGAATAAAAGGGGAAGTCCTCCTATGGATTAAAAACTGGTTGAGAAACAGGAAGCAAAGAGTGGGTGTAAATGGGAAATCCTCACAATGGAGAGATGTAGGAAGGGGTGTCCCCAAAGGATCCGTTTTGGGACCAGTGCTTTTTAACCTATTCATAAATGATCTGGAAGTAGGGGTGGGTAGCGTGGTGGCCAAGCTTGCAGATGATACCAAATTATGTAGTGTGATGAGAACCGCAAAGGATTGCAAAGAGCTCCAAGCGGACCTTGATAAATTAGGTGAGTGGGTTAAGAAATGGCAAATGCAGTTCAATGTAGCAAAATGTAAAGTGATGCACATAGGGGCAAAAAATCCAAACTTCACATACATGCTACAGGGGTCAGTGCTATCAGTCACAGACCAGGAAATGGATTTGGGCATCTTAGTTGATAGTTCCATGCGAATGTCAACTCAATGAATGGCAGCCGTGAAAAAGGCAAACTCTATGCTGGGGATAATTAGGAAAGGAGTTGATAATAAAACTGCAAGGATTGTCATGCAGAGAAGGGCAACGAGGATGATTGAAGGATTGGAGCACCTTCCTTATGAGGAGAGGCTGCAGCGTTTGGAGAGGAGACGTCTGAGGGGGGATATGATTGAAGTCTATAAAATTATGCATGGGGTAGAAAATGTTGACAGAGACAAATTTTTCTCTCTTTCTCACAATACTAGAACCAGGGGGCATACAGGGGGCATACATTGAAAATGCTGGGGGGAAGAATTAGGACTAATAAAAGGAAACACTTCTTCATGCAACGTGTGATTGGTGTTTGGAATATGCTGCCACAGGAGGTGGTGATGGCCACTAACCTGGATAGCTTTAAAAAGGGCTTGGACAGATTTATGGAGGAGAAGTCGATTCATAGCTACCAATCTTGATCCTCTTTGATCTGAGATTGCAAATGCCTTAACAGACCAGGTGCTCAGGAGCAACAGCTGCAGAAGGCCATTGCTTTCACCTCCTGCATGTGAGCTCCCAAAGGCACCTGGTGGGCCACTGCGAGTAGCAGAGAGCTGGACTAGATGGACTCTGGTCTGATCCAGCTGGCTTGTTCTTTTGTTCTTATGATGAAGATGAAGGCACTGCTTTTTCTATTTTCTTTTGTCTCTTTCTCCAAGGTGGCGTCCCTGAAGAGTGGCCTGCCGGTGAATTTCTCGGTGGAAAGACTTGATTTGGAAAGTGGATCCACCTTCCAGTCCTTTAACCACAAGTTACCCCTTACTAGTACGTTGGCGCTTATGCTCTGGCGTTGGATTGCATTGCATCCTATGATGAGTCTGAGGGGAACTGTGTTGCTCTTTTAATTTTGAGTAGGGACCTCCTACAGGTGTGGGGGTCCATTTCAAAGTCTTGCAGCATATTATCCACCCATAATATGGCGATGACTCATGACTCTGGTGAAATTAGAGAGCACAGCTAAGGCACAAGATTGCCAAAGACGATGCTTCATGAGCTCTCCTTAACGCTGATTCGTACTTCTTGTCAAATTGATCTTTTAAGGCGTTGCTGCCGTCTTTTGACAATGTTGCTCCGGAGTGTAGTGCAACTCCTGGGACAATTGCTGCAAGCAAGTTGTTATTGCCTGGGTTGCTCATTCACTTTTGAAGATCTTGTCCAATGCTTCAGGAAAGGGACACTTTAGCATGAGCATTCAATTTTTTTTGTAGCGGATGGAGGTCTGTTTCTTTTGTTTCATAATTTAGAGTGGAAACGACCTTCTGCAGTAATCATTGAAAATGTTCTGGTTGGAAGAGATTTGTTTGTTGTGTCTCTTCCCCAGACCGCTCTCCCTCCTCTTTATCAGAGTCTAGGGCTAGAGATGATCTCTGGGACCTGGCCTCCCAATCTATGGTCTTCTGTCTGCTGATTTGTTTCCTTTTTATTACAGCAGATCCCAGCATAGAGGTTGAATGTGAGACGTCTTCTTCCAATGCTGCCTGATCTTCTTTTCTGGCTCTTTGGCACCATCTGTGTTTGTGCATCCTTATTACACCCCACTCCTCTGAAGAAGACAGTTCTTCTCATTAGGATGGGGAGACTAGCTGTGATGGACATCATCACCCAGTGCTTTCATCCTCTCCAGAACTGAGGGAATAATGCAGGTGTCCCGTCTTTGTGTTCTGGTGCTGAGTTTGTTGCGTTTGGAGGCACCAGTGATTTCCTGTCCATTCTTGGGTCAGCTACAAGAGTCGTGTTTGGGAATGCTGGGCTCTGAGACGCTCCCCCATCCTGAGGCATTTGTGGGAAGAAGATTGGTCTGAAGGGCCATAGGACTGGGCCACATCCACCTCTTATGGGATGAGAGAAGGGATCAGAGCTCTTAGGCAGCTCACCGTCATTGTTTTTATGGGCCAGTGGTCCACTTGGCCAGAACCTTTCTGAACAGCTTTGTTGGTCCCTCAGTCCTTGAGTCATTTGGCCATTCTAGCGGCTCCATGGGATAAACCAACGGGGCAAGGATCAGCTCCATGGATCTGGGGTGCCTGGTCCTAGCCAGATTGTTTTGGCTGCTCGTTGGTCCTGCACCTGTGATTGAAGTGCTCGGTCATGGGACTTCTCCTTCTGATCCCCCTTCTTTTGCAAATGCAGAATTGTTTTTGGAAGCCATTCTGTTTTCCTTCATAAGGTAAGTACTGTAATTTATCCAGTTTGCGGTGGAGCAAGCTAACTAGCCTCCAGCTGCAGCAGCAGGGTTATCCAGACTGGACAGGATGGCCCACAGTCACCCAACAGAGCTTACAAAAATTTGCATAGCTCTACCTGTAGCAAACTGAGGGTGAGACCCAGTGGTGGGATTCAGCAGGTTTACACCACTTTGGCAGACCTGGTTGTAAAAAATGGTGCTTGTAAACAACCAGTTGTTAAATTATCTGAATCCCACCACCGGAACCGGTTGTTAAATTATTTGAATCCTACCACTGGTGAGACCTAACCATTCTGGATGACTGAAGCCCCACCACTTCAATACACCACATCTTCAGTGGGTACCCACATAAGCTTTGCAATGCTATCTGTATTTGAAAGCAGTAAATCCCCCGGATCAAGCTGCAAGTCTTACATTTAAAGAAGAATATGTACAATTCTGAAAGCCTTCTGCTGGAATCCTTTATCCAGCCTGCCCCAAAGTATCCTTTATGTTTCATGAGCATCTGATTATTAGAGCTAAGGTACTCTGTTATGCATGAAAAATTGATGGGCCAGTACAATTCTACCAAAAGCCAGAAGAGGAAGGAAGAAAAAGGAGAAGGAGGTGGAGAAAGAGGAAGAAGTGGAATTTGGATGTATACCTTGCCTTTCTCTCCTGTAAGGAGTCTCAAGGCAGCTTACAAACTCCTTTTTCCCTTCCTCTCCCCACAACAGGAACCTCAAGGAAGCTTACAATATGAATAACATATATAAAATAGATTACATAAAATACATAAAACCAAAAAAAATCAAATCACAATTTAGAATTGCTTTAACCAAATACAATCATAAATAAAATTGTCTTCAGTTGTCTCCTAAAGATTGAACAGGAGGAGGCCAGGGAGATCTCCTTGGGAAGGTTCCTCCATAATTGTGGGGCTGCCACTGAAAAGGTCCTCTGTTTTGAGTACCCACTAAATGAGTTTCCTTGGTTGATGGGAGGGTCAGGAGAGTATCTCCCTATATTCTTAATTCCCAATCAGGAATTTATGAGAGGAGAAGTAAGCTTTAAGCTCAAACAGAATTTAAGAGTACTGAGCTAAGCATTTTGATAAAGGCTCTCACAAAGGGCTTGGGAGAACCTGAATTTAAGAGTTTGTTTGTTTTGCTTACGCCTCGTCACAAATTATTGCGGTGGAGGGTGGCATGCAAGGGAGGGGAGGGGGCCCAGCATCTGGACATGGCCCACCCACCCAAGCGGAGGAAGGGGGAGGGGAGGGAGGGTGCCATGCAAGGGAAGGGGAGGGGAGGGGTGGCATGCAAGGGTGGGGAGTGAGGTTTTTGTCATGATATATAAAAAAGAGTGAAAAGTTCACAGAAAGGGTCATTTCAAGTTAGCAGAAGGTTTGCCCAACCCAAGACAGTCAGTCTAGAGGCAAAATGTAGCAAAGATTAACCTTTAACATGATTGGTGAATTCAACTGTAATTCTAGACCAATGAGAGGCCTGGGTGGGGAAAAGTATCCTGATGTATGCATTTCTATATGCTGAGATAGAGTAGAGTCTGAGTTAAGTTCTGTATGTGTTGAACTTGGTTCTTGCTGAAGAGTTCTGTATAGTTTGATAGTCTTGTATAGAATAGACTTGTGTAACCTTGCAACTGCTAAAGTAAAAGCCTTCCTATGGAAAGAACATCTTGCGTGAAGAGTATTCTTTTCCATGAGTGTTAGAAGGTTGCAGTGAGTGCAAGAAGACTATAAAGACTTCTCATCTTACCAGAGTGACCCCACTTTAAACTCTTATGATAGTTGTTACACACACTGTTTTAAACAACCATGACAAAGTCCAGGAGGAGGAAATTTACTCTGAAATTTCCATCTTTGTTTGGTGGAGATTCTCCTGCAACAGGTCTTGAACCTTGCTATCTCCTCCAGACCAATCAATAAATACTCTATATCGAGTACAAGTTTAATTGGTTTCATGCTGTTTATGGTCTGCCTTTAAGAAGGAAAGTCAACATGAATTAAGATAAGGCTGCCACCATCCCCACTCTCACAGCTCTGAAAAAATGCTAAGAAGAAGAACAATTTTTGAACTGAATCCTGAGCCAGCCAAACAACAGAGATAAAAATCAAAGCATCCCTCCATGTCACATGACCAGCTGAAAAGTCACTGGCATCACACAGCGCAAGTGTTGAGCAGGGCTCGTGAAACTTGCCATGTAATCAGCAATGTCTTCTGGAGCATCTCCATCAACGTCAAATTTAAATGTCACCATCTTGTTGTTGTGAGTCTCTAGCTGACACTCCACTGTGTTGTCCCCTGATGTGGAAACCTGAACGAAGAGAGAATGCTGTTACTGCACCATTGGAAGGAGACAAAATATGCTTCTGCTTCCCAAGCAGGCAATGACCACTTCTTCTTCACATGTGTGCTGGCAGCAACCCCTTAAAAAGGAAATCTCTAATCCAACTGAACTGTCAGTACTATCTTTACTTCAAAAGATTCAATACTATTGAGAAACATGTGCATAGGCACGCACATGCTGTACTAAATCATGACAATGGCCGAAAATCATCAACTTCTGCGGTGTTTGCCATCAAAGGCCACGTCCCATGTATTCCTTTCCCTCCAATGATCACCTATTTCAAAATACCCATGATTTGTTTTTGGCAATCTTTAGATGGGATTCTAGGGCCTATTCATACTTTGCACTATGACCTCAATTCATGTGAAAATTGCAAGAACAAATTTGAGCTAAATAGATTTTTTTTAACTGTACAAATTCTGGGACGTTAAAGTACAAACAAGAGAAATACAAGTAAACAATAATTTACCCCATATTGGGAACAACTCTTATTTTTTAAACTAATATATTTTTCCATTCGTCATGAAAGATCACTCCTGGGAACTAATGATAAAAATCACCTACACAGTTTCCCCATACAACCATGCCCAGAAAATCCTGTTACTAGCACCCTGGACTTCACATAAAATATGAAACATACACACCGCTGAAATTATTTTCTGTGAATATAAGCCAAAGCTGCAGTTCCTTAATGCACATGATTCATGTATGAAACGCAAGATGCAAAAGTTAATCCGATATCAAGTGCAGTACTATTGGATGCAAGAGGAAAGGTGGCAGGGTTTAGCTAAATCTCGTCAGATTTCAAGAAGCTGAACAGGATCAGTATTTGAAAGGGAGACCACCAAGAAAGGTTCTGCAGAGGAAGGCCATGGCAAACCACCTCAGCATCTCACTTGCCTTGAAAGCCCCTTGCTGGGGTTGCTGAGAGTTGGCTGTGACTTGCCAGCATTTACACTAGTTGCTGAGTGCAAATGTCCATGTGCGAAATACCAGAGAGGCACTAAGGCCAAGGCCAACAACTCCCAAGACAGATGTGTATAAAAGCCAAGCCAGACAGATGTCCTGCCACCAAACCCAAACAAGCCTCATCTTTGACTCAGCTCTTGGAGATACAAACCTGAAGCACAGTGAGCTGGAATTTGGTTCCCTTCTCAGCTCGGGCACAGGATGCCCTCCTTTGCTTGCTCTTGTCTTGTTTGCCATTTCCACTAGGAACGTCACTCCCATTCGCACCTTCCTTCAGCGGGGCTGCATCAGGGATAAAGCTAAAAGGATACAAAAAAGACGTGAGAACGCTCCAGATGTATCCACGGGGCTCTTCCAAGGCAGAACCAAGAGTCTCCTGTAATGTATTGTATTGATTGTGAGGTACTGTATTGTTTTAAGAGTCTGCAGCTGTTGCACTGGAATTGGTAATCAGTAGGTGTGTTATATTGAGCACAGCTGTAGAGTGATTTTAGGCTATGTGTGAGTAGCAGCTTTGAAATAAAGCACCATGTTTTGTTCCTCCGACTCCTGATTCTTTGAGACATAACACATACATTAATTTGCACGAGGATACAAACTTAATGACGAAGTCTAGCAAGTTTTTGTGAAGCTAGGACTGTGAGTTAATTATGGCTTTTCAAGTGCAGCTGTAATAGTTTAATTTGTAGTTTTCTTTGATGTTGCAGAGTTTTGAGTTCCGATTGGAATTTTATCTTCTGTTAAATGTCATAACAGACCCAGAAAGGAAAAAAGAGCCGCGTTTTGAGCCTCTGTGGTGAAGGGGTGTTTGACCTCGGCTTCAGCAATTGATAGCCAAGAGACTTATCAGCAAATAACCGCTTTGTAGAGATACTTGGGACTGCATTTAAGGAACCATTTCATTCCCCTAACCGCCAGAAATAGCTATGACGGAGTGTTTTTTTATAAACGGATCAGGAGGGGACTGGAAAGCATTGCAGATTATGTTTTTGCAGTCTTACGGGCTAAGGTTGGTACAACAATGTAATTTCTCCACCATTTGGAAGCAAAATGTTAAGGGATCGCCTGGCCCCTGTGGCTCTGAGAGAGGCACCATTGCAAAAGTTGCTGCTGGCAAAGACAGACTTTGACTTCTTCTAAACGGCATACCAAGAAGCCTTGAATTTTGAACTTGCTGCAGCCTCTACTCGGGAGGTGCCTGCATAAATCAGGAGCCCACAGAGATTGCAAACAGCTGGCAGTGGGACTGTAGGACCCGGGTAATGCAGTGAAATTCAGAGACTGCAGCATTGGTGCAATGAAGATGGGAAGACCACCACAACAGAGTGGGGAGGATGTTAACATGAGAAATGTATGGAGTTGTGGAAATGGGCCCCATGAGAGAGAAAGGTGTAAATTCTAAAGAGGCACAATGTTTCTGCTGTAAACTGTTAAAAGCATATTGGGAGAGTGTGCAGAGAAAAAAAAGGCATCAGGGACGCAAGAAGACATGTTCCTCTCGCCCATCTGCTACACACTCTGTGGATGCACCTTGCTGTCCCCATGTAGCTGGCTTGACTGGCCAACCCTCCACATGAGCAGGTGATGGTGTTTACGCAGCTGGATGTAATTAACCATGTGCAACCCGAAAGATCCAGCCTGTAAGTTGTCGGGTGACTGTGAAGATCCAGGATGTCCCTTTGTGTGATGGAAGTGGATTCTGGGTCAGCATTCTCCATCGCTTCATGAAACACTTATAAAAACATTTTGCTCCACAGGATGATTTGGACATTCAATCTTGTGACTTACCACTTACGGATTATCAAGGACATAGAGTACCTGTGGTTGGCATGTGTAATGCCGTCCATGTGAAATATCATATGTTTGATGGATGTTTGAAATTGTTAATAGTGGGAAGGAAGGCTGGACGAGCTCATTGGGGGGTTGGACTGGTTTGGGAGGTTGGGAATTGTAATCACTGGAATTCATGAGGTTAGCAAGGTTGACATGGGAGGTGCTAGTGGGAGAATTTAAGAGTGTAAGTTTGCTGAGGGACTGGGGCAGTATAAGGGTCCACCTATATCATTGCATCTTTGATCCTTTAGTGGTACCCTCTAATACGCCTAAAATCACGGCTGCATTCCATTTGCTTTATGCTTCTAAAGTGGATGCAGAACTAGATCTGTTATTGGAACAACAGGGAATATTGGAGCCAGTGGTAAATGCAAAATGGGAAACTCCACCATTGTGACCCCTGAAGGCCACAATGGGATGTGCGATTTGTGCTGGGATTATAAGTGCACAATTAACAAGGCATTGCAGAAACATCCGCGTACTCCAGCGCCAGCTAACGTCAGTCAGTTGTTAGCAACATTGGCAGGGGAAAGGTTTTTGCAAAATTAGATCTTAGCGCAGGCATGTACCTTCAACAGCTGGAAGTGGATGATGCCACTGCAGAAGCCCAGACGATAGTGACTCACAGGGGGCATTCAGAGTAAAGCGGCTGCAATTTGAGTGAGCTGCGAGTTCTGGGATATTCCAGAGCTTGATGGAAGAAATATTAAGAAACTTTGCCGGAGTCATACCCACTCATTTTGATGATGTCTTTGATAGTGGGTGCAACTGAGGAGGAACTGATGACATCGGGTAACGGTGAAAGTACTTGCAGTGCTTCTCAGATGTAGGGTTATGCTGCTAAGTTAAGCGCGGAAAAAATGCGGTTTGGAGTAGCGCAAGTAGAGTTTTTGGGATACATGGTAGATGCAAGGGGAATCCAAACTGACATCAGCAAAGGTGAGGGCCATCCAGGATGCCCCAGCACCACAGTCAAAGCAAGAGTTACAGGCACTTTGGGATTAAGCAATTTTTACCATTCATTCTAAAGCATAAGGTCATTAATGGATGAGCCACTGCAACCGCTTATTAGATAAACGGGCAGTGTGGCAGTGGACAAGTCAGCATGAGAAGGCATTCCGGTGATGTCAAAAATCGATTGTTGTCACTCAGAAAGTGTATTGGTTCATTTTGATGAGAGTGAAGCCATTAATTTTGATGTGCGATGCCTCCCCGTAGATGGAGTTGGAGCAGTGTTGAGCCATCAATTGGAGGATATGCGGGAAGCTCCAAATGCGTATATTCTAGGACGCTATTCACAACGGAGCCAAATTACGCGCAAATTGGATAAGGGAGGCATTTAGGGCAATAGTGGCTGGGGGGTTAAGAAGTTTCATGATTACGCATGGGCTGCACCATTTATGATTGTTACAGACCATAAGGCTGTTGGGATTATTTTCCTCAGAGCCAGACACCACAGATATTGTCCCCTAGAATGCTGCGGTGGGCAATGTTCCCTGAATGCATATGATTATGTCTCTGGCAGCACCAGCCAGTCGGAAAGAAAATTGGTCAAGTGTAGATGCTTTGAGTCGCTTGCCAGTACAAAGGGAGGAGGAAGATCATTCCCCCCACTTTTGAGTAAGGTTTCCTGATGTTGGAATCAAGCTATCAGAGCCTCCAGTGCAAGCTGCAGAAATAGCAGAAAGGTCAGCTAAGGGACCCAGTGCTTGCCCGAAGCCTTTGAATTGGGCATGGAAGGGTTGGCCATTGGGTAAGTTAGAGGAAAAATTCAGGACCTTTTGGAATGAGGCAGCACGAGATATCTGTCCACAAGGGGTGCTTACTGTGGGGAAATAGAGTAGTGATCCCAGCAGCTTTAAGGATTAGGGTGCTGGAGGCCTACATGGAGGGCACCCCGAATAGTGAGAATGAAGGCATTGGCCCC
Source organism: Sphaerodactylus townsendi (assembly GCF_021028975.2). NCBI lineage: Eukaryota > Metazoa > Chordata > Lepidosauria > Squamata > Sphaerodactylidae > Sphaerodactylus > Sphaerodactylus townsendi. The sequence continues at coordinate 177,398,484 of NC_059427.1, read as the reverse complement.
AGTAGTTATTATGTGTGTGGTGGCCAAAGATGGATAGTGAAATAGAAGAATGGGTATGGCCAGGTGCAGGGAGTGCGTCAGGATAACGCGACCTGCCCCACCTCAGGCCCCTACCCATCAATGGTGGGAGTCCACAAAAAGACCGTGGGTCAAGGGGTACATATTGATTTTGCAGGGCCTTTTCAAGGCCAGGTGTTTCATCGTAGTGGACTCCATATTCCAAATGGCTAGAAGTAGTGCCAGTAATGTCAATGACATCACAAACAGTTATTAGGGCACTGCGTAGTTATTTGCAACCCATGGCCTCCCGGATACCGGGTGGTATCGGGATAATGGGACAGCCGCTGTATCCAAGCGAGTTTAGAGTATTCCTGGCCAATGGTGTTATTATTCGGCCAGGTTACCTCGCCCCTTTTCATCCGCCTACTTCAATGGGCAGGCAGAAAGGATGGAAGCGCATAAACGGCGATGCATTGCAGCCAATAGTAGAGGGGATTGGCAACTGGCCGGTTGGCGAATTTTTTGTTAACACAGCACATAACAACCGCACAGCCACCGGGAGGAGTCCCGGGCGGAGTTGCTAATGAATCGGAAACTTACAACGCTGCTGGACCAAATGCATCCCGATTCAGTTGATGATTGTCCACGAAAGAAGATCAGGTAAGTTGAAAGCACCCTCGGACATTTGATAGGGATGATACGTGTATGTCCTAAATTATGTAGCACTTCCATGTTGGGTCCCAGCAGTTGTGAGGCAGCCGACAGGGCCCTTTGTCTTATAGGGTGGAAAACTGAAGAGGGGCGGGTGATCTGCAGACATGTTGACTCAAGTAAGGAAGAGAGTGCCAGGGTCCAACAGTAGATCAGGAACCCCAGGTCCTCGAATCTAGGGCGCATAAGTGTGATGGAGCTGCAGGATGAGGAAGCAGTAAATAGTCCAATTGTCCCAGAGGAACCTGGGGCGTTAAGGGCACAGATGGAGATGCAGGATAAGGAAACAGCAAAGGGTCCAATTGTTTTGCAGAACCAGGAACAAACACAGACTCAGGAGCCAGAGCGGGAGCTGAGACGATCTCAGCGAAAGAGAATCCCACCAGATTATTACAGGAGTTAGGGGGAAGGGGTGTAATGTATTGTATTGATTGTGAGGTACTGTATTGTTTTAAGAGTCTGCAGCTGTTGCACTGGAATTGGTAATCAGTAGGTGTGTTATATTGAGCACAGCTGCAGAGTGATTTTAGGCTATGTGTGAGTAGCAGCTTTGAAATAAAGCACCATGTTTTGTTCCTCCGACTCCTGATTCTTTGAGACATAACACTCCAGTTCTTTCATTTCAAAAGAACCTTTTCGGGTTACATCAGCTATATCACCTAATCAGAGCTTGTGTTCGCAGCCGACATGTTCAATAACAGAAACAACAAAGGAACAACCAGAATAGGGCTGAGGACAGGCGATAATTCTGAAGAGAGTTGGCACTCTTGCCTCAAAGTATACATACGTTTCGTTGTCATGTTACCATCCCTCATCAAACGGGATTTGAAGGATTTTTAAGTACTGCAAAAACTTGCAAAGATTGTTTACCAATGAAAATAGCGGGATAACCACAGGTCACAACCTTCATTAGGACCTCTTTCAGAAGATTGGAAACTACTGTCTACTTTCCACTTTGACACAGGCGGGGGGGGGGGATACCCCCGCACGACTCATTCAGCGGTGCAGAGTGAGGTCTATCTCAAAAGTCTCTATGGCTGCTCCACTGTTCCCAGGAATTGCTTTGGCCAAGCCCCCTTGTTCTACTTTGAGCATCACCCTTGAGAAAGCGTTGCTAAGAATTCAGCTGGCGCAGGACTCACCCTTGAACAGCATCTTGGTTTTGAAAAGCTGGCTCTTGTTCCGGGGCTGATATAGAAACCTAAAAGGTGGGGGGAAGGAGGGAATAAACTGAAATAAATACATTCACCATTTGCACTTGCTGTGCTTTCTAACAACATCCAGAAGGTACTCTAGAAATGAACTGGAATATTCATTTAGAGTAGAGCCGGGCTGTCCAACTCTGGCGCTTCAGATGTTCATGGACTACAATGAATTGGCTTTCCCCAAACTATGCAAAATTGTATTATCCAAGAGATCTTTTCTACTCAGGCAATAAAGTTGCCCTGCTCAAAATGATTCACAAAATTGCTTAGATAAATTACTATGGGCTGTGGTCTATGCTGCTGTATTTAGTTCACTGAAACTAGAATCCTGCTATGTGATTTTTTTGTATCATTTAACATGTATTTTTTGTGTCATTTATCGTGATAAGACTTATGCTTTGCTTCAGTCCTGGTTTTAGATTTCTGATTGGTTCTACAACTGAAATCCTACTGTAGTGTTTACTGAATGTCCCATTCTGTTGATTGTATTGACCCATTCGGTGAAATCCGCCCTGAGTCTAAGTTGACTACAGATGTTGAAAATAAATAAATAAAAAGATACAGCTACTATTCATAATTGTAGTAAATCACTGGAACAAGTTTGGCTACACTTTAAGACACTACTTTAATTACACTTTTGTTGTATGGCTAAACCCAGTTTCTTCACACACACATAGATATATAAAATCTCTCCTTTTTTTGCCATAGAATCAACAAAGCTTCTAGCCCAGCATCTAGCTTCCAGTTCCCCAAGAGGGCACAAATATAATTGGTGACCTAAGATGTACAGAAGAATGGGATCAGTAAATACTTCTCCTTCATCTACAAAGCCGATGAAGACGTTGGCACATTTTAACTGGTGTTTTCTAATTCAATCCTTGTTTGTTTGGCATTCTTGATTACCAGTGAACTTCTCAAGAGTGGAAAACCTGCTCAACACAGCGAAGTCAGAAAGAAAAATAGCGATGATTTTAAAGGAAAGTACTTTTTCCATTGTTCAAATTCAGTCTTGCACTTAGCTCTCACCAAAAGCTGCTCCTGCCAGCTGATCTAAATCTCTGTCACAAAGACCACTTGTGAAACAGATTAGAAACACTTGAACTGGTTAGCAGGCTTCATGATCACAACATGGGAACAAGGGGGGGGGGGGCTTTAGGATGTCGTGGGTTTTCCGGGCTGCATGGCCATATTCCAGTAATATTTTCTCCTGATGTTTCGCCTGCATCTGTGGCTGGCATCTGACTGCCAGCCACAGATGCAGGCAAAATGTCAGGAGGAACCCACAACATCCTAGTGATTCCGGCCATGAAAGTTTTTGACAATACAAGGGGGACTTTATTTCTTCTGCACCCTCCCCAAAAGAGTAATTACTTCTGCTTTAGGCAGATTTATTCTGAAGTAAATATAACGTGGCCTGCTGGAAGCTAAACACATCAGTGCAAACGAAGCCGAAGCATAAGGATTCAAAGTCTGTACTTCAATTCTATGGTCCAAGATTTTACAGCATTTGCTAATTATTTTACACAATATGGTTGTTTTCAGTAAATGGAGAAACTACATGGGGAAGTTTAAAAGGCAAAAAAAGAAATCCATAACAGCAGAATCCTTAATGGCTTAATAGAAGGCATCTGAAGGCAGTAAAAGAAAAAAGAAAAACCTGGAAGGCTTACCCAGGGTTAGTCCATATGTCACAAAGTTCATGTGTCTTTCACATGTCTCCAACAGGCCCTGTCAATCAGACATACGCCTGGACTCTCATGCCCAGAATTTATTTCCCAAGTGCATGTGTGGACTCAATTCAAATTGGGACTGCAGCACCCAAGGGGAGGTGGGATTAAGTCTTCCAACCATACTACTGCCCAACCAGAAAAAGCCCTAGATAGCCACTGCTTTTGGGTGGGGGGTGGGGGGGGAGAGCTCACACGCACTGATGACCTCATCCAAGTTTCTCCACTGGGGTTAATAACTGCTGCCTGGGGCCATTTCAGGTTAGAAACTGCATGTGGTGTAGGGGGGCTGGGGGAATTAAAAATGCTTCTTCCTGTGCATGGCTGAATCAGGCATGTGTGCACCAGGGAATTAACTTCTGAGCACAGCCCTGTGTCAGGCATGTGGGGGTAACAAGGACTTTCTAACGTTTGACTGGGTCGCAAAACATGATTACTCCAGAAACTAGGAGACAGAGAGTACACTGTCGGATGGGGGTGGAGCATTGGGGAAACTATCAGGTGTTACAAAACTCCGAATAACTTAACACACTTGGATAAACAAGGCTCAGTGTCCTGCTGAACGGCAGCCGGAACCGCTCTGCACAGCCGGCATGTAGGAGAAACTGCTAAGGGAGAAGATTATCTTGAGCCTTTAGGACAACAGGCACACACTGTGACGAGGCTCAGCCCCTTTGGCTATAGCACTCATTATGTAATAAGACATTTGGAAATCTAAGCCTTTTCTTTTTCGGATGTGGCAGAAAATACAGAAATCAAGTGCCCAACTGGCAGCCCAAAAGACATAGAGATTGGCATGGAAAGTTGCACCTCCATGAAAATGAGCTCAGATGGGATGACTAGAGCAAGTCAGCTGGCCCTGGTTCCGAACCACCACCACCACCCCATACTTTTTCCCTTGTCACAATTAAAATTTGCTTTGTGAACCTTGATTTTGAAGTTGCTTTGCATTAGAAAGCATGCTTTGTGTGGGCTCTCTCAGCCTGGAAGGATCAAAAATCCAGCTGTTGGGAGTTGATTACTACTTGGCCCTTTCCTCAATGAGATGATCTAAAAACTAAAGGCTGTTTTTTTTTTAAAAGGGTAACAAAAAGGGAGAGCAGACTGAAGGCAGTTCAACCTAATAGCTGGATTTGGTGCATAAGCTTGATGTACCCAGTAGATAGTGGGGTGAATTCCTTGGAGCTGGGAGCAGGGCTGGCATTGGCATACCCTGAGGTGCAGCAGCTGCCAAAGCCCAGGGCTTTTGGCAGAACCCACTGCCTTTTTTGCCCTTCGTTTCACTTCTTTGCTAGCACTGCACCACGCTCTCAGCCACATGCACAGTCCAGTGTCACTAGGAAAGGAGCTGCCAGAGATGGTGCGTATGGGCAGCAGGAGAGTTCACCCACAGGTTGAGCAAGGGACACAGACAGAAGGGTGGCAGGTGGGTGGGGGAAGGGAAGGAAAATGTGGGGGAAGGGCTGATGGGAGGTAGAGGAGGGGATGGGAGCCCTGGGAACTCTCTGCCTAGGGCCCCTCAAAACCTGGAACCAGCCCTGATTGGAGGAGAGCTCAAATGCGTACTCTTCTCTCTGTTTCCTTTTTGAAGTCGGGGAAGAAACACTTGGGATTATTTTTACAGCAAGAGACATACCTGTGGGACGTCTTGTCCTGGAACTTGAGGGGGTGTCGGTGCACGAAGGTGCAGGGGCGCCACCACAGAAATCACCTGCTGCTGAGCCACCGACTCCGCTGGCAACACGGGCGCTTGGCAAGTGGGCTGGTGTGGAACATACGCTGGCTGCGCAGGGGGGGTCGGAAATGGCTGGGTGTTGTCAGCAGGCTGAAATGCTGGAGGCTGCTGGAAGAGATGCGTGCCCTGCAAAAACCCCGGCAGTTTGGAGGGCGGCTGCATCGCATAAGCTTGTTCCGGCTGCTCAGGTACGGGGGACAAGGTCTGTGATGGGTTCGGGGCAGACTGTGGGACTGTGGCTTGGAGAGACTGAGCCGAGCCAGAAGGCTGCAGTTGAGGGGCAGAATGCTGGTACTCCTGGTAAGGAGGCTGTGGCTGGACATGTGTCATGAAAGCGGGCTGAGATGTGGGGAAAGAGACTTGCGATCCTGGCTGTGGCCCTTCGACATGTCTGGACGCCATGTGAGGAGGCTGTGGCTGTTGGTTCCCTTCTCTGCTAGGATCTTGCTGGACTGGAAACACTGGCAGCTCAGACTGCTGCTGCTCAGCAGGACAAGCGTGGACTTCTGTGAACTGTCCCAAGCAGACCTGTTGCTCCACGCAGCTGATGCCGCCGTCCTGCCCACTGTATGTGAGGTGCTCAGGAGAATGCACAGCAAAACCTGGCTGTTCTGCCACCTGAACAGCTAAATGGTTCTCTGGAGGCAGAGAATGATAGGGTGTCGGCTGAGTTGCATAAGCAGTCTGCCCGGGATAGAAAGACTGTGTTGGATATGTTGGCTGGTCCAAGGGCTGACCTGGATAGCCCCCTGTAACAGCATAAACAAATGGTTCTGGGCAGGAGGGCTGCTCTGGGCCCTGCACTGAGTAAGCGACATGCATCAGACATGCTCCATGCTCAGGGCCCTGCAGCTGGTTCTTTGGCTGTGCTTGGTGCATTGGCTGCTCTGAAGGCTGAAGCTGATGTGAGGGCTGCACGGGGTACATCAGTGGCTCTTGGCCTTGCAGATGGAGCTGGCTTTGCATTGGATGAGCCACCTGTTCTGAAACTGAACCCAAGCGCTCTGCCTGCTGTTGCTTTTCCACGTCCTGCTGAATGGCAGGTGGCAGTTGCTCCGTGGAAGTGGCATGCAGGACAAACTGTTCCTGCTTCTGCTGCTGTAGAGGAAGATGGTACAACATGTGCTGCATCGCACAAGAATGCTGATCTGTTGACGGGTGGACTGGAACAGCCTGCTGCTCCAGCTGGGCCAGAGAGGCCTGGGCCAGAGAATCAACGGGTAACCCTTGATACGGCTGGCACAGCTGCATTGATGCCATCTGCTGAGATGGAGGCATGGCAGAGATCTGATGTGCAGATGCTGCTTGCTGGGGATGCTGAATGGATTCCATCTGCTGGGAAACCGGCTGCAGGGAACTAACCTGCTGGGCAACTTGTACAGACTGCTGCATGACTGCCATCTGGTGCAGCTGTTGAATTGATGCCACTTGTTGGGGCACCTGCATTGATGCCACCTGCTGGGGAACCTGTTGGGGCTGCTGCAAGGACCCCACCTGCTGGGGAACCTGTTGGGGCTGTTGCAAGGGCGCCACCTGCTGGGGAACCTGTTGGGGCTGCTGCAAGGACCCCACCTGCTGCGGAATTTGTTGCTGTTGCAAGGATGCCACCTGCTGGGGTTGTTGCAAGGGTGCCACCTGCTGGGGAACCTGTTGGGGCTGTTGCAAGGACCCCACCTGCTGGGGAACCTGGTGAGGTTGCTGGAAGGGCGCCACCTGCTGGGGAACCTGGTGGGGCTGTTGCAAGGGTGCCACCTGCTGGGGAACCTGTTGGGGCTGTTGCAAGGACCCCACCTGCTGAGGAACCTGGTGAGGTTGCTGGAAGGGCGCCACCTGCTGAGGTTGCTGCAAGGACCCCACCTGCTGGGGAACATGTTGAGGTTGTGGCAAGGATGCCACCTGCTGGGGAACCTGTTGGGGCTGCTGCAAGGACCCCACCTGCTGCGGAATTTGTTGCTGTTGTTGCGAGGATGCCACCTGCTGGGGAACCTGCTGGGGTTGCTGCAAGGTCGCCACCTGCTGGGGAATTTGTTGGGGCTGCTGCAAGGACCCCACCTGCTGCGGAATTTGTTGCTGTTGTTGCAAGGATGCCACCTGCTGGGGAACCTGCTGGGGTTGTTGTAAGGACGTCACCGGCTGGGGAACCTCTTGGGGTTGTTGCAGTGATGTCACCTGTTGGGGAATCTGCTGGGGCTGTTGCAGAGATGCCATTTGCTGGGGAATTTGTTGAGGTTGCTGCAATGATGCCATCTGCTGGGAAACCTGTTGGGGTTGTTGCAAGGACGCCACCTGCTGGGGTGGTTGCAGAGATGCCCCCTGCCGGAGCTGTTGCAGAGATGCCACCTGCTGAGGAGTCTGTTGGGGTTGTTGAAGTGATATCACCTGCTGGGAAACCGGCTGGGGTTGTTGTAGAGACGCTACCTGCTGGGTGACCTGTTGGGGTTGTTGCAATGATGCCACCTGTTGAGGAACTGGTTGAGGTTGTTGCAGGGATGTTACCTGCTGGGGTTGCTGCACTGATGTCACCTGCTGGGGAATGTGTTGGGGCTGCTGCAAGGATGCCACCTGTTGGGCTTCTTGCAGAGACGTTACCTGCTGGGAGATCTGTTGGGGTGTCTGCAGGGATGTCACCTGTTGGGGGACTGGTTGGGGTTGGTGCAGGGATGTAACTTGCTGGGGTTGCTCCATTGATGTCAGCTGCTGGGGAATGTGTTGGGGCTGCTGCAAGGATGCTACCTGCTGAGGTTGCTGCAGGGATACCACCTGCTGGGGTTGTTGTAAGGAAGCTGCCTGCTGGGGAATGTGTTGAGACGGCTGCTGTGGAACTTGCAGAGGCTGCTGCAGCTGCATGGAGGCCATCTGCTGGGATGCCTGGTGCATGGAGGCCACCAGCTGTTGCTGTTGGGTAGACACTAATGGCTGCATTGATGACATCTGTAGAGGAATCTGCTGGAGTACCTGCTGCGTTACCTGCTGTGGAACTTGTTGTGTGGATGTCACCTGCTGGGGAAGCTGTACAGAAATCACAGGCTGAGCCACCTGTTGCATGGAGGCTACCTGCTCAGGGACTTGCTGGGACTGCTGTGTAGATGCTATCTGTGAGAGAACTTGCTGAGATTGTTGCATGGATGCGACTCCTTGTGGAACGGACTGCACGGCCGAGGAGTTCAGGAGACCCTGGGCTAAGTTTGGAATAAACTGAACTGAGGACTTCCCCTGTAGCACAGGTGAATGACTGAGAGGCACAAAGCTGGTGGACGTTTGCTCCAGTTCCATCGATCCTGCAGCAGCTGAAGTGTGACTACCGAGTGGAGCTGCCGAGTCCAACTGCTGGTTAGCTGACACTTGCTGGTTCATGATTTGTGGAGCAGGTGTGGTGTGAGGGGAGGTGACAGTCAAGATCTGATGAGGGGCTCCCGTGATCGATCCATCCAAAGTCTGCCCCTCCACGTTGTAGGATACTTGTGAGTCTGGAGGCTGAGGGGAAAATACTCAGGTTAAAATACTCAGATCATCCTTACAACCATCCCTTCTTTTAAGGAGTTTCAGTCCCACCCCGTAGAAGGAACGCCATCTCGAAAAGAACCTATAAGGAAGGCAAAGCCGGAAAACATTCAGTGAATGTTGCTTGCAAAATCCCAACACCCTCGACAACTCCAATGGACCCCCAGGGCCATATTTTACATCTGGGAACAAGGAGCAATTCGGTGTTTTTTTAGCAGGGGGTCTGGCAGTTGGCAACAAAGGAAAGGTCAGACAAAAACAGCAGACAGAAAAACCACATTGTGCATTTTCATTCTCAGGAACTCCAGTAGAGGGGAAAGGCTGATTGGCAAGTATCTCCCCTGGGCAATACGCAGAGCCCTTCTAGAAATATCAAGCTGGCTTTTCCAGCACTATTGAGACTGAGGCACAGAAAATCACACAGGCACACGCCCTTTCCACAATGGAGCTAACATTAATTCATCAGTGATCAGAAAACTGCTTGGTAGGAAAGAGTCCCACTGGAGTTGAAATAAACTGACTGCATAGCCTTACTAGCACTCCCAAAACCAATTCTAAACTAGTTTTTTGTTTGGGGAGGGGGAGATGGGCGAACCTGACTAGTCCACCCATCTCCCCCTCCCCAAACAAAAGGTTAGTTTAGAAAGGCAAACTCTATGCTGGGGACGATTAGGAAAGGAATTGAGAATAAAACTGCAAAGATTGTCATGCCCTTATATAAAGCCGTGGTGCGACCGCACTTGGAGTCCTGTGTCCAGTTCTGGTCGCCACATCTCAAAAAGGATATCGAAGAGATAGAAAAAGTGCAGAGAAGGGCAACGAAGATGATTGAGGGACTAAAGCACCTTCCTTATGAGGAGAGGCTGCAGCGTTTGGGACTCTTTAGTTTGGAGAGGAGACGTCTGAGGGGGGATATGATTGAAGTCTATAAAATTATGCATGGGGTAGAAAATGTTGACAGAGAGACATTTTTCTCTCTTTCTCACAATACTAAAACCAGGGGGCATACATTGAAAATGCTGTGGGGAAGAATTAGGACTAATAAAAGGAAACAGTTTTTCACGCAACGCGTGATTGGTGTTTGGGATATGTTGCCACAGGAGGTGGTGATGGCCACTAACCTGGATAGCTTTAAAAGGGGCTTGGACAGATTCATGGAGGAGAAGTCAATCTATGGCTCCCAATCTTGATCCTCCTTGATCTGAGATTGCAAATGCCTTAGCAGACCAGGTGCTCGGGAACAGCAGCAGGAGCAGCAGGTCATTGCTTTCACCTCCTGCACGTGAGCTCCCAAAGGCACCTGGTGGGCCACTGCGAGTAGCAGAGTGCTGGACTAGATGGACTCTGGTCTGATCCAGCAGGCTCTTTCTTATGTTCTTATGAACATAAGCATGATAAAATGTTTGAGAACAAACATTCCCTCCTCCTCTTTTATATTAAGTGCTGTCAAGTCACTTCTGACTCAATCCATATGAGACGCAACATGTCTCCCTCTTTTCCTACTGTCTTTAACATTTCCTAGCATTATTGCCTTTCCAAGCGAATTGTCTTCTCACAATGTGACCAAAGTACAATAATCTCACTTTGGTCATTTTAGCTTCTAGGAAGAGCACAGGCTTGATTTGATTTAAAATCCACCAGTCCTTAGGATTTAAAAAAAGTTTGGGTTTTTAAGGAAAGAACTAAATCAAACCTTAGAAAGACAGCATAAACCAATATGGTCCAGTCAAAGATAATGGCAAATAACTGTGCACAGATTTGTATTCTCCAAGTAGTCATGGGCACAAATTGTACCCTCTACCCTTCACGCTTTAGAATTAAGTTATTTTCATAACTCATACAATTTTATAAAATGTCCTGCATCTATATGTCAAATGTGAACATGGATGTTTTATTATTTCTTCCATGGGACCAATACAATCTTCTATATATATAAAAAGCTAACAGTGACTTTGTTAGTCATGCCCTAACGCCGAAACGGCTGGATGGATCGCCCCCAAATTTTCACATGACGTTCCTCCAGTGGCGTAACTAGGCAAACTGGAGCCCTGGGCAAAACCTGAGTTTGATGCCCCCCAGGCACGTGCCCAATGCAACGCGCCCCCCCCCCTGTAGCTACGCCCTGTGGCGTATCTAGGCAAACTGGAGTTTGGCGGCCCCCATGGGCAGCCACCCTCCCCCACTGTGACCAAGCAATTATTTTTACACCAGGTTGTTTCAAAGTCACCATCACATTATAGAACATGCCCCAACTCACAAATCTGAGCACAGCAATAAGCCATGCCACACAGCAGATATAATTTTTTGAAAACATTTTCAAAATGCTTTCAAAATGTTTTATTACTGCTATGAAAACATTTTATGGTGTTGTATCCAGTACCCCCAATTGGGGGAAACAGCATCACTTTCAATGTTTCAAAGTAGAATCTGGGCTCCCTAGTTTAAACAAGTGATGCTGGAATCCACCCCCAAACAGCATCATTTTCAATGGTGTTTAAACTAGGGAGCCCAGATTCTCCATTTAAATCCACCTTAAAGGGAGAATCTGGGGTTCCTGTTTAAAACAACACTGGAAGTGATGCTATTTTGGGGTTGATTCTCCCCACCCTGAAACAGCCTCACTTGCAATGTTTAAACTGGGGACATCAGATTCTCCCTTTAAATCCATGTCACAGGCGGAGGGATTTAAAAGGAAAATCTGGGGAAATTTGGAAGGTGCCTGCTGGCAGGGTGTAATTGAAGAAAGCAGCATATTCAAACTTTCACTGTATCTTTAGGAGACTCTCTATCGATATTGACCAAATTCCAGAGTTTGGTGAAGTTTGGTTCAGGGGGGTCCAAAGTTATGAACCCTCAAAAGTGTAGCCCCCATCTTCTGTTAGCTCCCATTGGAAACAATGGGGGATGGGGCACCCCCTTTGGGAGTCCGTAACTTTGGACTCCCTGAACCAAACCCTCAATTAAACCTGGGTGGTACTCATTAGGGAGTGCTCCCTAAAGATACCCTGAAAGTTTGGTGCTGCTAGCCTAAAAACTGCGCCCTCTGCAGGCCAAAAATGGAAAAACACTGAAAATACAAAAAATCCCACAAACAAACCTGCGCCCCCCCACAGGGCTGCGCCCAGGGCAACTGCCCACTTTGCCCAATGGGAGGAACGCCTCTGTGTTCCTCCCTGTTCCGGGCAGGTAATCAGACCTTCAAATCGCCGAAAGTCCATACTGGAGCCAGGTAAAACGTCTTTTTCCTGGCCCACTAGGCCATGAAGCTGGCTGTGTTTAACTGTCACCCTTAGAATGTTTGTGCAGCCTGTCTGTGGCCTGAGGGGTTGGTATGAGGGCTTAGCATGTTCACTCAGATGGCCAGAGATGAGCGTTGGAAACAGTAAATAGGCAATACTGTTAGGTAATACGAGTGGTAGTGAAACACATACACACTTTACCGTGTGAGACATCAGGGGGGGTTCCCCTCCCACACACGCAGGTAACTTTCACTCTCTGTGCCTCACCCACTGCTACCTCACAACACACATACTCTCATAAACATCCAGCTCATCCTCACACACCTCACTCTGCCCTCCCTCACATCCAACCACCACTTACCCACTTCCTCACCCATATTCACCACAGCTCTCTTTTACTAAAAGCGAGCTGGAGTTTGCCTACTTCTAAGAAAATCCGCGGGGTGGGGGCAAACCAACACTACTGGCTCCACTTCTTTTGCACATGGCCCTTTAAGAACCCAGGGAGCTGGCCTCGATCTGAACGCCTCACCACCCTGTCTCTGCTGCCTGACTGGAATAGCCTCCTAGCCCCAGTTCTGCCTTCCCCAAGCCAGGACTGTGCGTGTCAACCAGCCTCATGGACAGCGGGATTCGCACTCTGGACAGTTCCGTTGTGGAATGGAAAGGGTTACCTTATACTAAAAAAAAAGACACCACCATACAACAGTGTGAATTGAAACGGGAAAGAGGGATTCCATTTGACCACCCCAAAAGGCTATGCTGCGGATCATTGGACCTGCATGGACATCTGTGTGGGTTGCGGACTGTGATGAGAAGGACAATTGCCACAGCAACGCATGGCCGGGCCCCGCTAGTGTATACTGAAATACTAATGTTATCTATGGAAGACAACAATTTAGCTATATCACAAGATTTCAGACATTTAAAAAATATAGGCTCCTTACCCCTGGCATTGACTGATAATGCCCCACAAGTTGTTGGGATGTGTAGATTTGCCCTTGGACACTGCTTTCGACTTGTGAGGGGTTGGAGGCTTGCTGGGTGCCTGTAGTCTGTTCCAAGGAGAAAGGCAGGCTATGTTGGCTGGAGGCGTCGGACAGTATAATTGACCCTACTCCTCTCTCTGATGTGCTGTCACCTGTATCAGCATGGAAGGCAGGGAAACAGAAGGGGAAAGCTCTAGCAGAAGAGGTCAGAAGCAATTCCCTTCCTTCTCCCCACCACTTCCTCATGCACATTAATACTTTGGTGTGCAAACTGCAATCTGGGCTTTCAAGGAATATGCATTACACATCTCAGACCAAACGCCGATGCTGGAAAGAACACAATAACATGCAAGTTTGCTCTCTAAGTAAGAGATGACTTTTTTTTCCAATTGGCACCAATGAACTTTGCACATGCCTCAGATACATAAGCCCCAAATCTCCAGAATTCACTTTTTTGGAACAGTAGCCCCTGGCTTCTGTTGGGACTCAGCGGAGAACAAAAGACAGAGTGCCAGAGTATGTACGTGTGGGATTTTTTTGCAATCAAGAAACTGCTGACTTGTAGCAACCATGTACAATTGTCAACACAAGAGACATTCAGAGGTAGTTTACCATTGTCTGTATCTGAATCCTGACTGTGGAATTCCGTGAAAGTCTCCCTTCCAAATACCAGCCAAAGTTGACTTGGCTTAGCTTCTCAGATTTGACAAGATCAGGCTAGCCTGGGGCTATACAGTTCAGGGCACTAGTGTTTGGACCAAGGTTCAAATACTACCCATAAAGTTTACTGGGTTAGCGTCCTAGACTAATGTTAGTTCGGCTGTACAAGCCTTGATGGTCAAGTAACAAGTGCTTTTTCACTAAAATCAGCTGCTCTGACAGCAAAGCCAACACACCATTATGTCTTGTGCTTTTCAGAGACAGCTAAATCTTCATCTTTAAGCAGCCATCTTTATCAGAAAGCTCCCATTCTTTACTTGAACTGGTCAGGAGAGGCAACCCACTAGGAAAGATGTTATTTGCAATGGAACAGTCACCTGTATTGTGCATGATCAGATGTGTTCTGTAAGATAACTGTCTTGGGTGATGGAACGTCCTTGCTTAACCTTAGTGAATTGGGATACTACGCTCACACCTCAGATCCCCCACTTGCAGCTACGCCTAGCCTAGTTCAAGACAGCACTGTTTCTGGGCTTTACTACTCCAAACCCAATCAGTTCCTTACCACTATGGGTCATTGGAATTCAAGATCTGGGAGCTTAGAGGACCAGGTGACTTTCTACTTGCTGCAAAGGGGGATTCTCCATCCCTACACATTGCCCCAAGAGTGGATTATGAACATTATCCAATAGATAAACAGGACTTTTACAGTTTTTTCTTAACTAGCAGAAAAGCTTGCTCTTAGCTTTCAAAGTGAGGTATCAGTGTGGGTGTGTTAACTGTAACAGACACTTGAGATTTATTGCTTGAAGCAGCCTTTTAAAAGATGGTACCAAAACCTCAGAGCCCATAATATCCCTTACCCCAGTAAAAATAAGGCTACAAAAGTATGCCCCCTCCATGTAGACCACTATTCTTCAAGCAGCAAATGAAACTGTGCCTTGATCACTGGAAAACCACTTTGGCAAGATTTGCTACCCTCCACATATGTTTAGATAGAACCTTACCACAAAGTACATTATGGCAGGGAGGGCTGGCATGATTTATAGCACCCTGTAATGAATGTGATAATGGTTAACAAGTAATCCAGGCACAACTCCCATAGCAATTAATCACAGTTTACACGCCTCCACTAGACAAGCAAATAACCGAGTCGTGAGCCAAAACACCCGTTGGGGTGGCTGAACAAAATGATACCCAGACCTATCCTGAATGACCTTAGTTCAGCACAGGATTTGGGAACAGGCCTTCACTCTTTGTTACCTATGACAGAGGAGGTGTGCTGCATTTGCTGAAAGATCTGCTGTCGAACATGCTGATCAACCTCTGTTTCTTCACACTCAGCCTTGCTTGGCTGGCAAGGAGTGGTGAGCGATGAGCCTTGTGACTGGAGTAGCAGCAGGCCACTCGGCAGCTTGCTTTGAGAATCTTTCCTTTCCTCAGGGTAGCCCTGCCTCCTCTCCCGGATCTTCTTGATCAGAGTGACACGATCTCTGATGGACTTGGCAACAGCTTTAGAATCGCTTTCGTGGAAGAATCCCGACTTCACCTGAACGTCAAAAGGAAAACAAGTGGTACAGCTCTTCCAAAAATAACTCTGTTCATTTAAACTGCTACTCATTTGTGTTTGTCGATTTGTGAATCACTCTCCACCACCACTGTGTCAATCGTGTCTACTCTCCAGGGTCTCACTTACGACCTGATCCTTAACTAGAAAAGCCAGGGATTGAACCTGGGGCCTTCTGCGTGTCAAGCAGATGTTCTACCACTCAGCCAAACCCTCTCTCAACATGGGTACAATTACTACTGGTTAGCATTGTCCACACACCAAACCAATCGCGGACCATTTGTCTAGATTGGGGTCCCCAACATGGTGCCCATGGAAATCATTCCGGACCCACCAAGTGTTTTTAGAAAAGGGGGGGAGTAGGCTCCTGCCCAGCAGCGTTTCTGACTACCCACTAGAGATCTAATCAGTTGTGCAGATTTAAATAACGACATTTCAGTGGCAGTTGGCACTGCAGTGTTGGCTTTTATTCTCCAACTCACTCCTCTTTCCCAGTGTATTTGTTTAAATCACCCCTCTTCTGCCCTGAACTTGGGCTTCCTCTGTGCACACGTGTCCGTGGCTCCACCTCCTGGGGCAGCCATTTTGTATTTTCTCTCACTACCTGATCTTAGAATGCCAAAGGTTTTAAATGGCTCAAAAAGGCTGGGGTCCCTGGTCTAGATAACACAAAGAAATACATTATCGTGGAAATGCAAATACCCCCTATACTCTGACAGCGGGTTATATAATTAAGGAGACAAACCATGCATGGTTAATACTAATTACTGGTTCCACATTAGGATTTTAACTAAGATTCACAAAATGAAGCATATTATATTTTCCCTCTTTTAGATCAACTTTTTCCAAGCCCCTGGTTTTAGACCCACCATCGTTTCTGAACAAACGGTTATAGAATTAGTTTGATTTAGCTATCAGAAGGTGATCAGTTAATGATATATAAAACCTGTAATTAATACATTTTAGGTCTCACTTGTCAAAAAGCGTTTGTGTCCAGTGATTCCTGTCATATCCATTAAGTACCTACAAGGTTTTCTTCTAAAGGAAATACAGTTATGTGTTAAAGTGAAGACACAGCTTAAATGACAAGACATTCTGGTGTAGCCAGCATGTTAAGAAGAGCTCATTCTAAGGGTACTTCTGAGTTGACAGCTGTTCAGGAAAATTACCACTCCAATCTAACAAAGAACTGACGGGGGATGGGGAGACACCAGAGAGGACAAAACGATGCGTCAGTTTTGTAAGACTGCAACCATGCACCCTAACAGAGCAATTCAGAGACCTCCTCTGGGCGCTACGCAGTTCTCAAGCAGCACTCCTTTGAAGTACAGAGGAAAGGAGCAAGCAGGTGGACCTCTGTGATTCCTCCCAGTATGATGAACCATCAGCTGTTACTAGTCAGAATGCTGCATGGCCAAATGATTTATGAAAACATAACCACGGCAACAGTGAGGCATAGTCAAGAGACTAAGGCTTGAACACATAACTTGGGCAAAGGATCAGAGAGGAAGCTTAGCCATAAATGGACGTAAGGGATTTGCCTGAAGTTAATACAGTATCTCCTTCATGTTTTGCCTTGGTGACCGACAACATATTGCAATAGGTCATAAAACTGTCAGGCCTGATTCAGGCACTTCCAGGCATCCTGAATACTGAACTTTCAATCCACTTTCAATGCACTTTAGTGATCATTTGGAAGTGGGGTTTGCTGTTTCAGTAAAATTCAATTTAAAAATGCATTAAAAGTGCATTATTCTTATTTCACTTTTTTGTTTATTAGATTGAATAGGCCGCCCCTCCACTTCTGGACGAAGGGTGAAATCCCGCCAGCAGGCAAAACCATGCAGGGTAAATGCTTGCCCAGTGGTAAGAAACTGACCAATCTGTATCAGACTTCCTTGTCCTTCTCCACCTGTGCAACACTTTCCAAAAATAGTTTAAAGTCATTGCCTTGCAGAATAAAACAGATTAGTTAGAAAGGACTTTGAGACTCAGATAGTGGATTGAGCACTTTATCAGCCCCTGCCAGCATGGCCAATTGGCTATGCTGGCAGGGGCTGATGGGAATTGTAGTCCATAACATCTGGAGTGCCAAAGGTTCGCCACCACTGGACTAGGGTGAACTAAATTATCTCCATTTAGAACCTAAACCCGTAGTGGCGCACCTATGGCACTCCAGATGTTCATGGACTACAATCCCCATCCACCCTTGCCCGAATGGCCAATTGCTGGCAGGGGCTGATGGGAATTGTAGTCCATGAACATCTGGAGTGCCATAGGTTCGCCACCATGCACCTAAACCAACTGAGAGCTCAGCCAAAAAAGGCTTCTACTTTGAGCTCCTATTTAGGATCAAACTCTTCCTTCGCACTACAGGGAGATCGTGGTATGAGGGTTGCCAGCTTCCAGTTGATGGCTAGAGATCTCCCAAAAATACAACTGATGGCTAGCAGGGGCGTAGTCACCAGGGGGAGGGGGGGCGAGTTGAACCGGGCGCACACCTGAAGAGAGTGCCAAAAATAAAAAATGTATTAAAAAATATTTTAGTGTTTTTAGTTTGTTGGCTGGCAGGGGGTGCAGTTTTTAGACTAGTGGCACCAAAATTTCAGGTTATCATCAGGTGACACTCCTGATGATATCAGCCAGGTTTGGTGAAGTTTGGTCCAGGAGTTATGGCTTCCCCACCCCCACCCAAACAGCATTACTTTCAATGTTGTATCAACTAGCAAGCCCAGATTTGTGAGTTGGGGCATGTGTTCAAATTTATGAGTTGGGGCATGTTCTATAATGTGATTGTGACTTTGAGCTGACATGGTGCAAAAAATGTTCTTTGGTCGTAGTGGGCGAGGGCGGCCTTTGGTCGTGGGGAGGGACTCAGATTTTGCACAGGGCTCCATTTCCCCTAGCTACGCCTCTGTCGCCAGGCTACAGAGATCCAAAGTTATGGACCCGCAAATGTGTAATAGAAGATGTTCTATTAGCTCCCATTGGAAACAATGGGTGATGGGGGCACCCCCTTTGGGAGCCCATAGCTTTGGACCCACTGGACCAAACTTCACAAAACCTGGGTGATATCAGTAGGAGACTCTCCTGATGATACCTCCCAGGTTTGGTGAAGTTTGGTTCAGGGGGTCCAAAGTTATCGACCCTCAAAGGTGTAGCCCCATCTCCTATTAGCTCCCATTGGAAACAATGGGGGATGGGGCACCCCCTTTGGGAGTTCATAACTTTGGACTCCCTGAATCAAACCTCACTAAACCTGGGTGATAGCATCAGGAGAGTCTCCCGAAACATTCCTAAAATTTTGGTGCTGCTAACCTAAAAACTGCGCCCCCTGCAGGCCAAAAATGGAAAACCCACTAAAATACCAAAAAACCAAACGAGCCCTGCATTTTTGGCGCCCGCCACAAGGGGGCACCCTGGGCAACTGCCCACTTTGCCCAATGGGCATTACGCCCCTGCACACCACAAATAAGTCCTCTTGCATATCACAAAGAAGGTTCTAGCTTTTCCAGGAAGAAATTATGAGTGAATTCAGCTGTTTTGTTTTCAGAACTGGGCTTCAATTTTTTTTTTACTTGTAAACCAAGCACAGAGGAAAGGAGGCCAAGTTTCACACAATGGAAGGTTTTTTAGATCCAACAAGGAGGGACCCAACAATACAACAGACAACAAGGGAGCCTGTAAGAGAGAAGATGTAAAATGTTACAGGATGAACCTATGTTCTAGAAATGA
The DNA here is from genome assembly GCF_021028975.2 of Sphaerodactylus townsendi. Classification (NCBI taxonomy): domain Eukaryota; kingdom Metazoa; phylum Chordata; class Lepidosauria; order Squamata; family Sphaerodactylidae; genus Sphaerodactylus; species Sphaerodactylus townsendi. Next base: position 177,379,415 of record NC_059427.1, on the reverse strand, counting down.
GGCAAAGAGAAGGACGAAGGACCCAATGGCAACACTCACCATTTCACAAGCTACTTCCTCTGAGATGTCTGATTCCAGGTTGAAACTGAACTCAATGGCTTCATTGTCTTTGTGCTTGCCTTTTAGCTTCTTGGGATCTTCCACCCACAACCTCAAAGCCAAGGAAGCATCTAGCCCATCGTCCTCTTCTGCCAACTCCACCCTGAGCCCGGTGTCCTCAGCAAAGAAGGCATGGTTTAAGAGGTCTCTGATGGACAGTCTGACAGGAAAATAAAGGCGGTAACAAACAGTCTTCTGAATCTCACATCTGAGGTGCACCACTGGAGGCCTCATATTTCTACAAAGTACTCGGCTTCACTGGGGCTCTCCACAACTGTGCATTTCACACCTAACTAAACGTAACACTCGGTTGCTATTTAACAGTCTTAGGCAATGTGGCTTCAATTCAAGAGTGCTCGGGGATACTGGCATTTTTAAAACTAAGGCAAAAAAAATCACTTTCCTTAGAGCAAGGGTCTCCAATGTGATATAAAGTAGGTAGGGCCAGGAAGGGCTGCTGCCCAGCAGGGTTTTTGATCAGTCACTGGAGAACGAATCAGCTGTGCAAATTTAAATAATTGTTTTAGGAGCAGCTGCCACCACAGGGCTGTCTTTATTCTCCAACTCACTCCTCTTTCCTTACATGTTTGTTTAAATTATCACTCTCCTCCCCTGGACTTGTGAATATTTCTGTGACTCCACCTCTTGTGGCAGCCATTTTGCAGTGGCATCCACTACCCACTCTTCGAATTCCAAAGGTACTTACGAGCTCAAAAAGGTTGGGGACTCCTACCTTAGACACTGCTACAAGCCAAAACTTAGAAGAGGTCTAAAATCTCAATTTCAATAACTCCATCTTTTTTTGCACAGAAGTACTAGTACAAAGTAAGGAATGCAGAATCCCGCCTTCTAATCTATCACTTTAGAAAAGCCAGAGAGAGAACCAAGAAATCCTTCATCTCTGCTCCAAACTACCAGCTCTCAGTGAGACAAGGACAGGACTTCTGGGATCCAAATTCATCCGTTCAAATACTTAGCAGAAGTTTAACAGTCTAGGACCCTCAGACCCACGGCATCCCCTTTTCCCACGGCAATCCCTTCCTCCTGCTCTTTTTCGTCATCTTTGGGTTGGTTTTGTTAGAGGTATGGTGCTAGCCACATTTTTTTAATAGTTTAACATTTTAATGTTAATATTTTACATTTGCCATCTGCTTTTATGCTGTTTTTAACTCATTGACACTGTTTTGGTGTTGTAAGTCGCCACAAGACTCTTTGGGTGAGCAGTGGCTAAAAAAAGTGAATAAACAAATAAATCCCCTGAACTCATGTATGCCCTCTGACACAAAAAAAACTGGGTCTTCTTCTTTCCTCCTTACACAACTCTTTCTACTCCTCAGTATTTTGGAAACAAGCCAGACGAATCCCAATTCAGCTGGGTAATTTACACAGCAGGAGCTTAATTTTCTTTTTAAAGTGCTATACCAAGCAGGAATGCTTTGCTCAATCGGAACCTTCACTGGCAGCACAGAGGAGGCTCCATTAAAATTCACAAAGGCGACCTCTTCATTTACGGTGCCCAAAGCAAAGGAGAGCACAAAATGGGCTTACCCACCTTGCAGACTTGTTCTGCCGAATGCATCCTTCAATTATCTCTTTTACCTCTGGGTCGGTTACCTTGTTAAAACTGGCAGGTTTAATGCCCTAGGAGAAAAGGAATGCTCTTGTTAATAGATAATAATCAGCAGGAGTTTTGTCTCCTGCAGCTGGACAGAGACATGGAAAATCCCCAATTTATAAGGCCCTTCCAAGCAGCCTAAATTAGTGGAATTAGCTCAGCTCCTTAAAACCTGACCCTACGCACATTTAGTTGGAAGCAACTCTAATTGATTAAATGCCACTGATGTGCAAAGTGTGTTTGGTGGGGTTTTTTTTTTTAATCCCAGCTACTCGCTAAATAAGATCAATGCTGAATGTCTAGGCTTTATATAATATTGTGAAAAGGGGACAAAATCCATTCTAATCCATTTGACTAATCTTTTACTTTAGCTTCATCTGGCCATTCACTCCTGGGCAGAGGACCGTTTCACGACTGTGCATGAACATTAATCTAATAAAGAAAAACAGCTAGTTCCTTGTGTTGCCTTCGGAATTTGGGACACATATGGTGCAACCCTATGCAAAGTTGCAACCTTTCTAAGGTCACTGAAGTCTTAGAAAGATGTAACTCTGTTTAGGGTCACACTAACAATGTACAAAAAGAATATGTTCCATGAAGATTAGAACCACAGCCCTCAATTCCTGTAAGTAACATAATTGAGTCTATTGTCAACTCTTGGAAAGTATAGCCTCAAGTGAAGAATTTAGTAAGCTGGTTTCAGAAAAAGTATTCTGTGTCCCTGTCCCCACCCCCTAACATGGGTATTATCAGCTTCCGTTACAGGACTGTTGTTAGGGTTACTGAAAATAATATCTGTGATGTGCTTTCAACATTTCAAGATCAACAAGAGGCAGAATGGCATAGAGGTTGGTGTGAGTAGGATCTGAGCGAGCCAGGTTCAAACCTCCACTCTATCAATCCAAAAATAGTATTTATACTGTGTTTTTCTTCTGAGTTGCTATTATTATTATAAATGACAACACAAAATATTTCTAATGTGATGTGCTACTCATGTTTATATTTTAAAAGCATGGTGCTGAGGTCTGCTGTTTGCACAAGAAGTGCAGGAGGAAGTGCCCAATTCTTCCTCCTTACTGTATCCTTTCATGCTACATGGCATTTTGTCTCTCTGAAAGCCCAGGTGGCAGTGATGACCAGGAGGACCCATCAAGTTCTCCACTTTTTTTGGATCGGGATGACCTAGTTACAGTTATCTATGCTCTGGTAACCACCAGATTGGACTACTCTCATGCACTATATGTGGGACTGCTCAAACTAGTGCTGAATACGGCAACTTGTTTGCCGATCGGTACTTCAGACCAGGATCACATCATCTCGATTCTGAGGACTCTGCACTGGCTTCCAATGTGCTACTGGGCCCAATTCAATGTTCTGGCATTAACATATAAAGCCCTAAACAGTTGCAGTCCTGGATACTTGAGAGAGTGCATCTGCCCATACATTCTTGGCCTGACATTGAGGTTGGAGGGGGAGGCCCGCCTAATTGTCCTCCCCCTTCAGAGTTGGGGGGTGGGGGCAGACTGAAGGGCCTTCTCAACAGTGGCCCCTGCATTGTGGAATGCCTGACCACCAGAGGTCCGCCAGTTGCCTGCTCTTCTGGAGATCAGCCTCTTCACCTGGGCTTTGGGCTGATTCCCCCAAATGGAATGGGGTTGGCCCTGAGGTATCCTGCACACTTCGCCCACTTTTGGGGGAGGTTGGAATGTTCTATGGTTTTAGGAATGTTTTTACAGTAGAACTGAATGGGACTTTATCATGCTTTTTATTGTAACCTGCCCTGAGACAACTGTAAAGGGCAGGGAATAAATTGAAATAATAATAACAATAACAACAACAACAACGATGATGATGACGACAACAAGGTAATCGGCACCTTGGGCACCATTCAGAAAATACTCAACTCAAAACATCTTAAAATCAAGAAACTCAACATCTGTCAGATTCAAAAGGCATCACAAATGCTACATTGCAACGTCCTAGGCCTCTGGGTGAAGCTCAAATTGTAATGAAAGGCCAACAACCAGCTAAAGAACTGGCAGCTAGGATATCAAACAAAATTAAATAATAAACAGCCCTGCAATCATTTCTTGCTCAGGTGCAACCTCAAAAAATATATTTTAGAAGAACTCAGCAAAGTTTGGAAAGATGTGCCCAGGTTACGTGTAGCTGCTGCTTGTGTGCAACAAGATCAACATACAGTCTAACTCATAGGGCTTAGCCATTTTAAGCTGCCAACAGGCGCGTTAGCCCTCATGCAAAAAGAAGTATACCTACACTGGTTACTTTTCGGTAGATTTGAGCTGCATTCTGGCACTCAGAGTAAGGGTATTCAGAGGTTGCCATCTCTAGCATACACATTCCAAAAGCATAGACATCTACAGACTCATCATAATGTTCTTCATACATCTCAGGAGCCATAAATTCAGGAGTCCCTACAAACAAAACAAACAGCAATTATTTTCCTGTGTGTATTTTTAGGTTGCTACTGTAATTTAATCACAGTTTTTCACAAGCCGCTTTTCCAACTCTGTATCTTCCACCCACAGCTTGCATGTTTGGCCATCCAGAAATCCGACCACTCCCACGAAGGAAAAACAAAACAAAAACATCTTACTTCCTGCAGAACCAGTGTAGTGTAGTAGTAAGAGTGTCAGACCAGAATCAGGAAAAACCAAGTTCAAATCCCCAGTCCACCATGGAATGTTGATGGGTCACATACTATCAGGATAAACTACCTCAAAGGGTTATTGTGAGGATAAAACAGAGGTGGGGAGAATTATGTAAGCCACTGTGGGACCTCACTGGGGAAAAAAGAGGGATATAAAAATAAAGGAGGGATATAAGCAAATAAATAAAATAGAATAAAAATATCTGAAATAGGATTACAAAACGCATCACAGCTACCTGGTACAATGCGAAACAGGCAGGTATTCTGTCTCTGCTCTGCCCTCATTCCTTTCTTTTGAATTGCCTTCTGCTATTTGCTTTTTCTCTGTAAGCATGTAACAGAAATCCTATCTAGGTCATCTCCACACTATAAATTTACATTGGCTTTAACCATCACGGCATCCCACCCCAAATCCCCCAAATCCTTGAAACTGTTGTCTGAGGAGCATGGTGAGAATTTTTCTGCCAGAGAACCCTAACCCCCTGTCCCCGATAAGGACATTTCCCAGGGTTCCCTTAGGAGAGGAAGCAACTATATTAAACCAGTTTAAGTCCGCCCTATGGATCTGTTTATAGAACGAGCTGTACACAGATATAAACTATCGCAAAGATATGACTTGCAGTTTCCAAGGAACCTTTTTCTAACTGTCTAAGCTAAATAGCAGGGATTGAAATGACTTCACTTAACAAGAACGAAGTTTACTTAAAACTCACAAACTGAACTAGCGAAAGTCACAAATGAACCATTTTTGCATCTTTGCCAGCAATGGCGGCATCAGACCATTGTTTAAAATATTGCTTGGTGTTGCCCCCTGCTTGTTTACCCAGTCTGCAATCACCCATCAGTCCCAGCCATGTTTAATTTATAGAAGGAGCTACAGGAGGATCCAAGAACTGTTGGGAAGGAATGGTGTGAAATGGGTGGGGATTTATGCTACCTGGAAGTTAGTTTCAGGGTTAATTCACATGTCACACATTCTTGCAACAGACACATGTCTGCCACAAGAACTTTGGATCAGATCAGTTCAACGTTGGGAGCTCAGTTCCCAGGAGCATGGGGGCCCCAATACATTAGAACATAAGAACATAAGAACAAGCCAGCTGGATCAGACCAAAGTCCATCTAGTCCAGCTCTCTGCTACTCGCAGTGGCCCACCAGGTGCCTTGGGGAGCTCACATGTAGGATGTGAACGCAATGGCCTTCTGCGGCTGTTGCTCCCGATCACCTGGTCTGTTGAGGCATTTGCAATCTCAGATCAAGGAGGATCAAGATTGGTAGCCATAAATCGACTTCTCCTCCATAAATCTGTCCAAGCCCCTTTTAAAGCTATTGGGGCTCATATTGGGGCTGCAGCACATGAGAAAAGGTGACTTAAGCCTTTCCCTCCCCACTGGTTTCTTCTCAATTCAAAATGTTTTTTCTCAATTCAAAATCACTAGTAGTCCTGTTGGGGAAAATATATGTACTGATCACTATAGGTAAGTTTCCCCAAAAGATCATTTCAGGTCAGGAAAACAGCATGGGGACAACAAGGCTTTAGTCCCTTTTCTCCACATGCACGGCTGATCCGAATTGGGTGCCTGTCCACCTGGAAACGGAGTCCCCTGCACTGAACTCCCCTTTACATGTCTGACACATAGACTTTGCAACTTTACGAATCAGACCCGTTGTCTCATGTGGCCAAAAAGAGCGACACACAACCATGACAGCTGGAGGTTTCTATATCTTTAAAATGCCAAATACCAGCCACAGAATGTGTGCCAGGCTGGGGTTGTTGTGACACTGGAAAGTAGGTGGTTAATTCTTTCCAAGTGCTGTTTTCCCAATGCATACACCTCTTTCCCCCACTCCAGCTGCTATTCACCCTGCAGAGAAAAACATATAAGGACCATACAAGTTGCAATTTGAGGAGAAGAGAAAACAAAGCAAATTATTCCTGTGGACAAAATGGATACTCAGTGGCAGTGACGTAGGTATAGATTTTTTATGGGGAGTTGGGGGCGGGGCCACACCACCACCCATCTCTGGAGGCGTGGCCACACCTCCCCAAGCCCTGCCATGGCCCCCAGTGCTTATAAAAGCAGCTCCCGGAGGCCAGGGACGGCAGACTCCCCTGCCCTGCCCTGGCCTGCCCACCCCCCACCCCCCAAGCTGGGCTCCCAGCCGGCAGTCCCTTCTGCCCTCCCCTCTGGGCAGAGGTGTAACGAGAAAAAATGGAGCCCGGTGCAAAATCTGAGTCCTAACCCTAACCCCCACCCTGAAACAGCATCACTTTCAATGTTTAAACTGGGGACCTCAGATTCTCCATTTAAATCCGAAGGGGGTGGATTTAAAAGGAGAATCTGGGGAAATTTTGGGGGTGCCTGCTGCCAGGGGTGCAGTTGTTAAGCTAGCAGCACCAGACTTTCAGGGTATCTTTAGGAGACTCTCCTGATGACACCACCCAGGTTTGATGAAGTTTGGTTCAGGGGGTCCAAAGTTATGGACTCTCAAAGGTGTAGCCCCCATCTTCTATTAGCTCCCATTGGAAACAATGGGGGATGGGGGACTCCCTTTGGGAGTCCATAACTTTAGACCCCCTGAACCAAACCTCACCAAACCTGGGTGGTATCATCAGGAGAGTCTCCCAACAAATCCCTGAAATTTTGGTGCTGCTAGCCTAAAAACTGCGCCCCCTGCAGGCCAAAACTGAAAAACACTAAAAATATGAAAAACCCACAAACGGGGGGCAGAGCTTCAGACATGTAATGGGGGGGGGGGCCTATTTTGAACCCGAGAGAAAAAAAAACCCTTACCCATGTCCTTGCGGTCAGGTTTTTGAAATTGCCATAACTGGAAACTTTTATAGTAAGCATTTTACAACTGCTCTAGTGAAAGTTAATGCTTCAGTACAGAGGGCTCTGGGGAAGAAATTTTACAGAGGTTCCCCTATAATTCTACAGGTCTATGTAACAAATATATCTAGGTAGTAATAATGCTGTTTAAGTTCATTGGAACGAAGACAATTTCAGAAAGGTGTAAAAAAAGCTGCACAGTATTTTGTAGTAACCTAAATTTAAAATTTATACTTGAAACAAAACTCTTCTAGCACCAACAGTAAGTGCTTGACAGATTGGGGTTGTTTAAGCCTGCCTCCTGGCTAGCATGGTCCCAACAACAAATACATACATACTTCAATAATTTCTAACCAGGAATTTTAGCTGTAATTAAATATTTTTCCTCCAGAAGAATTGAGAATCTTTTGAACTCCTTTGGATATATTTCCAGAAGTATGCTATTGTAGCTATGCTATTGGGTCAAATTAAACTGGGCTGGCATCTTCCATTAAACCAAGACAGTTTGTCCAAACAAAAAAAATATGGCTGCACTTACATGCAACTGCTGTTCATCTTCTGTTTAAGTACACGTGGGAACAACCACAGTTCCCCTGCACATGCACAGATCCCGTGCACAGGAGACGCGGCCCACCCCTAACAAATTATACCTCCTCCAGGGGTGGGGCAATTCAGCTCACCACGCCTACAAGTCGTGCAGGTTCTGGGGTCAGTGGCCTCTGCTGGCAGCCAAAGAGAGTTGGCCCAAGGGCACTGCTGTTCTGGGGGACCGGTGAGGGTGGAGGAGGCCACTTCCTTCTTCTTTTTTATAATTGGGGTAGGGTGATGCAGATGGTCTTTGGGGAGACTGGGGAGTCAAACTCGCAGCCCTCCAGATGTTCATGAACTACAATTCCCAACAGTCCCTCCCAACATGAGCATTGGCTATACTGGCAAGGGCTGATGAATAGTTGGGGGAATGAATTTTTAGCCAGCCATAGGTTAGAGGGGAGACCCCCTGATCTGCCCCCCCTTGCGGCTGAAGCTGGGCGTGTCAATGCTGGTGATGCAAAGGACTGGGGTGAGAGGGTAGCCCTGAGAGAGCAGACTGCAGTCCTGAGCTGGAGTCAGGAGAGCGATTTGGCAGCCTTGGTTGCCCTGAGGGATGACCTGTATTGGGAGACAGATGGGGGAATGCTACCTGCTGATTCTCCTTGGTCTCTCAGCGGCTTTTGATACCATAGACCAGGAGTCTGCAACCTGCGGCTCTCCAGATGTTCATGGACTACAAATTCCAATTGGCCATGCTGGCAGGGGCTGATGGAATTTGTAGTCCATGAACATCTGGAGAGCCGCAGGTTGCAGATCCCTGCCATGGACCATGGCCTTTTGCTGGACTGGCTCTGGGGAATGGGGCTGTGGGGCAATATGTTACAATGGTTCTCCTCCTACCTTTGGGGTCAGTTCCAGAAGATAGCATTGGGGAACTCATGCTCGCAGCCCTGGGAGCTTCCTCATGGGGTTCTCCAGGGCTTGGTCCTGTCCTCTAGGCTGTTAAACATCTACATCAGTGATTCTACACCTTTTTTACTCATCTACACGCCGGCAGCCCATTTCCCTAAAACTGAACCCCATACTAGCAAACCTGTTGCATAAATTTTGCATACCCCAAATGGTATGGCGCACACTCTTGAGGGTATGTGTACCCCAGGCTGGGAACCACTGATCTACATGAAGTTGTCAGGTGAGGTCGTCAGGGGATTGCGAGACAAGCGTCATCAATATGCAGACACCCATCTCTCTCTCTCCATTTCATCAATGTCAGGAGAGCCACTCCATGTGCTGGACTACTGTCTGGAAGCAATTATGGACTGAGAGTGTACCAACAGGCTGAATCCAGACAAGACAGAGGTTTCCTGTGTTCCAGGCTCCCAAGTCCACATGGGATACCCAGTTCTGGATGGGGTTGTATTGCCCCAGAAGGACCAGGTGTGAGATCTTGGGGGTACTTCTGGATTCATCACTGTCCTTTCAGGTTCAGGTGACAGCAGTAGCCACAAAGGCCTTTCAGCAGCTCCGTCTGTTTGCCAGCTCCACCCATTTTTGAACCAAGGGGACCTGGTCACAGTGCTATATGCTCTGGTAACCTCTTGATTGGACTACTGCAATGAACTCTCCATGGGACTGTCCTTGAAGACAGTGTGGAAGCTGGAGTTGATGTAGCATGCAGCCAGGGGCAGAGTGAGGGGGAACTGTGCCAGGGGCACCCCGCCACAGTGCTGCCTGCCCCCGTCCCTCCATGCCCCTGCAACGGGATGTGCCTGGGGCGTCCCCCCCCCCATGGGGCACTGCATGCAGCAGCTAGGCTTTTAGCTGGTACATCTGGCTGGACGAACATCATGCTGGTCCTAAAGGAACTGCATTGGCTCCCATTCGCTCCCAGGCCCAATTCAAGGTGTTGATGTACAAAGCCCTAAATGGCATGGCCCCCTGGGCCTATATGTATCTGCCCAGGCACTAAGGTCATAGGGGGAGGCACTCCTTGTGGTACCTCCCCTAGCCAAGGTGCAGAGGGCAGGGGCAAGCAGGAGGGCTTTCTCCATGATTGCCCCTAGGCTCTGGAATAGTCTCCCCTAGGAGATTTGCCAGGTACCTACCTTTTATGGGTTTAGGCACATGGCAAAGACCTTCTCCTTTGCCCAGGCATTTGGTTAGCGCCCCTGGAAACCCACTCTAAACGTGCTAGTCTGGAGGCTGGGGTTATTTTATATTATTTTTATTTTAGTTTTAATTGTTACATTTTATTGATGATGTTTTAATTGTTTTTAACCTGCATAAGCTGTCTAGAGACGCTGGTATGAAGTGAGGTATAAATATTTATTTATATTTATAAACATTTATATTTATAAATGTAAATATAAATATTTATATAAACAAACAAACAAACGAGGGGTTGCTGCAACATAGCAAATGGCGGGCATGAATCAATACCGATGAATAACTTCATTATGGCAGCTCAGGACCCACTTTTGAAGCTGCTTCTAATATTTACGCATGTGTAAACAGTCCAAGGGCAGAATGAGGACTTAAATTTAGAACGATACATGTGCGGCTCTATGAGATACACATCCGCACTTCACAGGCAGTTAATGGGGTTGAAGAAATTGTTCAACTGCTTGCTCATTTATATGAGCAAAATGGGAACATCTCTATTGACAATTCAGAATTTGGCACCTCAACGCTACACAGCAGAGAGAATCGTGCTCAGATGTAATGTTTTCATCGTTGCATCTACAGCAGGGGTTCCCCACCTGGGGTAAGCACCAGAGCGCAGGGAGGGGGGTACGCACAAAAATTACATAATGGGTTTACTAATATGGGGTACAATTGTAGGGGAATGCATTGCAAAGGAGTGCGTGAGTAAAAAAAGGTTGGGAACCACTGAACTACAGGAACAGTTTACAGAGACATCATGGGGAAGAAAACATTATGTCAGGCTTGACGTCCAGCCACGATGTTAATCATTTGTTTATCACTTTAAAGATGTAAATAGAATCATGTGGGCAATTAACATACCAACCATGTCCCTGGAAAAACTGGAGAAAATTATATTTACAAAGCTGATAGCATATTCTCTTAATGTGACCACATGAGGGATGTGTTTAGAGTACTGAGGAATGTATTGGTATATTCCTTGCATCCACCACTTTTAGCATGGTCATAAGAGTTCCTTTGCTTAGGAACTTCTGTCCGAGGGCAAAATCTGTACGTTAGACTCATACCATCCACTGGATGAAAATGCTGCGCTAGAAACAGTCAAGAGTCAGTCTTTCAGTCAGGGTTGCTAACAGCCTGGACAAAAAATGTCCTGCCTCTTTAAATAGAGGCATCATGCATAAAAATAGGCAGGTGAAACATTTCATGGCATGGAGGTAAATAGAAAAAGAATTGGTTTTTAAACCCCACTTTTCTCTACTGTTAGGAGTCTCACAGCAGCTTACAATTGCTTTCACACACACACAACAGGCACCTTGTGAGGTAGGTGGGGCTGAGAGAGTTCTAAGAGAACTGTGACTGGCCCAGGGTCACCCAGCAGGCTTTATGCAGAGGAGTGGAAAAACAAACCCAGTCTCTAGAGTAGAGATCACTGCTCTTAACCACTATACCAGTGGTGGCGAACCTATGGCACTTCAGATGTTCATGGACTACAATTCCCATCAGCCCCTGGCAGCATGGCCAATTGGAGTACCATAGGTTTGCCACCACGGCACTATGCCATGCTGACTATGTCACTTCAGTCTTTATTAAGATAGGACATTCAGTCTTTATTAAGATAGGACATTTTTTTCTCCATGCTGCTGGCAACCTACCTTCAGACCACGTAACCTTGAACTGTTTTTGCGAAAGCAGAAATTTTGCCCAGATGTAGCTGCAGAATCTAATCTCTAGCAAGGACAAACACATTCTCCAATGGAGTACATGAACACACAATATTCACCAATGACACTCTTAGCGAAGGACGTGCGCATCAAGGTAGCCAGCCCAAGGTCACCAATCTTTACTGAACCGGTGGGTCCCGTGATGAAAATGTTGTCACATTTCAGATCTCGGTGGATGATAGGAGGTGTCCTCGTGTGCAGGAACTGCAGCCCTTTTAAAATCTGCCGGCACCAGCTCCTCAAGACTTTAGGCTTCATGACTTTGAAACGCTTTAAGTACCTGCAAGAAGAATACAAGAACTGCAGAAGCTTGGAAGGCATCTTACTCCACACATATTAGAACACAGAATCCAATGACAAAAGATGGGGCGCCTAGATTGCAAGCGAATCTGTATCAATTGGTTACCACAATCACATCTCTGGGTGTTTAGAAAATGAGTGCAAAAATAAATAAATAAAAATAAGCCAGGGAAAGGCGGCATATGAAACTAAGCTGAACTAAACTAGTCACAAGTGTATGAAGTTCTAAGTTCTATGAAGTTCTACTCCACTTGTTTTACTACCTGAATCAGATCCTCTGAAGTTGCCAGCCACAGATACAGGTGAAACGTCAGGAGAAAATGCTGCTAGAACAGCCCAGAAACCACAAAACACCCAGTTCTAAGAACATTTCTATATATCAGAGGTCCCCAACGAGATTCTTCTGGGCAGCACAATGCCTGCCAGCACCTCAAGGACGTTGGTAAGGGGGGGGGCGGTTTCCTGGGTTCAACCCCCCCCATTACATGTCTGAAGCTCCTAAGCTGCTTTGGTAAGCACTGAGGCTGGGGGCAGGGCTCAGGGGGTGGGGCCATGCCTCTCCAAGCCACGCCCCCCGGCCTCAGTGTTTATAAAAGCAGCTCTCTGAGGCTGGAGACGACAGTCTCTTGCGGCCTCCCAGGAGGGGAGGGCAGAAGAGACTGCCAGCTGGGAGCCCAGCCGGGGGGGGGGGAAACGGGGGGGGGAAACAGGGGGGGAAGCAGGGGGGGAAGCGGGGGCTCTGTCTCCAGGTGGGGGCTGGTGGGGACAGAGCTGAGGGAGCAGGCCTTGGGGAAGTGTGCCACACCCCCAGGAGCAGTCATGCCCCCTGAGCCCTGCTTCCCGAACCCACCCCATCAAAAATTGATACTTACACCACTGCAGCACCTTTCCTGGCATTCCCAAATGTCCCTAGAACAGGGGTAGGGAACCTGCGGCTCTCCAGATGTTCAGGAACTACAATTCCCATCAGCCTCTGTCAGCATGGCCAATTGGCCATGCTGGTAGGGGCTGATGGGAATTGTAGTTCCTGAACATCTGGAGAGCTGCAGGTTCCCTACCCCTGCCCTAGAAAGTGATTGGGGCCAGGTGGGACTTTTGACAAGCAGGTTTTTAAAAGTTGTTTTCTGCGTCAGCTCCCACCACAGCACCAGGATTTGCATCTGTGGTCGAAGGCAAGCTGTGTGCATGGCAACACGCAGGGCAATATTTTTAAACCACATATTAATTTTCAAAGGCATTCTGTAAAACAGAACTTCTGCCTGAAATGTGGGAGATGCTACTCGAGTTCTACACCTCCCGCGGCAGCCATTTTGAAATTGTTCCTACCACCCTGTGGCAGAATTTCAAAACGTGCCCACAGGCTGAAAAAGGTTTGGGACATCTGATACATACCAATACCACCAATTCAACAGACGCCAATCACAGCCTCATGAAATAATAATTAATGTTGGGCTATGTAAATAACACTCCGGACATCCTGATCCATTCAACTTCCTCATAGCTCAACATAAAAAGACTCCATTTCCCCAAGAACATATTCTGGAGCCAGGAGTATTTTTACAAGGCAAAGAACAATGCTGCACTGTTTAACAGTGGTTTGTAGAGTGGATTTCTGTGCCAACACATACTGGGACTGCCCATGACTCTTCTGGAGTCAACATCTATGGTGTACTGTCTTCTGAAAATGGAAATGGATGACCGCATGGCTGCGTGGCAGATGTCATCTATGGCCCTGTTGGACACCCAGGCAGAAGAAGTGGCTTGAGCCTGGGTGAACTGCACACGGACCACTAACGACTGTTCATGCTGGCAGCATCGTAGGCCTTGGTGATCCACTCTGACCAAGTCTGCATTGTCACCTTGCAACCCTTGTGTTTGCCTGCAGAACAGACAAAGAGGCTGTCAACTCTGCAGAATGGTTTTGTGCAGTTGATGTAGAACAACAGTTATCTCCTCAGGTCCAACATGTGAAGGGATTGCTCAGGCTGTGTTGCTGGATTAGGGCATAACTCCAGCAACATGATGTCTTGGACCAAGTGGAACATTGTGATCACCTAGGGGCAACGCTGTAAACGGTGGCCAAGGACCACCCTATGACTAAGAAATGTGGTGAATGGGAGTCCCAGTGCAGAGCACCCTTAAATTGCCCACCCTCCTGGTTAATGTCATGGGCACCAGGAATGCCATCTTTTAAGACAATGCAGCTAGGCCTCACAGGGTCAGTGGCTCAAAGGGTCTGAACATGAGTCTAGAGAAGACCATGGTCAAGCTCCATTGTGGGTGGAAGGCTTGACAGAGGGGTAGAGATCATTGAACCCTGAGGAATCTTTCTGAGGAAGGATGGGAAAAATCTGAAAAGGAACCAAATCCAATGTGGAAAGTGAGAAGAAGCAGGAAGCCCCCTTGTTGCGGGAAGAGGCTGTCTCCACAATCATGGGCTCATTCCGCACATGCAGAATAATGCACTTTCAAACTGTTGAAGCTGTGCGGAATGGCAAAATCCACTTGCAAACAGTTGTGAAAGTGGTTTGAAAATGCATTGTTTTGCGTGTGCGGAAGGGGCCATGGAGTTTGGGCACAGGTGCCCAAATAGAAATGTGCACCCCATCCCCTGGACCCTAAGAATCTCTCCAGTCTCTTGTCCTGTTGCTGGTCTGCACCAGCTCGCTTTGGCCAAGTCCTAGAAGTGTTTTGATACTATGCAAGCCTTGTCTAGCTTCATGTCCATGACAGAATATCAGGCCCTTGCAAAGCTTGTTGATAGTTAAGTTTGTGTGCTTCTGCCATGAAGATGAGATGCTTGAAGAAAATGCAGAGGTTCTCTGGCAAAGGAGCAGAGGGAGATTCCTCCAGGATATCCTCTGGTGTTAGAGTCAATTGTGATGAGGAATCATCGAAATCACCCCTAGGAAAATTATCTAGGTTGGACCTAGAGGCATTGTCTTCTTCAATCAGAATATAATCTATGGTCTTGGTTCCAAGAGGCTCGGTCCCAAGAGACTGGAGAGGGTGTAACTGAGTGTCTTCTCCAATCAGAGGCAGGTCTTCTTCAATCAGAATACAATCTATGGTCTTGGTTCCAAGACCCTCGGTCCCAAGAGACTGGAGAGGGTGTAACTGAGTGTCTGAATGATGCTGTGGAACAGGGGTCTTCAAACTGTGGCCCTCCAGATGTTCATGGACTACAATTCCCATCAGTCCTGCCACTTGGCCATGCTGGCAGGGGCTGATGGGAATTGTAGTCCACAAACATCTGGAGGGCCATAGTTTGAAGACCCCTGCTGTGGAAGATTGAACAGTGTGCTTCGTGGACAAAGCTTCAGTTCCAAAGAAGACCTGTGGAGACTGCTGGGCCTAGAGCACCTCAGTGGCCTGGACCAGTTCCAACGGTATTTCGGGGATGGTATCTGTGACGGAATTGCCTACCTTGAAGGGTTGGTGTATATTTTTCAGGCCTAGTAAAGCAGGCCTTGGCAACAGCCAGAAATGTGTAAGCATGCTCCTTATATGGAGATACCACCTGATTGGCTGGCAAGAGGCGCAGTTCGCCTAGAGCCTCAGGCAGGGGAGCTAGAAGTGCTGGTTATATATAAACAGGAGAAAGCCTGTCAGAGGAACACACTTGAAATCTGAATAGTTTGGATCTTGACCTGAAGAGAAGTCTGGTTTTGTCAGCAAGAGCTCTTTGAGCAGTGAAAAGCTTTGTTAAGCTGAGGTGGATCTAAGTCTGTGGAAGGTGACCCGCAGCTTAGCATCCAGGCAGAGTGTATCTGTCAGTGCACAAGTCCATCCAGTCTGGGAGTGAAGTCCACAGGGGTAGTGAAGCCCTAGTAGGGACCAGTGAGAGAGGAAGGCTAGGGAGCCAAGAGTCCTCTAAGCTCCAGCTGGCAGTGTGGGACAGTGGGTGTGCTAGAAGCTAAAAAGCTGAAGACGTTCATGAGAGGGAAGAGTACCCTCAGTGGGCACCTGTGTGTGACCAAGTGTGTGTCAGTGAAACTGCTTGAGAAACCTGTGAAGTAAAAGCTCTAACTATCTTTCTGAAACCGCAAGCTTATGAGACCTCTCTGTGCCATCTGAGAAGCCAGTTCATTTCTGTAAAAAATAAAGTTAAATTCTGTTTCACGTTACCATCAGTCTAATTTCTGCGTGCCTACAAAGTCTGTCTGCATAAAAGCCAAAACTCTCTCTCACAGAGTTTCCCTCCATTTTTGTTGTCAGAGGCTCTGTTGATGTACTCCTTCAGTCAAAGGGGAGTGTAGGAGAGGGGGTGTTTGGTGGGCCAGTGACCAATACATCAGATTGGGGGCCCAAGGCTCGGCAGTGAACAGTGACCGGTGAAGGTTTGAAAATAAAATAATATTTTTGGTGGCAGCATTTTTGTGAGAGCCAGCCCGGTCGTGACAGTATCCATGACTGACACTGTAATTTTTCTGACGAGTGCCAGCCTCGACACCTCTTCCTCAGGAGTGATGGTGGTCTTTTGGAACTGAACGTTAAGTATCTCGAAGAGCCTTCCAACAAAGCAGAGGAGTGACGGCAAGTACTAAACACATCCCAATACCTCCAATGACGTGGATATTGGAGAAAATGGGAGTATCCAAATGGCAGAGGAAACTGCTGCCAGACTCATCTATGTAGGGCACCCCAGGCAGGGCTGGATGCTCCAGTACCGTATCCAGTACCGTATTCACTCCTTGGCAGGGGGGGAAGAGGAACGATGATGGTAGCCTCATCTGAGAGCAGCAGATTCTCTCCCAAGCGCACCAGTTGGGTTTGCTCCACATCAGGCTGCACCAATGATACTGAAACTTGGCCCATGTGAGAGACCGAGGAGTGTTGATGAAGATCTGCTGCAACTAAGCTGCAAGATCTGAGATCCACGCTCTCCCAGAGCAAGAGAGGAGCAACGGTTGGAACCCTGAGACTATACAGGAGTGATTCTTTGGTTCCAAGGAGACAGTGGCAATGGAGTGTCCTGAATCAGCAGCTGTGGTGATGCCGAATGCCTGGGTTACATGGTACTGGGGCAGGTTTGACTCCTCATGGGGCTCCTACCCCTCAGTTTTGATGATGGTTGCAGAGACCTGGAAGGAGACTGTTGAAGGGGCTCCTTCAGATCTTGAGACTCTCGTTCTCCCAGGGGTGGCTTCTTCTGCTTGTTCACTTGCTTCTTCTTTGGGGCCTTTCTTGCTGGAGGCTCAGAAATGGGGGACAGCGGGGCAGAGACTGAGGTGCCAGCCAACACCAAGAGGGTAGAAGAGTTCCCTCTGGTAGATGAAGAGAACTCTCATAAGAGGTGCCTTTAGGTGGGAGGCCCTACCTTGGCTAGGCCTTGGAGTGTGTGCTGCCAGCAGGCAGAGGGCATGGCCGGGTCTGACCCCACAGGGCAAAGCAGGTGGGAAGCACAAGTGTGGTCAGGTCACAGTTGAATGGGTCAAGGCAGGCAGCAGGCAAGGCACAGTCAGGTCCCAGTCCAATAGGTCAAGGAGAACCGAGGAGCAGGCTCCTCCACCTGTATGTCATCAGGCAGGGAAGGGCTGGGCGTTGGCTCTGCTGCCTGGTCTTCCCCAGGAGCAGCCAACTCTGGCTGCACTGTGTCCTCAGGTTCTACCTTAGAGTCCTCTGTGTCTTGGTAAGTACCTAGCAGCTGGCTCATGACAGAGTGAGGGACAGGTAGACCTTATTAGCGGACAGGATATGGTCTCACTCAAGCAAAGGAGACATTCCCTGCGCAAGTCCGTCTTTGCCATCTACACGAAGCACACTTTCTGAAGAGTGTGGTGTCCTTCTTTGGTTCAGTCATCATAGAAGGCCAAGAACCTGACAACGGTAGAGCTGCAATCAAGCGGTCTAAACTCCATGGCATTGAAAGAAGAATTGAGGGATGCATTCCACCCGCTTCCTTTTAATTCACTACGTTTAGGCAGGAAATTTCCTGCCTGAACAAACGGAGTGGAGTGATTCCCCTTAAAGCAACACAACAGAAATAAGCTTTCTATTCTGAAGGCAAGCCTGCGGATGCACAGCCCCAATGTGAGACTGTACTGAAGTTCCACAAAGACGTACATTGCATGGTTTTGATACAATCACATGCAAAAATAATGAAAGTCGGTGATATGGTCTCCTTCACAAAGTGCCTCTCCTACAAAACTTTGCAAATGCAAGTCTCTGTGTAAGTCACAAATAAAAAATTACCTTAGTTGACTTTTTGATTTCCCTGTTTTTGAAAGGGTGCCTGAATAACTGAACCAAGCAAAAGACAAAGGTCTAGGACAGATGGGCAAGATTAAAAATGTAATCAGGTTCAGATGGCGTGCGTACATGGGTATTTAAAAGACAAACACATGGAACTGTTAATTTTCTAATCAGCAATGCAAATTCTAAAAATCTGTCTTCCCTTCAGAGGACTGGAGAGCAGAAAATGTAACATCACTGTTTAAAATTTATTGTCTATTCTGTGGAAATTAGCAGAAATTAGATGGAGTGATTAAGTAGATACAGCAGGGTCTCCAACCTTGCTGAGCCTGTAAAGATTACTGGATTTGCAATACTGGTAATGGGCACCACCACAAAATGGCTGCCATGTGGCTCAGTTCAGTCCTAAAATGTGGGGGGGGGGGGGGGTCCCAAGAAGGGTCCTCTTAGGTCTGAGGAAGCTGTGTCTGAATGGGTATTCCCAGCAAACAGAAAGGTGATGTCTCCTGACTTCTTCTGAAGACCCCCCTGCTCCAGTGAGGTGATAGGAAAGCAAGGTTAACTCTTTTGTTTGAGAAAGAAGAAAGCAAGTGTCAGGCAACACGTCGGTGGGGACTCAGGCATCCGCAAAACCACACTGGTGATCACGGCCACACAGGAACACAGCCTGCTAAGAGAGGATCAGCACAGCTTCTGCAAACTGAAGTTCAAACTTCTGAATTTGTTTGAGAGGACTAACAGGCTTGTACATATAAGGGTGCAATCCTAAGAAGGGTGCTCCATTCTGAGCCCATTCATTTCAATGTGATTAGACTCCAGTAACTCACTTTAGGACCGAACCATAAGACACTAAAAAGGCTTTCTGACAAGGTCCCTCGCCAAAGACTCTAGAAGAAATTTAACAAACATCAAAAAGCATAGAACTTTTACTGACCCGTGCGAAAAGGGCCTAAGTTTGATCACTGCTCTGATCCAGCAAGGCATCTGTATGTTCATAGGTTTACTTACTGGAAAACATTCAGATGTCTGCCTTTCTCCTAACAGTTCAGAAATCAAAGTGGGTCTAAAGGAAATCAGACAAAAATACACAACGGGCTTTCCATCTCTCATTTGTACATTCCTTGCCACATGACATCTTCCATAACACACTTCCACACATGTTCTATTTACTTAATGATACCTTTATAGCTCTAATATGGAAACCGCACCAGATTTTACTCCCTCCCTCCATTTATTTACTTATTGGGCTTATAGACCCCCCTCCCCCACGGGGCTCAGGGCAGTGATGTCTTGCCTGCTTGAAATCAATAATCCTTGTAGCAGACTAATTGCAGCATGTCTATAATTTAACCGTGAAAGAAAACTGCACACGCAACCTCAACTCGCACAGGAAAAGTCAGGGGACACATACGTCTTCAGTGTTCCAGATGTCATCAGCTCAGTTACCAATACGATACACTTCTTTCCTTTGACCGTTGATTCCCAAGAATCATAAAATCGAACAATGTTCGGGTGCTGCAGCCCTTTCAGCATCTCCGCCTCTTCTTTAAACCTCTGCTGCTCTGCTTTGGTCAGCTTCCTGTCCTGAAATGAAGAAAAAAATGCATTCATAACATTTGCCTAAAGCAAATAATTGTTAAGCTGCTCTGGGCTAGCCTGAAAAGTAGACCAAGTCAGGACCACATTGCTTGATTAGTACACACAAAATGTAAGGAAACCCAAACACGAGGGGTTAAATAATGGACACAGGCAGGGTCACCAAAAACATGCCGATTATACAAGGCTGCTCTTCTAGAAAAAGAAAAGGAGTTTGGATTTATCTCCCCCCCCCCTTTCTCTCCTGTAGGAGACTCAAAGGGGCTGACAATCTCCTTTCCCTTTTCCCTCACAACACACACCCTGTGAGGTGGGTGGGGCTGAGAGAGCTCCAAAGAACTGTGACTAGCCCAAGGTCACCCAGCTGGTGTGTGTGGGAGTACACAGGCTAATCTGAATTCCCCAGATAAGCCTCCAGAGCTCAGGCGGCAGAGTGGGGAATCAAACCCGGTTCCTCCAGATCAGAGTGCACCTGCTCTTAACCACTTCGCCACTGCTTCTACAATGTTCTCTTGTGGTTGGGAGAAGGAAAGAATAATAGCAAGTTCCCTTGAAGCATCAGGCTCTTGATATCTTTGAACAGCATCCTATGAGGAAATTACAACAGCAGGCTAGAGAGACCAGGTTCAAGTCAGAAAGGCTTCATTGGAAAGACGTGTTGTACAAATATTGGCACATGTAGAACAGAAACTAAATCCCTCTACATCTCTTCAGAAGAAAACAATCATAATTCTTCACTTCCCATCTTTAATACTGAAGGCATACACAAAAACCCACTTCCAAGATTTCCAGCAGACGGGCCCCACATCTTTGACAGGGAAGGAAAAGAAAGTTGCTTCCACATCGAACCAGACAAGATCCATGAATACTGAAAGAGTGGAGATAAGACCATTGTGTAGGAGGGTTTCACTCTCTCCCACCCACCACCTTTGGGGAAAACATATAAGCAACATGAAGGCAATCTGCAGGTACCCTTCAACAGACCACTCTGCATCTCTGGAGGCTAGGGAAATGGTACAGAAGTGGTACAGGGAAAGGGTAAACCCTCCTCTACACCATGGCTCCAGCCCAGAAGTCACAGCTGCTATTTATCAAACTACTACTAGAGATCCACACGTGTGAGCTACCATCTTTAGTTGGATCTTAAACCCCATATAGGGTTGCCAATTGACTTGGAGAAAAATGTAATTTCTTTTTAATAGAGACTTAATGGGACATTATTAACAGATGCTATTTACCTCCATGTTGTGAAAAAGCACAAAAATTGTCATTTCCACCGGTGAATTAAACCTCTAACGAAGACGAAGAAGAAGAAACATCGACTGTAATACTGAAAGGCAGGCTCAGTCAGATGCATAAACCACCAGAATTTGGTCGTATGTATTTTTAGAAGAAAATCAATCATCATGACCATTTCACTAGAGTTTACTCATAATTCAATAAGCAGGTCCCCTCACAGAGCAATATCGCTTGTCTTTATCAAGGCAAAACTGGTGGAAATTGATTAATTTTGATTAATGGAAATTGATTAATATTTCTATGCCGCCTCTTCAGACCAGCTCCAAGCAGGTTACAATTTAAAAACACAATATTAAAAAAACCCATGCTGTTATACATAAGCAGCACTGAAATCAATCGTAAAACAGTACAAGCCATTAAAAAAACTGTTAAGATAAAAACTTCTAATTAAAAACCTTGATAAAAAGTAAAGTAGGCACCAAGTGAGCCTCAAGGGAGAGCAAGGTGTCACCGCAGGGTGGGTGGGCCAGGTCCAGATGCCGGGACCCCAAAAGCAAGGTGTCACCGCAGAGAATGCCCCATCTCTCGTCGCCACTGGTCTCTTCTCTAAAGGAAGGGGGTGGACTTTAGAGGCAGATCTGAACTGGAGGGCTGGATACTACCCATCTGAATCTGTTTAAGGCCTTCAAGATAAGCATCAGCATTCTGAATTGTGCCCAGAACAGATGGGCAACTAGTGAAGAATCAGAAACAGATAGGTAACCAATGTGGTGTAGTAATTAACAGCAGGTGGACTCTAACCTGGAGAACTGGGTTTGAGTCCCACTCCTCCACATGAGCGGTGGACTCTTATCTGGTGAACAAGGTTTGTTTCTCCACTCCTACACAGGAAGCCTGCTGGGCAACCTTCGGCTAGTCATTGTTCTCTCAGAACTCTCTCAGCTCCATCTACCTGACAATGGAGGGAGGGAGGGAGGGGAAGGGAAATGAGTTTGTAAGCTGCTTCGAGACTCCTTACAGGAGAGAAAAGCAGGGTATAAATTCTAACCCCTCTTCTTCATCAAACCTTTCGGCACTATGGTGATACGACCCCTGCAACCAACCCCTGCCAGTAGCCTGGCGACCACATGTTGGACCAACTGAAGTTTCCAAACCATTTTCAAAAGTGGCTTCACGTGCAGCATTTTACAGTGGCATATTTGCCTAGGGAACATGGGGTACCCCATGTCCCCGGGCGCCCCCCTAGTGGAGGGCGCAAAATTTTTCAGGTTCGTTTGTGTGTATTTTGTATTTTTTAGTGATTTTCAGTTTTCATCCTGCAGGGGGTGCAGTTTTTAGGCTAGCACCACCAAACTTTCAGAGATGTTTCAGGAGACACTCCTGATGATACCACCCAAGTTAGGTGAGGTTTGGTTCAGGGGGTCTAAAGTTATGGACTCCCAAAGGGGGTGCCCCATCCCCCATTGTTTCCAATGGGAGCTAATAGGAGATGGGGCTACACCTTTGAGGGTCCATATCTTTGGACCCCCTGAACCAAACTTCACCAAACCTGAGTGGTGTCATCAGGAGAGTCTCCTAAAGATACCCTGAAAGTTTGGTGCTGCTAGCTTAACAATTGCACCCCTGATAGCAGGCACACTCCAAATTTCCCCAGATTCTCCTTTTTAAATCCACCCCCTTCCGGCATGGACTTTAAAGGGAGAATCTGAGGAGTCTCCCAGTTTAAAACATTGAAAGTGATGCTGTTTCCAGAGTGGAGGAGAATCCACCCCAAAAACAGCATCATTTTTCAATGTTGTTTTAACTAGGGACCCCAGATTCTCCCTTTAAGGTGGATTTAAAAGAGGAATCTGGGCTCCTGTATAGGTCTGGTACTCCAGTCAATAATAAGTCTCAAGAAAGGTCCAAGAGCTTTATTAGAACTGTGTCAAGCCTAATGGCCAGGTAGCTGAATCTGAGATCCAGAAGCTCCCCTGGCCCCAGTATATACCTTAGGGTTACAGTTTGGTTCAACCCATAAAGACCCCACCTTTGCATTCCCCCCAATATCAGCATGAGAAGAGACAGTAATACAGTTACATTGTTTTGGGAATAGGCGAGTTACTCCCCGAGAAAGAAAGATTAGAGGGGGGGTCCCTCGGCAAGCTCCTGATTGAACTAGTTACCGCATGCTAAAACAAAGAACAGAAACCCTCGTGGCCAGTCCCACAGGGGCAAGGAGAGACAGCGAGCCCAGCTGGAGCTGGGCAGTATACGTGCACGCTGGCAGGCCAAGGATGACGCGGCCTGACAGCTCCCTAGTTTAAACACCTTTGAAAGTGGAGCTGTTTCTCAGGCTAACAACCTACCTCATAGGGTTGGTGTGAGGACAAAATTAGGAAAGAGAGTTGGATGAGAGAGAGCCATGTATGTTTTGCTGGGGGCGGGAGGTGTTTTGTGAGCTGGTGCAAAAAAAACATTGTTTGGTTGTGGTGGGGGCGGGGCACCAAACTCAGGCTTTGTCCCCAGGCTCCAGTTTGTCTAGATACGCCTCTGGCATTTTATAGTAATTTAACTTGGATGTGATCAGACCATGCATCACTGTCACTAGATCACCATAGCTGGTCTGGGCTATCGGGCACTAGAGCACTACAGAAGACCAAGGTCGAACACCATGTAGTTACAAAAGAGACCTCTCTTGCCCATTAGAGACTAGATAACATGACTATCTGCTACTGCTACAGTGGAGATCTATCGCACTAATATTCAGAAGTGCAGGAAAAGACCTATTCGTCAATATGATGTCTGCATTAAATTTAAACGCCAAAG
The DNA here is from genome assembly GCF_021028975.2 of Sphaerodactylus townsendi. Classification (NCBI taxonomy): domain Eukaryota; kingdom Metazoa; phylum Chordata; class Lepidosauria; order Squamata; family Sphaerodactylidae; genus Sphaerodactylus; species Sphaerodactylus townsendi. The sequence continues at coordinate 177,355,640 of NC_059427.1, read as the reverse complement.
ATCATGAAGAATTTAAAATTAACTGCATTCATTTCTCAGTATGGAAATTTACACTAGAAAGCTGCTTTGTACAATGCCGCCACGTCTTCTGACAACCCGACAACTTCTACTGAGCCAAAGCAAAATTCTTGGCTTTGTAGCTTTACATCCAACATTATGAGGGGAAAAAAGTGTGTCATTTTCGAGGCTCTTTCACATATCCTGCACCTACTGATTCTCAGGTTAGTGCCAGCTTTTGCCTTCTTTAACCCTGCCCCCCACCCAGTTTGTATGCATCACTTCACAGGGAGACCAATACTGACACATCCCCCTTGCAAAGAGGTTGCTGTGACTCCAAAGGCTGAGTGACAACATCCTATAATTAACCAGGTTTCTGGATGATATAGGGCCACCATTTTTACAGGTCTTTTCCTTCTTCTGGTTCCCTCCCCTAAGTCCCAAAATCCTTTGAAGCGCTAATTTTCCTTTTTCTTTTCATATGCCTATCTTGACAAAGTACAAATATAAATCACGGCACGCTAGCCTATGTTTGATTTCATTTCTTTACAGATCAGTCATATCTACTCAACAGAAGAGATGGCAGATGAACATTAAAGGCCAGAGCATTCAAAAATCAAATCAAATCTATTTTTTAAATTTATTTATTTATTAAATTTATAGGCCGCCTCATCCCCGAAGGGCTCGATCAAACCTTATGCTGCCATCATGGCACACGTAAAGCAGTATTTGTGAGGCTGGAATAACAAATCAATTGTATTTTCAGAGATTCAATAAGGACTGATAGTCTTTCAATGTACTGGTCAATTTGTGTTATTTTAAGTCATACGGCAAAGACTTAAAATAACACCAATTGACCAATGAGGTAGGCACGGCTAAGGTGGTATGGCCACGTCATGCTCCGTGAGGAAACATCCGAAGCAAAGACAGCCCTGTACCTTGAACCTGGTGGATGCCGCCCATGTGGCAGACCCAAAAAACAGTGGATGGATACTATCAATGAAGACCTGCCGGCAAAGAACCTTACCCCAGAAGACACTCAAAATGGTGACCTTTGGAAGAGACAGTTACAAAACAGACCCTGCACGTGCAGGAAACCAGTTCAGAAAGAAAGTCTTTCAACGTGACTGTTTTTCATTTGGTTAATAACCCTTTAGTGCCAATGCAACAGGAATTTAATAGTGTATTTACCATATTCATGATTAGTGTTCATGATACTGGAGTGTAATTTTTGCACCCCGTTTTCTTGAGTTTTAATTTTCTTACTTGGGAGCCTCCTCAGTATGCACGTGTGGCATGTTTTCCTGCATATTGCATTTTGATAAATTTTACTTGGAAAGACGTGGGAAAAATGCTGGGAATATGGACAATCAGCTTTGATTAGCACCTTCTTAACCAGCTGCTGCTATAGCACGACTACACAGCTCATGCTGCAAAAGAGCGTGTGTATTTCACAGGCAGTAATATACTATCTTCAGCTGTTACTACTGTCTGTGTTTTGGGATGGCATCATTTCATTCCTTGATTTGGGGAGGTTCACTAAACGAAGTTCAGCCCAGTCCCAGAGTCAATTACCCACTGCCAGCTGTTCCCACCCTCGCCGTGCTCTGGGGCGAAAAGTTGCTCCAGAAAGCGAGACGCATGTGTGCAGCAAGAGGAAGTGTGTTGCCACAAGAAATCTTGCCCCGGCGTGCCTCCTCTCTCGGCGTGCCACAAAGATGAAGTGCTTCAGGACAACATTCTTTGCCCCAATGCACCTCTTCTCTTGGTGCGCTGCAAAGAGAAAGTGTGTCGGGAATTCTTGACCCAACGTGCATCTTGTTCCACCACGCGTCCCAGTGCTGGTGGGTAATCGGCCAAAGGGTCACTTGCACACACGCACACACATATTTACAAACCAACCACTGCTTCAGTCAGATGCATGTCTCTTCTCCTACAGTCATTGAATAAAGGAGAAAAGAACAGTGTCCATTTCCACACAGGTTATGTGCCCCAGTTTGATACTGTTGGGAACTGTTTCTTTTCCCTACTGCTTCCCCACAGCATCAAGATGCATTCGTGCATTTCCCAGAGCTTCTTCAACTTTTCTCTGATTTCCCCCAAGCTGGCTTTCTGAAAAGCTTTGTTAAAGATCACAGCAAACCCCCAATGGCTGCCATGTGGGCAGTGACGTAGCGCCAACGGGACAGGGGGGCGACGCCTCAGGCATGCGCCAGGGCTGGGGCGTCACCAGGGTGTTCTGGGGCGGGGGCACTGCGGCAGGGGCACAGGGTGTGAACGTGCCCCGGCACAGTTCCCCCTTGCTCCGCCCCTGCATGTGGGTGTAAAAATTTAATTTCCCAGACTCGCCCATAGGGCAGGCTCTTTTCCTGCCAATGCAGCAGCTGTTTCCTCTCTCCAGCACCCCCCTCCCCTGGGGATTTTGTTTGTTTGTCCTTCTAATTTTCAACTAGATATTGCTATAATGTTATGACAACCTGTGTATCTAATCCTCTGAATCCCCGGCTTGCATATTTTAAAAAAAGCAAGTTTCTAGCCCCTTTGATTGCAGAGATGGAATGGAAAGGCATATTTCCATGACCTAACAGGACTAGAGACTCATTTCATTCTTTTTTTTTAAAGGGCCTGGTAAACATATTGTTATAATGATGTAACAATATTCAATTGCCAATTTAAAAAAAAAATTGAAAAAGTCCTGGTGGAATGCTCATTACTGGGGAACGAGGGCAGGTGACTTTCCTGATGGAAGGCCCATGCTGATCTGTATTAGCAACCACAGCAGTATCAGGGGAAGGACACAAGCCTGTCTCCCTGTGGAAAAACACCAGCATCCCTCACAAGAAACACCCATCAAAAAGCTAAAAATGAGAATTCTTCAACGATGTAGCAACTACTACAGCTGCTGAAACTTCGCTTTGAACTATAGCAGCTGGTGGTGACATTTGCTCCAGTAGTGCAGAATAAGACGTGGAGTTTTTAGGGGTGTCATTTAGACCTAACAGCAAAAAGAAATGACACTTTGGTGGTTGCAGACCTTACTTTAAAATAGCACAACAAAACTTCCAAGGATCTATAACCTTCTTCAAGGACAAACTCTGCAATTACCAATGCAAACTCTAACCCAACAGAGGATTCAGTGTTCAAGAAGGTAAAAGTATAAGATGCACCCTAGGCTAAGTCTTGACCTACTTCCGCCTTTATTTTATTTATTTATTTATTTATTTATTATTAGATTTAATATACCGCCCTATCCCAATAGGGCTTTATGGTTTACTCTAATGTTGAATCAAAACAAGGCAGTTATAAATACTAAGATAAGATAACAGTCATACATGGGGAGGTTACTTCCTTTCTCTGTCCACTGAAACACTGACCTTGCTTCAGAACCTAACCAGATGTTCAGGCATGGAACAGGAACACAAAGACACACAATCTGTTGTTTATATACAACACACCACAAAATGCATTACCTTTACTGTTTTCCCATACTCTGTACGATGGCAGTTGAATAAGATTAAACTGGCACTTCTTCTGACTGCTTTTGGCATCGACGCTCAGCTAGCAGAAATCTGGCAGCATGAGCATGAGCCAAGGAAAGAAGAAAGGGAGGAGCAGTAACCAAAAGACGCATTCATGAACAACCCAAAACAAAGTAGGCTCTCCCCTGACCTTTTCCCTGTTTTGGGGGCTCAAAAAACACCCTTCACCCAATAAGTTTTAACCAAACAGACGATTCTCAACTCGATTTTGTACATGCCTTCACCCAAATGATCAGCAAGGGGCAGTTTGCAAAATGAGCACTTTAGCAAGCGGCAACCACTTTATTGTTGCCTTCTGATTGGATACAATGCACTAGAAAGGGCAAAAACCATAACTTTAAAGCAACCAAATATTGGAGACACAAAAAACCTGAGCCCAGAAAAAGTGCCCCTCCAACTTTTAATTCTCTCTTTCTGACACAGAGCTTTATTTGCAGCAAAAAGGCATTCAAGTTTGCCCAGGCCCTTGTGAACTGAGGGCCTCCGCTGAAGCCCATTTATTTTCTACTGATGTTAATGAGCTTTGGATCAAGTTCAGGAATGAAACACTGACGATGCTAACAAGCGGGCCACGCAAACTGCCCAGACGTCACGCTCTCAAATGCTGGACCCCAGGTTCCCCTGAGCTCTCCTTCCAAACTTCAGCCATTTCTAATGCTAATTCGAACAGATTCATTTGCTATAACCAAGCTCTGTTTCCAATGCAAACTGCACTGGTTGCCTCAAACCTTTGGACACTTCTGTGTATGGGGTATAACTGGCTGAGTGTTATGGGGTGGATCAGCTAAGAAACTGAGCATAAACCAACAATTTGATGCAATTTGACTCAAGAAAAGATAAAGATGAAAAGATGCAGAAAACAGAAGGTCTACAGGACACACTTCATGAAGAAAAACAGGAGCAGCTAGTGACAGATGGCCTAAAGGTAAAGGCAGTCCCACATGCTGGTTCATAACTGGGCAGACTATTTTTATGGGGTGGTTTGTCACTGCCTTCCCCAGTGACCTACACCAACTGGCCATGCTGGCAGGGGCTGATGGGAATTGTAGTCTACGAACATCTGGGGCTCCAGAGTTGGACACCCCCAACATACACTTTATCTCCAGCAAGTTGGGTATTCATTTTACTGATCTCAGATCTCAGAAGGATGGAGTCTAGAGAAAAGAAGAAAATACAGAAAGGGGGAGAATCATCTCCAAAAAGGAAAAAGGAAAATTGTATCCAAAAGATGCTCTGGTCTGGATGGCCCAGCTAGCCTAATCTTTTTAGATCTTGGGAGCTAAGCAGCATTGATCCTGGTCAGGATTTGAATGGGAGATCACCAAGGAAGGCCAGGGTTGAAGAAGAGAAGAAGAGGTTGGATTTATACCCTGTTTTTTCCTCCTGTAAGGAGTCTCAAATTAGCTTACAAACTCCACTTGCCTTCCTCTCCCCACAACAGACACCTTGTGAGACAGGTGGAGCTGAGAGAGTTCTGAGAGAACTGTGACTGGCCCAATATCTCCCAGCAGGTTTCATATGTGTAGGAATGAGGAAACAAATTGATTTCATCAGATAAGAGTCTGCCGCTGATGTGAAGGAGTGGGAAATCAAACTCAGTCATCCAGTTCAGAGTCTACCGCTCTTGACCATGAGGCTTATTACACAGGGAACGTATCTTGCCTTGAAAGGCCAGTGGAGTCACTGTAAGTTTTTGCAACTTGACGGAACTTTCTACCACCAACCAGAAGACAAGACCCAAGTCCCAATGAGTTTAAACTACAGACAGGCAAACTGTCACATCATTAAATGTCAGAATGCAAATAATGAGGAATTGCCTAATCTAGGATGAGGATGATCTTGGCTAGTGAGACATTTACTTTGGAGAGGTCTTACTCCCCCCATTAGATGAAGTCCAACATTTGTAACACACACCATGGAGTGACTTTGCCAGTCCTGTTGGACCCAGATGCTTCTGTTGAAACAAGTATCTGCAGGGCTCAAAAGTGCTTTGTACCAAATATATCTGGTCTGTAAGATTTCCCTCAAATCTAGAGACTGCAAATATGACCATGCTGATTCATGTAACACTAACCTTAACAGTTTTGGGCCCTCTATGTAAGATCACCCTTGAAGATGATGGGAAACGGCAACTGATGCAAAATGCTGCAGTCTTGGGTCGGTTACAGGGAACACAGGACACCTGTTTTGCAACCTTTGCTGTGGTTGGCTACCGGTTTCCAAGTCCAATTCAAGGAGTTGACGCTTACCTTTACACCCCTTCACAACTTGGGGCCCAAATAATTGGAGACCCACTTCTCCTGATCAGAGGCAAAAGGAAGTCAGTACATGCTGGCACACAGTACCCCTTAGACATGGGACCAAATCATACCTCCCCATTTTCTGTTCCAAGAACCCTCCCACACACACACACACACCAGAGACACATATACCATAAATGTTATATTCATTCCTGCTCCCAAGATGAGCCCATGCAGCAACGTCAGAACCCAAAGCCATCTGGAACCTTCATATCTTTGGGACCACCTTTCCCAATACATTTCCCAAAGAGTCCTTTGTTCAGGGAATAAAAACATACTGGTGGTCCCTGGTCCAAGAATTGCCCAGCTATCCTCAACCAGGGCTAGAACTTTTTTTGGTTCTGGCCCCAGCCTGATGGAATACTCCGTCACATGAGACCCTGCGGGGCCTGTTACAATTTCACAGGACCTGTAAGACAGAGAGGTTGAACTGGCCCTATGGTTTATGGCTGCAATGGCATTCAACTAGCTGATCTCCTCCTCTATCCTCTTTTATTTGATACTTTTGTATTTTGTTTATGACTTATTGCTATCTTTATACAAATTATTTCCTCTTTGGTACTGTACGGAAATTATGCTTTTAATATTGTACCTTGATTGATGTAAGCTGCCCTGAGCCCCTTGGCAGGGAAGGGCAGCCCACAAGCCAAATAAATACACTTCACTCAGCACTTATTGGTTTCCCCAAAACCTGCGAGGGTGCATTTCTACTGGTGCCAGCTCTCAGGGTTTCTGTCAAGAGGGTTGTGTCTAGGTGATGGAGATGCATTCCTATCTCGTTGTAACTGGTTAACGCTACAAGCCAAATGCTGCTAAAATATATATGTAACCAGCCTGCTATATGTTATCACTGCTATCTGGGGCATTCTTTCTTTGATCTTTACTTTATAGATAACTAGGCTTTATAGATAACTAGGCTCTCCCTTGACACCCTGATCCCGTGAGAAAGGGAGTCATATCTCGTGGGGCAGGAAACCAGGTGGCTTCCTCTGCCTATTTGCTGCAGACCTTGGGGCACCTCAGCTCCAGGGATTGTTTTTCACAAATTCTTGGGAATTCAAGAGGGGGGACTTGCCGGGGATAAAGGGCAAAAGCCAGGTTGCCCAGAACTGACTTTGCCAAGCTTTGGTGCTCTGACAGTTCTAAAAAAAACACTTCTGGTCAACTACACAGAGTTCGTTTATTGGCTTAAAGTTCGAGACCTAACAGTTTCTCTGTAGCTACTCCTGGACACATCTACACAGAAAATATGAGACATTCAGTGTTACAGAGTTTAAAGAAAACATCTGAACATCTTCTGGATGAAATTATAACATCAGAAAGGCATGCCTATGTTAGAGAGTATCATGTGACAAACACCATACCATAAACCAAGCGTTGCTACCAATGAACAACCAGCAACCTGTTCAGCAGTTCTGCCTACTACTGCCATGGGATTTAACAAGAAAGCAACAAGAAAGTATTTCAACAAGAAAGCAAACTATTAGTTAAACAGACACCAGAACAGGAAACTCTTCTGCTTTACTGAACTGCTAATTCATATGCTGAACTTTACTGAACTGCTAAATCATATGCTAATTTGTTTGCTTCCCAAAAGACAGAACAGATTTTAAGGACTTTGTATACTATACTGTTTAAAGTTAAAATAAAAGAAACAGGTACCAACAACACATGATCTTTTTTTCACAATATGTAAAAGCTTTCCCACGCAAGGCAGCTGCCATTGTTACATTAGGTTTTTAACCCTAAATCAGTTCCTGAAGTTTAGTTGTCTGCAATTGTCTTTGTACTGTCTAATGCAATACAAGCCTCTTGCTCACTTATAAAAAAAACACTAGCTCTTTGGCATAGGGGCTGGCATTTATATCGGTGATTACTCATGTTGTTCCTACTTCAGTACACTTCATTTGTAGCCCACAAAATTATGGAACTTCGCACTTATTTTATAATCCATTAAGTGTAACAACTGAACCAGTTGTAGTCCTTTAAACAAGGAATCACACCTGAAAGATTTATGACAGAATTCACACCAAGCCTCGTTTTGCTCCAGCTCCCCTCCCCATTCTGTGACTTTTCTTAAAAAATACCTCCCAAATGATTATTTTGACTCACTTTTGGCTCTGACTCACAAAAGCTCACACCAGAATAAATGCTGTGAGTCCTTACGGTGACACTGAACATCTGCTCCTTTGCCTCTCTGCTACACAGAACAAAAAGCTGACCACACCAGGCACTTCGGTGGTTTCCTTCTCATGAACACGACAGTATATTTAAAAACGGCTAAATTCAACTCCAGGTTGACGAACAGGATGCCCCCTGTCAATCACAGCAACTTTATCTTTTTATTAGGTTTAATACCCTGCCCTCCCCGGCCAAAGCCAGGCTCAAGGGAGCTAGCATACAACCTCTACTGGGTGCCAACCTGCAGGTAGAGGCTTGAGAACTCCTAAAATTATAGTTGATTTCTAGGTGACAGAGATCAGTTTCCCTGGAGAAAATAGTCACTTTGGAAGGTGGCATCTTACTGTATTATATCCAGAGGTTCCTCCCCAAATCCTCCTCCCCAGGCTCCACCCTCCCCAAATCTATGGGTATTTCCTAAGCACAAGTTGGCAACCCTAAACTCTACCTTCCTTACATATAAACCAGACTTAAGGATCTCTGAAGAGACAGCAACACGCTGCTCTTTTGCCTGGTTGCGTTACGTTTAAAATGCAGCTACTACTTTAACCAGCGAAGGTAACATTCAAGAGCAGGCCACCATCCATTTGCAAAGGTCTCTGCTTCTTTGCAGAGTGTTCCAAAGTCAGGCAACTCTCTGCAAAGTGCAGCAGCAAATCCAATCTTCTCAACAACTTTGGAACACCAACAAAGATTTGTTGTTTGCTTAAGTAGTGATCACTCAGGTCTGAAGTCAGTTTCCATGACCGGGTCAGTTTCTGTGTTACATTTCTGCAAACCACTTTTTAAAAGCACTGATCTCCACACATAATCTCTTACCCTTTAATAAGCCAAAATAAACAGCAATCTAAGTGATACTTAGATAAGTTGATAGCTGGGTTATTACCAGAAGCCTGAAGGGCAAATGTTTCCTGGCTTACGAAATACAGCAACAGAAATTATGAAGAAAGGATAATAAACTAAGCTCCTGCAAAATGGAAGGTGCTTATTATAACGGGTCTGGAATAAACCTTACATACAATTCCCCTTTTCTCGAACTAAATGTTTCACTCCCTGTGGTGAGATATTTAGACATAGGAAAAGAACACATTTATTACTAGCAGGGCCCGGCCACGCGTTGCTGTGGCTTATTGTGGTGAAATGGGAAAGGAACAGTAGCAGCAAATCAATTGCAGAGGCCAGCAGTATGTGCTCATGCAAACACGCAGCCTGATACTGTGCGATGTCATTGATGTGTGTGCCCGCATTCCTTGGGGGTGGGGGGTGGAAAGACACCCCTCCCACACATCTAGGCTGTCTGGTCATGATCCTTTACCTGGGAGTAAGCTTGGTTGGTGGCAATGGGTGTCGCTTCTGAGGAAACCCTCTGAGGGGCGCGATGCAGCCATTCAAAGTATGTCACAGTTGCTGTACCGAGCTTACTCCTGAGTCATGCGTGCCTGATTTTCTTAACTGTAACCGCAGTATTCAGGGAATCTAGGGTGCCTGGCCCCTCCCTCCCATCCCTTGCATGACGCCCCTCACTCTCTTCCCTTCCTCACTTCTCTTCCCTTGCATGCCACCCCTCCCCCTCCCTTCCCTTTCCCTCCGCTAGGGTGGGTGGGTCATATCAAGATGCTGGGCCCCCTGCCTCCCCTCCCTTGCATGCCACCCCTCACTCTCTCCCCTCTCTCACTTCTCTTCCCTTGCATGCCTCCCCCTCCATCCCTTTCCTCTCCCTCCCTCTCTTCCCTTGCATGCCACCCCTCCCTCTCCCTCGTGTGTGTGTGTGTGTGTGTATGTGTTTCACTTCCACTCGAGTGACTGCCTACGTACTGTTTCCACTGCTCATATCTGGCCATCTGAGCGAACATTCTAAGGGTGACAGTTACACACTGGCAGCTGCATGTTCTTCACCATGGAGCGCCAGGAAAAAGGCGTTTTACCTGGACCAGGTGTGAAATTTCAGGTATGTGAACATCGAAAAACACTCTCACCTGGCTGACTATAGTGGCTGGGAATTTTCAGAGGAATTGGCCCAGCAGTTACTGAGGTATACTACCACTAACAAATACACTGTTAGCTTTTTATATATATAGATTATTAGTCATTTGTGGCTTTGATGGTACTAAACTAAATCTAGGGTTTGAAGAAATTTCTAGAGAAGGAATTAAGCAAGATAACAAGCCTATTAATAAAACTGTAACTGGCTGAGGCTTTTTAAAAATCAACTTTAACTTCTTGTTGGTAGAGATTTCGGGGTAACTTGAAGGTGTGCATCCTGTTCCAGCATTAGAAGTTAATTTAATCAAAGGAGTAATTGTTTCTATTTTAAGCCTCTTCTTTAAATGTCTTTTATGCTTGCACAGGGGACTGTCTTTACCTTAAGAAATCAATATAACTACACTTAAGAGACAAGAAAATGAATTACTTTAGGGAGTTAATTTTTAGATGCAAAACCATCCACACGTATTTCAGCTGGTATTCATTCAGACAAAGGAATGGGGAATTATACAACTTTCACGTTGACAAAGAAGAAACGGTCCATTGGTATACTTATCCTGAAGGGGCCTTCTCCTGGTGGGCGACGAGGGCACCCTGACTGGGTGATTCCTAACTCATTCTCAGGGAGGCAGGACCAAATTTGTTGTCACTTCCTGAAGAAGGCTTGGGCAGCCATCTTGGTCCCAGTATTTGACTAACATAGTAGTATAAGATACAAAACTCCACAACACATAAACACAATAGGAATTAACAACCATAACACGAAACACAATGGTAGTAACTGGTAACAACGGTAACTTTTTCAACAACATATAACTAGGGACGCTTTAATGACAACCCTAGAATAGGTACCCTAGGCTAAATTCAACTCCAATTTTTAGTCAGTATGGCACGTAATTGTGTGTAGGTTATACCATTGTCTGACTAGGTTGGTGAATCCTCAGGGATGCCCTTGTTGCCCACCAGGAGAAGGCCCCTTCAGGGTAAGTATACTAATGGACCATTCTCCTGGAGGCGAACTTGGGCATCCTAATTGGGACCTCCCCGAGCAGTGTCCCTTGTTGGGTGGGATCATTCACCAAATATGTGCTCTAGTACTCTGTGACAGAAGGCTGTATCATTGTCTGCCATGGACTGAAGCTTATAGTGTTTAATGAAGGATGTACTGGGGGACCAAGTAGCAGCTTGTCCTCCACTGGGATCAGGCGCCTAAATGCTGCGTTGGCTGCAGCGCTTCTGGTGGAATGAGCTGTGATCCCTAATGGTGTTGGTATGTTACACAATCTATATGCCTCAGTGATGCATGACCTAATGGTGGAACTAATAGCGGCACGTGACATTTGTGCTTCCAGATTAGGCGTAGAAACATTAATGAACAAGGACTCCGTTTTCCTGATGTCTTCAGTATGGATGATGTAAGCTTTAAGAGCTCTCCTGACATCCAGTGTGTGCCACAGGATTTCTTTCAGATGTTTTGGAGAGGGAAAGAACATGGGAAGTACAATTTCCTGCTTAAGATGAAAGGGCGATCCCACCTTTGGGGTAAAGGTGGGATCCAGACACATCACAACCTTGTTCTTGTGGAAGATGCGGAGCTGAGAGTTTACCGACAGGGCACGAAGTTCAGAGACTCTTCTAGCTGACGTAATCGCCACTAGAAATAACAGTTTCATCCAAAGCCACCTCAGTGGTATCGATTGTATGGGTTCAAACGTTGATCTGGTAAGAGAATTCAGAACGGTGTTTAATTTCCACGAAGGAAAACGGTGAATAACTGGTGGTTGAATTTGATGTACACCCTTTAGAAATCGAAGAATATCTGGATGCTTGGAGGCGGGCACACCTTGTAGCCAAATCCAGACAGTAGATAATGTGGTCACCTGTCTTCTGAGGGTTGCGCTCCTGAGCCCCCTTTCTGACCCCTCTTGTAGGAAGGCGAGACTTTAGGCCGGATGGGATCCGTACCATGCTTAGCTGCCCACCTCACGAATGATTTCCACAAAGTCATAGATGCGAAGAGTGGATGGTCGACGAGAGGCAACAATGGTGTCAATTACCTTCTTGGAATAGCCCTTCTTTTCTAGAGCTGAGCGCTCAAGTGCCATGCGGTTAAGCAAAACCACTTGGGGTTTGGATGAAGAATTGGGCCTTGAGACAGCATGTCTGGAGGTGTTGGAAGTCGAAGAGGTTGAGCAGTGGACAGCTGCAGAATGGATGAGAACCATGGTAATCTGGGCCACCATGGAGTGACCAGAATGACTTCTGCCTTCTCTTTCCAGATCTTCCTCAGAAGTTTGGGGATGATGGGGACCGGCGGGAAGGCATAATGAAGAACCTGGGGCCAGGGAGTGGTCAGAGCGTCTGTGGCTGCTGCACGGGGGTGATGATATCTGGTGAAGAATGTTGGTAGCTGATGGTTCTTTTTTGATGCAAAGAGATCTATCTGGGGAATCCCGAACTCTTGGATTATCTGGTGGAATATTGATGGATGAAGTTTCCACTCCGCTTCCAGAATTGTTTGCCAGCCCAGCCAGTCGGCTTCGATGTTGAGGTTCCCCCTGATGTGTTCTGCTGACAGTGATTTGAGGTGTATCTCAGCCCATGTTAGAATGTTGACAGCCTACTGATGTAAATGGATAGATCTCGAGCCCCCCGGTTGTTGAGATGGGCTTTTGCTGCAACATTGTCCGTTCTCACCAATATGTGATGACTGTGAATGAAGGGTTGGAATTGTTGAAGAGCTAAACAAATGGCCATCATCTCCAGGAGATTGATGGGGAGTTGCGTCTGGGCAGGAGTCCAGAAACCCTGAGCAATGTTGTCCTGGAGAGACGCTCCCCAGCCTCGAAGGCTGGCGTCTATGAAGATCTGCAGTCTGCTGTCGTGCAGATATACCTTGCCGGTTGACAGATTCTTGAGGTGCGACCACCAGGTGAGACTGTGCTTGACATGCATAGGGATCTCCACTGGTCTGTCCTTTTTCTGCATAATTTGCCATTGGTATGGTCTCAGGAATCTCTGAAGAGTCCTCTGAAGAGTTCTCTGAAGAAAACGGCCCCATTGTAGCATGTATATAATCGATATGAAGAGACCTATTAATTTGGTTAGCTGCAGAAGTGTCGCTTTCCTGGGTGGAAGAAGGGAGACCACCAGTCTCTGTGTTTTTAGAGCCTTGGTGTGAGGGATGAAGAGCGCGTTGGCCTTGGTGTCGATCACCGCCCCTAGGTGTTCCATGCGTGTCGTCGGTATGGGTGAATTTTTTTGCAAGTTGACTAAGAAACCATGAGAGGCAAGAATTCTTATAATCAGCCTCATGTCCGACGTTGCTTGTTCCCTGGAACCTGATCTGACTAATGTCGTCCAGGTAGGGGTGGATGTGGATGCCTTGTTCTCTTAGGGCTGTAATGGGGGCTAACAGTACCTTTGTGAACACTCGCGGAGCTGTGGCAAATCCGAAGGGTAAGGCCCAGTACTGAAAGTGCTCTTCCTCCGCAGCGAACCTCAGGAAACACCTGTGACGTGGGTTGATTGGGATGTGAAGGTACGCCTCGGTGAGGTCCAGTGAAGTCATGTGGTCTCCCGGCCGAAGATTCTCCACGATGGACCTGAGAGTCTCCATTTTGAAGCGACGAAGGTGGATGGATCTGTTCACATATCGCAGATTTAGAATGGCTCGCCACTCCCCGTTCCGCTTGGGCACAGTAAAGAAGTGGGAGTAGACTCCGCAGAATCGTTCCGAGGGCTTTATGGCCTGAATGTGGAGCAGATGACGATTGGCCTCCTGTGTCCTTAACTTCTTTTGTGGATTGCGCTGAATTGGGAAAGTCTGGAAACGAGGTTTTGGAATTCGAAGAAATTCTATGAGGTAGCTCGTGGTGGCCACCTCTTTGGTCCAGCGGTCGACGTGATTGCCTGTCCAGTGATTTTGAAAACTATGTAGGCATGTGCCGACTGGAACACCTTGATGGTCATGATCTAGCAGGTCGATCAGATTGGAAGGATCTTCCCCCTCTTCCTTGTTTGAAGTTGGAGGAACGAAAGGAAGAACTGCTGTTACTATTATTATTGCGTCTGCAAAAGGAATTGGATGTAGACCAGCGTCTGCCTTCCTTGGGAGCACGTGCCAGTGTTCGCTGGGATCTAAATGTGGTGTAAGGCTTTATGGAAGAACCCTGTTCTGGCCAGACATACCTAGGCATGATCTTCTTATTGCCCTTGGACTCAACTAAGACCGCATCTAGCTCCTTCCCGAAGAGACGTGACCCATGATAGTCATAGGTGGCCACTACCTGCTTCAAATGGAAATCGGCGGACCATGATCTAAGCCATGCCTGTCTCCTGACCACCACCCCGAGGACCAGTATGCGGGACACTAATATGAGGGCGTCAAAAGTAAAGTCCACCCAGTATGAGACTGCCATTAACATTCTCTCCATGCCTTCTCTAATACCTTTATGTTCTGGGGGAATTATGGCCAGGATCCTCCGGGCCCAAACAATAGCTGCCCTAGCCATGGTGGCGGAAGGTGCCAGTGCTCTGATACTCAGAGCCAAACGATCATGCATCCTTTTAAGAATTACCTCCCCCTTTCTGTCTGAAGGGTCCTTGAGTGTACCTTCTCCATCCTTGGTAACTAACCCACCTGATTGGATCGCCACTATAGGGACACCAACTAGCGGGGTCTGAATCATGGAATGCATATGGTCGGGTAGAACGTATAACTTTTTAAGAAGGGATGGGTAACTTTTGCTAGAGTCTAGGTTGAGCCATTCCCTCTTCATCCTCCTTTCAAAATACTCGGGCAAAGGAAAAGGCCTGGGAGACTCTTCTGTTTGAGGAAAGATTTCGTTTTTGCCTTTAGGGCACCCTCTCACTGGCTTTTTGGACCCGGAGGGGGCGGATGGGTCCTCTGCATCAGCAGAGTCGTGGAGTTCCAAGGCCGAGATAGTTTTTGCCATCATAAGTGCAAAATCTTCTTGTTTAAAGAATCTTTGACATTGTTTATTTGGTTCAGCAAGGGTTTCTTCCCCTTCTGAAAAATGTTCTGAGGATTTCTCAATCTCTCCTTCACTACTTTCCTCCTCCCCTGGAATATCTAAGGAATCCCTGTAAGCAGAGGTATTGGGTAATGGGCTCTGGGACCTGGAGGAAAAACTGGATCTATGCCTCCTCCTGTTCCTATCTCTGTGATGGGATCTTTGCCGTCCCCTGCTGTTGGCTTTCTGCTTCTCTTTATCATGTAGAGAGATCTCCCTTATGGTTGTTCTAAACATTTGCATAAGCTCAGCCGGGGAAGAGTTATCCCATGAATTCATATCTGTTAAGGAGGGAGCTGTGCGTGCAGTAGACTGCCCTCCCCCCATCCCGATCTTGCCTGGGATGGTGCGTGTCTGGTTCGGCTGCGGGCGTCCTCCTCACTGCCCGAGTGCTCTCCGCCCCCTGTCTCTGTCAACGGCCCATGCCGTTCTCTGTCTCGTTCCACTGTGTGAGACCATGGGGAGTGCGGAGGCTGACGCGGAGCTTCACTGTTTAATATTAGGAATATATTTTAATATTAGGAATATATTATCGTCCCCCTGACCAAAGTGCACAAGAGGATTCTGAGATGGAAAAAGAAATTAGAGAGGCCAACAAAAACAAAAATGTTGTGGTAATGGGCGATTTTAACTATCCCCATATAAACTGGAAAAATGTATGTTCAGGTCATAGTAAGAGAACATTCCTGGATATACTAAATGACTGTGGCTTAGAGCAGATGGTTGTGGAACCAACCAGGGGAGAGGTGATCCTAGATCTAATTCTATGTGGGACCCAGGACCTGGTGCAGGAAGTCAGTGTTGTTGAGCCGATAGGGAACAGCGACCACAATGCTGTCAGATTCAGTATTTCTGCATGCGAACAAGTGACAACTACTAATGTAGTTACATTCACCTTCAGAAAGGGAAATTTCCCAAAGATGAGGGGGATAGTGCGCAGGAAGCTGAAAGGGAAAATCAAGAGAGTCAAAACTGTCCAGGATGCTTGGAGGTTATTTAAAAACACAGTAATAAAAGCTCAGCTGGAATGTGTTTCGCAGGTTAGGAAAGGCAGCACCCAGTCCAAAAGAAAGCCACCATGGTTAACAAGGGAGGTTGAGGAAATTATCAGAAAAAAGAAAATGTATTTTAGAAAATGGAAGTCCAGTTTGACTGATGAAGAATATGAGAGAGAACACAAATGGTGGCAAAAGAGAAGCAAGTTAGCTGTAAGGGAGGCAAAAAAGGATTATGAGGAACGCATGGCTGTGAACATCAAGACCAACAACAAGCAGTTCTTCAAGTATATCAAAAGCAGGAAGCCAGCAAGGGAAGCGGTAGGCCCGTTAGATGACAAGTCATGGCAGATCCAGTTATTTAAACCTTGATCTTCACCAATCACACAGAAAGCGCACCCCCTCCCCCAATTTATAACAATAATACTGGTGTGTGTGAGCGAGGAGTTCAGAATCCTCCACCTGCCACCAACACATCTCCCTGTTTGTCCTCCAGGTACTTTTTTCCCAGTTGAGGAAAAAAGCAGTTAGGAGAGATGCAGGGCAAGGGAAACAGGAATTTTGCATTTCTCACTAGTCATCCCTCTTACTGATAAGAGCTGGACCACACTCACCACTCTTCATTCATGCCTGGGGAGACCCAAATTTAAATACCAGGATGTGCCACTGTCACGTCTCTCAGTCTCTAGTGCATTCCCTTCCAAAAGAAACAGGATCCTATAACCGTTTCCCAGTATTCAGGGAAGGAGAGTATAAAACAATCCTGACTTTTCTATCTGCCAGTCTGGTAAACAGAGAATAGCTTCAGCAAGTTTCTAGCCTGGAGCGATCTCTTACTTGCCTTGAGCAAAACCACACTAGAATTGGATCTTTTCCTGCCAGTGCTGCCTCCAGCACAGAGAACAGGCTTCACACTGTTCTTACCTGGCATTTTCTTGATTAGTTTCCCACCATAAGGAAGGTAATTTCCTTTGGTCTGCAGATAAAAATTAAGCTGAAAGGGAGCAGTAAAGATTTATCTTCATGAGGGCCACTTTGTTCTGGTCCTGTTGTAGGGGGACGGGAGAGCTGGTCAGGCAGCACATTTATTTTCCATTATACAAAGACAGATGCCATAGAACCTTGTATTAAGAAGAACTGCCAGAAAGTGAAAGAACTGGAGTATAAATATGGAGTAACTGTCTCACAGTAGGCATTCACACAGTAGATGTGAGAGCTGCAATCTTATGTTATTATTTATTAATTTGATTTCATATCTAAGTTGCACTTCCCCAAAGGGTTCAGGGAAGCTTACAGCAACCAATTAAAATATCCAATAAAATCCAATTGTCAATTCCAATGAATCCCCAGGACCCTTAAATTTCAAGGGATAGATACACAACATCATCCCACACACACATACTAGTCAATCATGCTGGGGATGGGAAAACAGAGGAGGGAAGGAAGAAGGGATACGAACGAGATGGAAACCACAGCTGCCCTCAATAGATCTTGCAGGGCCCTGATCTCATTCAGCAGAGCATTCAGCCCTGTTGGGGGCCAGAGCCAAGAAGGCCCTGGCTAAGGACAGCCAGGCAATTTGGGGCCAGAACCACCAGGAAGCTGCTGTTTGCCCAGTGCAAGACGCTTTGGGGGATACATAGGGAGAGGTGGTTTCGCATGTATGATGGTTTCAGACCATTTATGGCTTTGAAGGTTAATCTCACCTGGCACTCTACCTGGAGCCAATGCAGCTGCTGGAGCACTGGCTGGATGTGTGTTTGCCAAGGAGTCCCTGTGAGAACTCAAGCAGTTATATTTTGTAACAGCTAGAGTTTCTGGATCAGCCTCAAGGGCAACCCTGCACAGAGCAAGTTACAGTAGTCTAGTCTGGAAAAGACCGTTGCATGGATCACTGTGGCAAGGTCAGACTGGGACAAATAGTCTTGTCAGACTGCTCAACTCATGTTGATTTCAGTGGGCTTTGAACAGCTTAGCTGGGTTACCAGTTACTGCTTCTAAACAAAACATGCCTTTTTATCCCATGATGTCTATGTTTCCTTATAAGCATTTAGAAAGGGACTTTGACAAATACTTTCTAAAAGTCTGGGTACACCACAACGATATCCAGATACACAGCTAATACAAAGCACCCTCAGACCCAGGGATTAGCCAAATGCCTCTCACTGATAAACACACCTATATAAATAAACTTTGCAAATACAGAGACATTTGAATTATAACTTGGTCCAAATTCATGACTGCCATCAGAAAACTCTCAGCCCATACCATAAGAACCAGGCTGGCAGAATGCACCAGTGAGCTCATATGCAGAAGACAGCACATGCCCATAGCAACCATGAATCAGCTTTTAGCACATTACTGCAAAAATATATATTATTTCTAATTGTTAAGGCATGCTAAATCTTTGCAAAACCCAGCTCAGGCTATCAGGCATCATGTGACTCTCTGTGGTGTACATGATTCAAAATCCAGTACAAACTGACCATTTTCTGCCTTCCCCTACCATACCATTCCCAACTATGCTCCTCTTTTAGGGTAAGTCACGTGCTAAGATGAGTGACTTGGGCCTCAATGGATAAAGTTTGAAGGGGATTTATACCAAAGCATATCTGTTCTAGGTGACAAAAGCAGCATTAGAACTAAGGAGACATAATATTACCAGGCCTTCTATGAAGAAAGTGTCAGATTTAATGAGCTATTGAATTGCTTTTCATAACACTTTAAGAACAGAATTTAGGGAACTGTCAGAAGTGAATCTAGCTACGTGGAAAGAGCTGTGTGTGTTTGCATATATCTATAGGATCATTGTTATGACTACAGGAATATCTCTTCCCCCACCCAAAATTAATTCTGGTCAACAGCATAAGTTTATAAAGGTGACACAAACGCATCTGAAGAATAAGCATTATTAAGATAACTAAGTAGTCTCATGTGGTCGTGGTATCAGGCGTTTCACAGAGAACTTTAAAATCCATGAAGGATGACAGATGCTTGTTGAAAATAGCTGAAGAAGGAATTAGACAACTGCAATCCCTGTGTCCAGACCTCCAAGTTTTCTAAAACTAAATATAGAACAGAATAAACAAGAGTTTGGGGAGATGGCTCTCAGCTCTGATCCTTCTCTTAAGTGAACTACAAGCAATTAAAATGAACAGTCTACCTGTATTCTCATATTTTGCTTAAATAGCTTATATCATTAAAGTGGGCTACAAACTGAAGAAATAGCAATAAAAAGTAAAAGTAAACATTGCATGTGTCCGGCCGAAGCCATACTCGGCCTGGCATCTGGCAGGTTCGTGCCAAGGCCACAGCTGGACTTGCACGATCATCACCCGAGGCTGGGCAGGTTTTCTGATGCTTTCTTGTAACTAGTTAAGAGGCAACCCACTTTCTTATCTCCAGCTTCCTGGAGGAGGGAAGTATCTGCACTGATCACAACAATACTTCTTCCTCGCCAACCTTTCTTATGCTGATGTTCTGGGAATGCGAGGGAGGGGGTATTCTGGGACGAGTCGTGTGGCAAATGTTCAGGGGACAAAGTGCCAGCTTTGGCTTCCTGAATCTTGGGCTGACAACAGTTCCAATAAAGCTCTTGAAACTTTCCTGAGTCTTATTGGCTGACTGAAGTACCAGACCCGTACATCATGGGAGATCTGTCACTGGACCTCCCCATATTGTCGTTAACAGTAGAAGAAGAGTAGTTTTTATGCCTAGCTTTTATCTGTAGGGGTGCGTTAGCGAACCCAGTAGAGCCTCAGAAAGTGCACAGGAAAGCCTGCGCCATCTGTCCCCTCCTGGGCTCACACGTACACACATCATGAGATCCCCCAGACACCCGGGTCACAAGATACCTGAATGTGGATTCGACCCAGACAGGACCGCTTCTCCCTGCACGTACGCAGCCCTCCGCTGAGTCATGAATTGCGCAACTTTCTCCCGCTCTCCCGCCTTCCCAAAACCCTTAATAAAGGTTCCAGGGACCCCAGCTCAGCAGATAGATTGGCCAGATCAGCCAGACCTGCCGCTGGTCTCTCTCCACCAGTTTCCTGACATCGCTGCGTCTCGCTTCTTCATTGCGTCGCCGTAACGACTTCATGCATCTACCTTTAAGGAGGCTCAAAATGGTTCATGAGCGGCTCCCACCCTGCTCCCAACAACAGGCATCTTTTGACCTGGATGGGGTTGAAAGAGTTCGGACAGAATTACAACTAGCCCAAGGTCACCCAGCAGGGTTCATGTGGAGGAGTGGGGAAGCGATTAACTACTGGTAGTCACAGGGAGGTGAGGATTTGGATAGAGCACTACAAAGCTGGGTGAGATTAAAAAAAATATTTTTATTGATTGCCAACTAGAACCATTACAAATATATAATTATAATCAGTCTTTTATTCTCTATTGCAAGGAAAATTTCTATTGGGAGGGGGATGTAGAAGAAGAAAAGGTGAAGCCTTCTTCCCCAGTGCTCAACTCAGTTCAACTCCCTCCCCTCAGCCACTGCTTTTCAAAGTTAAAGAAACTGTGAAAGGAAATCTGATCACCGTCTTCTGATGCAAGTTTTAATTGAGCCCAGAGACCAAAATGGGCACTCGGAAATGTTTGGGGGTAAACTGGAATATTTGTTACTAATGGCCAAGTGGGAATTACATAGTTCATAGGCAATCACTAAGGCCCCTTCCGCACATGCAAAATAATGCATTTTCAAACCACTTTCACAACTGTTTGCAAGTGGATTCTGCTATTCCGCACAGCTTCAAAGAGCACTGAAAGCAGTTTGAAAGTGCATTATTCTGCATGTGCGGAATGAGCCTAAGAATGTTCTTTTAATATGCTCAGAGATTATAAAGGAACTCTTGATCAGATTTAGAGGGTACAGTGCTACAGACGGATGGATACAACACTCCAAGCATGATGTTACTGTTATCAGAAAAATACTCTTTTTAAAGAGATACAGATAGTGACCAGTGCTTTTTTATTAAAAAAGAAAAAGAAAAGAGTTGCTGGATAGCACCAATTTCCACCAGTTCCCCCCTCAGTGGAACCCCCTAAAGAGCCCCCTAAAAGGGGGCCAGTACTCAGTAACAGTTAGTACCATCACACACACACACAAATCCCTGATAATGGTACAATATAAAAGCAAATATATATCTGAGAAAATAACTCGTGCTTTTTACAATCATCTTATGAACATTGCTGGGTTTGGGTCGTCCACATACAAAAGATAACATAAACATGAATTAATTTTTGCTGTTTCTAGGAAAAAAATCCTCTGCGAACAAAAAGACTTAAACGGTACCACAAGCACAAGAAAAATATTACTGAAGTGCTCATTGTAGGAATGGGAATGTATATTCCTTTGCTGTATATTGATATTATATTTAATAAAAACTTGTGTGACTTTCTCACTTGGCTGGCCTGCATCTGACCTGAAGTCAGAAGTTTCCAGTTAGCTTGTAAGAAAAGGCATCCGGGATGCTCCAACTAAAACGGCTGTCACAAGATGCTATTGTCTGAGCGATCAACGTTTACTTTAGCTGAGTACACTGTTTGTGAAGAGGGATTATGCCACCTGGTCTTACAGAAGCTGTTTTAATAAAGAAATCAAAAGTGTCCCTTAAGTCAGGTGATGACCAAAGATGTATTTGGGGAAGGACTTGCAAAACTGAGCTTCTACTCTAAAAGTATTCTTCCAGATAGTTAAAAAGCTGAGAACGTTTGATACATCACCCAATAAATATGTAAAAATGTTGATTAACAAAAGGAATTGTTCTGGTTTCTTATATAATCATAAAATATGATTATTATTGGCAAATTATGGTTCTTTAGATTAGATTGTTCCCTGCCAGTTCATACATCTAATTTTAATAAATAATCTGAAGGTTGACTTGTATTCCAAGCTTTTGTCAGAAACAAAAGAAAACTGGTGCATGGACAACCTCTGCCATTTACCGATTTGAATAAAAGCCAACCAAGTTTTTCTTGGACTTTATATCTGTTTGCTTGCTTGGAAGTGTGTTGACTTCCCTAAGTAGGTGGAACTGGCTGCCAAGGCTTCTTGAAGCTAAAGAAAAAAGAAGACAGTTTTGCCCACTCGGTTTATAATTAGCTTATAATTTATCAGTCAGACAATATGGTTTTGATTGCATTCTAATTTCTGTACACAAGGGTAGTAATCCTAAAAATGTTTACTCAAAATTATGCTGAAAGGATTTAGCTTAAAAGAGAATGAAGGTTTTCTTTCCCCTTTCTTCAAATGTTTTTTAAAATAAAAGGATTATCTGAAGAAATAAGGTCAAAAGAAACGGGGGAGATAGTTATGTTTCCTATCTACCCCAGTTTAAAAGAGACAAATAGAGCAGTCTGGGGGGAGGGACTCTCGGGCATCAGCACAGTCCTGCAGCAGCTGTCTGTCAGCAGTCCGGAAGGGCAGGCCCCAGCATACTGAGGTTGTGGGCAGTTTGTGGGATGCGGACTGAGTTTAGCCTGGAAATGCCCCCTGACAGCAGCACAAAGCTGCTGCTCCAAAAATCACAGCGTAGCCCATCAGCACCAATGGTATGCAATAACCAAGTGCCCCCCCAAAAAAGGTGCCGTGCCCAGGAGGCTCCAAGCAGCTCAGGATGCCAGCTATGGCTGCAACCAATAAGCTCCCTCCCCTGCAAAGGCCAAGCCCCCTCATGCACCCACCTGCTGTCACTCCTAACCCTACAAACCTTCCAGCTAGGAGACCTCACAACTCATGATGCAGGGTGCATGGCGTGGGACTCTGACAGCTCCCTGCCATGTGGACTTAGAACACTACTGTGCGAGTATTTGCACCAGCACACACAGAAAAGAGCAAAAGTCCACACCCTGTGGCCGACCTCTCCCATTTTGGCTGCACACTGACAGGTAAGCAGGAGCTGATCATCCAAAGCCAGTCAACAGCACCCACTACATTTGGGAAGCCTGCAACTGCTGCAGACCCTCCCTAGATGGGGAAGTGCACAGCCTCCTAAAGGCGGCCCAGCATGGCATCGAAGAAGCTGTATAGGCATCTCACCTTTTCTTTTTTGTTTATCTCACCACAGAAACCTTTGCTGGCCACAGATGCAGGCAAAACGTCAGGAGAAAATACTACTGGAACACGGCCATACAATCTGGAAAACCCACGACATTCTAGTGATTCCGGCTCTGAAAGCTTGACAATACAGCAGATAGATAACTGAACTTACAAGGAAGAAATGTTCAAGTTCCCTGTTAACCAAAAGCTTTCAGATAGTAGTTTGTGTGAAAATACAATAGGATAACCTTATGTACAGCTCTCGTGGTAAGGTTTACATATGTCATAAATATAACAAATAAGCACAGGTCACATATTTGATAAATTAAAAAGTCTTGTTCCCATTCAAATCAGAATTAACTCCTAAATCCATCTACCTCGCTCAAAATTTTATCTGTGCTACAGCATGCATAATATACATATTAATCTTTAGAATATATAACATATAAGTAATGACTAAAATAAGTGATTGCTAAAGTTGCAGTCCATTCTCTTCACTTGATCCACAGTTGTCATAGTGGAAAAAATGTACCTTACCAACTAGAAATGACTACTGAGCAGGATTACACCAGATACAGAATCCAAAGCAACATTACAACAGAACATCAAGAAGGAGAAAGTAATGATTCCTGAGAATTACACAAATTTGAAGCCTGACAATAAAGACATTTACACTGTTACAGATTTTCTATTCCTTGGTTCAGTCATGAGCCAAGAGGGAGATTGCAACCAGGGAATCAGAAAGAGGGCTTACATGAAGGAGCTAGGAAAGATTCTTAACTGTAAGGAAGTGTCTCTGGTGATCAAGATTTCGTATTATGGTGTTTCCCATTACTATGTATTGATGTGAAATGTGGGTGTTGTGGGCTTTCCGGGCTGTGTGGCCGTGGCCTGGTAGTTTTTGCTCCTAACGCTTTGCCCACATCTACGGCTGGCATCTGCAGAGGCATGCCACAGTAAGATACGTTTCCCTCCACGACACAGTGAAAGTTGGACAACGAAGAGAGCTGTCAGGAAGAAAACGGATTCATTTGAAATGTGGTGTTGGGATAAGGGTGTTACGGATGCTGTGGGTCCACGGTCACATCAAGATTTGAGTGCTTCCTAGACGCTATTGTGACAAAAACTGGGGCTCTCATACTTTGGTCACATCATGAGAAGACAAGACTCACTGGAAATGACGTTAATGCTACAAAAAGTTCAGGGCAACAGGAGAAAGAGGGAGACTTAACAGGACAGGGATTGATGCCATAAAGGCAGAGCTAAGCAAGGCTGTTAAGGGGAGGACATTTTTTATGGTCAATTCACAGGATTGCCATAAATTAGAGGAGAGGAGACGGGCTGTGGCTCAATGACAGAACATCTGCTTCATGCGCAGATTTCGGGTTCAATCTCTGGCACATCCCGTTTAAAGGATGAGGCAGAGGGTGATGTGAAAGGTCTCTTCCTGAGACTCTGGAAAGCCACTGCCAGCCTGAACAAACAACAAGAGTCTGATTCGGTACAAGGCAGCTGCATATGGAAGCAGCTTGACAGCACACAATCCAACGCAGAGGTCACTTAGAACCTGAAGCCAGGGAAATTTTTAACACCTTGGGGATTTCTGTAAGAATGCAACCTGCTGCAAAGAAAAAAAAATCAAACCCTTTTAATAAATATTTCCCTTCGGCAATAAATGAATGGAACAGAAGCAAAGACACCTCGGGAGAAAATATAATTTTGTCAGTTTCACTCTAAATGCTAATTTCAGTTTCCTTTTCAGTGTAATTTGGGATTAAAAAAAGGACTCTGATACTACTGATCTACAACTGTGCAATTTACTCCACCCTATCCCCCCAAAAAGAAACAGGGAGAGTCAGGAAATACTATCACAGGGCAACTGACATTACCACTGGGAAAGTCATAGCATACAGCATCATGGAAGACCAAAAGCAAAGTTTTATCCAATTTTTTCCACTTCTCTGGGTCAATTTAACTTAATTTGGGGGCAATTAAGGAAACATCAATTGTTGCTAAGGGAAAGAAACAGTTCTCTTACGACTCCTACTACACTCTGTTCCACAGAAAGATTATAGTAGATTGTACATTCCTTTGCTACAGAACAAAGCACACCAGACCTCCTTTGTTGTAGAATGCTCTGCCTGGGCTCTAGTGCCGACCTAGTCCTGCTCCCCCCATCCGTTTGAAAGTAAAAATACATTTTGGCATAAATGTTCATGGACCAAAATACTATGTTCAATAATGCACAAAATAATGGTTTTGACAAAGGCAGCGTGTAAAAATGAATGATAATTCTCATATTCATTCAGGACTATATTCTAATACGGAAGAAACATCACAATCTCCTCCTACCCATTGAAGGGCAAGTGTTTGCCCCTTTCACTTGATGTACAACGTAGGTGTGGATCATCACCCTCTTTTTAAGACTTTTTTGGTTCCTTTAGGGCTTTTCCAGAGTCTTATTTTCCTCACTTGTAAGTTCCCGTTTCAAAAGGGGGTGCTGGTGTCCCATTCTGTATGTGCTTTGCTCCCTCTAGTGCCTGAATTGATATTACATCAGTTTATGTCCAGCATGAAAACCTGCTGTTTAAATATACAAGGAACCATGCCAGATATACAGTAATGTAATATCAAATCAACTACTAAGGGGAGCAAAAAAAAACACGGAATGCCCCCCCAACTCTTAAAAAAACCCCAGAAACTTACCAACAAGGAAAAGGAGAATGCAGAAAAGTCCTTACAATGAGTCACTAGCAGAAAGTATGAAACTGCTTTCTAGGGAAAAACAATAATCACCCAGGAGATCACTACCATACTGTCAGATAATTTTTTTCAAACTGAATCATTATCAAGATGGGTCAACAGAGCAGAATCTGGCCACAGAGTCTGAGCAGGATGATCTGATTTAAATCTGGAAGTCAATTTTAATCACTGACTTGTATC
Organism: Sphaerodactylus townsendi; assembly: GCF_021028975.2. Taxonomy (NCBI): domain Eukaryota; kingdom Metazoa; phylum Chordata; class Lepidosauria; order Squamata; family Sphaerodactylidae; genus Sphaerodactylus; species Sphaerodactylus townsendi. The sequence goes on along the minus strand of NC_059427.1, from coordinate 177,329,624 downwards.
AACCATTTCCATGTAGTATTCAAATACTTGCTAATAAAGCCTTTATGCAACCTCTGAGGATACAGCAAAAGCTTCTTAAATATTTATCTTAATAGTTTTATTATTTAAGAAAATGACGTACAATATATCCTATTTTTAGATAACTTAATGCTTGTGACCCTGAACTTGCAACACTGACAGGCTGTTGTATACAGATACTGGTTGGAACCAACACTGGAGCATGATAGGTTCTTTCCACTTTCCCCTTTTGCTTTGGGTGATTTCCCCGCCTTTTTTTTAGGCGGGGAAATTTTAGAAAGAGGGACATAAATTATTTTAAAATATATATTTACATTCAGATCAGACATGAAACCATTTTTAAGGCTCTTACAGGTAAACCTTAATGTTTTTTAACATTCCATTTTTAAAAATCCACTGATTTTTATTCTCCCTGGGATTGAGGGATATCAGGCAGGGATTCAGTTTGTGCATCATAAAATATTCTCTGCCCACAGAGCAGAAGCAGAAGTTAACCATAAAAACCAGCATAGAAGCCTCTTCAGCTGCAATCCTAAGGATACCTTCTTGGAAGTAAACCCCACTGAATAACATCAGATTTACTTGCAAATAGACGGCTTGTTTAGGATTGCTCCCTTCAAACATCAATAGGCCATCAATAGGCTCTTGGGAGCAAGCCTAAGCAGCTTGACTCAGACTTTGTATGTTATTCTTAACTTACGTGTTATCCCTTTATCCTCCCCTGATCTGACAGGACACAGATCTAGCAATCATGTGCAATCCATGTTTTAATACTGTCAATGCTCTGTTCCATATTTGACTTAATTTCTTCTTTACCTGTGAGCAGAGAAGAACTATCAGGGAATATTTGTGGGACAAACTTCAATTGAGATTTAAAATAGATGCTGGCAATAAAAGAGACAACGAGCAATTGATGCTGATGAAGTTAGAGCAGACCACGGAAAGGCTGATTAAATGTACTCTACAGCACTGCTAAACTCCTCATTCTAGAATGGCCATGTGTAGTAAAGAACTGAATGGAGGTTATGGAAGGTCTCGTGTCTGTATACTCTGAGATGGGCCCCAGAGTTTCTGGCGGGGCCCGCTGCTATGGACCTCCCCTCATACACCTTGCCACCCATCTGCATGCCATTCCTCATATGTTTGCCTGAATGCTCTACCATCTGCATACGCAGCTACCTGGCGCCATTGAGGAAAGGCATATGGGTGATTACCACAGGTGGTACTCTTGGTGGCCATGGCAGGAGCACTCTCAGCTGCATGCACTGGCCAGCGCTGCTGGTAAAAGACTGTTCAGGTAGCACAGGGATGGGCAATAGGAAGGTTTGCAAATGAGGAAGAGGGTGCACAGGCACATGGCAGGACTAAAAGGTGGGTAGTGGAAAGGGAAGCATGAATGGAACGGCGGTGGGCACATGTGGCCCGTAGGCACTGTCTGCCCAGGAACCCCCAGAACCTGGAGCTGGCCCTCATACTGCACTCTTGCATAAAGACAAGTCAGCAGAGCTATTTGCTATTACTTAACAGGACACAGGGGGGATATATACCCAAATCACTCTGCAAAGTAATGGTAAAGCCAGGAATGGAACCCAGATTATGCCCTACCCTCTGAAACAGTTTGGATAAGAGATGCATGGATTGCAAAGCATTCCTCACAGAGGGCTGAACATCTGTGGAATTTGCTAGCATAGAAATAGTTTCAAATTTAATACTAATCTTTATGTTTCAAAAAAGGAGCCAAGTAACTTCACAGAATTTTTTTACTTGCAATTGATTGTACAAGGCTTGGGCTGAATTCATCCCTGTCAATTAGGTCAGAAAATTTTCACAGAAATTTCTTAGCTGAAGTAATTAAATTGGGAGTCAATACAGTCAGTGAGGTTTTTCATGGGCTTTTATTCCTACATCCAATTCTACTGCTTCCAATATAACTGACATCCACTTTGAGAGACTCAAAAACAGGTCTCAGACACTAATTCAAATGCTCACCTGGTATCATCCGTTTTTAAGCTCATCAACCCAACAGTCTCGCTAAACCACACCTTTAATGTTTTCAGTATAGTACTGCAGGAAAGGATATAGCTTGTGGTGTAGGATCAATGGCCGTTGTAACCGATAAGGTAACAGTACAGATTTGCTTTAGACTCAGCCACCGATGCGCAGGCGCTATTTTAGAGGCACGGCATGGAAAATTCTGACAGGCTCAGGCTGAACTAGCTGTGGAGGAGATTAAACCAATTATTAAGCCTACAGTAGTTATTCCACCACCCACTGATGGGTATATAGGGAGAAAAACAGCCACACACTGTTTTTTGAATCAGAGCTGCTCAACTCAATTTTCCATGACAAAGAAAACACAAGTAATGACCTAGCTTGCTTTGAAAAATAGTATTTTCCCTCTGAATAGTTTTGCCAGTGCATTTACCAGCTTGCTATTCACTATCTCTGCTTATGTATCCTCAAAGCAGGGCTACCGTAGGGAAAACAGGCACGTCCTCCTAGAGAAAGACAGAAAAATGGGGCCTAAATCTAACTTAAGGGGACTAGCCTTTGTGCAATCAGTATTAAGGGTCAGTAAAGATCTACCTTTGGACAACAGAAAATACCAAATAATCTTCTTTTCTTTAACCTCACAGCCATGTTGGCCTCCTTTTTCCCCCTCACACTGTCAACCTTTGTTTTTTAATCTTTCCTTTATCTTGTCTTCCTTGCACTTTCCAAAAATTTATGTTCTCCACAGGGAAACCCCTGCGCTTCCTGACATCTTTTCACTCTGTAAACAGGAGCAATACCACCTGAAACTGAGGACAGAATGGAAGGGAAAAGGCTGGAGGACATATGCAACCCTTCTCCAGAAAAAACAGCACTGCTAACACCTCTTTTCCCCAGAAACAGCAAACAGAAGTAGGACTGGTTCCCCCTGCCTTTGTGACACTGACAGCAGTTATTCTGCCAATCATCATCTGGACCTCTGATCTATTTGCATGCTCAGCAACCAAGGGGCAAAGACGAAGAGGCATGGTGCAGAGTCAAAGCATGCGGGCACATATAGGTGAGTGACAGCTAGTGCAGCTGGGTCAGTCAAGACAACTTAAAAATAGTACAGCACCTAGGAAAGCATGAACTTATTCCCCAAGATTTGAGACAAACAAATACCAGAATATATATTTCAGTATGGAAGGGCTTATCCATCCTAGGCCATGGCTTGGATTCTGATTAAACTGGAAATTTCCAGAGTTCCTCTTACTTGATGTTGACCTGTTATCATTAAATAGAAGCAACTGCTGCTGCTGCTGCTCAGGACACTGTGATTTATTTCCTACACTCAGTTCCAAAAACAACACTTCCCGGTTGAATGAGAAAGGTAGTCACTTGACATTTTCAATACAGAGTTGCATCATAAAAGTTTATGTAAAATAATGCCAAATGCTTCAGGTGAGATTCTATCGTAGGCAAACATGATGGCCAGGAAGTTGGAACCGATGTGCTTAAAAAACAATCTGCAATCAGAAAAATCCCAGCATTGCAATTAAAATAAATTGATGAGAATCCTCATGAGTTAACGTGCAAACCTGAGGTTGAATAGTGTATTTATTTGGGATTCTCTTACTTTTTAAACATTTTCCCATTTTTTTGCCATGAATTAGGGGAAAGGTCCCTAAACCACTAATATTTCAGAACTGGCAGGGTATGTACAAGTCAGAACTGGTTGAGAGATGTGTATCTGTGCCCCAACAGATTCCATCTAACTTTTACGCATGTAACTGGAAATGCCACAAATTTAAAGTGACAGCTATGAGGACTACTAACTTGCTCTTTTAAAAGCATTTTAGGGTGGTGAGTGTTTCTCATCAGTTGCTAGATTTCATATTAAAAGCAATGGCCTACGCTTCACAGTAGGGTGAGACTAGCAGTGAGATTCCTGGACATATCTAAACGTAAACCTCCCAAATGCTGGAGCAAATCACACGTTCTAAGTACCACACAGATATGCATACAAGTGATCATACGCACATGACGGATGGGATGCATCAGCACTAACCTGCAGTTCACACCATGCAACTTCTACCCAGGTTTCTGTGTCCAGACCCTTGAAGACGGTTTTGAAGGCTCCTCTCCCTAGTTCAATGTCAAATTTCAGAAATCTTCCACCTGGTGACGTTGCCACAGCCTTCATCTCGGCTTCCTCCTCTATTTCCTTCTTGGTTCTTTCCTTGGATGCTTCCAAATTTACCTTCAAGCCATGTTCATTTCTGGTTTCCTGCCCTGCCACCAGGGGACTAACAGCCAGCTGGCTCACCCTCTGGCCCCTCACTGTGAACGACTCCTGCTCATCCCTTGGAGCAGGCTCCAAGATTTTTTCATCCTCCATTATCTCCACACTCTTTCGGAAGAACCTCTTCCTCTCTGTAGCTGCCCCAGCGGCAGGTGTGTTGACCCCCTCTTTGGTCCTGTCCTCCATGGTCAAAGTGGCATCAGCAGAGGCGTCTCTACGTTCCAAAGAAACTCCATCAGGTTTCTCTGATTCCTCTGTGCTGGCTGATTCACCGGAGTCCGTAGCCATGACACAGCAGAGCCTTGGCACTCGGATATGTTAAGTGTTTCCCTTCCTCTTCACTTCAGGCACATCATGAGAAGCTGCAACTTTACCAGGACTTACTTCCTCTCAGATTATCGTAAGATTCCCAGAGCAACCTGTAACAAGAGGGGGGGGGGCAGAATCATTTTAGAAGGTGAAATGCAAAGCAGCCACCTAACATGCTGCTTAAGTTAACTTGTCCAGCCTTCCTTCACCCCAGCAACACAATCCCAGCTTTTTGCTGTTGTTTCAACTTCCCTATTGAACTTCAAAAGAGTTATGTGCAATATAAATTACCTGTATACACTCATGTATAAGTCGACCCGCATATAAGTCGAGGCACCTAATTTTACCACAAAAAACTGGGAAAACTTATTGACTCGTGTATAAGTCGAGGGTGGGAAATGCAGCAGCTACTGGTAAATTTCAAAAATAAAAATAGATACCAATAAAATTACATTAATTGAGGCATCAGTAGGTTAAATGTTTTTTGAATATTTATTTCAAAGAAAAACAGTAAACTAGCTCTGTAAGTGGAAAAGGGAGTCAACAAAAACAACATGGTCTCAACAATAACTTTAAAAGTACAAAAACCTTAGCTCAACTAGCAACCAAGCTAAAACACAAGAGTTAAAATCCTTCAAAACTGGATTTTTGGTCAGGGGAGGAATGTTTATGTTGGCAGTACCAACATTTCAGAGTATCTTTAGGAGACCGTCCTGATGATACCACCCAAGTTTGGTGAAGTTTAGTTCAGGGAGTCCAAAGTTATGGACCCTCAAAATGTAGCCCCATCTACTATTAGCTCCCATTGGAAACAATGGGGGATGGGGCACCCTCTTTGGGGGTCCATAACTTTGAACCCCCTAAACCAAACATCACCAAACCTGGTTGGTATCAGCAACAGATTATCCTGATGATACCACCCAAGTTTGGTGAAGTTTGGTTCAAGGGGTCCAAAGTTATGGACCCTCAAAATGTAGCCCCATCTACTATTTACTCTGATTGGAAACAATGGGGGATGGGGGCACAGTCTTTGGAGGTCAACAACTTTGGATCCCTTGAACCAAACTGAACCAAACTTGGGTGGTATCATCAAGAGTGTCACCTGATGATATCCTGAAATTTTGGTGCCGCTAGCCTAAAAACTGCGCCCCCTGGCAGCCGACAAAATAAAAACCCTAAAATATTTTTTTAAATACAGCTGACTCGTGTATAAGTCGGGGGGGGGGGCTTTTTCAGCACCAAAAATGTGCTGAAAAACTCGACTTATACATGAGTATATACGGTACATACTCTACAATTTTGACTGTGGTACGTTGATATCTCATCATGCTATAATAATTTATACAATGCCTTTGCCCACTTGACAAATGAATGGAACTTGCTGACCTAGATATTTCTCTTCCCCTCCCGACCCCTTAAACTCAACAACAATTGTAAATTAATTCAAACCTAACTGCCAAAGCTGATGAATGCTGAAGTTCTCACACAACCTCTCTTGTTTCTCATCTTCCAGTGTATTGTCTGTATTATAGCATTGCCTACGCTGATGTAAAAGCGAGACTCCAATCTTGTTGAGATGGTTATAAACCCCGATTGAGACTATAGCTTCATCATGTCCATAACTGTATACTTAAAGAAAAATTCCTTCGTGCAAAATCTCTGATGAAAAACAGGACAAGAAGATCTATGAACCGAGGTCACGCTGCTCACAAGAGGTCATATAACAGTATGGGAGCTATGAACAGCCTCCCCCTTTTTCTTGACCAAAATTCCTAACAGATAAAATCAGACGCAAGACGGAACAGCTTCTCTTTAGACTCTACTTTCCTTTTGTCCTTCCCTAGCCACCATTACTCCTTATACATTCAATAAAAGAAGCAGTTTATTTTTATGTTCTCAATGTGTATTGTAGATGCTTAATTATTAAATCCAGATAAACTAGTATTTCCGGCTGATGCATTGTATTATGGAGGAAACAGTAACCACAATGTTTGGGATCTTGTATGCGGTTAAATGATGGCTTTTTAAAAACAAAGAGCCTTCTAAATATGAAGAAGAAAAATCCATTGCTCAATGAAAATACATTTAATTAGCCAATACGCTGCAACAATAAAACTTCCAAGTGAATGGATGAGTTAATGGACTCTGTTCATATCCCCAGATACTTAAATACACCAGGTTTATTTACAAATTTGGCAGCACCATGTTGCAACATGGTGATATGTACTCAGCACCCATGCACCAGTCAGAATCCTCCACTTCCCTTTGCAGCAAAGTAATCAAAGGTGTTTGCGTATATAATTTGTTTCTGAAACACATGCTGTTTATCAAGCGTTTCATCTCTCAGCAAAACTCTCAGCCATTCATAAGGAGGAGAGGCAGAGAAGCTGGAACTTTCTCAGGTAGCATACCAGAAACCTGAGATGACCATGCGGAAATGTCCTATTCAACAGCCAAGCAGAATGAACATTACAGAAAGTCCCTAAGAAGGCTATTATCATAGCATATCCACGGGAAGCTAGCCCAGGCTGCTCCAGGGCATCTTGCAAGCCAGAGTTTAAAAACCTGGACCCCAACAAGGCTGTGCTTTGTTGAAGGCCACCAAATGAGAAACAACAGGCGACCAGGCTCTTGTCTTACTAGGGACCTCTCTCTGAGTATACAAGATTAGGATTGTATTGTAAATGTTCTCAAATATGACCAGGTAAACATTAATTCAGGTCTTCACAAAAACAGAATGTCTCAAGACAACAAATGACAACGCCTTGAATAGTCAAGGAACAGTGCTCATGAGGAAAGGCAGGGTAAAAATGTTTTCAGAAATAAACGCCTGAATAACTAGGATCCAGTGAAAGAGTGTGCATTATTAAGCCCCTTGGACACAGTAAGCAGAATGGTATCAAAGCCAGCAAGAGGAAGAACGGCCCAGTCATTTAGTGTTAGCCCTGGAGGACAAACATAAGGAAACTCAGAGGTGATCAGAAGGGTCAAATCCTTACAGAGAGCTTGCAGGTTACTTTAAAAACTTTTATAATAGACAATTCAAACAAAACAGACACCCTGCCTAGAAAGGGTAGAAACACATTTGAAAAGATGCCAGCATGGCTAAACAAGGGCATCAAGGAAACCGTAACAGCACCTTTAAATTATGAATCTTGCCTAAATAAAGGAAGATTTAAAAGAATGCAAACTTTGGCAAAATAAATATAAGCTGTAATGAAATCTGATCAATAAACTGCTGAATATATAAAACATATATTGTAATGCATCAGAAACTAAAAACACTGTAGAACCATAAGGCTCCAACAGATAAAAAGAATGCTAGAAACAGTCCGGAAATTACAGAGAAACTAAATTAATTGTTGACATGTTCACTGAAGAAGGTGCTGGAGATATAACTGCATATGAATTTGTTCTTCAGAAGTGGACAGGAAGTCCTATGTGAAACAGCAAAGAATGATACTTTAGAGCTAATTGAAACATTCCAAACTGACAGCTCACTGAAGTTGAACGACATTCACCTGCAAGATCATAAGGAACACAAGTGATAAGCTGTTGGTCTTTTAACAAAAATCTGTAACTTGCTGCTAAAATCAGCTTGCCTGCTGTTCTAACAGTAAGTTAACATTACACCGTTTTTTTCTAGGAGATTACAGATGCATCAGACCAACTTCTGGTCTGGACACATCAGTGAAAAGCAAGAGTTATTGAATATAGAAGAAGAAGAGTTTGGATTTATATCCCCCCTTTCTCTCCTGCAGGAGACTCAAAGGGGCTTACAATCTCCTTGCCCTTCCCCCCTCACAACAAACGCCCTGTGAGGTAGGTGGGGCTGAGAGAGCTCCGAGAAGCTGTGACTAGCCCAAGGTCACCCAGCTGTCGTGTGGGAGTGTACAGGCTAATCTGAATTCCCCAGATAAGCCTCCACAGCTCAGGTGGCAGAGCTGGGAATCAAACCTGGTTCCTCCAGATTAGATACACGAGCTCTTAACCTCCTACTCCACTGCTTACAGAATAAATTAACCAAAGAGGAAGATAGGACTTTTGCAAAGGAAGGTTTTGTTTCATCAACTTTTAAAAATAGAATATGTAGACAGAACTGATCTAGTAGACACTGTATGGCTGGATTTTCCAAAAGCTATTACTGTAGCCACCTCCTTCATCAAAGACTCTTAAGAAAAGATAAATGGCAAGTGCCCATTGATCAGAATCTTTTTAAAAACAAGCAATTAAGTCCTTATTAGAATGACACTTCTTTTCAAACCTGAATTAGCAAAATTAACTGTCAGTCTACTGGCAATTATGACTTATTATCTAATTTAAACTACCAAATCTGCCAAAAGATTTCAGTACATACAAGATGCCTGTAATGATAATCCAGCACAATCCTGTTCTTTTCTAATATGTATGTTTTACTTATCATAAATGAAACAAGAAATGCCGGATGCTCAAGCTGGATTCAGAAACGGAAGAAGCACTGAAGATCATACTGGAAATTTTACATTGGTTGCTGAAGCATGAGAGAATTTCAGAAGAAAATGAGGTTGTGTTTCAGAGATTACAGCAAAGCTTTTGGCTGTGTGGATCATGAAAAGTTATGGCTGGTTTTAAAAGACGGGGGGGGGGGGGGGGGCCACAGCACCTGACTGCTTTGGTGAGCAGCCTGTACTCTGAGTAAGAGGTTACTATTAGGACAGAATGTGGAGAAACAAAATGGTTTCCAATTGGCAAAGATGTCAAGCAAAGATGTATTGTATCACCCTATCTTTTCAATCCAGATGTATAACATACCACAAGGAAAACTGGATTATATTTAGATGTAGGTAGAGTGAAAATTGGCTGAAGGAATATTAACACTTTAAAATGGGTAGATGACGCAACATTACTGACAGAAAACAACCGGAACACTTGAAAAAACTACTCAGGAAGTTAAAGTACAAAGTGCCCAAGCAGGATAATAGATGACTCTCCAGAAGAAAAAAGTAATAACTACAGGGGAATAATACAACCTAAGAAACTGAAATTGTCAAACACTTTCTATTCCTTGGCCCTATCATCAACCAAAAGCGAGACTGCAACAAAGAAATCGGAAGGAAATTGAGACTGGGAAGGGCAGTCGTGAAGAGCCCAAAAAAGATTATTATCTCTAACCATGTATTAGGGCTATGGGAGCATCAGACTTCTTGTATCCGTGCCACAGGGCTATTTGCTCCATTTGGAAACTTGCATGTGCTTGTGTAAGAGGGGAAAGAAACTAGGAGGAAAAACTGGGCAGAAAGATTATCGATATAAGACAAGGAGTTTGAGCATTGGCCTGCCAGCTTAATGTGTGCTACCAGAACAGCTCTTTGGATCAAGCAAAGTATCTACATTATTTATACTATGGGTTTTCAACTGGTCAGCCATGTCCTGACCTAAACTGAGCACACCAAAAGAACTGCCACGTTTGTTTTCTTTAAACTTTTCTGTTTGTTTAAAGGAGAAAGTAAGAGAGAAGGAGAAATAGAATGCTTAATTAATCTAGACAGAGGGGGAAAATGGTAAAACTTAATAGTGGGCCAAGCATGCTGGAGACTAGAGTTAGCAATGCTGAAGGTGACTTGGTCTTTTGACAAGAAACAACACCTCTCCCCAAATGCCTGAACACTTCCACAAATCATAAAGCCTTCGTCATTACGTGAACTTGCTACAACTCGGAAGACAGAAAGCAAGAAGGTTTTTTTCTCTTTTCTTCTGAACTTTAGTTAGCTCACTCATTTATGCTACTTCTAATCCAACTATTTATTATTTTATTTTCCACCAGGACACCAAATGCTAAGTTAACTCGCAAAACAAAAAGCATGTCTTTCATGCTGTTGGAAGTGAAGGACTTTGCACTGCCTCTTAATTTTAGACTACACGGGGGAACTAGACTATACCTTGTCTCACAGAAAGATAGATTCTCAGTGCTGAATTAACCTGCAGCCACTTCCTGGACTTCATTTGTATTGGAAGGAGATGATAGCAATCTTAAAGGATCAGAAAAAATGACAAAAATTGGAAGATTTGGTTTTTGAAAAACTGATGGGTAGAGAAGAATCCCTAGGTGACCCCAAGGAGAATGCAGGTAAAACCACTGGCTCCTTCCGCACATGCAGAATAACGCACTTCCAATCTACTTTCACAATTGTTTGCAAGTGGATTTTGCTATTCCACACAGCTGCAAAATGCATAGAAAGTGGATTGAAAATGCATTATTCTGCATGTGTGGAAGGGGGCACTGTGATACCCAAGAGACTCCAGAGATACAGGTCGTTTTATCCACGGCGGACATTTAATATCAGGACTTGTTTTCTGCAGCAGAAGCACGCTACTTTCACTTCTTCCGAACAACACAGAACCACATTTTGATTTTTTGGTAAGACACGGTAGAGCGAGTCAGAGGGATAAGAGGGTCAAGGCACTCAACAACCTTTCTCTACTGCTCTGACACTGTCCTTTTGATGTGCAGGGAAACTTCCTCACATCTCCACCTTGCAACCATGAGGGCAAGTTGTAGGTCCTGTATTTCCCTCTGTTCCAGTTAGTTAGACTTGATTAGGAAACTATATTTACACTGTGCCACACAAAATGGAGTTCCTATAATAAATCAACTATATTAGTTTGAATAGATAAAAGGCTCTTGAGTAAGTTTGTTCCTTGTACAGACAGAGAGTAGACATGCTTTGAGAACTTTGAGAACAGTGGTAAACTACCAGATGTTTTATATTTTTGTAAAAATGTTATTAAGAATCTTTAAAAATGATTTATTTATTTATAGGAAAAGGGGAAAAATATCGAACACATGTCTGTTTTCAACTAGAGCAACAAAAAGTCACTCCTCACCCAATCAAGTGGGATAGACTTGGAAAGAAACATGATCTTGCTTCACAGCAGATGCTTTCTCATGCACCAAACTTAATCCATGGGGAATCCTAAAAAGGAACACACTAGATAAGAAATGAATGCTGGCAAAACTATAAAATCACTTAATACAGTGCTAATCACTGAGCAAATTAAATACTGTGTGATCCAAATGGGAGGAACACTCTTGTAAATCTATTGAAGTAAATAGGCTTAGAAAGGCATAAGCCCCTTTAAGGATTGATCAGCTAGTATTGTAGTTGCTCAACAACTGGCATTGTGTTAAATGATCTTTTAGTTTTGCCTATATTAATTTCTCTCTGTTTCAGTTTTTACTCTGTAGTGCGATTCTCTTGCAGGATTGCAAATTGTCACTAAGCTATTACACTACTTAGAACTATTTGAAAAGGCAACAGTTTATTATTTTGTTTTCTGCCATGGCGCTGCATGCGAAGTTAACGAACAAAACAAATGCTTCTAAGAAAAAAATAAGAGAAGCTGCTGCTGCTGCTGCCTAAGCCACGGATTACAGGCCACCAACGTTACACTGCAGATGTTCATGAGCCGCTTAGAAGCCTTTTCATTTAAACTGACATGTAAACCATTTAAAATAAGTTTTGAAAAATGAACTTCAGACCATAATGGGCAGGCAGTCTGTGATGCAGGAATTGGGCATAATTAGCGAAGGTGTGCCAGCTGTAGCTGTGGCACAGTTAGGCAGTCCATCTCCCTCACCCGCACTACACTGTTGTGTACTTTTCAGCTCAAGGAAGTCCAGACCAGGGGTCCCTAACCTTTTTGAACCTGCAGACACCTTCAGAATTCTGACACAAGGAGATGGGCACAACTACAAAATGGCCACCATAGGAGGCGGAGCCAAGCGCAAAATAAACACCGTAGGAGTGCAGCCAACCACAAAAATGCCAGGGAGCAAAGTTATATATAACTCTCATAATCACTCTTCAATACTGTAGGCAGAAGCTCTGTTTAACAGGACACACAGCCAGTGAGAAGCCTTACTGGGCAAAAGCTCAACTTAGCACCACCCACTTTCAAATGCACTGGTGAGCACCGGGAAGGTATACTCTGTCTCACCCAAAAATCTAAGTGTGGTCAGTACCCCGTTTCCCCGAAAATAAGACCGACACCAAAAATAAGCCCTAGAATGATTATTCAGGATTTTTGGAGGATGCTTGAAATATAAGCCCTACTCCAGAAATAAGCCCTAGTTACAGATTCCCCAGCACAGCTGATCTGGTCACATGGAGGAGGGGGCGCAAAATCATGGGGGAAAAATAAGACATCCCCTGAAAATAAACCTAATGCATCTTTTGGAGCAAAACTTAACATAAGACCCTGTCTTATTTTCGGGGAAACATGGGGTAGTTGTTCGGTGGAAGTGAAAGGAGCATGTTTCCACCAGTCAAAGTTGTCCTGATTCTCTACAAATGTTAAGGAATCTTTTATAAGTGCCACCGTTGTCAAAAACTGAAAGTAATGAGTAGATCTCCCCTCTGCAGAGGCCTGATCTACCTAATACTTCTTATTGTGAGGTAGATCAGTCCTCTGAGCAGTTGCTATTCTAATATAGAATATAGAGCCCCTCGGGGATATAGAGCCCCTCGGGGGGCTCTATAGAGCCCCTCGGGGATGGGGCGGTATAGAAGCTGAAACAATAAATAAATAAATAAATAAATAAATAAATAAATAAATAAATAAATAATATACAATCTGCAAAGCTTTGAATATTGCTAATTTTTTTTTTAAAAAAGAAAAAACCACAAGTGCGCAAGATTGCCAAGTTAAACAAACTTTAGATACTGTTTACATGGAAATGCCCATCAGATCAGCTGCAAGCAGAGTAAACTGCTGGGAAGATTCTTAAAAGGGCTGTGGCAGCACAGAGGCTCTTGAACAGGGAAGAAAATGGCAGGTGCTACTACACAAAAAGGCAAGTTGAGCTGATAATTGTCTGATGCACTATAAATGCTCTCTTATCAAAGTTCAGTGTTTCATAGCGCTCTGAATAATGGCTTCGATGACCGTGCCGCTTAAAAAAACATTATTTAATGCTAGTTGAGAATCGGGAGGGGGGGAGAACTAGGTAGGCACTAGGACCACAGTGGAGTATTCCACCACAAAGAAAGTCCAGGAAGGTGCCGTGGATTAATTCAGAAATCTCCTGAGATCTTTTGGTGAGACACAGCAGAGCTGGTATGTGACTATCGGCATCATGTTGTAAACCCTTGACCTTACAGTCAAAATCACACCAAGTCTTTGAAATAAGGGAATGTGTTTGTGCATGCTGGGAAACGTTACGCATATACTATAATGCATACTATAACTTTCTTATATTTCAGTTTTCAGGCCAGTTTTGCCAGAATGGCTGGCCACTGTAGTATTAGACAATAAATCTTTTTTAGACATAAAAAAACCATAAGCAAGTCTATGAAACCTTTCAAAACTACCCCTGGCTATGCAACTTTTATAGTATCTAACTGATCAAACAAATCCTCAAAATATGTGAAGAAAGTTTATTCTGAGTTGCCCACTCTGTAACAAGTTATGTTATTAATAGATAACAGAGCATCTAGAAGGGGGGGCGGGGTGTGAATTCACAGGTGCAGCTCCCCTGCCAAGGTCATTTGAAGAAATGGTACTAAAAGCATATGCTAACAGGTGCAGCCATATGACATACAATCAACAGTTCTTCCTTGAGGCCAGGAGCAAACTGAGCCAGCAGCATTCCCGTGAGTGCTCTTAACCGCAAAGAAGTCCAATTATACAAACATCCCTTTGTTAACAATGACTAGTCATTTTGAAAAGAACTCTTATCGCTTCATTACAATATTGTTTCAGAAGACAGCAAATGGCTAAGAACATAGAGATACCAATTAATGTTTTCCTCAACGAGGAAAAATCGAAGAATCAAATTATTTCACGATGGCTGACTTTTAATCAGCCTGATCCTATACATTCTGGTTAGGTTACCATGTCTTGAACGCACACAGCTGATTAAAAAAATATAAAGGGGAAATCACATACTCTTTATCTGGCTTTAAGAAATAAAATACAAATCAGCGATTATTCTCTGAGAAGAGAAACTAAATAAGTACACAGAATGGGAGATAAGAGCTATGCTGCTAAGAACCCAGAGGCTGTTAACGGATTGTAGCCTAAATGCATGTCAACTGTAGCAGAAATAAAAACACCTGGACTGCAGGTATGGGTTGATCTGCTCTGAGCAGCCTAAGGAAAATAACAATACTGGTCTTATTCAACACTTTTGTCTCAACTAGAATAATTTTAGCAAGCACTGGCCACCAAGTTTTATGGCTAACATCAGTATATTAAAATAGAAACTAGGGAAAGCCTTAAAGAAATGGCTAAGTTTAGCTCAGCAGCCAAATCCAATTGGGGTGGGGATACACTAGCAATTTCAAACAGCTATGTTATTCTGTCTGACCAGGAAGATGCAATATGTCTGTTTACTGCTGCTGCAGAAGACAGAAGCAGGCATCAGATCTGAGCTGAAGAAAAGCCAACTAAGAACAGAAACAAGGAAATTCTTCCTAGCTGCAGGAATAACTGAGAAGTGGAATAAGTCACGCTTGCCTTTTATTTCCCTGAGATTTTTAGAAGAAAAATATGGAATGAGCATCTGGTGAACATTCTACAGAAGTTGGCTCTTGCAAAAAGTTCAACAGAAGTAACAATCCCCAAGATCTCTTTCAAGTCTGTATACTCCTACAGAGACACATGATTTCAGAGGGTAGATGCCCTGGTCTACAGTAGAAAGGCTAGAGCACTTTAAGGATCAGCAAGATTTTTGGGACATCAGCTTTTCAGAGTCAACGCTTCCTTCATCCGATCTAGGAGACAAACAAGAAACAAAGTAATGCTTTTTTCACTCAAGAATATCTAATCCCAAGATATCTCCTCTTAAATTTGGCAAACTGCTTCTCCTTTCCCCACCCCAGCTCAGCCCTTTTCCCCCCACCAGGCAGGATTTCTGATGGTTAGAAATCAAGCTCCCTGTGCCACGTGAATCTCTGATCCTTCATGATGCTTCTTGATGCTTCATATCACATTCTTCAAAACCTCAAATATTTAATATAGAGGAACAATTGAAAAAGATTAAATGCAGCTAACATCGAATAATGTACAAAAATGTTTCAGAACACAGTATCCGTAAGCACTATCCGTAAGCACAAAACACTACGTCAGTGAATATATTCGATCCACCAAGACAGTTACAATGGAGGGCAGAATAGATGTCAAACTTGCAGCCCTCCAGATGTTATGGACTACAGTTCCCATCATCCCCTGTAGTCCATAACATCTGGAGGGCCGCGAGTTTGACACCTGTGTGCTGTCAAGGAGTTTAGCTTGCCAATCAAAATACAACTGATCACCACATTCTCAGTAGTAAATCTCCCCCCGCCCACTTACTCCAGTCCCATTGGCCAACACCTACAATAACTGAAGTGACCATCACCTCAGCATTATGTGAGCTATCATTGCTTAACTAAACGTTGGTTGCACTTGCAGATCTGGACTGAAACATCCTGCCTCTGTACCGTGCTGCCTTGTAGCACCCTGCATGACAAAGGATAGGGTTACTTAGTATTGGAGTTTAAGTGTCGATAGGCATTAGTGGATTTGAATGCCTTATGGAAGGACACTGCATTTAATTTTCAGAACCAGATCCTATGATTATGCCATTATGTAGCGTAGTGGCGTAGTGGTTAAGAGCAGGTGCACTCTGATCTGGAGGAACCGGGTTTGATGCCCCGCTCTGCCGCCTGAGCTGTGGAGGCTTATCTGGGGAATTCAGATTAGCCTGTGCACTCCCACACACGTCAGCTAGGTGACCTCGGGCTAGTCACAGCTTTTCGGAGCTGTCTCAGCTCCACCCACCTCACAGGGTGTTTGTTGTGAGTGGGGAAGGGAAAGGAGATTGTAAGCCCCTTTGAGTCTCCTACAAGAGAGAAGAGGGGGATATAAATCCAAACTCTTCCTACTTCTCCTTCTCCTTCTATATACTTGCCAGTCTATACATTAGCCCACTCTATACATTAACCCATTTTAGCATCCTCCCACACCAGGTGAACTCTTGTCCCTTTCCCAAACATTCCAGCTCACAACCCCAGCCACTGCAGACAAGGCATAATTATAGGTCAGCCTCAGAATGATGAATTTTTGTAGAACAATGCAGCATTCACAGAAGCATAAAAGAAATAAGGATGTAAGGCCAAGTGTGACACTGCTCCATTCACACTCCAGACTGGCCCCTAATGAGGAACCAAACTAAGCTATAGTAGTCTATTGTAGGCCTCTAAACATTCCATCTATACGTACCATTTGGAAACAAAGTTCAGCATCAAATGCCTAAGATGCTACAACAGTACTAGTATAATAAAGTACAGATTTTAATTAACAATTGGCACATCTACAATGTTAAGAAGAGCTGGCTCACAAGCTCCGGATGCTTTCCACAAATGAATAGTCACACAATATGAACACAGAAGCATGACGGGGTTTTGACTAACAGCTACTGTACATCTAATTGCTGCCTAAGTCAAGAAGGTAACTGGAGCACCAATACCTACACTTATTCAACCACAGCGCACAATTTGCTATCTGGGATATTAACACCTAATTTACTGTGGAACCACATTTGAAGCAGTTTGAACTTTCATAAAGTGCTTTTGTTTAAAATACTAAGTAATTACCGCTGAAAGAAAATATCAATACTCAACTGAATATCAATTTAAAGATAAATACAATAAATAAACAAAATGCACAATGTCGTCATGTTCCCACCCGAACACAAAAAAGCCAGTCTTTCCTAGTGTTCATTTGTTAACCCATGCAAACAGCTGGATGTCACGGGTTTAGTGAGAAATTTTGATTTATCCTGTCTGCCAGAAAGTCAGCTCCTCAGCACAATATCCTCTTCAGAAATATCACTCTAGGAGGATGAGAAACAGCTGCGTGTTTGTAGCTTACCACCTGGTGAAGAGTACAAACCCATGTACTTTAAATAGCTACATACAACACTGGAAACAAGTTTGCCTTTAAATTACAAGGAGTTTTATGATGCATTTAGGACAGTAGAGTTTATCCTGAACGGCATGGGCATAGAATCCTTATTCACTGTGAACATAGAAGCAGGCCGGTTTATTTTTCCTTTGAGGTATGCCAGTGATGGCGAACCTTTTTGAAACCGAGTGCCCAAATGGCAACCCCAAGCCCACTTATTTATCGCAAAGTGCCCACACGGCACATAGACATTAAATAAATCAGCTGAATTCATGATATATTTTAGGCAGCCAATGGCAGAGATAACAGGCAGATTCCTGGTTTTAGAGTGTGACGTTAGGAGTTGTGGACTCTAATCTGGAGAACTGGGTTTGATTCCCCACTCCCCCACATGGTTCAGCTACTTGAGCTGCCTCAGATTTCTATGTGAGTTGTCAGATATCAGAGAACCTTTATTGGCCTTTGTTGCGAGTTCTCATTGCCTTCCTTGACATAGAAAGAGATCCATAAACAAATCTAAAAGTTGCACAAAATACTAGATTAGATATAATTACTGCTGACTACCAAAATGTGATGTCTATAATAACTGAAAGTGGTTCCACAAAGAACCTAAGCTCTTGTAAGTGAACTGGCTTTTAGCCAAAAGCAGAATTTGGGTTCAGGTACAAAACCAAACCGCCTACTATGCTCCCAGTAGACACATGCATACCATAGCCTTTGGAACTCTCCATGGTTTTTATTTGAAGTGTGCCTTTCTACAGCAACCTAACAATAATTTGAAATACTTTGGTTTTCTATTCTAAGCAGTCCTATGTTATATTTCACATTTGCAGAACCTAGTGAAAAAATACCGAGCCCCTCTGGGATGGAAGTGCCTTCTCGTGGCTGGTAAAATAAAATTAAAAAAAGAATATTGGCAACAAATATTGGCAACAATGACGAATCAGACTTTTCCAATTCTATTAACGTTGTTCTAAAGAAGCAGGCCGGTTTATTTTTCCTTTGAGGTATGCCAGTGATGGCGAACCTTTTTGAAACCGAGTGCCCAAATGGCAACCCCAAGCCCACTTATTTATCGCAAAGTGCCCACACGGCAATTTAACCTGAATACTGAGGTCTTAGTTTAGAAAAAACGGTTGGCTCAGAGGCGTGTGTTACTCAGGAGTAGCCCCTTTGAGTCTCAGCCAGCCTAGATGTTGGGGGGGGGGTTGCACTCTGTGCGTGCCCACAGAGAGGGCTCTGAGTGCCACCTCTGGCACCCGTGCCATAGGTTCACCACCACTGAGGTATGCCATTCCTTCCCCCTGATTGTGAAGATGATGAAGCCTGCCAGAGGTCTTTCTGCATAGCTGATGCCACAACATCTTCTAGGAATCTCGTCCTATTTTCTATCTCTGAGGCCACTGGATATCAGGAACACAAAATCCCCAAGTTACACGGACTTCACTTCTGCATGCATGTATGCCCAAGAAACCAACTTTTGGAGCTCGGCTCTCAAGTGCTGACTTAATTAAAGGCAACAGAAACTACATTGGGAAGTCTGGAAATTACAGGATGGATTTAAATACCTTCTCTACCATCACAAGTCATAGGAAAAATAGTGCAGCATAACCAGAAACCCTGAAACATATATAAACCACCAACCAACAGATGCGCCTGCAGTAGGATGTGAGTTTAACTCGAAATGCAGCCTAAAGGTATCCAGACAAATTCCAAAATGGTATAATATAAATTACAGAGCAGACCCACACTTACGAAGAATGGTTCCAGCTTAATAAAAGTCTTCTAAGAAGAATTAGGCTTAGAATATTTCCCCATCAAGGCCAAACAAGTGTTGTCAGTTCTTTAAAGGAAATGGTCTCTTCAGATATGTCACCCCCTCCTTGGGGCAACCGGGGTGGGGGACACACACGAATGAATCCAGTCTGCCAAATTCCTTGGGGTGGAGGAGGAGCTACACAAAAGGTCTTCAAAAAAATCTTGCAGGATGAGGCTAATACCATATAACGGTAGAGTCCATGAAAAACAAAGCAGAGCAGAAACCACATCCAAAAAGAAAAGGAGTCCAGAAAAACAAAAAGAGGTGCTTTGGACAGGAGGAACTATGACCGGCAAACACACCAATCTAACCAGAAAAGAAACCCAGGCTGGTGCCTGGTCCTCCGGCCAGCCCATTGGACTTCTGGGGCTCTGCCTGTCCCCTCCACACATGCTAAATAAAAGATCAGGTTAAAATCCCAGCTCCAGCGGCTCTCCATCCCATCACTTGGGAGCCCGAGCCTCAACCCACAAAGAAATGCCCCCCACCCCGTTCCACCCCCACCCCACCTGTCCTTCCAACACCAAACACCGCTTGTACATGAAATCCAAAGGGGCTTTCGAGCCCCCTCCCCTCCCCTGCGCTGATACCTCCAAGCCACAGCCCCTTTTCTGGCAACTCAGTCCTGTTGATTTCCAAGACATTCCTTTCCAAGTCCTGGTCCTCTGGATCAGCCCATCCATCCCAGGCTCAAACCATCTTCCGCTCCAGCAGGGTTCAGCACCAACAACGATCCAGCCAGACGGACTGGAGTCACGTGCACAAAAAGCCACTCAGACCCCCTCCTCTTCCTCGCTCTCTCACTACCCACCCTTCCTCTGGGAAAAAAGATCCTGCTCCCCCCCCCCCGCCTTCTTACCCAGAGGGAGTGGGCAAGTGTCACGGGAGACGCAGCTCTCCATCTCTGGGGACTCTTCTCAATCAGCCCCCATGGAAGCAGCAAAGGGAGGGGAGATGCTCACCCATGCATCAATGGAGAAGAGACCCCCCACCTCCTTGCAAAGAAGAACTTCCGGGTAATGGTGAACCTCGTCTGCTAAGCAGGTGAAGAGCAACCCTCTTCCTTCTACCTTCTGCCTGGGCTGTACTATTCTCAGGAAATACCCCCCCCCCCCCGCCCCCATCAGCATAAGCAGGAGGAGGAGGCGGGGACGGCAGAGGCAGCCCTTCTATAGCTGCACATGACAAAATCTCAATGGAGCGAACTCCCTCAGCCTAAACCATCTCTCCTACTTGGGGAGGGGGGACGGAGCTGCAGACGCACACAAGCACAGAGACTGAAGGGGCACAAAGGCATCTCACCGGATGTCAGAGGAACAGATATTCGTTGGCATCCTCACTGGTGGAGATTTCCGCTTCTCTGAGTGAAAAGAAGGAGCTCCAAATCATCTGGTCTCCCACTTGTGCAGACACCTGCTGTCTCATTTAGGCTGCACATAGACTGGACAGATTACTCCAAGCTCAGAGAACAAGGGATGCATACAGACGCACGCACACACAGGTTCTAAGTAGCTCGAGATGCAAACAACATGGAATTCAGAATGCACCAGTTCTAATGAGGAACCAAACACACTTGCACACAAATCAAAACCCTATTTCCACAAGACCTAATTTCCAACATATAACTCACTGCATCACCCTCTTCTACTGGCTCCAAGAACATACGGATCAAATATGCTTCAAGAAACTAAACCTTCTTATCCAGAGTAATACAGTATCAATATGCTGGTCTTAAAATGTTTATTCCGGATCAGTTCAAGTAACTGAATAACATTTGGCAAAATTTAAAGGAACAGTAAGATAATGTACAGATGCACTCTTCTTAATTTTCATATCATAGTTTTAAAAAAATAAATGTTTAGCACTCTTCTACATCTGAAAATCTACACAATAATGATTCAAATCCATTTCTTTTTTACTAGATTCAGCACACTGCAATGACCAAAGCACAGGAATACATCACCAAGCACCCCAAACCTTTTGTATCATTCCTAATTGTTTCCAAACCCTCTCTCCTATCTAATTTGAAGAATAGGTTGTACGATAATGGCTGGAAGGGTTTAAGGTGTCAAACTCGCGGCCCTCCAGATGTTATGGAGCATGATGCTGGCAGGGGATGATGGGAAGTGTAGTCCATAACATCTGGAGGGCCATGAGTTTGACACCTATCGTTAAAGAGATAGTTGCGTCTGTGGTGCTTTGGCAAGGGCAGGTCATTTTTCTAAAAGTCTCCCAAAGTCCACTAGTGCAAAGGAGTTTCCGAGCAGAAAAGTCAAGGGGCAGAGTTTCTTGAAGATGCAGTGCGAAAAACATTGTTTGGAGCAAGTGAGACAACAGATGTGTCAGGCAAGGCAGCAGATGTTCTGGACAAGTACCTGAGCTGGATGAACACCTTTTAACTGAAGCATATTACAGATAAGACTGATGGGCTGTTGGTTGCTAATATAGCCAACCGGAGACTGAGGAGTCAGCCTGGCCTGGCTGGGGTTACATCCCCTGCCCCTAATAGCATGCAGCATCTTTAACTAGCTTTCAAAGAATCACCTGCTAGGGCAATAGAGAAACTAGATTTGGTCACTGTTATCCTTGCTCTGATCACATTAGATTACTACAAGGTATGTTATGTGGGGCTGATTGAAATACAAGTTTGGAAAGTTCAAACTGGAGCAGCAAGATTGGGGGCACAAGGTACAGGAATCACATCTGGCCTGTTATGAAAGCCCAATAGTAATAGCCAATTTGCTTCCAGTCATAATTCTAACTTCTACATAATTCTAAATTCCCAAAGCCCACACAGCCCAGCACCTGAGCATTCAAAGGTAGCCTTGTTCAAACATGACTTTGTGTATCAGCTTAGCTTGGTCTTAGAGACTGCTCTTTATGCCATTCATTTCAGAAGTATTTATTTTATTTATTCCATGTATACCTCACTTTTCTCCCCAAGGTGGCTTATATAATTATCTTCTCCTCCATTTTATCCTTACAACAAACACACGAAGCAGGCTGAGAGTATGTGACCAACCCAAGGTCACCCAGCAAGCTTCCATGGCAAAATGGAGATGTGAATTTGATTCTTCCAAATCCTACTCTGACACTAACCACTACACTACACTGGTTCTTCCACACATGCAGAATAATGCACTTTCAATCCACTTTCAATGCACTTTGAACCTGGATTCTACTGTGTGGAACAGCAAAATCCACTTTCAAACAATCCACTTTTATTCTGCATGTGTGGAAGAGCATCAGAGTCAGAGAAAGAGTTTTTGGAGGCACCCAGACTATGGAACCCCTTCCCTATAGAAAAGTCCCTTGCACCTTTCTGTTGAGTTTTTGATGTCATGTGAAAATGTTTTATTTTCCCAAGCTCTTTGTATTTCCGATTATTTGCTGCTTTACTTTAAGGGGGAGTAATGCTCTCCCCTTCACTGCCCTTTAGCGTAAATTACAGGTTTATTTTAGCAGAATGCTGCTGGTTTAAGATTCTCATAAGACTTCTTACATTTGTTTTTAATCTAGAAAATCTAGGTCACTGATTTTATGCTGGCCTCATGCTTCCTTTTAAATTTTTATACAATTTTGATTGATTTTATGAAATTTTGCTAATTGGTAGCCTCCTCAAAAGCAACATCAGCTCGAAATCTATGTGATACACACACGTGTCATAAACAAACATTTAGGGCTAATATCCAAAAAGCAATGGTCTATCAAGACTTACAAAGTGGAACCAATATCCAATACACAAAAATCTGATTAACAGAACTACCTTAAGAATATTTTTCTGGGAGTAACTTCAGTTGAAGGAGTAGGATTCTAATTAGAAGGATTGTTCTATAAGCCCCCTTTCAGTCACTCTGTTGAGACAATTAAGTTTGGTAACTACTAAAATGTTTTTTTTAATAAGCGTGCCTTGTAAAGTTACCTACCTGTACAGAGAATGGAGTTCCTACGCATTCTATAAAACAGAATTTTATCCAGTGCGATTTCTTTATTTTAATTTCAATTTCCAACCTGCCCTTTCCTGACTAGGCAGGGCTAAGGATGGCTTACATCATAAAACTAACCAGTAATACCATATTACACACTTTAAAACCTTAAAGAGCAATTTTCCACTGGCACTGTAAACAAACAGTAAGAGCCTTTCAGAGGAGAAAAAGGCGAGAAAGGAATACTGCAGCTTCAGCCAAGGGGAAAAAAACACTTTCAGAGATAATTAAAAGAGAAGGAATAAAAGGTTAAAGGAAGAGGGGAGGCCAGCTATAGATGAAAACTGCTGCTGACCTCAACCATAAACCTGGCAGAACATTTCAGGCTCTGCAGAACTGCAACAAACCCTGCAAAGCCCAGGTCTTACTTGGGAGGAAGTTCCATCAGCATGGGTCAGAGCCAAAAAGGATAGGATTCCAAGCCAGGGACTACCAGTAAGTTATTTCCCATCACCACAATGTCCGGGGGGGGGGGGAATCTGCATGGGATAAAAATTACCTCTTCCACAAAACCACTGTGAACAGGGGGTCTGATGTAGACATGGGATTGATCATCTTCACTGCAGAGGACCCAACTGCGTGCTCAGTGACTCTCTGGAAGGCAACGGGCGCTGAGGTCTTCTTGCCTCAGTGGAGTCCAGCTGCCCACCCTCATCTCACCCAAACCAGGGGCTCCACCTGAATTGTTTCCCGGGGGGCGGGGGGGTCTGCTGGGGGAGACCAACAAGCCAGGCCTGGAGGGAGAAGCTGCTGCTGCTGAGCGGGGGGGGGGGCTCCCTCCCTCAGGGCCTGTCCCCTTTTTCAGCCTCCTTTTCCACCTCTGGGGCAGCGCCCTGAGCCGACCCCTCCCCAATGGGCGTCGCAGACTTCCCCAGCCAGGCACCTCCTTGAGCCTGTCTCAGCGGGGGGGGAGGGGAGAGATGGGTTAAGCTGGTCACAGGAGGGCCTTGAGCCTGTCTCACCAGCCCGAGGCGTCTTTCAGGGCCGGGGTCGCAGGGAGGCCGCCCTTTATAGGCCCCTCAGAGCCGAGCAACTCAGAAGAGCCGAGAACTCGGAAGAGTGAGAGCAGGAGAGCAAGATGGGAGTCCCCCCACCAGCACCACCGAAAAAATGGCGATTAAAAATGTTTTAAAAGGCAACAGTCCAAAGATCCTCGCCGGGGCCGGTCAGGCAGTTGAAGACCAACTGACTGCCTCCCACCTCCAGAGCAGCGTCTTCGGCCACAAATCCGGCCTGCTGGAGACGCCACGGGAAGGCTCCCCCCTGCGCGACCAGACCGGCTCGAGAAGGGACACGGGGGCCTGCACACGTGTGCGTGCGTGCGTACGCGCTCGCTCGTGGGGATGCTCACAGCCGATTGCCGCAGCTTGGCAGAGCTCCACGGGAGCTGCCAGGCCTGCTGTTATTCACCGCACAGTTGCTCCAGCCAGGGGCCTGCCACCTGTGGCTCTCCAGATGTTCGTGGACTACAATTCCCATCAGCCCCTGCCAGTATGGCCAATTAGCTGTGCTGGCAGGGGCTGATGGGAATTGTAGTCCATGAAGTCCAGCCAAAGTCCACTGAAGCAAACGAGGCTGCAGGTACCGTCTTTAGGATCATTACATGGCGAACTCCAGAAGAGGAGGAGGAGGGCGCTCCTCTTCAGGAGAGCTTACAGAACCATCTGTGAGACCCACAGGTTGGGTCAAGAAACGGACGCCCTAAAATGGGGAGGGGCGGAGAGGTTTAAATCAGTGGGGTCAGCGAATGCGGGGAATTTCCCGTCAGGAGGGAGCTGCGGGGGAGGCAGGCGAATAGCCCAGAGGAGCTGCGGCCAGTCGGACAAGGAGCCTCCGGGGAGAGAAGGCCGCCGCCCCAGGGGCCCTTTTGGCCTCACGAGCCTCCGCCCCTTCGCCGCGGGGGAGACAGAGGGCCTCGCCAAAAGCGGCGCGCGAGCCCGGCAGTCAAGTCTCCCGCCAGACAATGGGGCGGTGGCCTCGGCTGCTGCCCCTCTTCCATTGGAGCTTTGCGCGCAAGGGCTCTTGGGGTTTGTAGTGCTTTCTGTCAGGAGTGAGGTCCGCCATTTTGCTTTCCTCGCTTTATGCGGGTTCTTAACAGTCACACAACCGAGACCAGGTACAAGAAGTCACGATCTTGTTCGTCAGCCTTTATTTTTCCTGGGCCCCTGCGTGACACGCATTTGTGTGGTTGAGGCCAGTAGTCTGAGCTGCTCCGAGTGTCGTTTGGGGGTCCGGGGAGGCTCCCCCTTGATAGACGCCCTCAGAACCGGAGTACTTGGGACCAGACGTCTGACTGACTGGCACAAGCCCGGCGGAGCGAGAACGAGCGTGCGTCCAGGGCAGGGTCTGCAACCTGCGGCTCTCCAGATGTTCATGGACTACAATTCCCATCAGCCCCTGCCACTATGGCCAACTGGTGGCCATGGTGGCAGGGGCTGATGGGAATTGTAATCCATGAACATCTGGAGAGCCGCAGGTTGCAACATCGGGACCGCCTGGCAGTTTTTTGCTTTTAACAAGAACAACCACCCCACGGTGTAGGACAGCACAAAGAACAAAGGCAGGCGAGGAAGAATAAATCCCTGCGACCTCCAGTCGGTGGAAACTGTCAGCCCAGGCTCAACCTCCTGGAGGCGGGCGAGGCCTACGCGAAAGGCCCCGCCTGCGGACGAGATACGTCTGTGCTTTTCCTGCCTACCAAGAGAGTCGGACACGTGTTTTTGTCTGTGGGACAAGCTCGATAACGTTTCACTGCAGGGGTGTCCCAACTGTGGCTTGCCCCAGAGGCTGATGGGAATCGTAGTCCTTGAACCCCTGGCAAGCCACAGTTGGACGCCCCTGCGCAAGAGCCTAGAAACGACCTCTAAACTGCCTGCCTAAGAAAAAGAGAATCGCCCAATTTAATTATCGTTAATCTGGTTCAACGCTGTCGGCTTCGAGCCGCAATCGGACCCTCCCGCAAAGCGCTCAGCGGGACTCGAACCGCAAAATTCTATAGAACCATCCATCATTCGGCGCTCGCCTTTCTGTGGGCAGCCTCCCGTTCAATATGCGCCGGGCGCTCTTTATCGACGATTCCGCGATCGACTTTCTGGCTGTCTGCAGCCTGCGATGGCGACGCCGAGAAAGGAGGAGGAAACACGTGGCCTGTTCAGCCAAGGCGTAAAAGCTGTGCTGGCCAACTGGCCTGCCTTGCAGGTACGGTTTCTGTAGACTCGGAAGAAAGCCTGATTTAAGATTATCAGAATCTTTACAAGTAGCCTGCTTTATCAGAATGAAGATACCCACCGATATCTTCACAAGTCCGGAGCCGTATCTATTATTCCATATAGATAACAGGCTCTCTTTTGGGTTTTGCATTGCCATGGTTTGCGGATTCGTACTTGGGGTGCTAAATTTGTACTCGGGGTTCGCGTGTCCACGAGATGTAGTAGCCGAAGGGACTGACGGGCAGCTTGCACCTATGAGTTTTTACACCGAGGTAAATTTTATGAAATCTGATGAAACTGGTTGTGGTGGGTTTTCCGGGCTGTGTGGCCGTGGTCTGGTGGATCTTGTTCCTAACGTTTCGCCTGTATCTGTAGCTGGTATCTTCAGAGGTGTATCTTCTGAAGATGCCAGCCACACATGCAGGCGAAACGTTAGGAACAAGATCCACCAGACCACGGCCACAGCCCGGAAAACCCAACCCAACCAGTTGAATCCGGCCGTGAAAGCCTTCGACAATACATTGAACACATCTGATTAAACTGATTCCCATAGAATTATGGCCCCGGCTGGGGAAAGACTCAGTCTCATTTGGAAACTGTTCCAGCAGTGAGATGTGTTACAACAAATGGAAAAATTATGATCAGCAAGTAGCAGTATCTGCTTTGAGAACAGTTTAGGGCAAGTCACTAGTGTTCACAGAAGCTGCTGGTTAGCCTGATTGGAAACTACCATGCTGTGAACTCCGTAGTCAAGAGGAAGGGCTGTGTTTCAGGGGTGGCGCATCTGCTTGTCTGGTCCTAGGTTCAAACAATTTGGCTGTAGGGGATGTCTTGAGTAGACTGTACTGATATTGATGGAGCAATATAAGGTATCTTCATATGTGTTCAATACAGTTTCCTTCAACAAATGTACATGAAAACAATGCGATGAAAATGTGATGTACAGGTTGTTGCTGTGCTAAAACTGAGGAGCTCCAGTTATCCAAACATATTCTATACACTTAAAATATTGTGTATCCCACTCTTTCCTCCAAGGTGCTTAAGAGCAGCATATGCTGTTCTCCCTTCTCTGCTTTGCTCTTCCAACAACCCTGTAATCTGAAAGTGACAAGTTCAAAAGTCACCCAGCAAGCATTTGAACTGAGGTTTTCTAGATCTTAGAATGGCCTGCTAAGCACTGTTTCACCCTGGTGGTCTGGTGTGTTTGCACCTGTTATGCAGAGTTCTTTTCTCTTACTGTACTCAAGGTTCCCCCTCACACAGTGTTGGCATTTAGAACTTTAAATACGACTCCACTCTCCACTACTAAAGTAGAACTTGAGAACATGCTTTTGTTCCATTCTAAGAATAATTAATTCCTCATTTTCTCCCCATCTCCGGTACCATTTCACAAAAGCAAGTTCTTCTAAAAGTACTCTCCCCAATGTCTATTTGTTTTTTTTACATAATACTTTTTATTAATTTTCTTCTTTAAAAAAAACACTGAACACAGAATACACATAAAACCATTAAAACACATAAGACATCAACAAATATTAACATGTAACAAATGACCCACATTTACAGTTGCCCAAACATAATCTAATCTACCACACCGACCCATTACATAAACACATAATTCAGTACATCTTAATCAAATCAGTTACTTCACTGTTCTTTAGTAATTTGTTCTTTAACTTTATTAAGCTTAAATATCTATACTATTTGTAAACCCACCCACTGCCCATGTTAAATAGGATCTAGCCTAAGCAACATATTTCAGCACTACTTTTGGGTCCGGGAATAAAATATGTTTGTGCAAAGTTGAAGAAAGTTTTTTCCAATCTCATATTCTCCAATATTTCATGAAACTGCCATTATAGCCCTTATATGGTTGTCACAATCAGAGTTGGAGAAGAAATTAACCAATCTTAAAGAAAAATGTTTAGAGGTTAAAAAAATCAGTAAAATACATTTAAAAGAATAAATTTTCTGTCAATTTATCTGCGATATCTTAGTAACAGGTACCATAATCTTTCCAGCTTCCATTGTAGGGGCATGTATAGTACTTACAGTAGAGGCTTCTATATAAAATCTAATGTCACAGGCACTGCATGATGCAAACAGAAACAAAAGGGGACTGTTGCTTTAAAATGTGAATATTTTTAGTTTCTCCCAGGACAGGGAAAGCAGAGTTGGGACTGTTGAGGGGTTAGACACCACCAATTCAAATGAGAATTAACACACCATTAAGTTGTGTTTTTGTTCAATTATTGCCCCTGGTTGTGTAGACAGGGACAGTGAAGTTACATAACTATGACAAGATGAGTTAGAGCAGCTGGAAATAGTGAGCATGGCGCTATTTTTTAATTTATTATTTAGATTTATTCTTTGCTCTTTTTTACAGACTCAGGGCAAGTTATAATAAAAGCCATAATAAAACCCCTGGCAATAAAATGTATTTAGTTTAGCACGTATTTAGTTTTATTCGATTTCGATTTCGAATACCTTTAATGGCATATAAATTGTTTAAGACCAACTTAGCAAGATAATAACAGCCTTTACAACTTTACAATTTCTGACGAGTTAAAATAACACCATTTAAAAATTTAGCCACCGCTTCCAACAGCTCGTAGTTGTGGCTGTTTAAAAGATATATAACCTTCTGTTTATCTGTAATGCCTTCACTTCCATGCAGGAAGGGGATTATGTGCTTCTTCCTACCTATCTCATAAAAAGGACAATTCAACAGCATATGAGATACTGTTTCCACAGAACCCATGCCACACAGGCATTTCCTTTCTTTATGTGGGATTCCAAGGTGGCGTCCAAGGCTAAAGGAAGAAGGCAGGGCATTACACCTAGCTAAGGTGATTGCTCTACGCCACCGGGCCTCAACCAGGAGATAAAGGTACTGGGCTACAATTAATCTATCCACAGGTATTCCCAGAGAGATCGGGGAACAGGTTTTATTAGCTTCCTCTAGCATCTGTTGAAACTCTCTGTCAAAAAGTCTCTTCTTCATAGCCCCATAGACCTCCTGCTCTGTTAGCATTAGCAGGTCCTCCAAGGAAATGCCCAACTCATTAAGTTTGGCTTCGATTTTAACCCACCACTGGGTTGTGTGGAGGATGGAGCATCCCTGGGATGTATAGTCCAGTTCATCTCGATTAAAACAAATCCTGGCCCAAAACTTGAATGTACGGCACCAGGCCAGAGTTTCCAGCCGATGCTGGCCTACGTATTTAGTTTAGAAGCTAAATTACTTATTCACTTAAACACTTTGTATATCACGAAGTCTGCCAGATGTTGGTATTAGAGGCAGCTGATGATTTTACAAGATAGTTAAATCAAGTAATCAAGAGCTTTAAACATAAATAACTATTAAAACTTTTTTTAAAAAAATCAGCATAATTAACAATGGATATAAACTAAACAGAGAGCACTCGTAAACAGATTACCTCAAAAATAAGTGTTATTACATGGGGAAGAGTGAAAGCAGAGAACAAAAAAATGAAGGTACCATCAATAAGGACTGAAAAAGTGGGCAGGCAGATGCAAAATCAACCAACCATCCGTATAATCAACAGAATGTCCGGTAAACCAAGTAAGTTTTAACGTGGTAATGCAAGCTTAGAAGGGATGTGGGGTGGTCTTTCCAGAATTAAGCTGCCACAAAAGTCCCATTACTGTTAGTCACTTTTATCAGATGACAGAGATATAGTCAGTTGGACTTCCAAAGGCAAGCATGCAGCTGAAAAATTGCCCAGAAAATCTAGCACAATTACATTTGAGGCAATTTAAAAATCACTTCAACAGAGACAGATAAGAAAAGTGAGATCTCTTGGTAATGCTTGGAAGTTATTTAAAACCCCAGCAGGTGAAGGCCAGAGATAATGCCCATCAGAGGTTAGTAAAAGTACCCTAGGCCCAAACAAATGAATGCCAGCATGACGAGCAGCCAACATATAGAAACTCCTACTAGGCAAGCTGGTTCCCCTCTGGTTGGAAATATCGTCCAATTAAGGATACCAATAAGGACCACAACCACTAGCAAAACAAATGCAAGTTAATGGCTGGGGAGTGAAGGGGAATCCAGGCAGGGGATTAGCAGTAAGGTTGTGTCTCCTCAGTTTTTAATTTATTTCAACCTCAATTTTTAACTTATATTTTACATTTTAACCCTGTCGAGCTGTATTTTATTACTTTTATCGCTATTCTGGTATGAGTGGCATGACTGGGATTTACAAATGTCTATACTTAGCAATTAAGCAATCAAATAATTAAGAGACTGCTATTAAACAATATCTCTCCAGACTTGCTTTTCTTTCTTTTCCTGCTTATACCTGAAAAGCAGGATTAATGCCTGCCTGCAGATGACCTCGAGATGCAGAGGAGAGCCCCCCCCCCCCAGTCAGGCCGCGCCATCCTTGGCCTGCCAGCGTGCACGTATACTGCCCAGCCCCAGCTGGGCTCGCTGTCTCCTTGCCCCCAGGCCACGGGGTTTCTGTTCTTTGTTTCGCGTGTAACTAGTTCAATAGAGCTTGCCGAGGACTTCTAATCTTTCTTTCTCGGGGAGTAACTCGCCTATTCCCAAAACAATGTAACTGTATTACTGTCTCTTCTCATGCTGATATTGGGGGGAATGCAAAGGTGGGGGCTTTATGGGTTGAACCAAACTGTAACCCTAAGGTATATACTGGGGCCAGGGAGCTTGGATCTCAGATTCAGCTGCCTGGCTGTTGGGCTTGACACAGTTCTAATAAAGCGTTTGGACCTTTCTTGAGACTTACTATTGACTGGAGTACCAGACCCTTACATTTAGCTGAATCTACCACTGGATCCGCTTTTCTTCACCCAGACCTACTCGCAGTGTGGCTGGGCAGAAAGGGAACCACACCATCTCTTCCGACAGTGGGTCGGACAACAATGATTGGACTACTGGCAGGGACCCCCCCAGGGCCCCTGCCAGAGGACATTTTCACCCGGACCGCGGAGTGGAGACCCTGGCTGAGGGGTACGGATGGGATCGCATCGGCTGTTCCCTGGGGCGCCGGGACTCGTGGCTGGGACCGGGGGGCCAGCAATTGTTGGGGACTACAATTCGAGCGTGGTCAAGACCACGAGGCAGTGAGATGGTGGCACGAGGCCGAGACCCTCCACAGAGAGAGGGATGCCCTGCAACGAGAGCGAGATCAGATGCGCCGCAAGCTGAGGGCCATGCAATGCCAGATGACCGACCTGGCACTTCAAAATCCCCTGGGCCTGACTGCAGCTCCAGACGGCGGTGGCGCTGCTGCAGGTGCAGCGCCCGCAGGTGGGGCCCCGGCTCCAGCGGCGCTGGTACCTCCAGCCCTGATTCCAAGGAGGAGAAGGGAGTTGAAGGCGACTTTCAACGGGGACCCCGAGAACCTGCCCTACTTCCTGGTTCAAGTGGGGGCCTACATGAGAATGATGGATGATGCCAATGATGCTGAGAGAGTGTACGACATTGGGGCCCTCCTCGAAGGCGAAGCCGCTGGCGTGGCTCGTGGCCCTGTTCGAAGAGGACGCCCCGGAATTGTGTGACCTGGATCGTTTCATGGTTTCACTCCGCCACCGCTTCAAGGACTTTTTCCTCGAGGAAAAAGCAAGGGCCCGGCTGCAACATCTGCGGCAGGGGAACCGCTCGGTGGCTGACTACGGGGCCAAGTTCCGCCAGCTGGCAAGTCGCCTGCAGAACTGGCCTGAAAGGATCTTCAAGGATGGCCTGAACCCCGAGATCCTCCAGTGGGCCTTGGTGTCGGGGGATCCCCACCCTTATGGGCTGGATCTGTCTGGTGGAAGACACAGAAGCCCGCCTGAAGGAGGTCCAGTGCACCAAGCACCACAGGGGGTCGAGCCCCTGCCCCCCGGTCGCAAAGGGCACCGGGTCAGCGAGCCATGGCTCCCAGGGTCCCGCGGAAACCCTCTATGCTCATTGCCAGCGGCTCAGGCTCTGCCTGCATTGCGGAGAAGCCGGCCACCTGATTGCCAACTGCCCTGAGAAGCAACACAATCCAAACACAAACCTTTCTTGAGACTTATTACTGACAGGAGTACCAAACCCCCCCCCCCCCCCATATTCAAACAACTTAAAATTAATGACGTTTTTTAACGTGAACAGTCCTCATGTTATTCAATCTTGCAGAATTACTGTGCCTGTCTCCAACCACTGTCAGCTTCTTCAAATGTTAACTCTTTATTGGATGAAATGTTATTACCAACTCTGACTCTGTCTCTCAAATCCAGACTAATGA
This sequence comes from Sphaerodactylus townsendi, assembly GCF_021028975.2. NCBI lineage: Eukaryota > Metazoa > Chordata > Lepidosauria > Squamata > Sphaerodactylidae > Sphaerodactylus > Sphaerodactylus townsendi. Next base: position 177,296,823 of record NC_059427.1, on the reverse strand, counting down.
GCAGGCACGCTACTTGGTGAGTAAACAGTAAAAAAAACCCAATCCTGAACTGTTGTCACTTTGCAACCCTAATTGCAGTGTCTTTGCAAGAAATTTTCAGTAGTTGAAAGAACGTTTGCAAGACAATTGATCACCTGAAATAAATGATTGAGGGGAGGAATCCTCCTTTACCCGGATCTTTCTCTTCTGGCTCCTGTGAACACAGCAAGCAACAGAGCTTGTTTTCCCTCCCAGTTTGGTCATGCTCCTGCACGCGCGCACGCGCACACAAACACACTCTTAATCTGCAACAAATCTCACGGAAGAGTTGGTTGCAGTGCTAATGCAGCGCCATCTAGCTCCCACCTTGTGTTTTGCTCTGAACAAGTTTGTGTTTTCATCTTTAAACACAGAGGTTCACGTCTTAGTTGGAATACTACTGCCTTGCATAAAAACCGCCTCAGAATCCTGCTGAAGTGAAAATTGAGCGATATCGACCTGTCAACTGTGGGGTGCTAGATAATTCTACTTCTCTGTTTTTCGCACCAACCTCAAAGGCTGCTGCTTACGTTTAACTCACCTATTGTCCCCAATCTGCTTTTGGGGAAATCCCGACTAGCAGCAAAAGGAGTATTTGCCAGAAGTTTTTTTTTCAAAATACCCTTCAACACCCTCTCATTCCCTCTTTCAGGAACACTTGCTTCAACAGATCCCCATTACCCTGATAATGCTTCAACCAATGAGACCTTTGACAAGGTCCCTCACTGAGTTCTACTGAGCAAACTCTGCAATCCTGAAACAAGAGAACAGCTCCTCTTGTGTATTAGTAACTGATTAGACATCAAGAAACAGTAGATGGTGGTAAATGGACATTTCTCACCAAGGGAAGAAGCTGTGGGGATCTCTTCATTTGTTCATAAATGGGGAGTTTGTAGTGAGCAGTCAGTTTGAAGCTAAACGTGAATTCCTCAGAAGGGTGAGAAGCAAAGTGGATTGTCCAGATCTCCAAGCCAATCTCATCAGATGGTATGAGCAAGTGACAGTGTGGTTCACTTTATGGGGGGTGTGATGGAGCGTGAGGCAAAAAAAATAGTCCTAACTTCATGTATTCACCATTTGGGCTGAACTGTGACTGTGAATGGGAAAAAGAGGTTACATTAACAATTAACAAAATGAAAATGATGATTCCTTGTGCAGAAACAGGGACAAAGCACTGAGAGCTGGAGAGAAACGTCCTGCCCCCTTTATGGGAGCCTTTTAATGTGTAGAAACGAGCAGCTGAAGCTTTTCATGGCGTGGAGATAAATAACAGCACTGTAAGCAGACATTCAAGGCAGTTGGCAGCTCTATTCCTCCCACTTAGAAGCACTCCTGTCCTTGCGTTAACTATCTCTTTCCTCGCGCCCCCGCCCCTGGCTCCAGTTTGCCGACGAAAAATCCTAGGAAGGCCCCACCTTGGATCCCTCACTGTTATATCTGATGTAGTCCTTGCTAGCTAACTAATTAATTGCATTAAATGTGAAACCTTTAATTCAAGGCATCTCATATAGTTGTTTTCCTATCCAGATGCCTCAAATCTGTAAATGTTGTAATGTGACAAAAGAAGTGTAGCTCCCAGATAGTATAATTTTCACATCTCTGTTCATAAACACACGTACATGATACTGAGTCAGACCATTGGCCTGTCACGATCTGCTTTCCAGGATCTTAGTGTATGTTTTCCAATTAGGCTTCCCTCATCACCCCTCACCAGTGCATGGTCAATAATAAGGTTGAACTAGTGCGGATCCCAGCTTTTCCAGATAAATTAGAATTCATTCTTATCAGGCCCCTACCAGCATGGTCAATTACATGCTGATATTACGGGAATTCTTTTCTGTAGTTCCTGAACATCTGGAGAGCCGCAGGTTCCCTACCCCTGCACTAGTGGGCTCTCATAGCACCTAGAGAACCTGATCCCTTAAATGGGAGATGCTAGGGAATGAACCCAGAATCTTCTGTATGCCAAGCAGATGCTTTACCACTGAGCCACGGCCTCTCCCCAAACTACTAGTGAAGAGGTTAGTGTGATACCGAAGCACATATGACATGCATCTAGACTGGCGTCTGCGATGGAGTGGCCTGCTCCTGTAAGCAGGAGTTTTGGAATAGTCAGAGGCAATGACAGATAACATATTTTTGACCAGCTAAAGCTTCTCATCTTCTTGTAGTGGGAGGACAGCTGTGTGTGTACAGACGTATATAAGTCAAAAGATGGATTAGCCCATGAGCTGAGCCATCAATCTTGACTCCACAAACAGGTAGTCTGGTTGAGAGGGGTTTTTTTAAAGGTGCATACATGTTTGAGTGTATTTTAATTATCACACAGGTTTTGTTATTGGGCGGGGGGGGGAGGAAACCTTTGAGAGTTGGATGGTAGTCTTCTCAGTACCGCTGACCAATGAAACCGGGTCCATCATAGCTTTAAAACAATCAGCAAGGGAGGAGAAATTCGCTCCCCCTCCCCAATGAAGAGTTTCTTCTTTTTTCCCAGAACTCAGCGCCACATATAAAAAAGCATTACTGCGTGCTTAAGAGCAATGGAGGAACTATTGGATTGCCTCTGCCCCTCTTTAAACTATTACATCTGCCTTAACCCTGAGCAACAGGCCATACATTTGTACTATACAAAGAGAACTTTCCCTTGGGAACTGGCTTGTTGCAGACCTACCCAGATCTTATAAATGACTGTATCCTTCTCTTCCTCCAATGCAGATTGCAGTTGAAAATGGCTTTGGCGGGGCATACAGCCAAGAGAAAGCTGAATGGATGGTGGGGGCTGTGGAGCAGTACTTCCAAAGCAACGGTGAGATACCCAAGCGAGAAAACCTCCTCTTGAGGCAGGCTACAGACTCCTCTGGATTCTGTGGACTGGATTATACCTAGAACGACGCCAGTGGTCAGAGATGGGGAGGGTGTACTGAGCAAAGGATCATTAGTTTACACAAGAAATGTGAAGGTATAGCAAAATTTAGTGGGAAAGGAGCTTTGGGGGGGGGGACTTATTTTTCCCCCTTTTTGTAATGAGTGAAATGCCTTTTTAAAGGCAGTCTCTTATTCTTCCATAATGTCTAGTGTGAAGATTTTTAAAAGACATTCTACCACATTTTTTGCCATCTTTGCCAGCTGACTTCTGGTGATCCTGTAGGATTTCCAAAGGAAAAGAGGAGGCCCTTCGCCACTGCCTGCCTTTGCAAAGCAACCCTGGTATTCCAGGTACTAGCCCAGGCCATTCCTGCTTAGCTACTGAGCCTTCATCAGATCAGGCTAGCAAACGACATTTTCTAGATCAACTTCAGACATATACGATGTCATTTCATTTGTGAGTGAGTTGCCTGCTTCTGTAGCTTCAGATGGATTTTTACTTCTCCAATTTTTATTCTAGGTTTTAGTTTTTTTCCTAATTCTAAGGGGCTTCCTTGGGTGGATTTTTTTGGATCAGTACACTGTGGGCAAGTTAGGAAGTAGAGATAGGGACTGTCAGAGCAATAAAATATGGTTACACTTGATAAGTAAATGTAGTATATATTTTTATTTTTCCTCCCAAATGTCAGTGTTTTGAGGAGGCAGCAAAAATTCTCTCCCCCCCCATTCCCCACCCCCCAAAAAAAGCTTTGACATTTCTGGAAATTTACCATTTCTGGTCAAACCCCCAACCTTGGTCAGGAACTGTCTGTGTGGTGTGACAGTGAGGGTCTGTACATTCATTTTGTGTTTTGGTACTAGTGGATGGATTCAGTGCATCAAGATCTCAACTCCTTGGTGAATTTCCTGAGGATGAAAAAAAACTTCCTCTAACTATCCTGAAGTATAATAGAGGCAAAGTGTATACAGGAGTGTAACTTTTATTATACTTCTAAAAATCCGAAGTATGTAAATTGAACCTGCCATCTAATAAGCTGACTATTAAATCCAAGGATCCTTGAAAAACCTTTGGTCGAATCAGGGAAGCAAGGTTCTGTGATGACAGTAGTGATGTTTGAGAGCTAGGATATGGTTTGTGTTATTAATTCAAGGAGTTAATTGGGATTTGGGTAGGTAAATCCACAATAAAAATCTGGTCTTACAGTATTTGTCCCTTGGTCCAACCTTTCTGCAGTTGACCTGGAGCCAGATGAGGTAGACGATTTCCTCGCACAGATGATGAACAATGAATTTGACACAGTGATAGAAGATGGGAGCTTGAGCCAGGTATCTTCTACACAAGATAATGAATTGATATCTTATCTCTTTTTGTTTCTTGGGGATAATTGCTGTTGGGAAGGAATGTGGTAATGTCTCCTGTGAAGGTCATTATCATGGGATGTTTCCTGGACCAATATCTTTGAGAACAAGCAATGTTTCCTAGAGTTATTTCTCACAGACAATTAAGGAGGTGGCCGTCTTGTTGCTCTGCTATATATTGCTTTAGCCTGCAGGTGTGGCTAATGTGACTAAATGATCATCTGCTTTTGAAAACCTTTTCTGCACCTAGAAAACTGAGGTTGCAATCCTAAAGACACTTTCCGAGGAGTAAGCCTAAGTGACAAATAGGAGGCTTTCCTTAGAGTAGGCTTGTTTAGGATTGCTCCCTGAGAGATTCAGATATAAGTATTCTCCCTGACATCTCATCACCCACCCCCACTCTCCAGGAAACCAATACGCAGAACTAGTTGCAGCTCAGAATTCCAGACTTCTGGTCCCTTGAATGACGAAGAACAGTTCTTGGCCTTTAACAGCTCTACTTCCTAAAAAATGGAGAAGGGGATTCTTCATCACTCTTCTGCTTATGCCATATATGCCAATGGAAAAACAACAACATTTCTGATGTTTTCTGACGTTGGTGGCTTACTTCCCTTATTACCTGTGAAGGTCAGGTGGGAACTGGCTGTTTTACCTGAACAATTTTATGCATCTACTGCTTAGCTAATGGAATTGACAAGCACAAAGCTACAAGGACTTCTAAGGAACATCTTGTTTTACCTTCCCCTGCCAGCATGGTGTAGTGGTCAAGAGCAGGTGGATTCTAATTTGGAGAACCGAGTTTGATTCCCCACTCCTCCACCTGAGTGGCAGAGGCTTATCTGGTGAACCAGATGTGTTTCCGCACTCCTACATTCCTGCTGGGTGATCTTGTACCAGTCACAATTCTTCAGAACTCTCTCAGCCCCACCTTCCTCACAATGTGCCTGTTGTGGGGAGAGGAAGGGGAAGGAGCTTGTCAGCCACCTTGAGTCTCCTTACATCAGAGAAAGATGGGGTACAAATCCAAACTCTTCTTCTTCTATTTCTTCTTTCCAAAAAGCCCCAATAAGCACTCCCCTTTTTCTGCTTCCTTCTCTCTTTGCCACCCAGCCAGCCAGCCAGCCAGCATTTATCTGCCTCTGTCTTCAGCCTTCCCTCCCCTGGCAGCATCTCCTAGGAAGACCTGTAGCCTAGTTGTTCAGAATCAGTTTCTGGGCTCAGTGGCACGGTTGAGCACCCACAAGGACTTGTAGGGGCCACCTCATTTTCCCCTTCCCCATATTATTTCTTCCTTCCATTCTTCCTCCCCCCTGTCTCATACTGTCAGAAATCAAATCTTCAAAGCTGGTAAATGTTCTTGTGGTTACTTAGCTTATTTTGGGCTTTACAAATATATATATTTCAGATTTTCCTGCAAACCTGGGGCATTTTAAAAGTCTGTTCACAGCACCAGTTTCCGGATTTAAATATCCACAGATCTGGTCGTGTTGAAAATTATAGTTAATGGCCAGGAAAAAGAAGAGTTTGATTTATATCCCACCTATCTCTCCTGTAAGGTGGTTTGCAAACTCCTTCCTTTCCTTTCCCCACAATGAAGGGAGCTTTAAAGTTGCATCCGTTTAAAATAAGAGTGATGTGATGGAAGTAAAACAGTCTACAGTGCCAACAGCCACGTTGTTCGGGTGACAGGACTAGATCGCGTGCTCCCGAACTGCTCAGGGAACAAAGCCGTGGCATTCGTAATCACAGCCTGCCCTCAGCAGAGCAGGAGCACAGACTCAAAAGACTGGCAAGCCCCCACCCCCACCCCCAGCATGAAAAAAATGACATTGCAAAGAGCGCCTTCCTGTCGTATTAAGCGTGGTGCCCTCCGGAATTCAGCAGGTTGCTGATGGAGCCACAGCACAGATGCGAAAAACAGCCCCCAGGCCCCAGCTCTGATTCAGCCATTTCCCCCCTCCGACTGTGCTCTTTTAGGGGAGATGTGGCAGCCTGGGGAAGGGACAGCCAAAGCAGTAGGAACCTCTGCAGCACCACCAGTTGGCCTTTGTAGCTGCAAGTTTGCTTTTATTACCCTTGTTGTGATGATTGGTTGAAACATAAGTTCATTACAAGCAAGAGTTCCTGCCTATGGTCTGGGCTGCAGACTAATGACATAGAAGGAAGGTGCCCTTCTAACCAGCTCCGGAGGGGGCATCACTGCAGTTCTTTACCTTGCCCTGGTTCCTAAACAGGTTTGTCCCTCTTTCCCATCTTGTAGGTAAGCCAGCAACTGTGCATCTTCTTCAGCCAGTGCCAGCAGGGAAATTGGGCAGCGGTGCAGGAAGCCATTGCACGCCTGGCCCAAAAGCAACAGGAGGCCACAAGTATAGCTGCAAGAGCCCAGGCAGCTGAAGGAAGCAGCAGTGAGGAGGAGGAGCAGGAGTCAGAGGAAGAGGTATTGTTCTTTGGAGACTGAGTGGACTTGAACGTGAGAAGGCCCAGCTTTGGCCCACTAAGCTACAGCTAGTTTAGTTTAGCTTAGTGGCTAACTAACTAGCGTTAGCACTTTCAATCCACTTTCACAATTGTTTGCAAATGGATTTTGCTATTCCACACAATTAAATCCAGCTGCAAAATGCATTGAAAGTGGCCCATGTTGGAGGGAGAGCCAGACACACCAACACGGCACTGAAAATTATCTGTGCAGGGCTCTCCTCGTGGCCTCAACACAGGACCCTGTATGCTAGTCAGAGATACTGCGCTTGAAAAGTCCATTGCTGAGTTAGTTGTTTTGAAAACTGAAGCAGGATTGGGCAGCAAAAGATAGAAAGGCCTGGTGCAGGGGCAGCTGTTTGGGCATGCTCAGGAAGCCAATCCTCCTTAGGCCATATTTCATGGTTGGTGTCAGGTAAGTTAGGACCAGTGAGTTACAATGTCCTTGGTTCTTCCTCAGGACATGGAGTGCAACACAAACGGACCACACCCCAGTCCACCTCCTCCCACCGACCCTGATCATGAAGATGGCTGGACTTTGGTAAGGAAGAAAAAGAAATGAGAGGCAGACACAATCACGGCAAGGTTCCTGCTTGGAGGACTGCAAGCTCAGGGCTATCCTGTCCGTCATGAATAGAATTGAGATGAGCGATATGTGGACCGCAGGACTGCATCGGCACCCTTCCTCTTGGATTGGCTGTGCTCCGTTGTACTGTAGGGAGAACCTAGGAACAAGGTGGCAGGGCCACACAGAGCACGGTGAGGGGGTTGCCTCTGTCTTCTATTCTTCCGTCCAGTGTGTCTTTTCACTAATGCACTTTGCAAATTGCAATACTCAGCAGACAAAATGGCCTGTTGGGGGCTAGTAACCACCTCCAAAGACTCTTCTAATAATTTACTTGAGTTGTTGGCTTTCAATGACCTTTCGGCACTTGGTAGCAATGAATTGTACAGCCTTGGATCACAAATTAGTTCTGCTCATCTTAAACCAACTGCTTACCTGTTTCACTCACTCACCATGAGTCCCATTTGGAAGGAGAGAATAAAGTTTCCCCTATTTTCACTCTCTGAACTCCGCTCATTGTCTGAGATATCTCTATGGTTACTCGGCTCATGCTGCCTGCGGGAAAGGAGCCATGCTGAGAAGAGAGCCAGGGCTCTGCAAACATAGGGCACAGCCAGGGGCTACTTTTCAGGGACAACAACCCTGCAGTTGTGTCAGGCCTTCCCCCCCCCCCCCCCCCACCCCAGTGTAGTGCAATAAGCTGCAGGTCACCTGTTCTCTGCCACTGCAGAAGGGAGTATAGAGAAAAAGAGGCTTGCTAGGCTCCAGCGAGCCTTTGCCATCCCCAAAACAGGCAACCACCTACAAAGGGACATCCTCTGTGTTTGGGCTACTATGCCAAGTCCTGAAGGGCAAATATAATGTTACTTAGTGCCTGGCACCTTCAGTTTAAAGGATCAGGTGTCAGGTGATACAGTAGACCTCTGTTTGAGACCCTGCCAGTCAGAGTAGACCCAATGGTCATTCAGTTTAAAGCATCTTTATATTTCTGCATGTTGATAGTCAGCTGTTCTGCTCTTCTTTATGCTAGCCTATGTGACCACCGTAAGGTGTGGTTATTCTGCAATTCCATGGAAGAGTCAAAAAGCTACTACAGAAAGCAGCTTTCAGAGTCTTGCAGATTTCATCCAAAAAAGGAAAAATCAAGATTTATGGCTACCAAAGATGCACAGTAAATAAAACCATGTAAATATATAATGTCAGAAGCAGAATAAATTATGCCAAATAAAAACTGCTGTGAAAACGATGCAACCTTGAATAATGTATATGGTCTTAGAATTTGAGATACCTTAGTGTGGAATTTAGGTGTGACCATGTGTGTGTATAAAATCACAAATTATACACAGTTCTGTTTTACTGATAAGAAAACAAGTGCCACACCAAAGGTCCATGTAGTCCAACACCCTGACTGCTATTGTAGTCAGACTGCTCTGGGGAACTAAGAATCAGAGCTATTCTGCGTTGAGATCAAGCAGCCAATTCCTACACCCTAAAGAGCTGCACATGGGGAAACAATTCTCTGCATGAGTAGAAAATACCAAAAGCAGGATGAGGTGAGATGAAATCTGGAGATAACTCTGGAGACTTCCATTTAAAAGTTTCTGGGAATCCTGATAATGTCATTAACACATTGTTCTCAGAACCTTCAGGATACACCTTTAAAACTAGACGGCAGAATGCAGTTCATGAGACCTCTCTTTGTCACACATTCATGCTGGTCATGCAGAGCTCTCTGCCTCTCTGGACTTCAGGATAGGTAATGTATTTTACATACTAAATCCCTCTCACTACACACTTTGCTTATTTCTTTATTACTTTGGGTCTACATTAAGGAATGGGAGACAATGACATTTTTAACTAAAATTTGGACTGTGGGTATTCAGGGGCCAAAATATTTGGGTATACCCAAATTCCCATAATATATGTTATCATACTAGCGTGGCCCGGCCACGCGTTGCTGTGGCTTATTGTGATGAAATGGGAAAGGAACAGTAGCAGCAAATCAATTGCAGAGGCCAGCAGTACGTGCTCATGCAAACACGCAGCCTGATACTGTGTGATGTCAGTGATGTGTGTGCCCTTGGGGGGGAATTGAAAGGCACGCAGGGGGGCTTTCCGGACACGCAGGAGGGTGTCCGGACAGGCAAGGGGGCCGTGCGGACATGAAGGGGGTGTCCGGACACGCAGGGGGGCCGTCCTGACACCGAGGAGCCGTCCGGACATGCAGGGGGCATCTGGATATGCAGGGGGCTTCCGGACATGCAGGGGGGCCGTCCTGACACGCAGGAGGGTGTCCTGACACGTATGGGGGCATGTAAAAATCGGTTTCAGTAATCGGTAATAATCCGTTCCAGTAATTGATAATAATTGGTAATGGTAGGTTTCAGTAATCGGTAATAATTGGTTTCAGTAGTTGGTAAAAATCTGTAAATCAGTAGTTGGTAAAAATCTGTAATAATAACAGGTTTCAGTAATCAGTTACAATCCTATTACAAGCATGGGGGGCCGTCCGGACACGCAGGAAGGTGTCTGGAGAGGCAAGGGGGCCATCCGGACATGCAGGGGGCGTCCGGACAAACAAGGGGGCCGTCCGGACACGCAGGGGGGCCGTCTGAACATGCATGGGGGCGTCCGGAAATGCAGGGGGGCCTGTCTGGACACGCATGAAGGGCGTCCGGACACGCAGGGGGCGTCCGGACACGCAGGGGGGGCTGTCCGAACACTCATGGGTGGCGTCCGGACACGCAGGGGGTCCGTTGGGACACGCAGGGGGGCCTGTCCGGACAAGCAGGGGGGCCTGTCCGGACAAGCAGGAGGGTGTCCTGACAAACAAGGGGGCCGTCCGGACACGCATGGGGAGCGTCCAGACACCCAGGGGGCCCATCCTGACACACCGAAGAGCCATCCGGACACGCAGAGGGGCTGTCCGGTCACACAGGGGGCGTCCGGACAATCCTATTACACGCAGGTTACAATCCTATTACATGCAGGAGGCATCTGGTCATGCAGGGGGGCGTCCGGACACGCCTGGGGGGCTTCCGGACACGCAGGGGTGCCCTCCGGACATGCAAAAGGGTGTCCGAACAGGCAAGGAGGCCGTGTGGACACGCATGGGGGGTGTCTGGACAAACAAGGGGGCCGTCCGGATACGCAAGGGGGCGTCTGGACACGCAGGGGGGCCGTCGGGACAAGCAGGAAGGTTTCCAGAGAAGCAAGGGGGCCGTCCGGACATGCAGGGGGCGTCCGGACACACAAGGGGGCCGTCAGGACACGCAGAGGGGCTGTCCGGACACGCAGGGGGGTGTCCGGAAACGCAGGGGGAGCGTACGGACACACAGGAGGGTGTCCGGACAAAAAAGGGGGCCGTCCGGACACGCAGGGGGGCCTGTTCGGATAAGCAGGAGTGTGTCCGGACAAACAAGGGGGCCATCCGGACATGCAGGAGGATGTCCGGACAAACAAGGGGGCCGTCCGGACACGCAGGGGGGCCTGTTCGGATAAGCAGGAGGGTGTCCGGACAAACAAGGGGGCCATCTGGACATGCAGGAGGATGTCCGGACAAACAAGGGGGCCGTCCGGACACGCAGGGGGGCCTGTTCGGATAAGCAGGAGGGTGTCCGGACAAACAAGGGGAGCAAATTTCATGCTGGACGAAAATTGCCACAGGAGGATGTCCGGACAAACAAGGGGGCCGTCCGGACACGCAAGGGGGCCTGTTCGGATAAGCAGGAGGGTGTCCGGACAACACGCAGGGGGGTCGTCCGGACATGCAGGGAGCCGTCCGGAGACGCATGGGGGTCGTCCGGACACGCAGGGGGGCTGTCGGGACATGCAGTGGGGTGTCCAGATGCACATGGGGGGCGTCCGAACACGCAGGGGGGCCTGTCTGGACATGCATGGGGGCGTCCGGACACGCAGGGGGGCGTCCGGACAGGCAGGAGGGTGTCCGGACAAACAAGGGGGCCGTCCGGACACGCGGAGGGGCCATCCGGACACGCAGAGGGGCCATTGGGACACGCAGGAGAGCCGTCCGGACATGCAGAGGGCATCTGGATATGGTCAGAGCTGTGGCTGAGGGCTTGAGGTGTGCTGTGATGGTGGCTTGGGGTGGCTTGGTGCAGAAATCACGGGACTCCTTCAATATCCCTGTTTTTCAAACAGGGTTTTGCGCCTCTGGTGTGCCAGGGAGCATGTGCTTTGTGATTGCTGTGGTCAGACATGTGCGTGAGGGCTTGAGCTGTGATGTGATGGTGATTTGGGGGTGACATGGTGCAGAAATCATGGTCATCCTTGAGGATCCCTGTTTTAAACATGTTTTACCGCTCCTCTAGGTGCAAATCCAATGGAGCATGTGCCATGCGATTGATTAACGTGGTCGAACATGTGTGTGGTAAAGGGGCTTGAGCTGGGGTGGGATGGGATGGTGGTTTGGGGACATGGTGCAGAAATCATGGTCATCCTCCAGGATCCCTGCTTTAAACATGTTTTTGCACCACTGGTGCGCCAGGGAGCATGTGCCACGTAATTTCTGTGGTCAGAGCTGTGGCTAAGGGCTTGAGGTGTGATGTGATGGTGGTTTGGGTTGGCTTGGTGCAGAAATCACGGGGACTCGCTTTGGATATCCGTGGTTTTTCAAACAGGGTTTTAGCGCCTCTGTTGATCGCCATGGGAACATGTGCTCTGCGTGATTGCTGTGGTCAGGACATGTGTGTGAGGGCTTGAGCCTGTGATGTGATGAGGTGATTTGGGGGGGGGTGCCATGGTGCAGAAATCATGGTGCATCCTCGAGGATCCCATTAAACATGTTTTTTGTGCCACTGGTGCGCCAGGGAGCATGTGTGATGCAATGATTTCTGGGTGGTCAGAGCTGTGGCTGAGGACTTGAGGTGTGCTGTGATGGTGGTTTGGGGTGGCTTGGTGCAGAAATCACGGGACCCCTTGAATATTCCTGATTTTAAACATGTTTTTGCGCCACTGATGCACCAGGGAGCATGTGATGCGTGATTGCTGTGGTCAGACATATGTGTGAGGGCTTGAGCTGTGATGGGATGGTGGTTTGGGGGGTGACTTGGTGCAGAAATCATGATAATCTTCGAGGATCCCTGTTTTTCAAACATGTTTTTGCGCCACTGATGCGCCAGGAAGCATGTGATGCGTGATTGTTTTGGTGCTGCCTGTAAAGTAGGACATGCTTTATAGATTCATGGTTATTTCATTTCATTTCAATTCAAAAATCATATGAAATCAGGAGAATCCCTGTGGATCCTCATTTTACCCAGGCCCGTTTTTTCCCCCTTTGGTGTGATCTTTCAGAAAGGACCGGAGCAACCACCCTGCTTTGTGGGACACCTGTGGCGAGGCCACAAAAACCCCCCACGAAGAGCCTTCAGCACAGCCCACCTTCTGAAGCCGGCAAAGTCCCCACCTTTCTCGCCAGTGGAGATCCGAGGCTTCTAATATTGCTCGCTGAGGAGGCACCACCCTGAGGTGCCCCTTCGTCCAGAGGCCTAGCAGTACCTTCCCCTGCAGGCAGCCCCTCTTACCAGCCCGTCAATGGGGGAGGGGGGTAGTCTCAGCTGCCCAGTGGGTTTTGGCGGAGCCTCTGAGGTGCTTCACTGCGGGGGGCGGGGCGGGGCAGCCTTTGACAGGTGTCCAGGAGGCATGGAGCCCCAGGCAAGGCAAGCGGCAAGAGGCGTGCCAACCTCCCACTCCAGCCAAAGCAGGTGAGAGTCTTGGCGTTGCCAGCTCAAAGCCGGCCGGGGGCCTGTTGTAGTTCATGAACATCTGAAGTGCCAGAGCTGGACACCCTGGTTTAGGCTGAGGTGTTGTTATCATGTGCAACTATAGAAGGGTTGCCTCTGCCGTCCCCGCCTCCTCCTCCTGCTTATGCTGATGGGGGGGGGGGGGTATTTCCTGAGAATAGTACAGCCCAGGCAGAAGGTAGAAGGAAGAGGGTTGCTCTTCACCTGCTTAGCAGACGAGGTTCACCATTACCCGGAAGTTCTTCTTTGCAAGGAGGTGGGGGGTCTCTTCTCCATTGATGCATGGGTGAGCATCTCCCCTCCCTTTGCTGCTTCCATGGGGGCTGATTGAGAAGAGTCCCCAGAGATGGAGAGCTGCGTCTCCCGTGACACTTGCCCACTCCCTCTGGGTAAGAAGGCGGGGGGGGGGGAGCAGGATCTTTTTTCCCAGAGGAAGGGTGGGTAGTGAGAGAGCGAGGAAGAGGAGGGGGTCTGAGTGGCTTTTTGTGCACGTGACTCCAGTCCGTCTGGCTGGATCGTTGTTGGTGCTGAACCCTGCTGGAGCGGAAGATGGTTTGAGCCTGGGATGGATGGGCTGATCCAGAGGACCAGGACTTGGAAAGGAATGTCTTGGAAATCAACAGGACTGAGTTGCCAGAAAAGGGGCTGTGGCTTGGAGGTATCAGCGCAGGGGAGGGGAGGGGGCTCGAAAGCCCCTTTGGATTTCATGTACAAGCGGTGTTGGGTGTTGGAAGGACAGGTGGGGGTGGAACGGGGTGGGGGGCATTTCTTTGTGGGGTGAGGCTCGGGCTCCCAAGTGATGGGATGGAGAGCCGCTGGAGCTGGGATTTTAACCTGATCTTTTATTTAGCATGTGTGGAGGGGACAGGCAGAGCCCCAGAAGTCCAATGGGCTGGCCGGAGGACCAGGCACCAGCCTGGGTTTCTTTTCTGGTTAGATTGGTGTGTTTGCCGGTCATAGTTCCTCCTGTCCAAAGCACCTCTTTTTGTTTTTCTGGACTCCTTTTCTTTTTGGATGTGGTTTCTGCTCTGCTTTGTTTTTCATGGACTCTACCGTTATATGGTATTGGCCTCATCCTGCAAGATTTTTTTGAAGACCTTTTGTGTAGCTCCTCCTCCACCCCAAGGAATTTGGCAGACTGGATTCATTCGTGTGTGTCCCCCACCCCGGTTGCCCCAAGGAGGGGGTGACATATCTGAAGAGACCATTTCCTTTAAAGAACTGACAACACTTGTTTGGCCTTGATGGGGAAACATCCTAAACTTTCTGATTTCCTCACTTCAAAATGTAATCCCTCTTAGAGGACTTTTTATTAAAGCGGTTTAGAACCATTCTTCGTAAGTGTGGGTCTGCTCTGTAATTTTTATTATACCATTGGGGGATTTGTCTCTGGATACTTTTGGCGATATTTGATATATCAGAAGAAGAAGAAGAGTTTGGATTTCTATCCCCCCTTTCTCTCCTGCAGGAGACTCAAAGGGGCTGACAATCTCCTTGCCCTTCCCCCCTCACAACAAACACCCTGTGAGGTAGGTGGGGCTGAGAGCGCTCCGAGAAGCTGTGACTAGCCCAAGATCACCCAGCTGGCGTGTGTGGGAGTGTACAGGCTAATCTGAATTCCCCAGATAAGCCTCCACAGCTCAGGCGGCAGGGCTGGGAACCAAACCCGGTTCCTCCAGATTAGATATACGAGCTCTTAACCTCCTATGCCACTGCTGCTCCAGAGACATCCTAATTTGGACAAATATGTTGATTTGGTGATTTCCATATTTATTCACTGTGACAAACCCCATTTTAATAGCAATCAGACAAATTCCAGTTAAATTTCTAGCTATGTTATACTGTCTTTGGGCTGGAGAGAGTAGAGGGGGTGTTTAAATCCATCCTGGTGGTAATAAAGCTTCCAGCTTAATTCCTTCTGCCATTGGAGGACTTGGGAGCCAAACTCCAGATGTTTTTGAACGGTAAGGCCCCTCAGCCTTCCCTATCAGTGACAGCTAGCCAATTGGCAGAAGCTCCTGGGCTGTCATGCCATTAGCTGAATTGCTGCCTCTTTTTGCCCTTCCCCATATTATAAAGCGGGGTGGTGGAGACCGTGCATGCTGGGATCCTGCAAAACCACCAGATGGTCCACTCCAACAGCATCCTCTACCTCCTCTTTCCTTCCATCCTGTCTGACCCGCTGTGGGGTCTGCTGCGAGGACAGCCTGTGGGTGACCTGGCTGCTGTAAGGCTGTGCCATGCCCTGTTCATTTCTGGAGCCCTTCCAGTTCATCACAACCGTGAAGTAAGTATCTGTTGAGGATCTGGAGAAATGTCCCAATTGGACTTCAGTTCCAGAGCACCAAAGGCTCTCCTGTGTGCTTCGAAACACAAAGGGAAGATGTTAAAAGAAGCTATGTCTTAAAACAGATGCCTTACAGTGTTTGGAGGATGATAAAGAATAATTAAAATCATGCTGTGTTTAGTTACTCGTGGTTTCTGAGTGTAATCAGTTA
The DNA here is from genome assembly GCF_021028975.2 of Sphaerodactylus townsendi. NCBI lineage: Eukaryota > Metazoa > Chordata > Lepidosauria > Squamata > Sphaerodactylidae > Sphaerodactylus > Sphaerodactylus townsendi. Next base: position 177,281,281 of record NC_059427.1, on the reverse strand, counting down.
TATTTAATTGTTGTGAATATTGAGATGATTTGTGTCAACAACAGTTTTTAAGAAACTCTCTCCAGGACCCTGGAGCACACAACTGGCTGCAGCTCAGAATCCTGGACTTCTACCCCCAACCCTTTGGGCTAAATGCAGTTTTGCCCTGAACGCAGTTTTCGTAGACCCACCTCCCACTCCTTCACCACTCTTCTGGCCCTGCCATGTTTGACAAAACAGGGACATCAGACAATGTATGGTTCTGGGTTCCTTTCTTCATTACCCAGCATTCCCGTTCACTGAAGTTCAGGTGGGAACTTATACTACCAACATCCTACCTTAAAACTGAGGTGAACGTCCCTTGGTAGAAATGCCGTCTGTTGTCCAAATGGGGTTGCTGACAGAGACAGGCACCAGCTCTAATCAGCTACTTGAGGCTAGAGCTCCCTCCACCTGAGTGGCTCACCATGATCACCGAGATCCACAATCCTCCCACATCCCTGCGCCCAGCACCCTGGCCCAGCAGGGTCCAGCCATCCTCTCTTCATGAGAAGCAAGGACACTGCAAAGGGAGAGGCTAAATTTTCTCTTTTAAGGTACATCCTGGAACTCAGCAGCACCACCTAGACATGTTCACCAGGGTGGAGGCGGGGGGGATGGGGGGGAGGATCAGGAAAAACAATATTCAGGACCAGGGAAATGCCAACACCGTGTTAACAGTTGGGCTCTCAGTCAAATGATGATTTTGAAAATGACTCGTTAATAGAGGATTGTGAGCGGGATCCAGGCAAAGGGTCATGAAGACCTTCCTTAAGATCCTATTTCTCTTTAAGCTAAGGCAGGGGTAGGGAACCTTTAACACTCAAAGAGCCATTTGGACCCGTTTTCCACAGGAAAAGAAAACACTTGGAGCCGCAAATAATTTTTGACATTTAAAATAAAGATAACACTGTATATATTGGGGTTTTTTACCTTTTACTCCACTCATTCTGAGAAGTGGATGGATGCACCCGCCCAGCTGCCTGCATGGCAGGCAAGGATGGGGCCAGTGGCTCGGCCTCGCCAGCTACCGGGAAAGCGCCCGCCCCGCTCCAACGGGGCGGGTGAGAGGGGAAGCCCGTGGATGGCTGGGCCGCAATTGGTGCAAGGCAAGGATGAAGCCTGCGGCTCGACTCGTGGAGCCACAGTGCAAGGGCAGAAGAGCCGCATGCGGCTCTTGAGCCGCAGGTTCCCTATCCCTGAGCTAAGGGAAGCCTCTTTTCTATCCCAATGACCTGTCATTTCAAGTTGCCTTTAAGGCTGCGGAGGATGGCAAAGCAAGGCCCTGCTGTGCCCTCCCATCTGGCCCCATTTCAAGATGTCCAGTTTGTGGAAGACAAAACTCACGCCAGCTTTCCCCTTCTTTCCCTGCCTCCTCACCCTCCTCCATCTCTAGAAGAGAATGGTTGTGCGAGAGCCCTTGTGGAAACCAAGAGACAAACATAACCAAAAAACCCCAGAATCCTCTATTTTTTTTAAAAAAAAATGGACACAGGAAATAAAAATACAACAATGAAACTAAAAAGTAAAATGGACAATACACAAATCTTGGTTGTGGGAAAGGGCACTTCTGTCAGTAGAAGCTCCCTTGCCCTAACCTCTGTAGTGGCCAGCCACTATACATGAACAACAATAAAATATTATTTAGGTAAGAAAGATTTTGTATATCCCTTAATACTGAGTCCTTCTTAATATAAAAGTTACATGCACTAGCTCTACACCATGGAGGGAGAGGGAAATGGCCCACCAGGCACCACCAGGAAACCTACCTCCAACAAGCGGAAAGATCAGTTAGGAAAAGGGGGAGGAGGTGTCCCACTCCCATTTGGACACTGGAGCAGTACTGGGGGGGGGGGGGGGGGGGGGGAAGCAGTATCTGAACTAGCACAGAAAGCTCCATGGTAGTCCAGTTAAGGATGCAGAGAGAATTCAGCTCTTCTAAAAGTGCATCATATCAAGGAGCGGAAGCCAGCTGCACTGGAGAAAAGCTTCAGGTGTCGGGTTTGTATCTGCCTTTGGAATAACCATCTTCCCTCCCGACATCATCTAGCAAGACCACTTGCTGCACAACCACTGTGTTGCTATGAGGCTCACCTGCTTCAAGCCTCGGCCCGGGAGGCTTGTATTAGTAACCATTAAGACAAGGCAGGTAAAACTGAAACCCAGGCTCAGGGGGCAGCCTCACCTTAGCAGCTTCAAAAGGTCAAGGGAGCGCCGCTGTCTTCAGATGTGATCTGTGAGATGCCACCAGCATTTGAATGGTGGTTGTCACGAATATTTGGTCTGACAGCAACACGATCCCTCCACCAACTCTGAAATGAATGGGCTGCATCACTCAGGTGCGGCCCTGACCGTATTCACAATCACCTGCTTCGTACCACCTGTGCTCGAGTGCATTCTTCCCCCCCAAATTACCAGGAGGCAGTTACAGCAGACCGCTGCAAACAGATCAGCTCGCTCAAACAGCATCCACTCCGATCTATTGCTGCCTTTGTAGCAGGCATTTTAACTGGAGTTAGTTGGAGGAACCTTTATTTCCTTTCTGCATTTCAGAGAAGCATTTTGGAACCCTGCTTGCAGATTAGAGCACTTTGGTCACCGGCTGGCAGAGCAGGCATGGTAGGACTGTGCAGCCCCATTCTCTTTACTGAGGTTTGTACAAGGCAAGTTTTGGCTGGGTTGGGTATCTGGTGTACAGCTCAGAAACAGTGCTGTAAAGGGGACCAGCGAATGATGGCAGGTGGCCATTTAGCAAGGGAGAGCGTCCCCACCAGGTAGACAGGGCTTGGTGTAGCACAGGGATCCCCAGCAGGGTGCCCATGGACTCCACAGGGCCTTCCGATTTCTAGGATAGTAGGGGCTTGTGGGGCCACGGGAGATTTGATTGGTGGTGCAGATTTTTTTAAAAAAAACATTGCTTTAGCAGTAGCACCCCCAACAACATAAGGATTGAAGATATGATGGAAGGTAAGATGCAGCAGCCGTTTTGTGGCTGAAAAAAACCACGCCATGTCAGAATGTTAAAGGTACTTAGACTCCCAGATGTTGGGAACTTCAGGTGTAGCAAGATAAAGACCACAGGTTTCAAACTAGCCCTTATCTCCCATCCAGCAAGGACTTCAAGCTGGATCTGGTTCCAGAGAGAGAGAGAGGTTTCAAGTCATAGCGAAGGATAGCCCATTGGTTAAATCTGAGGCAGAATGAGATGAGCCTTTAGTGGGAAGAGGGATCGCATTAGAAAAATCCCACACTCGGCATGGGGCCTTCCACGTCCACTGGAACAACAGTTTCCACATTGATCTTTCAGCTCCTTTCCCCCTCTCAAAATACTGCAATGAACAGATGACCAGTAAGTGCTAAATAAGCAGTACTGATTGGAAGAACAGATCTTGGTCCACACTTGAAAAGCTGGGGAGGGTGGAAGAACACGGAGGGGAGACGCAGAACCCAAGCAAAGAAAACTGCCCTCTCGTGTCTGTTTTTCCCTGGGGAGGGAGACGCTGCTTCCACACGGAGGTTTTTCTCCACCTTGACTCAAAACTGGAGCGCTCTTGGGCGGAGCTTCTGTATGATATCATCCAGCAATCGGCCTGATTTTAGGTCTTTCCCATCCTCAATTCACTTCTTCCTACTTTAATCCTGCGGGGTGTTTTTTTGTTTTTTTCTTTGCAAAGAATGCCATTCAAGTTTTCAGCCTACTTTGTGGAAGGAACGTCATGCGTTTTTGTGGGCCGCAACTCCCTTGCCCCCATCAGTACCATTTCCCTGGCACTTTCCCCCTGCCGGGCCAGCAGAGGGCATTTAAAAAGAAAACAGGTCGTCCCTTCGACGCTCACCAGCCGGCCCTCAAAAATTAATTACTTGCTACCTAGCATGATAAACACCATCGGAGGTCTTTCTGGAGACATTAAAAACTGGGCAACTGCGACAGCACCAACAGACGGCTTTTTCTATAGTGCCATAACGGTCTATTGCCACCATTCTAATTCCATTTCAGATATCATTAGAATCGGTAGAGAACTATAGCGCATGCATGGGAGAAAAAAGGAACAAGAAAAGGGTGGTGAATCACCACAGTAGCCATTAGGAGCATGCCCTCAAGACCAAATGCAGAGTTGCTGTGAAGCATATATGGGAGGGAAAAGAAGGCTGCCATTCATAGACGCTCGAACACTAACAAATTGGCTGTGTCAATAATGCTACGTGGAACATCCTTCCAGGTGGAAGCAGCCAGAGGATGGTTTTGCTTATTCCCTGCTGCACCTGGGAATCGGAAACATCCCCAAGCAACCTCACTGCAGGTGCACAGTTTCTGCAGCTACTGGCGGCAAGGAAGATCTTGGCTAAGTACAGGCCTTTATAGGAAAGAGGCACGAGGGGACTCATGACAGATTGTTAATGCTGACAAAGGGGAGAAAGTGCCGGAGAGAGAAAAACGTTCAAGTATCCTGGTCAGAGAACGGGGAGCAAGCCCTGGGCAGTCAGAGTCCGTTGCTCCTCGTCCCCCAGCTTCCACCGTTAGGTTGCCTCCTCGGCCTCCGTATCTTCGTCTGCCTCTAAGATGGAAGGCGGTCCCTTGCCTTCTTCTCCGCGACCCGCCCGGCTCAGCACCTCCATCCATCGCTGCCTCAGCTCCTCCGTCTCAGGGCTGAAATACCAGCACAGGTGGCTCTGGCTGATCCGGAAGGCATGGCGGCGATCCACCCGCTCCCCAGGGTCGGGGAGGCTCACCTCGAAGCCAATCAGAGGCATTGAACGCTGAGCCTTCACATCCTGCGGGACGACAGTCAAACTGAGCAGTCGAAGCAGAGGCTACAAGCAAGCTAAAGGTGCTGTGCTGCCTGAGACCCATTTGCTGGGTGGCTGTACATTCTGCCTGCAGAGGTACCTCAGGAGTCAGCGAGCGAGCACTCATGTTGGGTGGACACTTCTGCTTTCTAGTGACGAGGGAGAGCCCTCTGGGCGGAACGGAGCAAGCCGCCCCATTCTCAGGAGAAGGGGATAGAACCGTGGTGGCAAACCTTTGGCACTCCAGATGTTATGGACTACAATTCCCATCAGCCCCTGCCAGATTGGCCAATTGGCCATGCTGGCAGGCGTTGATGGGAATTGTAGTCCATGACATCTGGAGTGCCAAAGGTTCGCCACCACGGGGATAGAAATAGGGCCCTGCTCCAAACTGAGCCCACTCTCTCACATGAGAAGTAAGAGGACTTCTAGCAGTGGTGGCGAACCTTTGGCACCCCAGATGTTATGGACTACAATTCCCATCAGCCCCTGCCAGTATGACCAATTGGCCATGCTGGCAGGGGCTGATGGGAATTGTAGTCCATGACATCTGGAGTGCCAAAGGTTCGCCACCACGGACTTATAGCTTGCCTTTCTCTCCTGTGAGGAGTCTCAAAGCATTTTACAATCCTTCCCTTCCTCTCCCCACAATAGACACCCTGTGAGGTAGGTGGGGCTGAGAGAGTTCTGAGAGAATGGTGACTAGCCCGAGGTCACCCACCAGGTTTCATGTGGAGGAGCGGGGAAACAAGTCCAGTTCACCAGTTAAGAGTTTGCCGCTCATGCAGAGGAGTGGGGAATCAAACCCAGTTCTCCAGATTAGAGTCCACCACTCTTAACCACGGCACCACGCTGGCTCTCAGAGGAACAAAGGCTGGAACTGAGAAGATGAGCAATATGGAGGCGGAACTGAATCAGCCCCCTTCCTCTTCGGTTGGCCGTGCTGCGTAGCTGCCCAGGCTCCCTTGCTCTGCATGGAGAATCTAGGCATTTAATGAGCTGTCAGGGTGACACAGAGCACAGTGAGGGGGTTGCCTCTCTCTTCAGTCCTGTGTGCCTTTTCACAAATGCACTTCGCAGACTGCAGTGCTCAACAGATAAAATGGCCTGTCAAGGGCAAGTAGAAGAAGAAGAAGAAGAGTTTGGATTTATATCCCCCCTTTCTCTCCTGCAGGAGACTCAAAGGGGCTGACAATCTCCTTGCCCTTCCCCCCTCACAACAAACACCCTGTGAGGTAAGTGGGGCTGAGAGAGCTCTGAGAAGCTGTGACTAGCCCAAGGTCACCCAGCTGGCGTGTGTGGGAGTGTACAGGCTAATCTGAATTCCCCAGATAAGCCTCCACAGCTCAGGCGGCAGAGCTGGGAATCAAACCCGGTTCCTCCAGATTAGATACATGAGCTCGTAACCTCCTACGCCACTGTAACAACCTCCATGGACTCTTCTAGTACTTATTTAAACTGTTGGCTGTCATTGACACTTCAGCACCTGGTGGCAATGAGTTGCATAGCCTTGGATCATGAATTTGTTCAGCTGGTCTTGAACCCATTACTTACCACTTCACTCACTCACCCAGTCCTGTTGAAAAGGGCAGAATAATAGAATTCCTCCCATTTTCACCCTCTGCTCGTTGTTTTATACCCCTCCTACCATACTACAGTCACACTGCCTGTCCTCCAAGTTAAGTTGTGGGGAGAGAAGCAGGGCATGAACATACCTGTGGGGCTCCGTAGATGTAGAGAACAAGGGGCTCGTTTTCAGGGATGACAAACCAGCCCTTATGCCAGGCCTTCCCTCCTTTCTCCATGTAGTGCAAGAAACTGCAGATGACGCTGTTCTCTGCCACCACTGAAGCCTGTTTCTGCAGAAGAGGGGAGAAGTAGAGAGGCTTGTCAGACCCACAGCAAGTCAAGAGGCAGCCAGCCCGCCCATCTACACAAAAACATGCTGCAATCAAAACACCTTTTCCACACATGCAATGGGAAGACTGCATTAATATGGGCACCGTATTGTCGAAGGCTTTCACGGCCGGAATCACTTTGGTGCTGTGTGGTTTCCGGGCTGTATGGCCGTGTTCTAGCAGCATTCTCTCCTGACGTTTCGCCTGCATCTGTGGCTGGCATCTTCAGAGGATCTGATGTTGGGAAAGCAAGTGGAGTATATATATCTGTTGGAGTATCCAGGGTGGATGGAGAAACATTGTCTGTGAGTAACAAAGAAGGCAACCAGGTCAATAGTTGAGGGCATCTGAATAGAAGTATGAGTAACAATAGTCTTCATTGTTACTCATTGTTACTATAGTCTTCATTGTTACTCATACTTCTATTCAGGTGCCCTCAACTATTGACCTGGTTGCCTTCTTTGTTACTCACAGACAATGTTTCTCCACCCACCCTGGACACTCCAACAGATATATATACTCCACTTGCTTTCCCAACATCAGATCCTGTGAAGATGCCAGCCACAGATGCAGGCGAAACGTCAGGAGAGAATGCTGCTAGAACACGGCCATACAGCCCGGAAACCACACAGCACCCAAATATGGGCACCGTTTTCCTGACAGAAGTCTGCCAGGACCTACGCCCTACCGTGGGGCTTTAACAAAAAATACAATCACTACGTCACTACAGATGTTGTAATGATCCAGTGCAACTCTGTACTTTTCCCCAGCTTCCGTTTTTGAAGATAAAGTCTTCACCGCTTTTCTGTTGCAGAGTTATAAGGGGAAATGTGTACCCACTGATTTTCTGTATAACTCCACAACAAAAATGGCTACTCCATTTTTAAAATGAAAGCTGGGACCTAGTCCAGCGTTGCGAGCAAAGGGAAACTGCAGAGAGATGGAACAAGAACACAGAGAAAACTTTGGTATGGATACTCCATTGCCACTGCAAATGCACCTGTCTCCATGTGCAAGCAGTCCTGGGTAACCTATACCATGGTTCCAGGATTTAGGTTACTTTAGTGCAGAATCAGTGTGTGCTATTATACATAACACAATCACAGAGCACACAGGGCTTTGTTTCTTTCCAGATTGTGAGGGGGGGGATCGCTCACTGTATCACACCAAAAATCCATCAAGCCCAGCGCCCTGCCTTCTACTGAGGCCATCCAAATGCACATGGCAAACTCACAGCCTTGGAGCAGCTCTGTAAGGGAGAGATCACTTAAGTCAGAGCAAGGCAGGCAGACAAATTGATCTTCAAAATATACATGACAGTGATTCTTATTAGTATCACTTAGGAGCTGGTTGAATTAGGATCTTACTTGATCGCTTCGCCTGCATCTGTGGCTGGCATCTTCAGAGGTGCATCACAGAGGGAAGTCTCTTACACCCTTCCCTCTGTGATACACCTCTGAAGATGCCAGCCACAGATGCAGGCGAAACGTCAGGAACAAGATCCACCAGACCACGGCCACACAGCCCGGAAAACCCACCAGAACCAGTTGAATCCGGCCGTGAAAGCCTTTGACAATACAGTGTCACCTAGGTTTTCTGGTTAGGAAATTGCTGGAGATTTAGGGGCAGAAGGTGGGGAAAGTAGAATTTGGGGAGGAAGATGAGATCAGAAGGAATAGGATTCCCTACAGTCCACCCTCTGAAGCTGCCATTTCCTCCTGGGCAGCTGACCTCTCTTGCCCAGAGATTGACTGTAATTCCAGGAGATCTCCAGCCACTACCTGGAAGTTGGCAACCCTATTGCCTTCCTAAGCAACGTTACGCCTTTTTAAGTTCATTGACCTTAATGGACTTGGAAGGGTGTGACTCTATTTAGGGTGGCTCTGCCTGGATAAATGATTAGGGTCTGTGTATAGTAAGTAAGGATTCTATGATGTCATTTCTGTACCGCTTAAAGTGTCATGTGAATGCTTATGCTAAGTTGGTTCTGGTGGGTTTTCCGGGCTGTGTGGCCGTGGTCTGGTGGATCTTGTTCCTGACATTTCGCCTGCATCTGTGGCTGGCATCTTCAGAGGGGTATCACAGAGGGAAGTCTGTTACACACTGTTACACACTTATGCTAAGCTTCAGGTCTTTCGGGTGGTTTCACACTTCTGAAACCTTATTTCATGGTTTACTGAATGCCCAGTTGTGTTGACTGTACTTTGAGTGTCATCCACCTTGAGTCCCTGTAGGAAAGGTGGACTATACATAAGGTAAATAAACACACTTCACAACTACCGTGCACAGTAGGCTATGTGCTTTGCTCCATGTTGAAAGTCATAGAAACTGGGATGAGGAAAGGAAGCCAGGAAGAGACAGAAAAGGAGCAAACGGGATGGGAAGCTGTGATGAGAGTCTCTGCCACTGGACGATTTCCCCAGATCTCCAAACTTTCAGCCAGAACTTCCACAAAACTCCACCTTTTAAAAGCTCTGTTGGTGGAGGAGGGGGATGCTTCATCAAGGGCTACTCTGTTGACCTTTCCGAGAAAGGGGCTAGCAGCAAGCAAAAGGAAGCCACCTCTGTAGTGCTGGCAATCCCATAGAGTCAGCTCAGGCCAGACCTGAACTGCAGTAACAGGAGGGTTGAGTGCAGAGAAAGGGTTGTCATCCCCAGTTTTGGGATGAAAAGCTCTGAGATCAGGAGGCCTCACTTAAAAGGTAGCAGAGCTGGGAAAGAACCCTGTCCGAAATAGGGGCAGTGTGAGTGATTCTGGCGTTGGCCCTAGAATCACTACCACCTCTGCCAGGCCCTGCCACATCAAACCCCTCCGACTGGGGTCCAGGCAAGGAGCATTTCTCTCCCCGTCTCAGGCAGGCAAGAGTTGCTGCTGCTGCTGCTGCTGCCACCAGAGGTCCACTGTCTGAGGTGGATACAAGCAGCCACCACTGCCACGCTGGCTGTCCAAGCCCCAGACAGCAGCCATTGCTGCCGAGCCACTGACACTGCCCCCCTCCTCCCCCCCCGGGGCCGTGAAGCAGGGTGATGGAAACTTGCCCCCCCCCTCCGAAGCAGGGGGCCACAGGCACCTGCCCCTGTTTACACAACAACACAAGCCTTTATTGGCATATAAAACAGGACAAAATTTTGAAACAAAACAAGGTTAAGAAATACAGTTAAAATTACTAATTTCCAGTATAAAATTTGCAACAGTTTCACAAAAGAGCACATCAGAGCTGTTCAGGAGATTGGGTATCTTATAACACTCATGCCACTGAGAACATTGCAAGAAAATGGAATTCATGTATTTCATGCATGTCTTATTGTATTTAGGGCATAGAAACAAAGAATGGTCAAGTGTTTCAACCGTGGTCATATCACATGAACAAACTCTTTTAGAACGTTCCATATTCTTGAATCTTCCCTCCAGCAGAGCTGATGGCAGCACATTACATCTTGCAGTAGCCAAGGCTCTCCTCTGGGTGGGATTAACCTGCTCCTGTTGCCTAAGACCACACGGGATCTCAGACCTTGGAGAGCAGGCAACACCGGGTTATTGGACCAATAGGTCTGGTTCAGTTGTTGGAACTAGAAAAAAACATTTCAATATGCAACAGGTGTCACCGGAAGATGAATTCTGCAAGTGACGCAACTTCCCACCACCAGGGGAAGCCCGCCAGCAGCATTTCTGGCGCCCGGCAAGTGCTTTTGGATAGTGGAAGGGGCTGGTTTGGGCGTTTGCCCAGCAGGGCTTCTGCCTGAAATGTCAAATTGTTACTATCAAAGTTATGGAGAACCTCAATAATATTTTGAGGCTACCTCTGCTTCCCGTGGCAGTCACTTTGTGATTGTGCCCACCCACCCTGTGTCAGGATTGCAAAGGTGCCCACAGGCCCAAAGAGGTTGGTGACCCCACAAAGGGCACAGCATCCCCTTTCTGAGCTGTAGAAAAGAGATGGAATTATCCTTTCCACAGCTCAGGGAGAGGGCACCGTGCCCAAAGAAAGCCAACTGCCAGCACTTCCATTTTCTCTAGCTGGCAAGTTAGTCTCTCATTATGAGGTGAAATATCCTGAGGCTTTCAGGAAGAGATAAAGCCCAAAGACAGGGCAGAGGTTTTGCATGAGAATGCCAGAAGCCTGGTAAAGCCAAGGAAATCCTTCTGGAAGTCGAGCCCCCCCCCCCCCCCCCCGCAACCCCTTGCAGGAAGCTACCCACTTTCCAAAGAAGGCGCACCACTCCCAGCAGGATTTCACAGGGCAGGGCTGTCCCACCAGCCTCACCTCCAGAATGGATCTCCGGCGTTGAGGCGTATTGGGGTGTGGAACGGGACTGGCAGGGGAGCCCTGGAGCGTCGTGTAACAACCGGCGCAGACACGGTTGGGTCGGTTGTTGTCATAGACCAGGCGAGCCCGGAACTCGGAACATTTTCCACAGACAACCTGTAAGGAGCGGGTAAACAGGAAATGAATGGTGCTGACTTAACAATCACTAACAGCTAGTTTACACTATGCACAGAGTCAACTGATAAAGCCACCAAAAACTGTTCCACTTTGCAGGTGAGAGTTGCGTGCAGGTGGCAATAGGAACAGTTCTTGCACACAAAATATTAACATCCTGGCCTTCTTACGACTACAGTTCTTTTCTAGGGGCAGAGGTTTTTGAGGAAGGCAGAACCCCCCCCCCCCCCTCCTCTACTCAACCGAAGACGAAACAAACTTTATGATTTGGGCCTACTCAATGTATAAACTGGTCAAGAGATGCTCTAATTCAGCCTCTTTTAACCTTAGAAATATTTTTCATGCTTCAGAGACCCCCTACATGTTTGGGATCAAATACAGTGGAACCTCGGTTTTCATAGCCTTCGGTTTTCATCGGTTTTGGTTTTCATTGATTTTTTCAGTGAAAAATTTGCCTCGGTTTTCATTGATTTGCCTCAGTTTTCATTGATTTGCGGTAAGGTGCAGGGGTTTGTGGAGAAAAATCACCCAGTCAAAGCTGTTGCAGACTGTGTCTGCAACTTGTTTAATGACAATGTCTTGCCCCATTTCAGACAAATCTTAAAGAGGTGTCAGAAACAGACCTCTCTGGTGCGACATTGGTCCACTGGCTCTGAAGCTAGTCCCAGTGTTATTGTTTGTTACTGTTTTCAGCATTTAACACTATGGCTGATTCCGCATGGGCCAAAAACAGCGGTGTAAAATGGTGTGAAAACGATATAAACCCTTTTACACCATTTTAAACCCTTTTACACCATTTTCACACCATTTTCACACCACTGTTTTTGTCCCACGCGGAATCAGCCTATGTTTATTCACCCAAAAATGTGTTTTTGGTATGTTTTTTGGGGTGCCTAGAACGGGTTAATTGGATTGACATTGATTGCTATGGAAAAGTTTGCCTTGGTTTTCATCGGTTTTGGTTTTCATTGATTCTTTTCGGACAGATTACCAACGAAAACCGAGGTTCCACTGTATAGGCCAAACATAAAATTTGTTACGTTGTTTTCACATGTAGGTCTGTTGTTAAACATGATTGTTAAACATGTGAACACTCTATCGTGCGGGGTGAAGGGGTGGTAAAGTACATTTTTCAAGAAATCAACGGACTTGTCCAGTGTGGCCTGTGCATCAGCCTCTTCCTCAGAGGTGGGATCCAGCAGGTTCTCACCAGTTCCCAAGAGTGGGTTACGAATTATTTGTGTGTGCCGAGAGGGGGTTTCTAATTGGGTCCGCTTTTCCATCTCCACACCCTCGCCTCCCCGAGAGGCAGACTGCTTTTGAACGTGAAGGTTCCATATAGCAATTACGACTAATAATGTAACTCCCTGAACTGGGTTAATCCCTTTCAGGTACTGCAATTCATGGATTCTCAGCCTTTCGTACCTTTTATCTCACCAGTCTCTATCAAAGAACCTGTGTGTTTCACCATTGCTGTGTACAGATTTGTGAGTTGGGGCATTTTCTATAATGTGATGATGATTTAGAAATGACCTGGTGCAAAAAAAATTGGGGGGGGGGTCGTGGTGGGGTGGCTGCCCATGGTGGGGGCATCCAACTCAGTTTTTGCCCAGGGCTCAGGTTTGCCTAGGTACGCCTCTGCCCCCTTTGCTGAGTGGGGGCTGGCGAGGGAACCTGTTACTAAAAATTTTGGATCCCACCACTGCTCTCCCTCCCATCTCTTTTCCCTGCGGCTTTCCTGTAGTCCTACAGAGCACTGCTAGACAGCTCAGAAAGAGTTGTAACTAGATTTTTTTTAACCTCTGCTTATCCCTGTGATAGCGCATTGCCCAGATTTGAAATAATTTTTCTAACAAGCCACAATCTCCCAGGGAACCTCTAGTGACCGCTTGCAGAACCCTGGGGTTCCATGGAATCCTGGTTGAGAAACCCTGCTCTAATCCAATGGTTTTCAAACTACATGCCAGAGAACTCCAGAGTTCTTTCTACTGGAGCTTCTCAGAATATCAGTTGTGACGGAGAAGTTTCCGCAACAGCCAACCTTCCCTCGAAATGTGCTGTCATGAGAAAATGCTGGGTATTGAGAGTGGGGAAGCTCAGAGATTCGTGAACACACATGAAGTGGCAGAAAGGTGAGAGTATTGTCTGCCCAGACTGGCAGTGGTTTGCCATTGTCTTGCACATCACCTGCTATCTGGTTCTTTGGAACCGGGGATTAGAACCAGGGGGCCTTCTGTATGCAAGGCAGATGCTGTACTGCTCTACTCTTCTCTACAGATCTCCCCCTGAAGCGTGCTGTCACAAGAGAGTGCAGGGTATTCAGAGTGGGGGGGTGGGGGTTTGCAATCCCAGGTCAGGACCTGCCTGTTACTTTTTCCGCATATTTTCCTCACATGGCATTTCTTCTTTTGTTAATGCCTTGTGATGGAGGAGAATGGTGCAGAAAGAGAGGGAAGCTGACAGCTTCCCAGAGGCGTAGCTAGGGAAAATGGAGCCCGGTGCAAAATCTGAGCCCCTTCCTCCCCCCGGCAGCCACTGTGATGCTGGAATCCACCCCCGAACAGCATCACTTGGAAACAATGGGGGATGGGGACACCCCCTTTGGGAGTCCATAACTTTGGACCCCCTGAACCAAACCTCACCAAACCTGGGTGATATCATCAGGAGAGTCTCCTGAAAAATCTCTGAAATTTTGGTGCTGCTAGTCTAAAAACTGCAGGCAAAAAAACTGGAAAAACACGTGGTAGCTTCGCCTCTGCAAGCTTCCACCCAGGGATTATTCTGTGTGCAGCTTTCATTGCCACTGTGAATGAACAGGATGTCCACACAGCCCTTTCCCCTGCACTTTGCTTGCCTCAGGCCCGCATTCACCATTTTCTCCATCATATCAAACCAGAGAGCCAGCATGGGATTGTGACTAAGAGCGGCGGACCCTAATCTGGAGATCCGGGTTTGATTCCCCACTCCTCCACATGAGCTGCAGATTCTTATCTGGTGAACTCGATTTGTTTTCCTGCTCCTACACTATAGCCTGCTAGGTGACCTTCTGCTCTCAGTCACAGTCCTCTCTGAATTCTCTCAGCCTCACAAGGTGTCTATTGTGCGGAGAGGAAGGGAAGGAGTTTGTAAGCCTTTTGAGACTCCTTGTGGTTGAGAAAAACGGGGTGTAAACAAAGGTGGGATGCAGCCGGTTCGCAATGGTTCGATGGAACCACTTGTTAAATTTTCTTCAGTTCCTTGAACCGGTTGTTAAAGATTAACTTCAACTCCTTTGATAAATCTTCCTCAGTTCTGCAAACTGCTGGTTAATGATTAACTTCAACTTCAATTGACCCAGCATGTCTGTTAATGATTAATCCCCCTCCCCTCCATGGGAGTTCCTGGTGTGAGGATCTCTTTTAAAAAGTATCCAATGAAATCCCTTGGAGGAGAGGATACAATCCTTCGGAGGAGGGGGATACAAAGCCTCGGTAGGAGAGGAGTGGGTCAGCGGCAGGAACACCAGGAGATAATTGAGCTTGTTCCTCCCACCCACACTAAGTCCTGCGTTTTGTTAAATGTTCTATCCTGGTGCCATGGGGATGGGGAGGGCAGAGTTTGCCCAGTGCTTGGGTTCTGCTGGCAAAACTTTCTATCCTGGTGCCATGGGGATGGGGAGTGGAGAGTTTGCCCAGTGCTTGGTTTCTGCTGGCAAAAGTTTCTATCCTGGTGCCATGGGGATGGGGAGGGCAGAGTTTGCCCAGTGCCTGGTTTCTGTTGGCAAATCTTTCTACCCTGGTGGCATGGGGAGGGGAGAGATTGCCCAGTGCTTGGTTCCTGTTGGCAAAACTTTCTACCCTGGTGCCATGGGGATGGGGAGGGGAGATTTTGCTCAGTGCTTGACTCTGTTTTGCAAAACTGTCTACCCAGGTGGCATCAGGGCGGAGCCCCTGCTGCAGTACCGCCCACCCTGCTCCGTTGGCACTACGCGACTGTTTGAATCCCACCACCATCGGAACCTGTTGTTAACATTTTTGAATCCCACCACTGGGTGTAAATCCAAACTCTTCTCTTCCTCTTCAGGTCTGGGAAAGATCACAGCAAAGTGGAAGTAATCACAGAATGTGAACAATTAAGGGACTACATGCTCTAAAAAAACTGTTCCAGTTTGGACACCAAACCAAAGCAAAACTTCCATGTGGAAACAGCCTTTAACCTTCCTCCTGAAAGTTGTTTTTATCCCCACTGGGGTAAAATATCTGTGTGTTGTCTTCAGCAGAAGTCAAAACAGCTGAGAAGGACTCTTCTGGTAAGAAAATGGCTGGGGAAGAAATGGCTAAAGTTCCTCTCTCCTTTGTGTTTGAAATGTTGAAACAGACACAGACTTCCGGTTTGGCCATGGCGACGGCTGGCTGCGCCCAGAGAGAGCTCTAGTGAATCCAATCTCTGCATCCCCTGTGTGTTGGGGGATGTAATCTGCCCCTCAAGAAGGAGAGGCGATCTTGCTTTTCTGAAAAGTATCCTGCGTGAAACCTAGAATGAAGAATCCCCAATATGGTGCCCGTGGGTGCCATGCTGCTTGCTGGCACCCTTCTTGGCACCCACCAAGTGCTTTTAGGAAGTGTGTCAAGGGGGGCTCTTGCCCAGAAGGACTTCTGATTGGCTGTGCAGATTAAAATAATATTTTTACAGTAGCTGCCACCACAGCGTTGGTTTTATTCACCCGCGTCCCTCTTTCTCAATGTATTTTTTTCATTGTCTCTCTTCTCCTCTGCTCTTCAGCATCCTCTCTGTGTATGGCTATGCCTCTGTTGTCAGCCATATTGTGGACACATTTGGAATTCTGGTGCAGGGTGGATGTGCCCCCCACCCTTCCTGCACCAGAATTCCAAACACGTCCACAAGCTCAGGAAGTCTGGAGGCTCTGACCTAGAACGACGCCCCAGAATTCTCTGAAGGACATTTAGATTCCATGACAAAACACCCAGGAGGCACCAAGCAGACAAGCGCTGTGAAAAGGGCTCCCTGAAGGCAGAGTGGTTCGAAAAACCAGCATCCCTGCGAAGAGCAGAGGGTAACTTTTGACAAGAGCAGCAGGATAGGACAGTAGAATGCAGATGAAGTGAGGGGATTTTTGCACGTGCAAAGTCATGCACTTGCAGTGCAGTTTGCAGCTGGATTTTCCTGTGTGAAATAGCAAAACCCATTGGCAAACCATTGTGAAAGTGGACTGGAAATGCCTTGTTCTGAAAGTGCCCTTAGTCTGGCCACCATATGCCTCCTTTGACTTTCTTCCGAGGAGGTCACGCTAGGGAACGTGAAGTGGGACAGCAGTAACAAAGCAAAGTTGTGGACCTGCAGCCCCCGCCCCCCTCGGGCCGACACTCACGTGGCCGCAAGCCCGGCAATGATGTCTACGCTTGGTGAGAGCATTGAAGGGCTCCTTGCACTGCATACACATGGTCACCTCCTTCTCCCGGATCGGCGTGGGCGCCCGTCGTCCCAGCTCACTCCCCTGCAGGCACAGCAGACAATGGAGACGGTTAATATGCACACACGGAAAAGTACCAGAAGGTTGTATTTCCATTTCTGGGAGTGCAGAACAGAAGAGAAGAGGAGGAGTTTGGATGTATGCCCCACTTTTCTCAACCATAAAGAGTCTCAAAGCAGCTTACAAACTCCTTTCCCTTCCCCTCCCCACAGCAGACACCTTGGGATGGGATGGGATTAATATATTTAGTTAATATACCGCCCTCCCCCGAAAGGCTCAGGATGGTGCACAACAACATGATAGCATCAATCAACATAACATTGTAGAACAACCATAAATAAATGCATCAATAACATAGGATCAATAAACATAACATAGCATCATAGGAGCAGCAGTGGCGTAGGAGGTTAAGAGCTCGTGTATCTAATCTGGAGGAACCGGGTTTGATTCCCAGCTCTGCTGCCTGAGCTGTGGAGGCTTATCTGGGGAATTCAGATTAACCTGTGCACTCCCACACATGCCAGCTGGGTGACCTTGGGCTGGTCACAGTTGTGAGGGGGGAAGGGCAAGGAGATTGTCAGCCCCTTTGAGTCTCCTGCAGGAGAGAAAGAGGGGATAAAAATCCAAACTCCTCTTCTTCTTCTTCTTCTTCATCATAAACATATAATCACCTTGTGAGGTAGGTGGGCTGAGATAATTCTGAGAGAACTGTGACTAGCCCAAGGTCAAAGCAGGAATGTAGGAGTGTGGAAACAAATCCAGTTCACCAGATAAAGAGTCCGCCACTCATGTAGAGGAGTGGGGAATCAAACCCAGTTCTTCATATTGAAATCCACCTGCTCTTAACCACTACAACCATTCGCGTGGTAGCCTCTTACAGGTTTCCTGGAATTTTTCTTTTTTTAAATAACGCATGTGGAAACTGGAAAGGTGGCTGAAAATGTTTTCCCAGGGGGCCTTGAAGACCTTCTTGCCCTGCCCTGCCCTGCAAAGCAGAATAAATTATGCAGAGTAAAAGAAACCATGCTAGTCTTTGCACAGATGAGGGCCTGAGAGGACCTGTGGGCAGCAGTGGCGAAGTGGTTAAGAGCAGGTGTACTCTAATCTGGAGGAACTGGGTTTGATTCCCCGCTCTGCCGCCTGAGCTATGGAGGCTTATCTGGGGAATTCAGATCAGCCTGTGCACTCCAACACACGCCAGCTGGGTGACCTTGGGCTAGTCACAGTTCTTCTGAGCTCTCCCAGCCGCACCTACCTCACAGGGTGTTTGTTGTGGGGGGGGGGGGAGGGAAAGGAGATTGTCAGCCCCTTTGAGTCTCCTACAGGAGAGAAAGGGGGGATATAAATCCAAACTCCTCTTCTTCTTCTGTGCCACAGCAACAGCAGCAACCACCATGGAAACAGGTAGCAGGTGCATCTGCACCTATCTGTAACCACATTGCTCACTGCCACTGCTTCCACCTCCCAGCCCCTTCCACTATTTCCCCATCACACCTGCACAAAAGCACCAACACAATGGTTTGGTCAGGACTCCCCGCTCCTGCTAGCCTGGAACAACCCAACACACTCTGTTCCTTCACCGAGCCATGCTGTAATGCTGCTACAGCTCAGCAGAGAAATAGGGAAAATCCCCAAAGAATATTAAAGGCAGAGCACAGCTCACTCTCCTGCAGCAGTGGTTATGGGTGGGATATCTGAGCACATGTTTCTCTTGCACACAGCCCCCCTTTTAAACCAGAGGGGAAAAAGAGATTTAATTTTTTTCCTCTGGATTAAATGGGGAAGCCCCAGGAATGCTGGGAATCATACTCGGAATGCACACCACATGATATGTCCGTTCCCCTTTAATCCAACAAGATTCCAAGTGCTCTGAAAACCCCTGAGCTCAGCCAAGTCTCAACACAAATTAAAACTTTTCATGGCAGCAAAGAGCTCACTCGCCCCCTAAGGGCACGGATTCACGCACACACACCGCAGAGACTCACAGGCGAATTGGGCGGCGTTTCATCCTCGCTGATCAGCTGCTTGAACGTCTCCAGAGTCTGTTCATGCTTCTGAATCGTTGCCTGGATCGCCTGGTGGTTTTAACAATGATGCATTTGTTGCCACAAGACAAACAGATCTCTGAACTGAGAAGGGAAGTCGAGCCCCGGTCTCCTTTGGTGGAGGGAGGCCAAGGAAAGGACGAGTGTCCTTAGGGAATTCCTGTGCTCACCCGTTCCTCCAGCCCCAGTTGCTGTTGGAACACACCGGGGTGTGTGTGTGTGTTCTTACCCCTCCCCAAACTTTCACTCATCTTCCTGTGACTTTCAGCCTCTTCCAGTGCTATCCTATGAATACTTTCCTGAGAATAAACCCTACTGAGTAGACTTCAGTAGGATTTTAAGTACACTTGCTTAGGATTTCACTGTTCCTCTCCCTGTCATTCAGGAGGCACTCATGTCAGTTCACAGGTATGGTGAGCCACCTGCTGTGTACCTAGTATGGGTAACAAACCTGTCCAATCCCCCTAATGCCACACAGCTGCTGCATCATAAGATGCACACCTATTGCTCCCACTGGTAAGATATGCAATGTCAGTAGGTATGATAGTCTGTGAGATCAGACTCTATACAGTTAGGAGCCAACATAGTACAAGGTTATGCCAAATCGCATTATTCTTGATGGAAGACAGACAGACTCTCCTAGGCACTCTCCCTTCAACTGGACTGGTAGAACCTCTCTATGTGCAATGCATTGTCGAAGGCTTTCACGGCCGAATTCAACTGGTTGTTGTGGGGTTTTTTCCAGGCTGTGTGGCCGTGGTCTGGTAGATCTTGTTCCAAAGTTACACAGCCTTCTCTCTGTGATACACCTCTGAAGATGCCAGCCACAGATGCAGGTGAAACATTCGGAACAAGATCTACCAGATCACGGCCACACAGCCCGGAAAACCCACAACAACTACTCTCTATGTGCATGTAATCTAGGGATCCCACATAGTGCATTACTAGCTAACGAATGGGAGATTTCACAGGAACTATCAGGGACAAAGGTAGGTCAATGAATGCCTTATGGGGCAGGTAAGAGAGATTAGCAGTTACCTGGATCCAATCTCGCTTCTCCTCTTCAGTCCTAAAAATGACAAATAGTTCACCGACGTTTTAGGGCGAGTACCCAAACAAATAAATTTTCAAACAGACATGAATTCAATCTCTATAGATAGTTTGAGAGGGTAGCTGTCTTGGTCTACAGTAAAACAACTAGATTCAAGACCTGCAGCCTCGTAGAGACTAACAAAATTTCCAGGGTACGAGTTTTTCAAAACTCCTTACGTCAGGCACTTGATCTCAGACAACAGGAGCTTTGACAGTCAAAAGCTCATAACCCAAAAGTCTTGTCGGCCTCTAAGGTCCAACTGGATTCAAATCTAGTTGAAGAGGCTGTATAGATTTCATTGCATCATACATAATATGGAAATATTGCCCAGGTTGAAATATTCAACACAAAATATGCGCATTGGTATGAAAACCTGCAATTTACACTTCTATATAAGTTCTTCTCCGGAAATAATTGAAATAGGAGATGATAGCCATTGAATATCTTGTATCGATTACTACGTTCTTACCATTGGGAAGGAAAAACAAAGTGCATGAAGGCTAAGGAACAAGTGAGAAGGTATTTAAGATAAAATAACAGCAATCGTATCCCACACATTCTAGATATACTCATATTCAAATCCTCTAACCATCAATAAAATGACAATACAACTTGAGACCAAGAACAGTAAAAGACAGAAGCCATTTTTTGAGAAGTGGCCAAATTTGCTTCCACCTCAATACATCAGTCATCTAATATCTTCTGAAAACCCTTGTAACTCTATGGTTTCCCTTGGTAAAACCATATAATTTATACCCATTGATTTAAACCATTTATTTATATTTCTTCTGTCTTTATTAGGCATAATATCCTTCATGCAATTTTTTCTATGAATGTATTGTTATGAGTATTAATTGAGATTTCTATGCACTAGGTTCAAAATAAAAGCTTTTTTTAAAAAAAAGAACCACCAAAAATGGCATGCTACCATGGCATTCACAGGGGACTGTGAAAGGGATTTGCCACTTAGCCTGATCTGGGGTGACTGGAAAAAATGGAGAGAAATGGCTGGAGGGAAACAGAGTCATTACTGGGGTGAGCCAATGGAAGCCAAGAAAAACAAACATGAATTACTGGGGCAGCAAATCGCTGCTGCTGGATCATGGCCAAAAGATGCATTTGGAATTGCTGATTGTACCTGGCTTGGAGCTCTAGGGATCGCTGTTTCCCCGATACAAGGAAGGTCCGGGGCACATTGAGGCTGCTGGACTCTTTCAACTGCACAGAAGGAGAGACGGAGACACAGAGTTGGTTCACACATGCATTCGAACAACTGCAGCTCCGAGAAATCACTAGCACATGGGAATCAATTGCTAGCAATCAAATACCCCCAATAGAATTTTCTGTGTCTCCTCAGATAACACACGTTTCTATGGCATGCATTTACACATTCATCTATCCACGAGTCACCAAATGATGGACATACAGGGGTCAACCAGCCCACAGACTTAACTTGTGTCACCTACCCCTACCATTTGAACCCAAACGTATCATGTTGTTTTTTCCTTTCCCTACCCACAAGATGAGACAGGAGCCTTGAGTGAGATTGGCTTCTTTCCTCCCCCCACCCTTCTAAATAATACATTCCATGTTTCACCTTAGAGGGTCTCCCAGGAGTTTAATTTCCTATAAACCCCACTTTCACTTACCTCCATCCCCTCCACGTCTATGCGAGCACGGACTCCAAACTTCTGTCCAATCAGACGCAGCTTTGGCACACAGTACAGCAAGCGATCGTTGAACTGGACCAAAAAAGGAAAGTTGACATTGAAACTGTATAAAGCGGAAGGATTCCTTCTACACCTTTCCTGAGTGTTTAAGGTTTTTAAGGGGGTGGGGCGGACTTCCACCACAACCTCTCACCAAGATCAGGTAGCGGTCCTGCGTGGTCCCATTCTTAGCAGACAGCTTCAGAATATGGCCTTCCTTGATAAGCTCGTTGGTGGGGCTCACTATATCTTCCTCGCCTCCCAAGAGTTCATAAACCTTCAGCAATGAGTGCATTCTCTCCTACAGAGGGTTACAGTCAGCAGGTAGAATGTTGGGTGTAGACGGGAGAGGCACAAGTTCAAGACTCCACCATGCTCTTGAAAATCGTTGATTTTAGGATCAGGCAGGGTGAAGAAACCCCCCCATAAGCCCACCCTGGTTTTCCAAGCAGAACAGTCTAGGCTGGGTGGCTCAGGCACGTCGCTGGAGGTCGCAGTACGGATGTGCCTGGGGCACGTCTCTGGTTCGTAGAAGCATATGCTCTGGAACTTCAGAACCAAGAAGACAACCACAACATCCCCACCTACAATATCAAAGATTCCTTCAAGTCTTACCATTTTGCGGATGGCGGCGTTCGAGTGCTCAGCTGCCGTTGCGATAAGTTCAAGGGACTCTGAGATGGGAAGGAGAGGAAAGGACATTAATTCAACGTGCCTGACTCCACGTGCTCCCGAACCAAACTGGAAGCAGAAACACTCGACACAAACGTCGGCGTCATTTACAGAGCCGTCCGAAGCCAATTTGAGTCCAGCAGCTCACCCATAGATATAGGGTATATTGAGGTACAAGCTGGAAAGGGTATACCCCAAATATCTGGTTGGTCTCTAAGGGACTACTAGACTCCGATCTAGTTGTTCTTCTGCAAACCAACATGGCTACCCTCTGAAAATATGCTAAGCAGACTTCTACAAGGCCATTGAAGTCCATGGGTTTAGAATGGGATAAATGTGCTCAGAATATCACTGGTTGAGATGGAGGGGATCCAGTTTAGAATCCAGTTTCCCATTCAGATCAGCAACTAGAGAACCCCCACCCCCACCCTGCTGCCAATCCAAAAGGCAAGTTAAATGGGATGGGGACTGGCTCTGTGACCAAAGGGCTAGCTCAGGGGTCAGCAATCTTTTACACTCAAAGAGCCATTTGGACCCATTTTCCCTGGAAAAGAACATTAATGGAGCTGCACCTCGAGGATTCCCAGCATGTTCGGGCTGACCAAGCGCTGATCTCTCCCCCCGCCTCTGTGGCAGGGGGGGGGGATTCCCCAAGCTCCCTGCTTGGGAGCGGGTGGCGTCCCAGCGTCGGCCGACGCCACTGTTTTCTCTCCCAGCGGTGGGGGAATTCCCCACACTGGCCAGGAAGGGGCTGGGAGCCGCACCACAAGCTCAAAAGAGCCATTTGCGGCTCGCGAGCCGCGGGTTCCCAGCCCCCGGACTAGCCATTCAACCACATGTACAGCTGGGTTGGCTTTCCGCTCCACCCCAGCCGCCTCCATTCACCAACTGTTACTAAATATATTCTGCTGAATATAAGGAAAATCCAGCATCCTTAAACAATGCACCAAGCAGCTTGACACCACCACAGTTCTCCCATTCGACATTTGCAGTGGCATATCACACCCATAACAGATGGGCCTGCCCTGCTTGGCTCCCACACCCACCCGCCCCGGGCTGCACTCACTCTGGGCATCCTTGCAATCGGGCGAGTCCTGGGGCAGTTTAAGGAGATAATCCTTCAGTAGCAGCTCGTAGCGAGGGATCCGCTGGACCGGCTCCAACATATGATGCTGCAGGGTCAGGTTTCCGCAGATCTCTTCTCGCTGCAACACAGAAGGGCCTGAAGTGAGCTGCCTGTCCTGATTTCCCTCTGAATGGCAAAGTGTCTGACCCTGAAGGGGCATCCAGACCCCATGAACTATTGAGAATCTAAAGCAAGCCTCCCTGCGGGGGCATAAGCAGAAATCTCAACACTCAGATTTTGTTCAATCTTAATTTGGCCACAAATGGACCACTCTTAACCCTCTCGGACCAGAGTTTTTCCCCCCCTCATCTGTATGAAGCAAACTGTATAAAATTCCTGACTTGTATGGCCTGGGTTAGCCTGATCTCATCAGATCTCAGAGGTGAGCATGGTCAGCCCTGGTTCGTACTTGGTTGGGAAACCACCAAGGAAATCCAAGGTTGCTACACAGGAGGCAGAGAATGGCAAACCTCCTCTGTCAGTCTCCTGCCTTGGCCTGGATAGGCCAGGCTCACCCGGTCTGATCAGACCTTAGAAGCTAAGCAGGGTGGCTTCTAGTAAGTACTTGGATGGGAGACCACCAAGGAAGTTCAGGGTCACCACACAAAGACAATGTCAAGCCACCTCTGAACATCTCTTGCCTTGCAAGCCCTGTGCCGCTGCCCTCAAGTCAGCTGCACCACCACAAAACAAGAGAGATCAAGACAAAGGTTAACTGGGGAGGGACATTCTTTCCTAGACCCTCTGTTTTAGATTAATGCACACAGTTCAATTCAAGGCATCAAATTTTCTATGCGCTGAAAAGACACAGGAAGGAAACACCCCACATGCCTAGAGGTTGTGCTAACCACTAGGTCCTTTTCCTACAGGGAGTCCTCATGATGCATTTTCAGCTGGGGAAAGCATTTGAGAGGTTATCAACTATAGCACAGACTATAAGCCAGCTGACCTGCACTTCATGGATAATGCCCTTGAACTGTGCTGAGCGTTCCATCCAGGTGCTGACCAGCTCCATGGCGCGATCAAAGTTCTTGACATATTCACCATACATCTTAAGGAACGGAGCCAGTTTCTGCAGGATGTCCCCAATGCGAGGGTGTTGGTCCCTGTGAGACAGAAGCAAAAACAGGTTAGGAAAAGAGCCTGTAAAACCGAAAGCCCCAAGGCACTAGGCCAGGGGTAGGGAACCTGCGGCTCTCCAGATGTTCAGGAACTACAATTCCCATCAGCCCCCCCCCCCCCCACCCCCCCCCCCCCCCACCCCCCCCCCCCCCCACCCCCCCCCCCCCCCACCCCCCCCCCCCCCCACCCCCCCCCCCCCCCACCCCCCCCCCCCCCCACCCCCCCCCCCCCCCACCCCCCCCCCCCCCCACCCCCCCCCCCCCCCACCCCCCCCCCCCCCCACCCCCCCCCCCCCCCACCCCCCCCCCCCCCCACCCCCCCCCCCCCCCACCCCCCCCCCCCCCCACCCCCCCCCCCCCCCACCCCCCCCCCCCCCCACCCCCCCCCCCCCCCACCCCCCCCCCCCCCCACCCCCCCCCCCCCCCACCCCCCCCCCCCCCCACCCCCCCCCCCCCCCACCCCCCCCCCCCCCCACCCCCCCCCCCCCCCACCCCCCCCCCCCCCCACCCCCCCCCCCCCCCACCCCCCCCCCCCCCCACCCCCCCCCCCCCCCACCCCCCCCCCCCCCCACCCCCCCCCCCCCCCACCCCCCCCCCCCCCCACCCCCCCCCCCCCCCACCCCCCCCCCCCCCCACCCCCCCCCCCCCCCACCCCCCCCCCCCCCCACCCCCCCCCCCCCCCACCCCCCCCCCCCCCCACCCCCCCCCCCCCCCACCCCCCCCCCCCCCCACCCCCCCCCCCCCCCACCCCCCCCCCCCCCCACCCCCCCCCCCCCCCACCCCCCCCCCCCCCCACCCCCCCCCCCCCCCACCCCCCCCCCCCCCCACCCCCCCCCCCCCCCACCCCCCCCCCCCCCCACCCCCCCCCCCCCCCACCCCCCCCCCCCCCCACCCCCCCCCCCCCCCACCCCCCCCCCCCCCCACCCCCCCCCCCCCCCACCCCCCCCCCCCCCCACCCCCCCCCCCCCCCACCCCCCCCCCCCCCCACCCCCCCCCCCCCCCACCCCCCCCCCCCCCCACCCCCCCCCCCCCCCACCCCCCCCCCCCCCCACCCCCCCCCCCCCCCACCCCCCCCCCCCCCCACCCCCCCCCCCCCCCACCCCCCCCCCCCCCCACCCCCCCCCCCCCCCACCCCCCCCCCCCCCCACCCCCCCCCCCCCCCACCCCCCCCCCCCCCCACCCCCCCCCCCCCCCACCCCCCCCCCCCCCCACCCCCCCCCCCCCCCACCCCCCCCCCCCCCCACCCCCCCCCCCCCCCACCCCCCCCCCCCCCCACCCCCCCCCCCCCCCACCCCCCCCCCCCCCCACCCCCCCCCCCCCCCACCCCCCCCCCCCCCCACCCCCCCCCCCCCCCACCCCCCCCCCCCCCCACCCCCCCCCCCCCCCACCCCCCCCCCCCCCCACCCCCCCCCCCCCCCACCCCCCCCCCCCCCCACCCCCCCCCCCCCCCACCCCCCCCCCCCCCCACCCCCCCCCCCCCCCACCCCCCCCCCCCCCCACCCCCCCCCCCCCCCACCCCCCCCCCCCCCCACCCCCCCCCCCCCCCACCCCCCCCCCCCCCCACCCCCCCCCCCCCCCACCCCCCCCCCCCCCCACCCCCCCCCCCCCCCACCCCCCCCCCCCCCCACCCCCCCCCCCCCCCACCCCCCCCCCCCCCCACCCCCCCCCCCCCCCACCCCCCCCCCCCCCCACCCCCCCCCCCCCCCACCCCCCCCCCCCCCCACCCCCCCCCCCCCCCACCCCCCCCCCCCCCCACCCCCCCCCCCCCCCACCCCCCCCCCCCCCCACCCCCCCCCCCCCCCACCCCCCCCCCCCCCCACCCCCCCCCCCCCCCACCCCCCCCCCCCCCCACCCCCCCCCCCCCCCACCCCCCCCCCCCCCCACCCCCCCCCCCCCCCACCCCCCCCCCCCCCCACCCCCCCCCCCCCCCACCCCCCCCCCCCCCCACCCCCCCCCCCCCCCACCCCCCCCCCCCCCCACCCCCCCCCCCCCCCACCCCCCCCCCCCCCCACCCCCCCCCCCCCCCACCCCCCCCCCCCCCCACCCCCCCCCCCCCCCACCCCCCCCCCCCCCCACCCCCCCCCCCCCCCACCCCCCCCCCCCCCCACCCCCCCCCCCCCCCACCCCCCCCCCCCCCCACCCCCCCCCCCCCCCACCCCCCCCCCCCCCCACCCCCCCCCCCCCCCACCCCCCCCCCCCCCCACCCCCCCCCCCCCCCACCCCCCCCCCCCCCCACCCCCCCCCCCCCCCACCCCCCCCCCCCCCCACCCCCCCCCCCCCCCACCCCCCCCCCCCCCCACCCCCCCCCCCCCCCACCCCCCCCCCCCCCCACCCCCCCCCCCCCCCACCCCCCCCCCCCCCCACCCCCCCCCCCCCCCACCCCCCCCCCCCCCCACCCCCCCCCCCCCCCACCCCCCCCCCCCCCCACCCCCCCCCCCCCCCACCCCCCCCCCCCCCCACCCCCCCCCCCCCCCACCCCCCCCCCCCCCCACCCCCCCCCCCCCCCACCCCCCCCCCCCCCCACCCCCCCCCCCCCCCACCCCCCCCCCCCCCCACCCCCCCCCCCCCCCACCCCCCCCCCCCCCCACCCCCCCCCCCCCCCACCCCCCCCCCCCCCCACCCCCCCCCCCCCCCACCCCCCCCCCCCCCCACCCCCCCCCCCCCCCACCCCCCCCCCCCCCCACCCCCCCCCCCCCCCACCCCCCCCCCCCCCCACCCCCCCCCCCCCCCACCCCCCCCCCCCCCCACCCCCCCCCCCCCCCACCCCCCCCCCCCCCCACCCCCCCCCCCCCCCACCCCCCCCCCCCCCCACCCCCCCCCCCCCCCACCCCCCCCCCCCCCCACCCCCCCCCCCCCCCACCCCCCCCCCCCCCCACCCCCCCCCCCCCCCACCCCCCCCCCCCCCCACCCCCCCCCCCCCCCACCCCCCCCCCCCCCCACCCCCCCCCCCCCCCACCCCCCCCCCCCCCCACCCCCCCCCCCCCCCACCCCCCCCCCCCCCCACCCCCCCCCCCCCCCACCCCCCCCCCCCCCCACCCCCCCCCCCCCCCACCCCCCCCCCCCCCCACCCCCCCCCCCCCCCACCCCCCCCCCCCCCCACCCCCCCCCCCCCCCACCCCCCCCCCCCCCCACCCCCCCCCCCCCCCACCCCCCCCCCCCCCCACCCCCCCCCCCCCCCACCCCCCCCCCCCCCCACCCCCCCCCCCCCCCACCCCCCCCCCCCCCCACCCCCCCCCCCCCCCACCCCCCCCCCCCCCCACCCCCCCCCCCCCCCACCCCCCCCCCCCCCCACCCCCCCCCCCCCCCACCCCCCCCCCCCCCCACCCCCCCCCCCCCCCACCCCCCCCCCCCCCCACCCCCCCCCCCCCCCACCCCCCCCCCCCCCCACCCCCCCCCCCCCCCACCCCCCCCCCCCCCCACCCCCCCCCCCCCCCACCCCCCCCCCCCCCCACCCCCCCCCCCCCCCACCCCCCCCCCCCCCCACCCCCCCCCCCCCCCACCCCCCCCCCCCCCCACCCCCCCCCCCCCCCACCCCCCCCCCCCCCCACCCCCCCCCCCCCCCACCCCCCCCCCCCCCCACCCCCCCCCCCCCCCACCCCCCCCCCCCCCCACCCCCCCCCCCCCCCACCCCCCCCCCCCCCCACCCCCCCCCCCCCCCACCCCCCCCCCCCCCCACCCCCCCCCCCCCCCACCCCCCCCCCCCCCCACCCCCCCCCCCCCCCACCCCCCCCCCCCCCCACCCCCCCCCCCCCCCACCCCCCCCCCCCCCCACCCCCCCCCCCCCCCACCCCCCCCCCCCCCCACCCCCCCCCCCCCCCACCCCCCCCCCCCCCCACCCCCCCCCCCCCCCACCCCCCCCCCCCCCCACCCCCCCCCCCCCCCACCCCCCCCCCCCCCCACCCCCCCCCCCCCCCACCCCCCCCCCCCCCCACCCCCCCCCCCCCCCACCCCCCCCCCCCCCCACCCCCCCCCCCCCCCACCCCCCCCCCCCCCCACCCCCCCCCCCCCCCACCCCCCCCCCCCCCCACCCCCCCCCCCCCCCACCCCCCCCCCCCCCCACCCCCCCCCCCCCCCACCCCCCCCCCCCCCCACCCCCCCCCCCCCCCACCCCCCCCCCCCCCCACCCCCCCCCCCCCCCACCCCCCCCCCCCCCCACCCCCCCCCCCCCCCACCCCCCCCCCCCCCCACCCCCCCCCCCCCCCACCCCCCCCCCCCCCCACCCCCCCCCCCCCCCACCCCCCCCCCCCCCCACCCCCCCCCCCCCCCACCCCCCCCCCCCCCCACCCCCCCCCCCCCCCACCCCCCCCCCCCCCCACCCCCCCCCCCCCCCACCCCCCCCCCCCCCCACCCCCCCCCCCCCCCACCCCCCCCCCCCCCCACCCCCCCCCCCCCCCACCCCCCCCCCCCCCCACCCCCCCCCCCCCCCACCCCCCCCCCCCCCCACCCCCCCCCCCCCCCACCCCCCCCCCCCCCCACCCCCCCCCCCCCCCACCCCCCCCCCCCCCCACCCCCCCCCCCCCCCACCCCCCCCCCCCCCCACCCCCCCCCCCCCCCACCCCCCCCCCCCCCCACCCCCCCCCCCCCCCACCCCCCCCCCCCCCCACCCCCCCCCCCCCCCACCCCCCCCCCCCCCCACCCCCCCCCCCCCCCACCCCCCCCCCCCCCCACCCCCCCCCCCCCCCACCCCCCCCCCCCCCCACCCCCCCCCCCCCCCACCCCCCCCCCCCCCCACCCCCCCCCCCCCCCACCCCCCCCCCCCCCCACCCCCCCCCCCCCCCACCCCCCCCCCCCCCCACCCCCCCCCCCCCCCACCCCCCCCCCCCCCCACCCCCCCCCCCCCCCACCCCCCCCCCCCCCCACCCCCCCCCCCCCCCACCCCCCCCCCCCCCCACCCCCCCCCCCCCCCACCCCCCCCCCCCCCCACCCCCCCCCCCCCCCACCCCCCCCCCCCCCCACCCCCCCCCCCCCCCACCCCCCCCCCCCCCCACCCCCCCCCCCCCCCACCCCCCCCCCCCCCCACCCCCCCCCCCCCCCACCCCCCCCCCCCCCCACCCCCCCCCCCCCCCACCCCCCCCCCCCCCCACCCCCCCCCCCCCCCACCCCCCCCCCCCCCCACCCCCCCCCCCCCCCACCCCCCCCCCCCCCCACCCCCCCCCCCCCCCACCCCCCCCCCCCCCCACCCCCCCCCCCCCCCACCCCCCCCCCCCCCCACCCCCCCCCCCCCCCACCCCCCCCCCCCCCCACCCCCCCCCCCCCCCACCCCCCCCCCCCCCCACCCCCCCCCCCCCCCACCCCCCCCCCCCCCCACCCCCCCCCCCCCCCACCCCCCCCCCCCCCCACCCCCCCCCCCCCCCACCCCCCCCCCCCCCCACCCCCCCCCCCCCCCACCCCCCCCCCCCCCCACCCCCCCCCCCCCCCACCCCCCCCCCCCCCCACCCCCCCCCCCCCCCACCCCCCCCCCCCCCCACCCCCCCCCCCCCCCACCCCCCCCCCCCCCCACCCCCCCCCCCCCCCACCCCCCCCCCCCCCCACCCCCCCCCCCCCCCACCCCCCCCCCCCCCCACCCCCCCCCCCCCCCACCCCCCCCCCCCCCCACCCCCCCCCCCCCCCACCCCCCCCCCCCCCCACCCCCCCCCCCCCCCACCCCCCCCCCCCCCCACCCCCCCCCCCCCCCACCCCCCCCCCCCCCCACCCCCCCCCCCCCCCACCCCCCCCCCCCCCCACCCCCCCCCCCCCCCACCCCCCCCCCCCCCCACCCCCCCCCCCCCCCACCCCCCCCCCCCCCCACCCCCCCCCCCCCCCACCCCCCCCCCCCCCCACCCCCCCCCCCCCCCACCCCCCCCCCCCCCCACCCCCCCCCCCCCCCACCCCCCCCCCCCCCCACCCCCCCCCCCCCCCACCCCCCCCCCCCCCCACCCCCCCCCCCCCCCACCCCCCCCCCCCCCCACCCCCCCCCCCCCCCACCCCCCCCCCCCCCCACCCCCCCCCCCCCCCACCCCCCCCCCCCCCCACCCCCCCCCCCCCCCACCCCCCCCCCCCCCCACCCCCCCCCCCCCCCACCCCCCCCCCCCCCCACCCCCCCCCCCCCCCACCCCCCCCCCCCCCCACCCCCCCCCCCCCCCACCCCCCCCCCCCCCCACCCCCCCCCCCCCCCACCCCCCCCCCCCCCCACCCCCCCCCCCCCCCACCCCCCCCCCCCCCCACCCCCCCCCCCCCCCACCCCCCCCCCCCCCCACCCCCCCCCCCCCCCACCCCCCCCCCCCCCCACCCCCCCCCCCCCCCACCCCCCCCCCCCCCCACCCCCCCCCCCCCCCACCCCCCCCCCCCCCCACCCCCCCCCCCCCCCACCCCCCCCCCCCCCCACCCCCCCCCCCCCCCACCCCCCCCCCCCCCCACCCCCCCCCCCCCCCACCCCCCCCCCCCCCCACCCCCCCCCCCCCCCACCCCCCCCCCCCCCCACCCCCCCCCCCCCCCACCCCCCCCCCCCCCCACCCCCCCCCCCCCCCACCCCCCCCCCCCCCCACCCCCCCCCCCCCCCACCCCCCCCCCCCCCCACCCCCCCCCCCCCCCACCCCCCCCCCCCCCCACCCCCCCCCCCCCCCACCCCCCCCCCCCCCCACCCCCCCCCCCCCCCACCCCCCCCCCCCCCCACCCCCCCCCCCCCCCACCCCCCCCCCCCCCCACCCCCCCCCCCCCCCACCCCCCCCCCCCCCCACCCCCCCCCCCCCCCACCCCCCCCCCCCCCCACCCCCCCCCCCCCCCACCCCCCCCCCCCCCCACCCCCCCCCCCCCCCACCCCCCCCCCCCCCCACCCCCCCCCCCCCCCACCCCCCCCCCCCCCCACCCCCCCCCCCCCCCACCCCCCCCCCCCCCCACCCCCCCCCCCCCCCACCCCCCCCCCCCCCCACCCCCCCCCCCCCCCACCCCCCCCCCCCCCCACCCCCCCCCCCCCCCACCCCCCCCCCCCCCCACCCCCCCCCCCCCCCACCCCCCCCCCCCCCCACCCCCCCCCCCCCCCACCCCCCCCCCCCCCCACCCCCCCCCCCCCCCACCCCCCCCCCCCCCCACCCCCCCCCCCCCCCACCCCCCCCCCCCCCCACCCCCCCCCCCCCCCACCCCCCCCCCCCCCCACCCCCCCCCCCCCCCACCCCCCCCCCCCCCCACCCCCCCCCCCCCCCACCCCCCCCCCCCCCCACCCCCCCCCCCCCCCACCCCCCCCCCCCCCCACCCCCCCCCCCCCCCACCCCCCCCCCCCCCCACCCCCCCCCCCCCCCACCCCCCCCCCCCCCCACCCCCCCCCCCCCCCACCCCCCCCCCCCCCCACCCCCCCCCCCCCCCACCCCCCCCCCCCCCCACCCCCCCCCCCCCCCACCCCCCCCCCCCCCCACCCCCCCCCCCCCCCACCCCCCCCCCCCCCCACCCCCCCCCCCCCCCACCCCCCCCCCCCCCCACCCCCCCCCCCCCCCACCCCCCCCCCCCCCCACCCCCCCCCCCCCCCACCCCCCCCCCCCCCCACCCCCCCCCCCCCCCACCCCCCCCCCCCCCCACCCCCCCCCCCCCCCACCCCCCCCCCCCCCCACCCCCCCCCCCCCCCACCCCCCCCCCCCCCCACCCCCCCCCCCCCCCACCCCCCCCCCCCCCCACCCCCCCCCCCCCCCACCCCCCCCCCCCCCCACCCCCCCCCCCCCCCACCCCCCCCCCCCCCCACCCCCCCCCCC
Source organism: Sphaerodactylus townsendi (assembly GCF_021028975.2). NCBI lineage: Eukaryota > Metazoa > Chordata > Lepidosauria > Squamata > Sphaerodactylidae > Sphaerodactylus > Sphaerodactylus townsendi. The sequence continues at coordinate 177,249,181 of NC_059427.1, read as the reverse complement.
CCCCACCCCCCCCCCCCCCCACCCCCCCCCCCCCCCACCCCCCCCCCCCCCCACCCCCCCCCCCCCCCACCCCCCCCCCCCCCCACCCCCCCCCCCCCCCACCCCCCCCCCCCCCCACCCCCCCCCCCCCCCACCCCCCCCCCCCCCCACCCCCCCCCCCCCCCACCCCCCCCCCCCCCCACCCCCCCCCCCCCCCACCCCCCCCCCCCCCCACCCCCCCCCCCCCCCACCCCCCCCCCCCCCCACCCCCCCCCCCCCCCACCCCCCCCCCCCCCCACCCCCCCCCCCCCCCACCCCCCCCCCCCCCCACCCCCCCCCCCCCCCACCCCCCCCCCCCCCCACCCCCCCCCCCCCCCACCCCCCCCCCCCCCCACCCCCCCCCCCCCCCACCCCCCCCCCCCCCCACCCCCCCCCCCCCCCACCCCCCCCCCCCCCCACCCCCCCCCCCCCCCACCCCCCCCCCCCCCCACCCCCCCCCCCCCCCACCCCCCCCCCCCCCCACCCCCCCCCCCCCCCACCCCCCCCCCCCCCCACCCCCCCCCCCCCCCACCCCCCCCCCCCCCCACCCCCCCCCCCCCCCACCCCCCCCCCCCCCCACCCCCCCCCCCCCCCACCCCCCCCCCCCCCCACCCCCCCCCCCCCCCACCCCCCCCCCCCCCCACCCCCCCCCCCCCCCACCCCCCCCCCCCCCCACCCCCCCCCCCCCCCACCCCCCCCCCCCCCCACCCCCCCCCCCCCCCACCCCCCCCCCCCCCCACCCCCCCCCCCCCCCACCCCCCCCCCCCCCCACCCCCCCCCCCCCCCACCCCCCCCCCCCCCCACCCCCCCCCCCCCCCACCCCCCCCCCCCCCCACCCCCCCCCCCCCCCACCCCCCCCCCCCCCCACCCCCCCCCCCCCCCACCCCCCCCCCCCCCCACCCCCCCCCCCCCCCACCCCCCCCCCCCCCCACCCCCCCCCCCCCCCACCCCCCCCCCCCCCCACCCCCCCCCCCCCCCACCCCCCCCCCCCCCCACCCCCCCCCCCCCCCACCCCCCCCCCCCCCCACCCCCCCCCCCCCCCACCCCCCCCCCCCCCCACCCCCCCCCCCCCCCACCCCCCCCCCCCCCCACCCCCCCCCCCCCCCACCCCCCCCCCCCCCCACCCCCCCCCCCCCCCACCCCCCCCCCCCCCCACCCCCCCCCCCCCCCACCCCCCCCCCCCCCCACCCCCCCCCCCCCCCACCCCCCCCCCCCCCCACCCCCCCCCCCCCCCACCCCCCCCCCCCCCCACCCCCCCCCCCCCCCACCCCCCCCCCCCCCCACCCCCCCCCCCCCCCACCCCCCCCCCCCCCCACCCCCCCCCCCCCCCACCCCCCCCCCCCCCCACCCCCCCCCCCCCCCACCCCCCCCCCCCCCCACCCCCCCCCCCCCCCACCCCCCCCCCCCCCCACCCCCCCCCCCCCCCACCCCCCCCCCCCCCCACCCCCCCCCCCCCCCACCCCCCCCCCCCCCCACCCCCCCCCCCCCCCACCCCCCCCCCCCCCCACCCCCCCCCCCCCCCACCCCCCCCCCCCCCCACCCCCCCCCCCCCCCACCCCCCCCCCCCCCCACCCCCCCCCCCCCCCACCCCCCCCCCCCCCCACCCCCCCCCCCCCCCACCCCCCCCCCCCCCCACCCCCCCCCCCCCCCACCCCCCCCCCCCCCCACCCCCCCCCCCCCCCACCCCCCCCCCCCCCCACCCCCCCCCCCCCCCACCCCCCCCCCCCCCCACCCCCCCCCCCCCCCACCCCCCCCCCCCCCCACCCCCCCCCCCCCCCACCCCCCCCCCCCCCCACCCCCCCCCCCCCCCACCCCCCCCCCCCCCCACCCCCCCCCCCCCCCACCCCCCCCCCCCCCCACCCCCCCCCCCCCCCACCCCCCCCCCCCCCCACCCCCCCCCCCCCCCACCCCCCCCCCCCCCCACCCCCCCCCCCCCCCACCCCCCCCCCCCCCCACCCCCCCCCCCCCCCACCCCCCCCCCCCCCCACCCCCCCCCCCCCCCACCCCCCCCCCCCCCCACCCCCCCCCCCCCCCACCCCCCCCCCCCCCCACCCCCCCCCCCCCCCACCCCCCCCCCCCCCCACCCCCCCCCCCCCCCACCCCCCCCCCCCCCCACCCCCCCCCCCCCCCACCCCCCCCCCCCCCCACCCCCCCCCCCCCCCACCCCCCCCCCCCCCCACCCCCCCCCCCCCCCACCCCCCCCCCCCCCCACCCCCCCCCCCCCCCACCCCCCCCCCCCCCCACCCCCCCCCCCCCCCACCCCCCCCCCCCCCCACCCCCCCCCCCCCCCACCCCCCCCCCCCCCCACCCCCCCCCCCCCCCACCCCCCCCCCCCCCCACCCCCCCCCCCCCCCACCCCCCCCCCCCCCCACCCCCCCCCCCCCCCACCCCCCCCCCCCCCCACCCCCCCCCCCCCCCACCCCCCCCCCCCCCCACCCCCCCCCCCCCCCACCCCCCCCCCCCCCCACCCCCCCCCCCCCCCACCCCCCCCCCCCCCCACCCCCCCCCCCCCCCACCCCCCCCCCCCCCCACCCCCCCCCCCCCCCACCCCCCCCCCCCCCCACCCCCCCCCCCCCCCACCCCCCCCCCCCCCCACCCCCCCCCCCCCCCACCCCCCCCCCCCCCCACCCCCCCCCCCCCCCACCCCCCCCCCCCCCCACCCCCCCCCCCCCCCACCCCCCCCCCCCCCCACCCCCCCCCCCCCCCACCCCCCCCCCCCCCCACCCCCCCCCCCCCCCACCCCCCCCCCCCCCCACCCCCCCCCCCCCCCACCCCCCCCCCCCCCCACCCCCCCCCCCCCCCACCCCCCCCCCCCCCCACCCCCCCCCCCCCCCACCCCCCCCCCCCCCCACCCCCCCCCCCCCCCACCCCCCCCCCCCCCCACCCCCCCCCCCCCCCACCCCCCCCCCCCCCCACCCCCCCCCCCCCCCACCCCCCCCCCCCCCCACCCCCCCCCCCCCCCACCCCCCCCCCCCCCCACCCCCCCCCCCCCCCACCCCCCCCCCCCCCCACCCCCCCCCCCCCCCACCCCCCCCCCCCCCCACCCCCCCCCCCCCCCACCCCCCCCCCCCCCCACCCCCCCCCCCCCCCACCCCCCCCCCCCCCCACCCCCCCCCCCCCCCACCCCCCCCCCCCCCCACCCCCCCCCCCCCCCACCCCCCCCCCCCCCCACCCCCCCCCCCCCCCACCCCCCCCCCCCCCCACCCCCCCCCCCCCCCACCCCCCCCCCCCCCCACCCCCCCCCCCCCCCACCCCCCCCCCCCCCCACCCCCCCCCCCCCCCACCCCCCCCCCCCCCCACCCCCCCCCCCCCCCACCCCCCCCCCCCCCCACCCCCCCCCCCCCCCACCCCCCCCCCCCCCCACCCCCCCCCCCCCCCACCCCCCCCCCCCCCCACCCCCCCCCCCCCCCACCCCCCCCCCCCCCCACCCCCCCCCCCCCCCACCCCCCCCCCCCCCCACCCCCCCCCCCCCCCACCCCCCCCCCCCCCCACCCCCCCCCCCCCCCACCCCCCCCCCCCCCCACCCCCCCCCCCCCCCACCCCCCCCCCCCCCCACCCCCCCCCCCCCCCACCCCCCCCCCCCCCCACCCCCCCCCCCCCCCACCCCCCCCCCCCCCCACCCCCCCCCCCCCCCACCCCCCCCCCCCCCCACCCCCCCCCCCCCCCACCCCCCCCCCCCCCCACCCCCCCCCCCCCCCACCCCCCCCCCCCCCCACCCCCCCCCCCCCCCACCCCCCCCCCCCCCCACCCCCCCCCCCCCCCACCCCCCCCCCCCCCCACCCCCCCCCCCCCCCACCCCCCCCCCCCCCCACCCCCCCCCCCCCCCACCCCCCCCCCCCCCCACCCCCCCCCCCCCCCACCCCCCCCCCCCCCCACCCCCCCCCCCCCCCACCCCCCCCCCCCCCCACCCCCCCCCCCCCCCACCCCCCCCCCCCCCCACCCCCCCCCCCCCCCACCCCCCCCCCCCCCCACCCCCCCCCCCCCCCACCCCCCCCCCCCCCCACCCCCCCCCCCCCCCACCCCCCCCCCCCCCCACCCCCCCCCCCCCCCACCCCCCCCCCCCCCCACCCCCCCCCCCCCCCACCCCCCCCCCCCCCCACCCCCCCCCCCCCCCACCCCCCCCCCCCCCCACCCCCCCCCCCCCCCACCCCCCCCCCCCCCCACCCCCCCCCCCCCCCACCCCCCCCCCCCCCCACCCCCCCCCCCCCCCACCCCCCCCCCCCCCCACCCCCCCCCCCCCCCACCCCCCCCCCCCCCCACCCCCCCCCCCCCCCACCCCCCCCCCCCCCCACCCCCCCCCCCCCCCACCCCCCCCCCCCCCCACCCCCCCCCCCCCCCACCCCCCCCCCCCCCCACCCCCCCCCCCCCCCACCCCCCCCCCCCCCCACCCCCCCCCCCCCCCACCCCCCCCCCCCCCCACCCCCCCCCCCCCCCACCCCCCCCCCCCCCCACCCCCCCCCCCCCCCACCCCCCCCCCCCCCCACCCCCCCCCCCCCCCACCCCCCCCCCCCCCCACCCCCCCCCCCCCCCACCCCCCCCCCCCCCCACCCCCCCCCCCCCCCACCCCCCCCCCCCCCCACCCCCCCCCCCCCCCACCCCCCCCCCCCCCCACCCCCCCCCCCCCCCACCCCCCCCCCCCCCCACCCCCCCCCCCCCCCACCCCCCCCCCCCCCCACCCCCCCCCCCCCCCACCCCCCCCCCCCCCCACCCCCCCCCCCCCCCACCCCCCCCCCCCCCCACCCCCCCCCCCCCCCACCCCCCCCCCCCCCCACCCCCCCCCCCCCCCACCCCCCCCCCCCCCCACCCCCCCCCCCCCCCACCCCCCCCCCCCCCCACCCCCCCCCCCCCCCACCCCCCCCCCCCCCCACCCCCCCCCCCCCCCACCCCCCCCCCCCCCCACCCCCCCCCCCCCCCACCCCCCCCCCCCCCCACCCCCCCCCCCCCCCACCCCCCCCCCCCCCCACCCCCCCCCCCCCCCACCCCCCCCCCCCCCCACCCCCCCCCCCCCCCACCCCCCCCCCCCCCCACCCCCCCCCCCCCCCACCCCCCCCCCCCCCCACCCCCCCCCCCCCCCACCCCCCCCCCCCCCCACCCCCCCCCCCCCCCACCCCCCCCCCCCCCCACCCCCCCCCCCCCCCACCCCCCCCCCCCCCCACCCCCCCCCCCCCCCACCCCCCCCCCCCCCCACCCCCCCCCCCCCCCACCCCCCCCCCCCCCCACCCCCCCCCCCCCCCACCCCCCCCCCCCCCCACCCCCCCCCCCCCCCACCCCCCCCCCCCCCCACCCCCCCCCCCCCCCACCCCCCCCCCCCCCCACCCCCCCCCCCCCCCACCCCCCCCCCCCCCCACCCCCCCCCCCCCCCACCCCCCCCCCCCCCCACCCCCCCCCCCCCCCACCCCCCCCCCCCCCCACCCCCCCCCCCCCCCACCCCCCCCCCCCCCCACCCCCCCCCCCCCCCACCCCCCCCCCCCCCCACCCCCCCCCCCCCCCACCCCCCCCCCCCCCCACCCCCCCCCCCCCCCACCCCCCCCCCCCCCCACCCCCCCCCCCCCCCACCCCCCCCCCCCCCCACCCCCCCCCCCCCCCACCCCCCCCCCCCCCCACCCCCCCCCCCCCCCACCCCCCCCCCCCCCCACCCCCCCCCCCCCCCACCCCCCCCCCCCCCCACCCCCCCCCCCCCCCACCCCCCCCCCCCCCCACCCCCCCCCCCCCCCACCCCCCCCCCCCCCCACCCCCCCCCCCCCCCACCCCCCCCCCCCCCCACCCCCCCCCCCCCCCACCCCCCCCCCCCCCCACCCCCCCCCCCCCCCACCCCCCCCCCCCCCCACCCCCCCCCCCCCCCACCCCCCCCCCCCCCCACCCCCCCCCCCCCCCACCCCCCCCCCCCCCCACCCCCCCCCCCCCCCACCCCCCCCCCCCCCCACCCCCCCCCCCCCCCACCCCCCCCCCCCCCCACCCCCCCCCCCCCCCACCCCCCCCCCCCCCCACCCCCCCCCCCCCCCACCCCCCCCCCCCCCCACCCCCCCCCCCCCCCACCCCCCCCCCCCCCCACCCCCCCCCCCCCCCACCCCCCCCCCCCCCCACCCCCCCCCCCCCCCACCCCCCCCCCCCCCCACCCCCCCCCCCCCCCACCCCCCCCCCCCCCCACCCCCCCCCCCCCCCACCCCCCCCCCCCCCCACCCCCCCCCCCCCCCACCCCCCCCCCCCCCCACCCCCCCCCCCCCCCACCCCCCCCCCCCCCCACCCCCCCCCCCCCCCACCCCCCCCCCCCCCCACCCCCCCCCCCCCCCACCCCCCCCCCCCCCCACCCCCCCCCCCCCCCACCCCCCCCCCCCCCCACCCCCCCCCCCCCCCACCCCCCCCCCCCCCCACCCCCCCCCCCCCCCACCCCCCCCCCCCCCCACCCCCCCCCCCCCCCACCCCCCCCCCCCCCCACCCCCCCCCCCCCCCACCCCCCCCCCCCCCCACCCCCCCCCCCCCCCACCCCCCCCCCCCCCCACCCCCCCCCCCCCCCACCCCCCCCCCCCCCCACCCCCCCCCCCCCCCACCCCCCCCCCCCCCCACCCCCCCCCCCCCCCACCCCCCCCCCCCCCCACCCCCCCCCCCCCCCACCCCCCCCCCCCCCCACCCCCCCCCCCCCCCACCCCCCCCCCCCCCCACCCCCCCCCCCCCCCACCCCCCCCCCCCCCCACCCCCCCCCCCCCCCACCCCCCCCCCCCCCCACCCCCCCCCCCCCCCACCCCCCCCCCCCCCCACCCCCCCCCCCCCCCACCCCCCCCCCCCCCCACCCCCCCCCCCCCCCACCCCCCCCCCCCCCCACCCCCCCCCCCCCCCACCCCCCCCCCCCCCCACCCCCCCCCCCCCCCACCCCCCCCCCCCCCCACCCCCCCCCCCCCCCACCCCCCCCCCCCCCCACCCCCCCCCCCCCCCACCCCCCCCCCCCCCCACCCCCCCCCCCCCCCACCCCCCCCCCCCCCCACCCCCCCCCCCCCCCACCCCCCCCCCCCCCCACCCCCCCCCCCCCCCACCCCCCCCCCCCCCCACCCCCCCCCCCCCCCACCCCCCCCCCCCCCCACCCCCCCCCCCCCCCACCCCCCCCCCCCCCCACCCCCCCCCCCCCCCACCCCCCCCCCCCCCCACCCCCCCCCCCCCCCACCCCCCCCCCCCCCCACCCCCCCCCCCCCCCACCCCCCCCCCCCCCCACCCCCCCCCCCCCCCACCCCCCCCCCCCCCCACCCCCCCCCCCCCCCACCCCCCCCCCCCCCCACCCCCCCCCCCCCCCACCCCCCCCCCCCCCCACCCCCCCCCCCCCCCACCCCCCCCCCCCCCCACCCCCCCCCCCCCCCACCCCCCCCCCCCCCCACCCCCCCCCCCCCCCACCCCCCCCCCCCCCCACCCCCCCCCCCCCCCACCCCCCCCCCCCCCCACCCCCCCCCCCCCCCACCCCCCCCCCCCCCCACCCCCCCCCCCCCCCACCCCCCCCCCCCCCCACCCCCCCCCCCCCCCACCCCCCCCCCCCCCCACCCCCCCCCCCCCCCACCCCCCCCCCCCCCCACCCCCCCCCCCCCCCACCCCCCCCCCCCCCCACCCCCCCCCCCCCCCACCCCCCCCCCCCCCCACCCCCCCCCCCCCCCACCCCCCCCCCCCCCCACCCCCCCCCCCCCCCACCCCCCCCCCCCCCCACCCCCCCCCCCCCCCACCCCCCCCCCCCCCCACCCCCCCCCCCCCCCACCCCCCCCCCCCCCCACCCCCCCCCCCCCCCACCCCCCCCCCCCCCCACCCCCCCCCCCCCCCACCCCCCCCCCCCCCCACCCCCCCCCCCCCCCACCCCCCCCCCCCCCCACCCCCCCCCCCCCCCACCCCCCCCCCCCCCCACCCCCCCCCCCCCCCACCCCCCCCCCCCCCCACCCCCCCCCCCCCCCACCCCCCCCCCCCCCCACCCCCCCCCCCCCCCACCCCCCCCCCCCCCCACCCCCCCCCCCCCCCACCCCCCCCCCCCCCCACCCCCCCCCCCCCCCACCCCCCCCCCCCCCCACCCCCCCCCCCCCCCACCCCCCCCCCCCCCCACCCCCCCCCCCCCCCACCCCCCCCCCCCCCCACCCCCCCCCCCCCCCACCCCCCCCCCCCCCCACCCCCCCCCCCCCCCACCCCCCCCCCCCCCCACCCCCCCCCCCCCCCACCCCCCCCCCCCCCCACCCCCCCCCCCCCCCACCCCCCCCCCCCCCCACCCCCCCCCCCCCCCACCCCCCCCCCCCCCCACCCCCCCCCCCCCCCACCCCCCCCCCCCCCCACCCCCCCCCCCCCCCACCCCCCCCCCCCCCCACCCCCCCCCCCCCCCACCCCCCCCCCCCCCCACCCCCCCCCCCCCCCACCCCCCCCCCCCCCCACCCCCCCCCCCCCCCACCCCCCCCCCCCCCCACCCCCCCCCCCCCCCACCCCCCCCCCCCCCCACCCCCCCCCCCCCCCACCCCCCCCCCCCCCCACCCCCCCCCCCCCCCACCCCCCCCCCCCCCCACCCCCCCCCCCCCCCACCCCCCCCCCCCCCCACCCCCCCCCCCCCCCACCCCCCCCCCCCCCCACCCCCCCCCCCCCCCACCCCCCCCCCCCCCCACCCCCCCCCCCCCCCACCCCCCCCCCCCCCCACCCCCCCCCCCCCCCACCCCCCCCCCCCCCCACCCCCCCCCCCCCCCACCCCCCCCCCCCCCCACCCCCCCCCCCCCCCACCCCCCCCCCCCCCCACCCCCCCCCCCCCCCACCCCCCCCCCCCCCCACCCCCCCCCCCCCCCACCCCCCCCCCCCCCCACCCCCCCCCCCCCCCACCCCCCCCCCCCCCCACCCCCCCCCCCCCCCACCCCCCCCCCCCCCCACCCCCCCCCCCCCCCACCCCCCCCCCCCCCCACCCCCCCCCCCCCCCACCCCCCCCCCCCCCCACCCCCCCCCCCCCCCACCCCCCCCCCCCCCCACCCCCCCCCCCCCCCACCCCCCCCCCCCCCCACCCCCCCCCCCCCCCACCCCCCCCCCCCCCCACCCCCCCCCCCCCCCACCCCCCCCCCCCCCCACCCCCCCCCCCCCCCACCCCCCCCCCCCCCCACCCCCCCCCCCCCCCACCCCCCCCCCCCCCCACCCCCCCCCCCCCCCACCCCCCCCCCCCCCCACCCCCCCCCCCCCCCACCCCCCCCCCCCCCCACCCCCCCCCCCCCCCACCCCCCCCCCCCCCCACCCCCCCCCCCCCCCACCCCCCCCCCCCCCCACCCCCCCCCCCCCCCACCCCCCCCCCCCCCCACCCCCCCCCCCCCCCACCCCCCCCCCCCCCCACCCCCCCCCCCCCCCACCCCCCCCCCCCCCCACCCCCCCCCCCCCCCACCCCCCCCCCCCCCCACCCCCCCCCCCCCCCACCCCCCCCCCCCCCCACCCCCCCCCCCCCCCACCCCCCCCCCCCCCCACCCCCCCCCCCCCCCACCCCCCCCCCCCCCCACCCCCCCCCCCCCCCACCCCCCCCCCCCCCCACCCCCCCCCCCCCCCACCCCCCCCCCCCCCCACCCCCCCCCCCCCCCACCCCCCCCCCCCCCCACCCCCCCCCCCCCCCACCCCCCCCCCCCCCCACCCCCCCCCCCCCCCACCCCCCCCCCCCCCCACCCCCCCCCCCCCCCACCCCCCCCCCCCCCCACCCCCCCCCCCCCCCACCCCCCCCCCCCCCCACCCCCCCCCCCCCCCACCCCCCCCCCCCCCCACCCCCCCCCCCCCCCACCCCCCCCCCCCCCCACCCCCCCCCCCCCCCACCCCCCCCCCCCCCCACCCCCCCCCCCCCCCACCCCCCCCCCCCCCCACCCCCCCCCCCCCCCACCCCCCCCCCCCCCCACCCCCCCCCCCCCCCACCCCCCCCCCCCCCCACCCCCCCCCCCCCCCACCCCCCCCCCCCCCCACCCCCCCCCCCCCCCACCCCCCCCCCCCCCCACCCCCCCCCCCCCCCACCCCCCCCCCCCCCCACCCCCCCCCCCCCCCACCCCCCCCCCCCCCCACCCCCCCCCCCCCCCACCCCCCCCCCCCCCCACCCCCCCCCCCCCCCACCCCCCCCCCCCCCCACCCCCCCCCCCCCCCACCCCCCCCCCCCCCCACCCCCCCCCCCCCCCACCCCCCCCCCCCCCCACCCCCCCCCCCCCCCACCCCCCCCCCCCCCCACCCCCCCCCCCCCCCACCCCCCCCCCCCCCCACCCCCCCCCCCCCCCACCCCCCCCCCCCCCCACCCCCCCCCCCCCCCACCCCCCCCCCCCCCCACCCCCCCCCCCCCCCACCCCCCCCCCCCCCCACCCCCCCCCCCCCCCACCCCCCCCCCCCCCCACCCCCCCCCCCCCCCACCCCCCCCCCCCCCCACCCCCCCCCCCCCCCACCCCCCCCCCCCCCCACCCCCCCCCCCCCCCACCCCCCCCCCCCCCCACCCCCCCCCCCCCCCACCCCCCCCCCCCCCCACCCCCCCCCCCCCCCACCCCCCCCCCCCCCCACCCCCCCCCCCCCCCACCCCCCCCCCCCCCCACCCCCCCCCCCCCCCACCCCCCCCCCCCCCCACCCCCCCCCCCCCCCACCCCCCCCCCCCCCCACCCCCCCCCCCCCCCACCCCCCCCCCCCCCCACCCCCCCCCCCCCCCACCCCCCCCCCCCCCCACCCCCCCCCCCCCCCACCCCCCCCCCCCCCCACCCCCCCCCCCCCCCACCCCCCCCCCCCCCCACCCCCCCCCCCCCCCACCCCCCCCCCCCCCCACCCCCCCCCCCCCCCACCCCCCCCCCCCCCCACCCCCCCCCCCCCCCACCCCCCCCCCCCCCCACCCCCCCCCCCCCCCACCCCCCCCCCCCCCCACCCCCCCCCCCCCCCACCCCCCCCCCCCCCCACCCCCCCCCCCCCCCACCCCCCCCCCCCCCCACCCCCCCCCCCCCCCACCCCCCCCCCCCCCCACCCCCCCCCCCCCCCACCCCCCCCCCCCCCCACCCCCCCCCCCCCCCACCCCCCCCCCCCCCCACCCCCCCCCCCCCCCACCCCCCCCCCCCCCCACCCCCCCCCCCCCCCACCCCCCCCCCCCCCCACCCCCCCCCCCCCCCACCCCCCCCCCCCCCCACCCCCCCCCCCCCCCACCCCCCCCCCCCCCCACCCCCCCCCCCCCCCACCCCCCCCCCCCCCCACCCCCCCCCCCCCCCACCCCCCCCCCCCCCCACCCCCCCCCCCCCCCACCCCCCCCCCCCCCCACCCCCCCCCCCCCCCACCCCCCCCCCCCCCCACCCCCCCCCCCCCCCACCCCCCCCCCCCCCCACCCCCCCCCCCCCCCACCCCCCCCCCCCCCCACCCCCCCCCCCCCCCACCCCCCCCCCCCCCCACCCCCCCCCCCCCCCACCCCCCCCCCCCCCCACCCCCCCCCCCCCCCACCCCCCCCCCCCCCCACCCCCCCCCCCCCCCACCCCCCCCCCCCCCCACCCCCCCCCCCCCCCACCCCCCCCCCCCCCCACCCCCCCCCCCCCCCACCCCCCCCCCCCCCCACCCCCCCCCCCCCCCACCCCCCCCCCCCCCCACCCCCCCCCCCCCCCACCCCCCCCCCCCCCCACCCCCCCCCCCCCCCACCCCCCCCCCCCCCCACCCCCCCCCCCCCCCACCCCCCCCCCCCCCCACCCCCCCCCCCCCCCACCCCCCCCCCCCCCCACCCCCCCCCCCCCCCACCCCCCCCCCCCCCCACCCCCCCCCCCCCCCACCCCCCCCCCCCCCCACCCCCCCCCCCCCCCACCCCCCCCCCCCCCCACCCCCCCCCCCCCCCACCCCCCCCCCCCCCCACCCCCCCCCCCCCCCACCCCCCCCCCCCCCCACCCCCCCCCCCCCCCACCCCCCCCCCCCCCCACCCCCCCCCCCCCCCACCCCCCCCCCCCCCCACCCCCCCCCCCCCCCACCCCCCCCCCCCCCCACCCCCCCCCCCCCCCACCCCCCCCCCCCCCCACCCCCCCCCCCCCCCACCCCCCCCCCCCCCCACCCCCCCCCCCCCCCACCCCCCCCCCCCCCCACCCCCCCCCCCCCCCACCCCCCCCCCCCCCCACCCCCCCCCCCCCCCACCCCCCCCCCCCCCCACCCCCCCCCCCCCCCACCCCCCCCCCCCCCCACCCCCCCCCCCCCCCACCCCCCCCCCCCCCCACCCCCCCCCCCCCCCACCCCCCCCCCCCCCCACCCCCCCCCCCCCCCACCCCCCCCCCCCGCCACCCCCCCCCCCCCCCACCAACCCCTCCCCCCCCCCTCCCCCCCCCCCCCCACCCCCCCCCCCCCACACCCCCCCCCCCCCCCCCCCCCCCCCCCCCGCTCCCCCCCCCCCCTGCTCGCCCCCCCCCCCCCCCCCCCCCCCCCCCCCCACCCCCACCAGCATGGCCAATTGGCCATGCTGGCAGGGGCTGATGGGAATTGTAGTCCATAACATCTGGAGTGCCAAAGGTTCGCCACCACGGATCTAGGTTGTATGGAGATCAACTGTAACAGTGGGAGATTTCCAGGTGCCCCCTGGAGGCTGGCATCCCTGTGTGGCAGGGAACAACTATTCCAGCAGTTCTGTTTTGTGTAAATATAGGAACAAGTTGGGATAAAGACGGTAAAGCACACACATGAAAGGGAGACAGCCTCATGCTGTACATGTGTTCGACAGATAACTGCTTATACTGTAGTAGGATTAGTCATTGCCATCTATGGTAAATGCTTACCAAAGAAAACTTCTGTTTACACAGTGACCCTCCTTTACAGAACAAAATGGAGCTGGCACTCACGTACAGTCTTCCCAGGAGCGATTTAGGCCTCGGCTGAAGCACTGAGTCACACATGCACACCCAGAGAGCCAGGCATCATATTTTAAGGAAGAAGATATTGATAATCTAGAGCAGGCGACAGCGGTAGCAGGAAGAGAACAGTTCAGACCCAAGACATACAAGGCCAGCAAGTGGATTTGAAGATTACACAGACTGAGGAAGGGCAAGAGATGTACCATGATAGCAGCTATTCAGGAACAACAACCCCTCCCCCTTCCAGAAAACAGTGTGCCATTAACAGAGAGAGATTTGTGTTTTGCTCTGTTTTGCAGCCCGCTAGATAAGAGCGATGTGAACTACTGATAAAATCTGAACTGTGAGGGCATCTGAACTGAAGCACTGAGAAAGCCTTCCTCTGGGTGATCTCTTAAAGAGGACGGTCTTCCTCTGGACAGAAACAGACTCTGGGTTGAAAAGAAAAAGACCCAAATCCGTGATGGAGGACCACACTGCACCATCAAGACAGCAGAAGAAACCAGTGCAGAAGCAGATCCAAACATAGGCCAAAGAAGTCCCCAACATGGTAACTACGGATGCCACGGCAACCATCGACACGTTTCCTGGTCCCCAAGTACTTTTAGAAAGTAGCTGGGCCAGGCCAGGCTTTTGCTGAGCCAGACTTCTGACTGGCTACGAGAGATGGGATTGGCGGTGCAGATTTTTAAAGACGCTGCTTTGGGCAGCCATTTCCACCACAGTGTGTTGTGGCTACGCCCATCTGGTTCTATTGTAATTCCAAGGGTGCTGCACGCTCAAAAAGGTTAGGGATGCCTGGTCTAAGCTGGGGGAGGGGTGGCTGACATAGGGAAGGATCAAGAAAGAGGGCAGACAGATTGGCAAGGAGTAGGGTTGCCAAACTCCAGGTGGTATCTGGAGATCTCCCACTATTGCAACTGATCTCCAGGCGACAGAGACCAGTTATACCCCATTGAAGTCTCTCCCCGCACCGAACCCCACCAGCCTCAGGCTCCACCCACACAATCTCTAGGTATTTCCCAACACACAACTGGCAAACCTAATAAGGAGTCTGGCTGGCTGGCAGAGGGCAAGGACATTTCAGAAGCCTGAAGACTTGAAGACGAGCAAGCAGAGATCCCCCTGGTGCTAATGAAGTGGTCATACAGGCAAGGCCAGAGTGAGACCTTCACCCAGTCAAAGATGTGCCCCTGACCTCCAAGTGGTGACAGCCAAGTCACGTAGTCCTAATAAGAAGTCTATGAATGACTGCAGGTAGAGCTGGGATCTTTAACAGGTAAAGAGGATCTGACAAGTGGATCTCACTCCAACCTTACATGGATTGTACCAGTGGGATGACCATCACTTCTCCTCTTTCCTTTTGTACATGTTTTTTTATTGTTTCAGGGAAGAGTGAAAGGATAGAATAAAAATGTTTGGGTTTTTAAAAACAGAGGTGGGTCAGGCTGGGGCTAAAGGTAGTTCTCATGTTGATAAAGGTTGAACAATACTTCAGTTCTACCCCTTAGAATGGTAGCAGCAGCGTCCCCCTGATTCCCAAATTATGTGGCATATAATACTATTCTGCAGATGTGGAAACTATTTTAAACAACCCCTGTTTCTGAATCTGGAGGGAAGGCAGCATGGTATAGCTTGACTGTGTCAAATCTCAGAAGCTAAGAAGGGTCAGTACTTGGAAGGGAGACATTTAACCAAGGACGTAAGTAAGGGGAGGTTCTCGGGTTTAAACCCCCCCCCATTACATGTCCGAAGCTCCGCCCCCCATTTGTGGGTTTTTTAATATTTTAAGTGTTTTTTGTTTATGGCTTGCAGGGGGCGCAATTTTTAGGATAGCAGCACCAAAATTTCACGTATTTTTGGAAAACTCTCCTGATGACACTATCCAAGTTTGGTGAGGTTTGGTTCAGGGGGTCCAAAGTTGTGGAGTTCCAAAGGGGGTGCCCCATCCCCCATTGTTTCCAATGGGAGCTAATAGAAGATGGGGGCTACAACTTTGAGGGTCCATAACTTTGGATCCCCTGAACCAAACTTCACCAAACCTGGCTGGTGTCATAAGGAGAGTCTCTTACTGATACCACCCAGGATTTGTGAAGTTTGGCCCAGGGGGTCCAAAGCTATGGACCCTCAAAGATGTAGCCCCCATCTTCTATTAGCTCCCATTGGAAACAATGGGGGGTGGGGCACCCCTTTGGGAGTCCATAACTTTGGATCCCCAGAACCAAACCTGGCTGGCATCATAAGGAGAGTCTCTTACTGATACCACCCAGGATTTGTAAAGTTTGGCCCAGGGGGTCCAAAGCTATGGACTCCCAAAGGGGGTGCCCCATCCCCCATTGTTTCCAATGGGAGCTAATAGAAGATGGGGGCTACACCTTTGAGGGGCCATAACTTTGGACCCCCTGAACCAAACTTCACCAGACCTGGGGGGTATCATAAGGAGAGTATCCTAAAGATAACCTGAAAGTTTGGTGCTGCTAGCTCAACAATTGCACCTCTGACAGCAGGCACACCCCAAATTTCCCTAGATTCTCCTTTTAAATCCACCCCCTTCCGCATGGATTTAAAGGGAGAATCTGGGGCCCCCAGTTAAAACAACATTAAAAGTGATGCTGTTTCAGGGTGGGGGATAATCCACCCTGAAACAGCATCACTTTCAATATTGTTTTAACTGGGGACCCCAGATTCTCCCTTTAAGGTGGATTTAAAAGAAGAATCTGGGCTCTCTAATTTAAACACCATTGAAAGTGATGCTGTTTGTGGGTGGATTCCAGCATCACAGTGGCCGCCCATGGGGGGGGACTCAGATTTTGCACCGGGATCCATTTTCCCTAGCTACGCCTCTGCCCAGAGGGGAGGGCAGAAGGGGCTGCCAGCTGCGAGCCCAGCTGGTGGGGGGGGGGAGAGTGGGGCAGGGGAGTCTGCCGTCCCCGGCCTTGGAGAGCTGCAGCACTGAGACCGGGGCAGGGCTTGGGGAGGCGTGGCCACGGCCCCAGGGGTGGTGGGGGCGTGCCCCCCCGAACCCCCCCCATAAAAAATCTATACTTCCATCCCTGCTCTGCATACTTCCATCCCTGCTAAGGCTCTGCAGAGGAAGGGAATGGCAAATCACCTCTCTTTCTCCCTTGCCTTAAATGCCCCTTGATGGGGTTGCCATAAGTCAGCTGCACCGAGATGAAACTTTACACAGCACCTAACTGTTCAAACTCTTGCACAAGCTCAAACTAGACAGAAAATCAGAGGCGGAGATGTATATAAAAGTCACATCCAGGCGTGGATTGTGTGTTTGCACTGCTTTACTTGAATCATCATTCCAATGCATGATCCCATTCACAGCTACTCAAACACTCTTGTCTTGGCCTGCCAACATAATATGCATCCATTCATGCAGCTGGGTAGTCTTTTTCCCCACAATGGAAAAAAATAAAACCAAGAGCTTGGTTGCACCAAATTGATCAGAGAAGGAAGGATTATCTAAGACACCCTCTGGACTTCCCTTTGACATCCAGGAATGCCAAGAGGGGAAAAAGTACATGGAAATAATTGGACAGGGAACATATCTGCATACTTGTGAATGCTGTACTTTTGTTACACTACAGCCATCAATAACAACTGAGGTTTTTTCTGCCTGGACAGGGCAGGGAAATCCAGAGTGGTTCCTGTGATGTTTGGACACAGCCTGGTTTAAAGCCCTCTTATTCGGGTGCTCACCAGGAGTGCCTGTGTAGAACTCAAAGACTCCTACTTTAAGTCGATACACTATTTTAAAGATATGTATTTATTTATTAGCTGAAAGATAAGTTGTGGAACCTGTTTCTACTGCCAGGATTCCATTAGAGAATGTACAAAATAAGCACCTCTTTTGTCACTGCTACATATCTGAATTTATGACATGAAGTTGAGTGATACAGAGTCAGCCTATTAGTCCATGATTAGATCATGACTGTCTACGCTGGTAGAAATTCGTGAGGGACTTACTCAAAGTCTTCCCCAGTATTGACTACCCAAGACTTTTTAACTAGCTACCTCAGGAATTGAACTTGGGACCTTCAGCATCCAAAACAGTTGCCATACTCATTGAGTCACAGCCACTCCCTTCACTAATAGTTTTCATTCCTGCTTGTATCTGATGAAGGGAGGTTTCAAAAGCTTATACCCTGGAGCTCTTGTTGATCCTTCAAGGGACTACTAGACTCGAATCTTGCTTTCACTAAGTAACTAATAGGGCTGCCAACCTCCAGGTGGTAGATGGAGATCTCTTGGGATTACAACTGATCCAGGTATGGTTGCCAGATCCCTCCTGGTCACCAAAGGGGTGGAGGAATAGAGTGCCAGATATAGGTTGGAAACCCTTGGAGATGGGAGGATAGGGTCTATGGAGGACAGAGACTTCAGTGGGTATACAATGCCATAGAGTCCACACTCCAAAACATCCATTTTTTGCCAGAGCAATTGATCACTGTAGTTTGGAGATGAGCTGCAATTCTGGAGGATTCCCAGGTGCAAACCTAGAGGCTGACACCCCTATCTCCAGGTGACAGAGATCTGTTCACCTGAAGAAAATGGCTGCTTTCGGAGGTGAACAACATGGCATTATCCCCCATTCCCCAAATCCCACCCTCCTCAGGCTTGATCTTCAAAATCTCCGGGTATTTGCCAACGTGGAACTAGCAACCCTAGTAACTACGAACTTCCCGCATTTCTGGGTTTTAAAACAGGGGAGGGCTTCAGGGCAAGCACCCCCGCTTTCAAAAGTCACCACAGACTACACAGCAGTTTGTGTCCAGAGCCATTAGTTAATTCTCAGCTAAAAAGTGCAAGCAACACATACATTTTTGTGGGCTTTCCGGGCTGTGTGGCCGTGGTCTGGTAGATCTTGTTCCTAACGTTTCGCCTGCATCTGTGGCTGGCATCTTCAGAGGTGTATCACAGAGGGAAGTCTGTTACACGCTGTGTCCAGTGAGAAGGGAATGGATACACTGGGCGCGTGTGGCGCTGAACTTCCCTCTGTGATACACCTCTGAAATTGCTCCCACAGTGCAGGCGATCGCCGTCTAGTGCAACAAGATCTACCAGACCACGGCCACACAGCCCGGAAAGCCCACAACAACCAGTTGAATCCGGCCGTGAAAGCAATACGTACATTTTTAATTTCCGTCACAAACTTATACAGATATGTTAGTAGGCAGTGGTTAGCTCAAACTTCTAGGCCCCAACGCAAAAAAAAAATTGTGCCTAAGTCTCACTGAAAGCAAGAAGATTTAGACCAACAGGGAGTTACAGACTGGTGCAAGAACCCTGGCGCTTAAAGATTTGTGTTTAAGAAGATTCTGAGCTATAATTCTCTGGCAATAGGTGATAGTATAAATTAAATGACTGGTCTATTTCCTTTCTAAATTATTCTAAGCCAGTGGTTCCCAACCTTTTTCACTCACGTGCCCCTGGCAATCCATTTCCCTAAAATTGTACCCCCATATTAGTAAATGCATTACTCCCTAAAACTCTGGTGCCTACCCCTGGGGGTATGTGTATCCCAGGTTGGGAACCCCTGTTTAAAAAGCCAGGTGACAATTTCAGATGGGTAACCGTGTTAGTCTGCAGTAGAAAAGCAAGATTCTAGTCCAGTAGCACCTTAAAGTCTTACAAGGTACCTAGGTCATAAGCTTTCGAGAGTCAGAGGTCCCTTTTATCAAGTACATTCGACAATCATCCTTATCAAACTCTAGCGCATTAAAAACAGACTCAGGTAAAGCAGAGAAAAAGTCTGACTTGCTGGTGAGTTGGACTTCGAGCTTTTGCCTCAGCCCTGCAATTTTAGGATCCTCTCCCCTTGCCCACAACCAAACACAAAACCAGGAGACAGAAACAGGATCGGGGATCTCCATGCAATGCTAGGCTGAGATGGTTTTGGTGCCTTGGGCACAGAAAAAAATACCCGACACTCCCTTTTTAAAAAATAAGCAGGATCTATAATCTACTAGGGATGATCTTTGCACTGCTGAAATGAATGGGAGTTCTTCCACAGTTCCCATCCATCTCAGTAAAACTTGCAACGGACAGATTGAGTGAGTCCCGTAGGTGGGATGGGACCGGGCTTCACTTTGCCACCCATACTGATGCCAAAATCTGCCCCCTCACAGCCAAGTTGCTTTTCTGCCTGAAGCACTACATTTCTGCCTACTCTCTCTCTCTCTTTCTCCCTCTCCCCCTAGACTCGAGCAAAGAGCAGAAACCCACCTGTCACTCACCCTGGCAAATACACGGCTTTGATTTGCAGCCCCGTTGGTTGGTTTTGCAGCTCCTGTCGAGGACTTAGCCAAAATACCTCCTGTTGATTCTGTTCCTAGCAATGCCAGGCCGAGCAGTTTCAAACAACTGCCCAAACAGGAAACTACCTGCCCTTTTAAGGTGGAGGACACTTAAGATACCAACCGATATGTCAGCATTATGAGGGAGAGGAGAGCATATTTTTCCTCTTGGGAGGCACCAACGATGATTCATTTCTAAGTCAGAAACAAAGAATTGCTCACTGAAAAATGTCGGCTTCTCTGCACTTTGAGCTCCTAGACTAGGGGACCCCAACTTCTTTGACCTGCTGGGCACATCTGAAATCGTGACTCAGCATGATGGGCACAGCCACAAATCGGCTGCCATGACCCAGAGGACCCAGAGCCAGCCGCAAAATGACTGCCACAGCTTGCTTTCAGTCACACAGACAAGATCCTTGTGTTGTAGGGGCAGCTGCTGCCAAAGCAACCTTTTCAAAAACCTGCACAGCCAATCACATCTCCTACAGCCAAACAACAGACTGCCGGGCAAAAGCTCCACCTGGCCCCAGCCCACTTTCTAAAAACACTCTGTGGGTGCCAGGAAAGGTGCCCGTGGACACCATGGTGCCCCCGGGCACGACACTGGAGACCCTGATGCTAGAGCAATGTAGCTGAGGCCTTCAGTCAATCCAAGAGCTGGTGGTCCCCAGCATAATTCGCTCCCGCTGAGAGCCCATGGACACAAGACAGTGGCACAATTAATGCATCAGAATAACAGCAGGAGCGAAATTGTCTAAGTGGACAAACAATGTAAAGAGGAGGTGGGATGTATGGGAGTAAGCGTCTGAAATGTTTCCCTGGCTGCTGTTTCTTCCCCATCCTCACAACCCTCTCTCTCTCTCCAGATGTTTTTTCTCCAGGCTAACTTCTGGCCTCAGACTCCCATCAAGAGAAAAATGGCTGAGTCAAGGAAGTTGTCAGGGGGAGGAAAGCCACAGCAGAAGCATTTCCATCCTATTTGTTACAGTTCCACTTGACTCGAACGCAGGACAGGGCCCTTTCTAGCCTCCCTCACCACTTTGTAAAAAGGCCCCCCCAAAGCCATTTTTTCCCTTCTTGGTTGTCCTACCAACAAATACATTTTCCGTACTTCTCTTGAATACCTTTTGTTCAACATGAGAAACTTATTTTATATATTTATTAAATATAATCATTGATTACATTTACTTATATATTACCAATTGTGGATAAAAGTTCTCTCTCCTCACCATAATTTTATTAAATCTTTATCACAGCACCCCTGCCCCAGGCATTTCACAAAACTATTAAAAATATATCCACAAAACGATCTGAACGTTCAACTGTCGCCTGCCTTTTCAGCAAGGTAGTCTAGTATGCCTAAGGGTCAGTTCTACAGATATGGCCATTTGCAAGCATCCAGCAGTAGATACAGTCTTCCTTCCTCAGTTCCAGAATTCCTCATTCCACCTTAACCCTGAGCTGCACCACTGGTGAACTTACCTGGGCGGCAGGGCCCTTCCCACTCTGGCACGCCAGCTGGCTGATCCCACCCATGTCAGGAGTGAGCCTTCTGGCTGTTTCATTTACATTCTGGGAGGGGCAGGCTCCAGCTGAGCCGGGTTCACTGGGGCTTGGCCTCAGAGCAAACGGGTCACCGCAGGGATCATGAAACCCTGGAACAACATAAGGGCTGCCCGTCTTCCCTTGACCGCAGAGTAACAACTAGCCACGTGGGGCGGGGGCTACGGCTGACAGGATTTTGAGGCAGGCTTTGGCTCAGAGTCTAAGGTTGCCAGTTCTGGGCTGGGACATTCTGGGAGATTTGAGCAGTGGAAGGCAGGGGAGAGATGTGACGTCCTATTATCTGCCCTCTGAAGCAGTCATTTGCAAGGTAACTGACACTCTCTGCCACCTGGAGATTGGCTGCAATTGCAGGAGATTTCCAGCTCCCACCGGTAGGTTGGAAGCCCTGGCTCAGATGCCTTTTGTTTCAAGGGGCCCCCATCTCCATGTGAAATGAACCTCCAATGCGTGGGCTCATCCCTTGCCACAGCAGGGTTCAGAGAGAACCCGGAAGTGAAGGGTTAGGAGCTGAAGACGGTGCCACTGCGTACACTTCCGACTGTCTGTGGATGTAAGCCAGTTCCTATTAGGTCTCTGACTGGTTTCCAGATTTCTTCCATTCAAATCCTATGGCACTGCCTATTGGGGGTCCCACCCTGTTGATTGCACTGATTTATACTCCTCTTTTCTCCACTGTAAGGAGACTCCAAGTGGCTGGCAATCACCTCCCCTTCCCCTCCCCACAGCAGACACCTTGTGAAGCAGGTGCGGCTGAGAGTTCTGTGAGAACTGTGACTAGCCCAAGGTTAACCAGCAGGTTGCAAGTGGAGGAGAGGGGGAAATCAAACCTGGTTTGCCAGATTAGAGTTTGCCACTCTTAACCACTCCACCGTGCTCAATTTATAATGTTTGTGACAAGGGAGCTCATTCTCTTCGTGCCTTCTCCCCCTCCCCCCCCCCCAGTCACATCTGACTCTTGGCAAGCCTCGGTAGGACTGTCAAGGTAAGAGACGTTCAGAGGAAGTTTCCCTTTGCCTGCCTCTCCATCACGATGCTGCTAGTCCCTGGAAGCTGCTCCTCCAAACGCTAACCAAAGTCAACCCTATTTAGCTTCTAAGATCTGATGAGATCAAGCTAGCCTGAGGCTATCCATGTCAGGATATATTATACGCCTATACTATTACATCAAGTGGAATATACGTTGCATTATGGAAGATAAGAAGAGATGGGGGGTAAGAGGTTGATGGAGAAATCGATGGGCTTCTTTCTAGTGATGGGGGTGGCTGATCTGAATGGCAAATGGCAGGCCTTTCTTTTGTCCTTGTGGAAACAAGACACCTCGCTAGCTGTATCCCTTGTGGGCTACCTACCCTATAAAAGTCCTAACACCATCTGCACAGGGAACTGAAAGGAACAGATGGTCCAGGATCCTTCCTCACTAGGGTGCTGACCCACCACTAGCACAGCCCCCCCCCCCCTCCCGCCTGCGGCTCTACTTGCAAGGTTTTCAAATCCCACCCCTCAACCCCCTTGTGGTAACACAAACCATGCAGAATCAAACCGATTAATGGGTCTCAAAGCGGGGATTAGACACCGATATAGATAAGCCAAAGGCCAGGATTTGGAAGAGGAGACAGTATTAAGAGAATCCAGAAGTCTGCATGGAGCCAGTGTGGGTCATCAAGGGTCACATGGAAAATCCCTGGACTTGGAAAGTGTTTCAAGTGTAATCAAACTCCTTTCCCTCTTAGCACAAAGGTGTACAGTTTGAACACACACATGTGGATGGATAAGGAATATTTCAGTTAAAGTCTGCAATGCATTCCCCATGAATAGATAGCAGGGTTTGGAAGTGCATGGGCTATTTATTGTCCATTTGGACTCCGGCAGCTACAAAATATCAGGGTACACGGACACCTTTGCATATGGGGCAGGGAAGGGAAGAAGAAATGCAGGTCAGCCAGTCACTACCTGCCAAAGACAGAAGCAACCCCAGGCCATGTGTCAAGCAGGATTAGGGTCAAATCTGTCCAGGAGTCACCTACACGAGGCTGACATCTTGCCCGCAGCATCAGGGAGTGATGGAGTGGAGTGGAGTGGAGAAGTGTAACAGAGAATTCTGATTGACAATAGAAATGCACATTTGCCAGTAGATCCAGCCAAGGGAAGATTTCTCATTCGGCTTGTTAATCCCTTACCACAAACTGTGGCCATCACAGCAGAATAGATCCCACCTATTAGAATGCAACAAAACTCTCTTTCCCTGTCTTGCTGGCCAGGCCTTTCATCTTTTTGGCTGGCTATCCCTTCAGCCCTCATTCATGCAGGGAATGTCCTTGTCCCGTGGTTTCCATCAGCAGGCCGTGCGTGCGTGCGTGCGTGCGTGCGTGCAAATGTCATCAAGTTGCAGCTGATGTATGGTGACACTGTGGGTTTTCCAAACCAAGAGATGTACAGAGCTGGTTTGTCATTGCTTGTCTCTGCATAGTAACTGTGGGCTTTCTTGGTGGTCTCCCATCTAAACATTAACCACAGCCCACCCTGCTTAGCTTCAGAGATCTGACCAGATCAGGCTAGTCTGGGCTGTCCAGGTCAGGGCAAGATACCCACAGAGGTAGTTTCCTATTGCTTGCTTCTTCATAGCAACCCTTGGCCTCCTTGGTGGCCTCCCATTCAAGTCCTAACCACAGCCCACCCTGCTTAGCTTCAGAGATCTGACCAGATCAGGCTAGTCTGGGCTGTCCAGGTCAGGGCAAGATACCCACAGAGGTAGTTTCCTATTGATTGCCTCTTCATAGCAACCCTTGGCCTCCTTGGTGGTCTCCCATTCAAGCCCTAACCACAGCCCACCCTGCTTAGCTTCAGAGATCTGATGAGATCAGGCTAGTCTGGGCTGTCCAGGTCAGGGCAAGATACCCACAGAGGTAGTTTCCTATTGCTTGCTTCTTCATAGCAACCTTTGGCCTCCTTGTTGGCCTCCCATTCAAGTCCTAACCACAGCCCACCCTGCTTAGCTTCAGAGATCTGATGAGATCAGGCTAGTCTGGGTTGTCCAGTTCAGGGCAAGATAGCCACAGAGGTAGTTTCCTATTGATTGCCTCTTCATGGCAACCCTTGGCCTCCTTGTTGGCTTCCCATTCAAGTCCTAACCACAGCCCACCCTGCTTAGCTTCAGAGATCTGATGAGATCAGGCTAGTCTGGGCTGTCCAGGTCAGGGCAAGATACCCACAGAGGTAGTTTCCTATTGCTTGCTTCTTCATAGCAACCCTTGGCCTCCTTGGTGGCCTCCCATTCAAGTCCTAAACACAGCCCACCCTGCTTAACTTCAGAGAGCTGACTGAGATTGGGCTAGTCTCGGCCTTCCAGGTCACGGCCCTTCTACCAGACAGCAAAATCTTCTTACGCTACACGGCATCTTCAGGTTTCCATGCCAGTTCCCCAAGGCAAGGCACTGGTTGTGGTGACTATGGATGTGACAAGACAGGGAGGAACTGTACGGGCTCCAGAATTTACTTGGTCGAGGGGTGGGGTGGCTTTTTGACTGTGGGTTGGGGGCAGGGCCCACCCTATGTCTGGGCTCAGCCCTAGAATGTTTTCAACACCAATACCAGAGAACATGAAGGAACAATTCACAGTGCCCCTGAGCACTTGAAGAGTTCCCTTTCCCTCGCCACTGGGCATCCAAGCATTTGTCAGAACTCCCTGGGACGAAGGACCAAAATTTAAGCCCAAACATCTTTTTAAATTTAAATTTAAGCCCAAACAACTAAGCGCTGATATATTGTCGAAGGCTTTCGCAGCCGAAATCACTGGAGTGTCGTTTCCAGGCTGTAGTAGCATTTTCTCCTGATGTTTCACCTGCATCTGTGCCTGGCATCTTCAGAGGATCTGATGGTAGTAAAGCAAGTGGAGTGTATACACACTGACAGTTTCTTGTGGAAAACCTAAGCTACATAATGCTTACAGTTACCAATTCCAGCTTGGGAAATTCCTAGAGATTTGGGGGTATGGAATTTGAGGAGGGCACAGCTTGGGGAGAAAAGGGAATGCAGAAAGGTCTAATGCCGTGGTGGCGAACCTTTGGCACTCCAGATGTTATGGACTACAATTCCCATCAGCCCCTTCCAGTATGGCCAATTGGCCATGCTGGCGAAGTGATAAGTATGAATCTAACATCTAGTCTGTCGCCCTACCTAAGTATAATGCCCTAGAGTTCAACCTCCAAAGCAGCCATAAAGCTCCATAATTCCAGGAGATCTATAGGCACCTCCTAGAAGCCGACAAC
This sequence comes from Sphaerodactylus townsendi, assembly GCF_021028975.2. Taxonomy (NCBI): domain Eukaryota; kingdom Metazoa; phylum Chordata; class Lepidosauria; order Squamata; family Sphaerodactylidae; genus Sphaerodactylus; species Sphaerodactylus townsendi. Next base: position 177,224,233 of record NC_059427.1, on the reverse strand, counting down.
CCTAAAAAGCTCTTCCTCCCGGGTACAACTCTGTGTCAACTGAAGGGTATAAACATCTCTCCTAGCTTCATGGTTCATAAGCACCATCATGGATTAGTACTCTCTGCATTACCTATAAGCACACATGGAAAAGATCAGGGAATTCCAGTCTGGAGCCATCCAGAAAGCCAGCATTAAATGCTGGTAAAAGGGTTATCAGGTAGAAATAACACATACTAATTTAATCAGAATGCTAGTGGTTAAGAGGGGTGGACTCTAATTTGGAGTACCAGGTTTGATTCCCTACTCCTCCACATGAGCAGCAGACTCTAATCTGGTGAACCAGGTTTGATTATCCGCTCCTCCAAATGAAGTCTGCTGGTTAACCTTGGGCTTAGTCAGTTCTCTCAAAACTCTGAGCCCCACCTACCTCACAAGGTGTCTGTTGTGGGGAGAGGAAGGGAAGGAGTTGGTAAGTCACTTTGACACTCCTTAAAGGTAGAGAAAAGTGGGGCATAAATCCAAACTCTTCTTCCCTTGGTTGTGGTGGGTTTTCCGGGCTGTGTGGCTGTGGTCTGGTGGATCTTGTTCCTAACGGTTTGCCTGCATTTGTGGCTGGCATCTTCAGAGGTGTATCACAGTGTGTAACAGACTTCCCTCTGAAGATGCCATGGGCTTCTGGAGTGAACGATGAACAAAATCCCACTGAATGCAACCACACAGCCGGAGAAAACCACAATCAGTGAATCTGACGTGAAACTTCTCCCTTCCCTTCTCCACATACATGCCCAGTCTGTATACATGGCACTCTGAATGCATGTAGTAGACATGGACCTGCATGACTTCTTCCTTCATCCATATTGGATACAGGCTATTTATGACAACCCTGTACAAAGTGTTCAAAGGTTATCTTTTGTTCTTTGGAGAGACCCTCAGTGGCACAGCCTCTGCTTGGCTTTCAAGAAGGTCCCCAGGTTCAGTACCTCCAATTAAAAGGAACAGCCTACCTGAGACCCTGGAGAGCGGCTGCCAGTCTGAGTAAACAATACTGACTTTGATGAACCAAAGGTTTAACTCTGAGTCCTTCTAGTGCAGGGGTAGGGAACCTGCGGCTCTCCAGATGTTCAGGAACTACAATTCCCATCAGCCCCTGCCAGCATGGCCAATTGGCCATGCTGGCGAGCTGATAGTTCCCTGAGGCATCTGAGCTGCAGGATACTGCTGTGTCAGGCAAAGCCAGCTCAGGAAAAAAAAAACACCACTCTTTTGTGAGACCAATATAGCCAAAATGAATGGGATCCAGATTTCAGGGCAAGGAGTCTAGCTGGCTCAGGAATAATAAATTCTGGGGGCTCTTCTCCCACTTAACAGAGTGGCATTTTTAGTGACTGAACGTGGGCCGCGACAATCTCCTTTACTTAAAAATCTCAGCCTGGTCACAGTCTCCTTGCCGACCCCACCCTGCCAATCTCTCTCTCTCTCTCTCTCTGTCCAGCTCCCAGTAAATTAAAGGCCTGCTTGTAAAAATTACAGAGAACATGATGGAATCCCAGCCATAGAACAGCTGCCCACAGTGCACAGAGACTCTGGAATAAGATCCAGGGTCCTCAGATCCAGGAAGAAGAAAGTACATCCAATGGACTTACAAGCAGGCCAGCCCAGTGCCAACCCAGGTTCACTAACTCTGTGTTGGAAGTCAGGAGGAGCGCCCACATGACAGACTTTCCAAAAATTCCCCTCCCTTAAAGAGAGAAAAGAGAGAGAGAGAGAGAGAGAGAGAGAGAGAGAGAGAGCGAGTACATGCTGACATATGGTGACCCATCTCCAGATAAAACACTAAAAGGAATCTGAGCACGTAGGAAAAATCCTGAAATACACCCAGAATCTCTTGGGGAGGTCAGACAAGCAATTCATGTCAAGAAAGCCCCACGTACACATCGTAAGGGGTTAAGGGGTGATTCAGGATACTTTTCCTGTCCACCCCACTAGTATCTACGGCCCTTGGGGCGATCGGAAGCTTGTGTGCATAGGATGGGTCCATATGGAACATATTAAAGGATCAGCAAAAAAGAAAAAAGAAAGACTTGGAGGGAGGGGAGAGAAGCCAAATGTGGGTGGTGCAGCTGGATGAATCCTGCCCTCACCCTACTCTATTGTATGTGATGGGGGGGGGGGGGTTAACCCTTTCCATCTCACAGAACAGGAAGTGGAAGGTGGTGGAAGGGGGAAGGGGAAAGGGGGGGGGGAAGCGCACAAAAAGTATTGGAACTGCAGGCGTGGCTAGAAAAATGAGTCCTCCTGGCTTCTGTTACAACGCAAAGAGTCCTGGCTTGGCATTTTGACTTGGATCCCATTTCTGGGTCCTTTCTTAAACGCACACACTCAAATAAGAAAAAGCAATGGACGCCTCGCTTTTCAGACCCACATAGTTCTTGATCAGTTCCTGCAAATGCAGATTCAGTCATGTCGCTACTGATGTCTTAATACACCAGTGATGGGCCCAGGCAGGATGAGTATTGTTTAGACAATAATACAGGTGAGATTTTCAGAGCAGCTGAAGCAAAATACACATCCATGCCCTGAGGAAATTGTTGGAATTTCCAGCCTTGCTTTGCATGCAGCAGCAGCAAGAGCAGCATCGAATTCTGGGAAGCTACCAAAATCCGTTGGTAGTGTTCTGTTCCCTCACCACACACACTCCGAGACTGCCTGACTGACTAACTAAGAGAAAAGATGTGCTCTGTGCTCTGTATACTTTTGTAAACCAAATGATATAAAAATGTGCTCTGATTAGACTAAAAGATATCGTAACACAACCGTACTGTAACAAACCATGAGCTATGCATGTAACTATTATTTGTGATACTGTGTATATAATGTAAATATCTCAGGTTAAGCAAAGTTCTGCTTATGTTTTCATGAACTTCTGAGGTAAAACGGCTGGTCTTTTGACAGATAACTATTCTAATTTGATGTGCCGCACAATCCACATTTCCGCTCGTTACTTTGCTTGACAGGATTATATATACCAGATATACCTGTTGCCCTTCAGAAATTACAGGCCAAATTTAGAAAGAGGAGAAAGGGCAGGAGAAGAAAGAGAGGCAAAATTGCCAAGGGACGAATGCAAACAAAACGTGGTCAATGCACACTGGCAGCATTTGGGAATGAGGATTAAAGAGTGGGATTTGCCCTTTGTCATCCAGGACCACGGCTCTTTCTGGCCTTCTCCGTTCCATCCATTCTCTAGAGCACATACCCCAAGAGGAAAAATATTTGACAACCAGAATCTAGAAAACAATTATGTAAAAACAAGGGGTATATTGTATTGTCGAAGGCTTTCATAGCCGGAATCACTGGGGTACTGTGTGGTTTCCGGGCTGTATGGCGTGTTCTAGCAGCATTATTCTCCTGAGGTTTCGCCTGCATCTGTGGCTGGCATCTTCGGAGGATCTGATGGTGGTAAAGGAAGTGGAGTATCCTCTGAAGATGCCAGCCGAGATGCCGAAGTGAAACATCGGGATAGAACATTCTGACAACCAAAACACAACACTCAAAATTATAAGCACATAGCTATTAATAGACTCCTAATAAATAACGTTTATTATACATGCAGCTTATTTTTTTCCCAGTTAGCGCAATCTGTAATTCAACCCTATGCAATAGGGGAAGTCCTATTAAACTTAGTTAATAGGGGAAGTCCTATTAAACTTAGTCAATACCAATAACCCATTGGTATTGCAGTAGGTTTGCCAGCTCCAGATTGGGAAATACCTGGAGATTTTGGGGTTACAGCCTGCGGAAGGAAGGGGAGGGGAGGGCCTTCAATGAAACAAAATGCCATAGGTCCATCTTCCAAAGTGGTGATTTTCTCTAGGTGAACTAACCTCGGTCACCTGGAGAGCAAGACTGGTTGTAATAGCGAGAGGTCTTCAGCCACCACCTGGGATTGGACACCCTGTTTCATTCTGAAATAATACAGATTTTCTTGTTCCTGTTTACTAAAGGATAAGTCTGAATAGTTTGAGATTAGAATAGTCATCAGCTCTGAAGCACTTGAATTCTCCTTCACAGTCCAAAGTTACCTTTTCAGCAGTGCAGCAAGAAAGAAGCCACATTCTGAAATACAGTACTTCATAAGAACAAACTACGGGGGGAAGAATTAGGATTAGGACTAATAAAAGGAAACACTTCTTCACGCAACGTGTGATTGGTGTTTGGAATATGCTGCCACAGGAGGTGGTGATGGCCACTAACCTGGATAGCTTTAAAAGGGGCTTGGACAGATTTATGGAGGGAGAAGTCGATCTATGGCTACCAATCTTGATCCTCTTTGATCTGAGATTGCCAATGCCTTAACAGTCCAGGTGCTCGGGAGCAACAGCCGCGAAGGCCATTGCTTTCACATCCTGCGTGAGTTCCCAAAGGCACCTGGTGGGCCACTAGGTAGCAGGGAAGCTGGAAGCTGAATGGACTCTGGTCTGATCCAGCTGGCTTGTTCTTATGTTCTTACGCTAGACCGGGGTCCACTGTCCAAAACAGGCAGATGCTTCTGGAAAGTAGACTCCATGAAAGGTACCCTACCTCCTTGGTAAATGTCTCCTGAAACTGTGCAGACATGTCCTTGAAGGTGGAGGATCCTTCTAACCACACACACACACACACATCATCTTGCTAGGACTCAGAGGCCATCGAATTCAGAATTCTGTTCAGACAGACACAGGAAATATGCAGGCAGAGCATGAAAACAACATCCAGAATACAGTACTCGGAATTTTTGAAATTCCATGGCTACTGTGTGAACGTTTGCCATTAGTCACAGTTTATTTATGGCAACCCTGTATGGTTTTCAAGGCAAGAGATGTTCAGCCGTGGTTTGCCATGGCCTGCCTCCACATCATGCCCCTGGTAGTTTTTGGAGGTCTCCCAAGCAAATATTTGCCAGGGTTAAGGCTGAGAGTGTGGGACAGGCCCTAGGTCACCCAGAAAGTTCCCATGGTGTGAATGGGGATTCAAACCTGGGTTTCCCAGATCCTAGACCAATACCTTAACCATTACACCACACACCGCTCTTAGCTTTTGATAAAACCTATTCTCAAAGTATACATCGAATTCCTTTAGAATTTTTAATCCACCTTTCTTCCAGGGCATGCAAGGTGTGGTACTTGATCCTCAGTACAAGGTTTTCCAGTGAGTTACAAGCTGGGATCTGGTTAGCTTCTCAGTCCTAATCTACCATCCGTTATCCCACCCGTCTTCAGAGGAGCTCCCAGTAGTAGATAGGATTCTCCCATCCCTCTACTTAATCCTCACAACAGCTCTGTGAAGCAGGTTAGGCTGAAAGAAAGCAATTGGCCAAGGTCACCCAGTAAGCATCATGGCTGAGCAGTGATTCGAACTGAGGTTTTCCCTATTCCAGCCCAACTCTAACCGCTGCAGCACACTGGCTCTCCCTATTGAAACCATCCAGACCAGTCGTGACTGCTGCATCTTTTGCCATGTATTCAACTTCTGCAAGATAATCTTCGTACAGTGTGAAAATGCAGGAGAGGGGGGGGAAATCTAGACAAACTCCCATTCTGCTGCAAGTTCTTACAACTGTGACGGAAAGATGGCTCTGCTGCTGCCGTTACATGTGCTACAGTGCCAGAGCAACATCACCATGAAACACCCTTGGCACAGCGGTTAAGTTCAGCCCCATCCTAAATCAATTCACTGGCTGGCGCTGGAAGCCTTGGGATCTAGCCGCTGGCACACGAGGCCGCCTTCAACAGTCTCCCGTCTCAGGCCTAACCTTCCCCTCCCCACTCTGAGCTGGCAGCTGTTTGCTGACACAGTGAACTACCACAGCCCCCAAGCTCCCAGCCCGGCCCCTTTCTAAAGATAGCTCTTCTCACCCAGATGGATGGAATGGTGGGGGCCAGCCTAAAGGGTCTGCAAGTGAGGGGAAGGGATCGCCAGATGTGCTCCAGTTTGAGCTGGTTCGACCTAATTGTCAGAACTGGCTACGAGGACAGCTCGGCGGTCAAGCTTGAAGGCTGCCTTGTGAGCCTCAATCCTGTGCCGGGTTACCTCCTCTAAACCCTCCAGAATCCAGTGGGTTTAGGTAAAAATGGCTGGTGGAAACAAAATCCCTGAGGAAGTTGTTTGGCATAAACCTAGCCAAAACCACACAGATTTCTTGTTCATCTGGGGCTGACTGGGATAACTTCACAGTGGATGGCGCTCTGGTCACACTGGTCTGTTGCCCACCTTTCACCTGAGATGGGGGTGTGGGGTGGGATCCTGGAGAAGGCAACCCTGTCCCCACAGATACTATAAAGCCCCTGTTAACCCAGTTAGTAAGAGTCTTGGGATTACATTAAAAGAAAAAAAGAAAAATTTAATTTTCTAGGATATTTCTGTCAGAACTAACACAAGTAGAAGGTCAACAACGAAATTCCATACAGGTCTGCCCAGAGTTCTACTAAAGTCAGCTCAATTGGACTTAGTCCTGGGAAAGCATGTTTAGCATTGCACTTGTTAATGAGACCCAAACTAGACAGGCTGGGTCCATGACCTGTAAAAAAAATATTTAGGCTTCAAATTGTACCTGTTGTGGTATCTACCCTATTTTACCTCAGAGACAATCTAACCACCAGAAGGAAATTCTCTGTCTAGAGCTCCTAACAGTTTTTGAAACACAATCCTCAGGCACACAAGGGCTGGATTCAGACCCTTACCACAACACAAGGGGTAGTTGAGTTAAGACCCCCCGTGTGCCATTTCCTCACTTGAAACAGCCTCAGGGAATCAGCAAACACAAAACATTCAAAATGCACCTGGCATGTCCTTCAGAGGAAGCCATGTCACAGACGCCGTTGCCCCAGTTTCTCCCAGTTGTGGCTGTCTGGTGACAAGCTCCTCACATAGCTTCTGATGGTTCCCAGCTCCATATTCTACTTTCCCACCTAATCCATGTTTTTCTTTGGGTTACCAGCAGTGGTGGGATTCAAATAATTTTAACAACCGGTTCCAGTGGTGGGATTCAAATAATTTAACAATTGGCTGTTTACAAACATCATTTTAACAACCGGCTCTGTCGAAATGGTGTGAACCTGCTGAATCCCACTACTGGTTACCAGTAGGCTGGGATTTCCCTCCCACCCATTCACACCCTGAACTAAATGTGACCATTTGCCAAAATCCTCACAAGGTGAGAAAGCCATGGCTGAAAGGGCCAAAATGCAGAAACCGTCCCATCTCTTACCATTAATGAAACGTATGTCCTTTTGAGCTGTCAGTCTCAAGTAAGATGTATGTGCAGAGGGGGATCCTTAATACAAAAGTTTTAGAAGGTTGCCTTGCTGGTCTGCAGTAGAGCTAGATTCAAGTCCAAGAACACCTTCCAGACCAGCACAATTACAGCCCGACCTTTAAGGTGCCCCTGGGCTCAAATTTACTTAGGTAATTGTCATTTTTGCTGTGTAGGTCATTGCAATAGATCCGTGGTGGCAAACCTTTGGCACTCCAGATGTTATGGACTACAATTCCCATCAGCCCCTCCCAGCATGGCCAATTGGCCATGCTGGGAGAAGCTGGCATCAGAAACCAATGTAGTCCATAACATCTGGAGTGCCAAAGGTTCGCCACCACTGCAATAGATAATGGGGGGAAAGCACATTTAAGATAGCCATTGCATCCAAAACACAAGCCCTAACTCTGGGTTTTTAAAAAAAAACTTAATCCACACCTCTTTTGATACTGCAAAAAGGTTTTATTTATTTAGGTTTTATATTACGCAATGTATTTCAATGCAGCTTATAAATCAGTACAAAAATCAACTGCAAACTGTTTTAAGGATTAAAAGCTGGGGGTTTGGGGGAACGGCCTCTGTTAGCATCCCTTTCCCTGCCTGCTTTTCCTCTGTTCTGCTTGCCCTGACCAAAGGGCGAACTCAGCGCTGCCAAAGGAACCACTCTATTCAGCTCCCGCCAACTCTTGATTATGGTTCCCTTGATTTAGGGAAACTGGCTAGGACATTCATCAATTACAACTCAAGTTTGCTGGCTCCTGAAAGGCTAACAAAATGTATTTCAGTGATCCTTCTGAGTGCCACCAGATTCCTGCTACTAACAGACCATCTCAACTACCCATCCAGAATGATCATCTTGTCTGGACACTGCATTTTGGCACTCCTCTTCCAGTCCCTCTCACTTTGGGGCCCCCAATCCACACTAACCACACGGGCATCTCTCACGGGCAAAGGGTCGGGGGATGAGGCCTTTCAGCCATATCCCCAGCCTAGTTCCAGCCCCCAAGTAGTCCCCCTGCGGCTTTCCCTGAAGCCAGGATGTGGCTTCGCTTTTATGTCAACCCAGCAACGTTCCTCAAGACTTTGTAATGAAGGAAAACGGGAGGAGGAGGGGAGATCCGGGAACCGTCCCTGAAACTGAAAGGGGGCAAAGGACAGAGCCGGCTGGCACCTGGTCCAAAAGAGCTCCGGTTTCCTCTCCAGCGTGCCTGCCACAGGCAGACAGGAAGAACATCTGAATATCAGTTTGAAATAGGTCTTACTGTTGCCCCAAACGCTCCTTAGATTCCACCACCTCCCTTTCCCTTCACTCCACCCTCTTTCCTCTAATCCCATGGAGTTAGACTCCTGCATTCTTCTACTTTAGCCTATCAAATCCCAGAGAACCCAGGGCACCAAAGCAAATGAGGGGACTCTTCTACCTTCTGGAGAAGCCAGCCAGGGGTTCCAGCAAGCTTCCCTTCATGCATTTTGTTTTCAAGCCAAGCGAGTCAGACCATTCCTACTGGAAGCCACAATGGTTAAAAAAGAAAGGAAGGAAGGAGGGAGCGAAGGCTTCCTTTTGTGACAGAAAAATCTGTGTTGCAACATGGAAACGCCGCTGCACACCTGAGGAGAAGCACTCTTTAGGAACAGACATTTTCCAGCTGATACATTTGGAGGCATCTGGGCTTCTTGGGCCCTTTGGCACAGGAGAAGCAAGAGTAAAAGACTGGCAGGTGGACTTGGGAGAAGCAAAGGAATCACTACCCCTCCCCAACAGCAAGTGTCCACCGTGGACTTCCCTACAGATTCTCAAATAGCTGCCACCCAACAATCCTGGCCTAAGTTACTGGGGTAGCTCACAGGGGCCTTCTCTTCTCTTTCCTCCTTCCCTCTTTTGCTCAAAGAAGCAGGGGGTGGATCTATGACAATAAGGTGGGGGGTGGGGGTGGAAGGCTGGGAGCCAAAATTCCTGGGTTCCTTCCCCAGCATAAGGAGGGGAGAATATCCCAGTGGATAAATCATGCTTTAGACTGGGAAGAGAAGAGGAAAAAAACCACAAAAAGATGTGAAAGTTTTCTCCTGCAACGGAAACACGACGGCACTCCAGAGATTGTTGGAGGCTTTCACGGCCGGAATCACTGGGGTGCTGTGTGGTTTCCGGGCTGTATGGCTGTGTTCTAGCAGCATTCTCTCCTGACGTTTCGCCTGCATTTGTGGCTGGCATCTTCAGAGGATCCAGCCACAGATGCAGGCGAAACGTCAGGAGAGAATGCTGCTAGAACACGGCCATGCAGCCCGGAAACCACACAGCACTCCAGAGATTGCTACCAGTGGAACAGCCAAGCAAAAAGAAACCAGCTGACATTGGGGTGCCTCTGTGCTTTGTGACGGTGGTGGCGGCGGCAGCATCTCCACGCCACGGAGCCCCAGTCAGGAGCATCCGGTGTTGGCTCAGAACAGAGCAAGACAAAACTCACCCAGTCTGAATCAACAAAGAAAAGGGGTGGGGAAGGGAAGGCCTGGCCCTGTGTCTGGAGAAATAAAAGAGGGCCCAGAAAGTATCTGGTATTTGAGACCTCCACTCCCAGGGCTGGCATCAGCTTACGCTAAGGTGGGGCAGCTCCCAGGGCTTGGGGTTTTGGTGGGTCCTGCTGCCACTGGTCCCCCACCCACGCACCAAGCGATGGAAGGACTGGTGAGCAGGAGAGGAATGCACAGACAGGTCAGGGTGGGGAGGTGTGAGGGGGTCTGGTGGTGGACAGCTGCCCCCCCCCCCCGGACACTGTCCACCCAGGGTCTCCCAAAACATGGAACTGGCCCCATTCGCTGCCTTCCTACAGCTATGGGCAGAACCCAGATATCCAGCTTGCCACAGCTCCCCATTCCAGCCAGTCCACAGCATCATTTCAGACTAATGCCCAAAGCGATATAGGAACCAGGCACAGCTGGCCATGTGTGACGCCAGGTCCAACCCCCGGAGGCTGGTGGGGCCTGTCTCTGAGACCACAGGGCTGGGAAGGAGGACACTGCTTCCAGGCATTTGCTTTGCAATTCCTCCAAATCTGCAACAGGATGAGGAAAGGCAGGTTGGCGGCGGCGGGGTGTGTGTGTGTGTTGCTTTGCCTTGTAAATCATTTCTGCCACTGCTTTTCTCACAATGGTTCCTAAGAATATCAGACTTGCAAGAGTGATTCAAACGTGCCAGTATCTCTAGGCTTTTTTTTAACAGCAGGAAAGAGCACAAACGTACACCTACTCCGCCTCTCCCCCCCGCCCCCACCCCCCCATCTCACACAGGCACTGACAGGATGCATTCGGGGAATCAGGCCCTAACCCTGGCCTGAATTTTCACAGCATATCTGAAAATGAGCAGCTGAGAGAACATTCCCTTCTGTCCGGCATTCACACCAGTGGCCATGAGTTCCGCTGGTACACTTTGTGCAGATTCAGGGTAGGAGAACTATATACCACAGGCAAGAAAGGGCAGGGCAGGTACAGGCACTAGGAACATGCAAGTATGAAGATGAAGTCAAGGGGAAGTGTTGCAGCTACACAACACAAAGGTGCCATATTTCCTTCAGAGGTACCCACAAGATGCCAGGGTGGGGGGAGTGAGGATGGAGTTCAGGCCCAGCAGCTGATGTTCTCGCAACCCCCACCCCACCCCGCCCCACCCCACCCCCTTGGAACCTCCTCCACAAAGATCTCACCCATCCCTCTTTGTTCCAAATCTGCCTTTCCTCATCCTGTTGCAGGTTTCGGGGGATGGCAAACCAACCCCCCCAAATGGCAGGTTTGCAAGAAAACTAGCCCCAGGAAGTCGCAGCAGCCCTGGAAGCGCTTCGGGGCAGGGAACCAGCAGCCAGTCCCTCAGTCGCGCTCTCGTGACTTGGAGGCAGAGCATTTGCAAGATGGGGCAGGCAAAATAATCCTTTCCTCGGAATCCTCCTTACTGAGTGAGCCTGCTCCAAAGGCACATAGCCACAGTCTCTTCCTCCCGCCCTCCAAGATACCACCAACCATCGCAGCTGCCTGTCCCCAGCAACCTTGGCGTCCATCACAGCACACTGCTCTAACCACTGCACCGCACTCCCAAGCCCGGTCCAGGGTGACATCTTGCTCTAACCATTGCACCCGGCCGCCCTTGGTCCAGGTGATATGCCTCAAGCATAAACAAATGTCTCCTCCCTCCCCACCCCCACCCCTTCTCTAAGCAAGCATCCCCTCCCCCTCCCCGGCATTGCACTTACCGGCTCGGATCTGGGGCGAAGCGGCCGCCCCCGCTTCGATGTGATAGGAGAACCTCATGGCTCTGAATTGCTGGGAATACGATCCACCGGGTTCCGGGCTGGGCATCCCCAGCACGCTGGCCCTTTGCATGGCTGCGCCGGCCAGAGCCCCCCCGCCCCCCGCCCCGCCCCCAGGCTCAGTCCCCTCCAAAATCCCTCCTGGCTCGCCCCCCGGCCCCCCGGCTGCTTGGAGTCCCCATCAAACAGTCGGTGGCCCCTCTTCGCCGAGCAGAGGGGGCTTGAACGCAGCTAAGCCCCCCAGAGAGAGACCCGGGCTCGAGCAGAGAGGAGGGAGGGGGGGCGCCTGAACACCCAATCTGGGGATTGATTTCTCTCGCAACGGATCCTCGCAAGAAGCCAGCGCGGCTCTTCCCCGAGCAGCAGCAGCAGCACCTTCTTGGCCAGGCGTGCATCAAGAAAGCGGGCTGGAAATCTTATCCACGTTGAAGTGTCTGTCTGCTAGATCCCCCTCCTCCTCCTCCTCCTCCTCCTCCTCTCTTCGGTGGGTTGGATTTTTTCATACTGCAGCGCCAGGCGCGGAGAGCGGATTGCTTGCAAGGAGATTGCCAGCCCTCCCCTTCAAGGCTCCTTTTTTAAAAAAAGAGGGGGAAAAAAAAACCCTGGCTACAAATGGGATTTCATGAGCCACACACAGCCGCGCATGTCGATTGGCTCTTGCTGTTTAGGGAGAGGAGGAGGGGGGAGCAAGCCCTGCTTTTCAGCTCCAGGATATTGACAAAACGGTTTCAAAAAAAGGGGGTGTTGCTGATTTATATCCTGCACTTGGGAGCCTTCCGCTAACAGCTGTTGTTTGAAAAAAAAAAAGCAGTTGGTTTTGGGAGGTTTCTCCCCCGCACCCCATCCCCCACACCCCCTTTTTCCTCCTGTGGGTCAGTCCAAAAACTAGAGGCAGACTTCGCTATCTATCTCCTAGCCCTGAAACAAAAGGCAAATGGGGGTGACCAGCTCCTCCAAAAACGCCCCGATTCCCCTTTCCCGTCTAATTCTAAGAACTGATCTCTTCTCCCCAGAGTTCATTCACTTGGGATCACAGTGCGAATCTCTGGTTTCTGCTCTTCGCATCTGGCAGCTTTCCAACAAGGTTGCTCCATCTAATCCAAAAGCACACAGGTTGGGAGGGTGTCCCCCCCACCCCCCTGCACCTTTCTAGGAAGCTTCAAACAATAAACATGGGAGCTATGCGCCACCCCCACTTCCGATTATTTCCGTGGCTTTCTCAATAACAGCTGACCCTCTCGGAAGTTTCCGAGGAAATTTCACAATGCAGTGGGATTCCAAGCCTCCCGCGAACACAGATCTCTCTTCTCCCGAAGTTACAACATCCCCACTTTTAAACAACAATCATAAAAATAGCACACTATTTGAGCTTCTGTTATCTTCCAAGCCAAATTCAGCGGCTTTTCAATGAAAGCACAGCTTTGGAAACCCAAACCGGTTTTCTCAGAAAGCAGCCATAAAGGTTGGGGGGAACTCTCTGAAAACCCTTCAGCGGCTCTGTTCAGCCCCCCCCCCCCCCACACACACACAGGATGGGGGGGAAACCCATCCTGTCTCTGATAATATGCTTGGGAACAACAGCTGCAGACAATGTACATGGTTTAAAGGCAGAGACGACTCCTGTGCCAAGCTGGGAGGTGCACCCGCGCTAGATTTCTGTTTTACAAGGCAGCAAAGCCACTGCTGGGCCAGGGGGTGAAGGGGCCACGCCCGGCGTGCCCTTGAGGCACTCGCGCTTGCTGATCAGAAATGGATCACTTGTGTCTGTCTCTCCCCACCCGTGCCCTGTCCAGCTCTTTGCTCAGTGCTTCCTCGCTATGGGTGTCTTGCTCTGTTTCAGCAATTAAATGTTAGGTCTGGACGTGGGAAGCGAGGCCCCGGTCCCTGCTGGATTAGAAAGCCTCACTGGGTGGCCTGAAACAAACCTTACCTACTTTGCAGAGTCGTCGCTGGGTGCCAATGCTAGTCAGAGGCTCCTTGTAGGCAGGGGCAGGAGACATCTTGGGGGGAAGAATTTGGGACACACCGCTGCAGCTCAGTCTAGGAGCTCCTCTTGTGCCTTGCAAAGAAGGAAGGGGAGATATGTAGAAACTCGGAGAGGGTTATATCCAAAGAGCACTGCAGTCACACACACACACATATACACACACACCATAGCAGCCATTACTTAGGACTCAGTGTGGCATATAGGTCCAGCTAAAAGATTCACATAGTGGTGGTAAAGTCACAGTCCACTTATGATGACCCTGTAGGGGTTTTCAAGGTAAGATGAACTAAAGGTGGTTGACAATTTCCTGCCTCTGTGTAGCGACCCTGGGCAATCATCTGAGCACGCACCAGTCCAGACCCTGCTTAGAAGAGGAGTTTGGATTTATACCCCACTCTTCTCAACCATAAGGAGTCTCAAAGCAGAAGAAGAAGAAGAAGAGTTTGGATTTATATCCCCCCTTTCTCTCCTGCAGGAGACTCAAAGGGGCTTACAATCTCCTTGCCCTTCCCCCCTCACAACAAACACCCTGTGAGGTAGGTGGGGCTGAGAGAGCTCCAAGAAGCTGTGACTAGCCCAAGGTCACCCAGCTGGTGTGTGTGGGAGTGCACAGGCTAATCTGAATTCCCCAGATAAGCCTCCACAGCTCAGGCGGCAGAGCAGGGAATCAAACCCGGTTCCTCCAGATTAGACACTTGAGCTCTTAACCTCCTACGCCACTGCTGGATTTATACCCCACTCTTCTCAACCATAAGGAGTCTCAAAGCAGCTTACAAAATCCTTTCCCTTCCTCTCCCCCCAACAGACACCTTGTGACGTAGGTGGGCCTGAGAAAATTTGGAGAGAGCTGTGACTAGGCCAAGGTCACCCAGCACGCTTCATGTGGAGGTGCGGGGAAACAAATCCAGTGCACCAAGCAAGAGTCTGTTGCGCTTGTGGGAAAGCGTGGAATCAAACCTGGATCTCCAGATCAGAGTCCCTCCGCTCTGAACCATTACACCACGCTGGCTGTTAGCCTCTGACAGGATCGAGCTGTCCTGGGCCATCCAGGTCATGATGGCATCTAGTTAAAAGTGGCAGGTAGCAGGTGGCGTGAAGGCCCTCTGCCTGGGAACCTGGAGAGATGCTGCCAGTCTGAGCAGAAAATACTGACTTGGATGGACCAAGGTCTGATCTCGTGCATAGAAGCTTCCTGTGCTCATGGGTAAGTCACATGGACACAGGAAGTTACCTCACACTGACAGTTACCTCATACTGAATCAGATCCTTAGTTCATTGAGGTCAATATTGTCTACTCCAGGGGTAGGGAACCTTTAACACTCAAAGAGCCATTTGGACCCGTTTTCCATGGGAAAAGAAAACACTTGGAGCCGCAAATAATTTTTGACATTTAAAATAAAGATAACACTGTATATATTGGGTTTTTTTAACCTTTTACTCCGCTCATTCTGAGAAGCGAATGGATGCGTCCGCCCTGCTGCCTGCAGGGCGGGCAAGGATGGGGCCAGCGGCTCGGCCTTGCCGGCCACCGGGAAAGCGCCCGCCCCGCTCCAACGGGGCAGGCGAGAGGGGAAGCCCGCGGCGTGGCCCAGCCGGCCGTGGGCAGTTGGTGTGCCCGCCCTGCTGCCTGCAGGGTGGGCAAGAATGGGGCCAGCAGCTCGGCTCGTGGAGCTGCAGTACAAGGGCAGAAGAACGCGTCGCGGCTCTCGAGCCGCAGGTTCCCTACCCCTGGTCTACTCAGACTGGCAGTAGCTCTCCTGAGCCTCAGGTTGAGGTCTCTCACATCACCTGCTAACCAATCCTTTTAACCAGACACGGTGGGGATTGAACCTGGGACCTTCCATATGCTCTACCACCGAGCCACAGCCCCCTCTATTCCAGTGATGGCGAACCTTTTCGAGACCGAGTGCCCAAATTGCAACCCAAAACCCACTTATTTATCGCCAAGTGCCAACGCAGCACTTTAACCTGAATACTGAGGTTTCAGTTTAGAAAAAACTCGGGAGTAAGCTTGGTGAAGCAACCATGCAATGCTTCAAATGGGTGAATCACGACCCTAGGAGGGTTTACTCAGAAGCAAGCCCCATTGCCAGCAACCGAGCTTGCTCGCAGGTAAAGGATCGTGCCCAGGCCAGCCTAGATGTGCGTGTGGGGAGTGTGTGATTTTCCACCACCCCCACATGACGAACTCTGTGCACGTGTGGCCACAGAAATTAGGGTACATTTTATTAGGATTAATAAAAGGAAACACTTCTTCACGCAACGTGTGATTGGTGTTTGGAATATGCTGCCACAGGAGGTGGTGATGGCCACTAACCTGGATAGCTTTGAAAGGGGCTTGGACAGATTTATGGAGGAGAAGTCGATTTATGGCTACCAATCTTTATCCTCTTTGATCTGAGATTGCAAATGCCTTAACAGACCAGGTGATCGGGAGCAACAGCCGCAGAAGGCCATTGCTTTCACCTCCTGCATGTGAGCTCCCAAAGGCACCTGGTGGGCCACTGCGAGTAGCAGAGAGCTGGACTAGATGGACTCTGGTCTGATCCAGCTGGCTTGTACTTATGTTCTTAGAAAGGGCTCTGAGTGCCACCTCTGGCACCCGTGCCTAGGTTTGCCATCGCTGCTCTATTCTGACCTGAGGCTCACTCTGTCTTATTTATGTATTTTGCTTATTTGTAGCCTGCCGGTCTCGAGATGGGTTACAGAGTACAGAAAAAGAGCACAGGTGGGGGAGCATCCTAGATTTTCACAGCCGAGGTTGCGATCCTGCCATAGCAGCACCACTCGACTCTCAAGTCTCAGAAATCAACTGCAAAGGGCCTTGAATAGCACAGAAGGAAAGAAAAGGAGAGAGCTCTGGATTGCTTTCTCCCACCCAGCTGACTAGCAAAGCACTGAGCTCATCACAGGTAAACGTTTTGCAGCCAGGCACCCCCGGTTTGGCCAGACACAGACTTTCTTATGTCTCTGGGCTTGGTAAACCTCCATACCTGCACTGTGTGTGGCTCTGTGACATTTACATGTGGCGCCTTGGTGTTTCTCACATAAACATGCATGAATGCATATGAAATGCAGCCACAGCAGTGTAGGCAACTACTTTGTATAGACCTTGGAGAAGGATCTGAACTCCAAAGCATGATAAACGTAGCCACTCAAGCAAACAATATCCCCAGTCCTCTGGCCCACCCACCTTTGGTCTTGCTGACTGGATGTGTGCCAATAATTTGCTGCTCAGAACCTAATTCCCTGGGGTCCTGATTCAGCCAGGGTCTTTCCATGCCATATCTGGGAGCCAAGCACATAACACTTGTCTTGCAGTGGCGTAGGAGGTTAAGAGCTCGTGTATCTAATCTGGAGGAACCGGGTTTGATTCCCAGCTCTGCCGCCTGAGCTGTGGAGGCTTATCTGGAGAATTCAGATTAGCCTGGGCACTCCCACACACGCCAGCTGGGTGACCTTGGGCTAGTCACAGCTTCTCGGAGCTCTCTCAGCCCCACCTACCTCACAGGGTGTTTGTTGTGAGGGGGGAAGGGCAAGGAGATTGTAAGCCCCTTTGAGTCTCCTGCAGGAGAGAAAGGGGAGATATAAATCCAAACTCCTCCTCCTCCTCCTCCTCCTCCTCTTCTTCTTCTTCTTCTTCTTCTTCTTCCAAATCAGAATCTTGGCCCAGCCAAAAGTCGATACTGCCTGCACAGACTTACAGCAGCTCTTTGGTCCTCTGGCGGAGGCCTTTCACATCATCTTCTACTCGAACCTTTTTGGTGGAGACGCTGGAACCTGGGACCTTCTACACACCAAGTAAACACCCTACCACTCAGCCACAACTGAGTCCTTCAACACACAAGCTCCTTCAGCAAGGCAAACAGCAGCTCTCCCGGGGCCTTCAGGTCTGGCAGATGGCCCGGGGTGGTCGTCCCTGTGCGTTTGGGTCCTGATCTGAATTGTGTCCCAAGACAACTGAGATATGTCTGATTGATAGGATGGCGGAGGGAGACACATAAGAGAGGCCAAGTGACCTACATGTAGACTCCTAGGGCATGGCTTATCCAGGACAGGTTGCAAAAACTAGGGCTTGTTAGTACATGAGGACAATTGGCACACGTGGTCGTTCTACTTCCAGTCTCCAGGATAGACTTCTGGATGGCAGAGACACGACGCTTCTCTTCTCCAAGATATCAAGCAATGAATTTGGACTCTACTCCAAAAAGTGCTCAGGATTGCCCCTAACAGCTACACTAGATACACTGAGCCTCCGATGAGAAGATGGCTGAAGCTTCTTCCCTTTTGGAGCTAAATGTAGCACCTAGTTGGGCTGTAAAAAGCCACGCCCTTTCTGCCCCTGAAGCTAGAAGTATCCCCAAAGTGAGGAAATGGGATCCTGTTTTCCATTGTAACAAGCACTGCGCCACTCAGCAAGAGCTGCTCAGGAAGCTGGCTCTCACTGTGTGCTTCGTGGTAATGCAGATCTGGCCCCCAGGCACCCCCCCACCCACCCCAGCATCGGAGCAGACCAGAGACTGCAGGCAGGCAGGCTCCCCCTTTCCCCCAACCCCTTAAAAACTCCCTTCTCACAGATCTGGTTTCCAGCGTCTTCCTCTCATCACATCAAGCTTCAATTGGGAGGAGTGGCGGGTGTGGGGAGAGCTAACCGGGGACGGCCTGAATGGATCTTCAAATCCGCTTTTGGGTTTCTTCTCTGAATCTGGCCTGCTGAATGAAATTCCAGCCGGGGAGTGGAATCCCAGCTATTTCCTGTTCTCTATATATGTAATTAAAATGCTGCTAGCTCTTGTTCTGCCTATAGCCCTTATTTTTGACAGCACAAAAACCAAAGACCAGAGCAGACGATGGGTGTTCAGACTATTAAGTTACCTCCTGCCACCTCTGCAAGTTCAATTCCCTTCTCCTAGCCTTGAGAACAAAACCTAGTGAGCCCGATATATCTTTAAGGAACATGTTTAAGGAAGTCCTTGGGGAGTTTACTGAAAGATAACACTTACATATTATTATGTTATGGGTCACTGTACACCAAGGTCTTTTTAACTCCCTCTAGGAGAGGCATTATCTCTGCAGAACCACAAGCCCACCGGCTGCTTGTCACAAGAAATGCATACATCTCAAGGTCAAACAAAAGGAGCAATTAGAAATCCGCAAACAGATCTTCAGTTCTTTAAAATTCTAATAATAGCCTGCTGTTCTCCCTATGGGGCAAACAGTAGCTTAGCTTCTCCCAGAGACAATTCTGGCAACAGAATGCTGGGAATTCTTGGTAGAGATCTTAACATCCCCCCCCCAAAAAAAACCCCCCACACATTTCCCAGGCTTCTCTAGAAAGAAGGGATTTTTGTAATCCAGACTGGCCATTTAACGTCCCTTTACACTTCCTGGTGGCCGCTGTTCTCAAGGTCTACTGGTGATCTTAAGAGAGTCTTAAGGAAGTAGCAGAGCTCCAAACCCCAGTAGCTCCCTAGAACCACAGGAGTTGTTGGCTCAGGCTACAATACTGGTGTCAGCTCACACTTTACAAGGGGGAAGTGGGTAGCTGGACACTACCTGCGGGGCCTGAGACAAGTGGCCCCCGCAGTGCTGACTTGCAGCTCCACAAGAAGCTGCTGAGCTGGGCTTATTCCCACCCTACTTCCCATTCCACTCATTTGAATTTCTGGCATAGATATGCCCGAAGACAGCTTTTTTCCAGCCTGTGGGTCCCAACGCAAAACAAGGTCACCAAGCCAGTCCTAAGCTTTGTGTGTTTATTGATCAGTGCACAGTTGTTAATTTTTTAACAGGTTGTTCATCATACCAAGTACCTTTGAACTTGTGAGTCACCATACTGAAATGGCTGGAAACCACTGCCCTGAGAGATTACGGGCAGCATTACTTCCAACTTCCCTGTTTTAAACCCTCTCTCTGCCAGATGCAAAGGGGGAGGGAGAAAATATGCTCAACCTTTTCATAGTGACGTTCAACCTACTTACCAATTTTGTCGTGCTGCTTAACATCCCCCCCCCCACACCTTTTAGTTTGCTTTGATTAAATTCCATCTGACAAAAAAAGTTCTAAAGAACTCTAGAGAAACCTTGCAACATTTTGGTTCTGTCTTAATAAAAGGCAATACAACACATTAGAATCCATCCATCCATCCATCCATCCATCCATCCATCCATCCATCCATCCATCCATCCATCCATCCATCCATCCATCCATCCATCCATCCATCCATCCATCCATCCATCCATCCATCCATCCATCCATCCATCCATCCATCCATCCATCCAAATCCATCCATCCATCCATCCATCCATCCATCCATCCATCCATCCATCCATCCATCCATCCATCAATCCATCCATCCATCCATCCATCCATCCATCCATCCATCCATCCATCCATCCATCCATCCATCCATCCATCCATCCATCCATCCATCCTAAGAACATAAGAACTAGCCTGCTGGATCAGACCAGAGTCCATCTAGTCCAGCATTCTGCTACTCGCAGTGGCCCACCAGGTGCCTTTGGGAGCTCATGTGCAGGATGTGAAAGCAATGGCCTTCTGCTGCTGCTGCTCCTGAGCACCTGGTCTGCTAAGGCATTTGCAATCTGAGATCAAGGAGGATCAAGATTGGTAGCCATAGATCGACTTCTCCTCCATAAATCTGTCCAAGCCCTTTTTAAAGCTATCCAGGTTAGAGGCCATCACCACCTCCTGTGGCAGCATATTCCATCCATGTTTTTGGATCTGCTCTGAGGAATCTGCACAGCTGTCCGACAATTTGAGTGTGCTGTGTGAGAATGTTATAGATTTAGAGTGCGGCAAACAAGAAAAACCTGGTCTGTCTGACAACAAAGAGAATATGTTCATCAAATACATATATTGCTGTGAGGCCAAATGAAGTGTGGGCAATTCTATTTTCTGAACAGGAATCAGACCTGTTAAAAAAAGGAAAATACACCAACCCTCAGGTCCCCCTGGACAGAGGGTTGAAACCAAACTAATATTTTTTTGCTGGAGAGGTTTCTCCCCCAATCAGTCCCACCTGCTTCACAAGGTGTCTATTGTGGGGAGAGGAAGGGAAGAAGTCTGTAAGCCGCTTTGAGACTCCTTATAGTTGAGAAAAGTGGGGTATAAATCCAAACTCTCCACCCACCCACCCACCCACCTATCTATCCTCTTCTTCATAAACAGCTTATATTAATGTCTGACCTTTTAAATATGCGACTCCCAATTTAGTCAGAACCATTACTTTACAAGCTGCTGAGAACCAGAAGCTTGGCCTGCTCTCCAGGTTTAATTTTGTTCCAGCACCCTATGAACGGAGCCATCTTTGAACAAAAAGGGACAGCTCTCTTATGTTTCCTTCCCTTAAACGCTGACACACTGCAATTTTCCTCCATCACCGTAGTTAATGTCATTTTTCATGGGCATTTTCTAGGAAGGCGATCCGTACAAGAAAGATAAATACAGCTGCACGCCCAAGAGAAGAGTTAGATGCACAGCGCATTAGAAGCCGTCCAAGAGCCACCGACCCCAAAATTCTAAATGGCCTAGGATATAACAACCCCACATCCTATATTTCTATTTT
The DNA here is from genome assembly GCF_021028975.2 of Sphaerodactylus townsendi. Classification (NCBI taxonomy): domain Eukaryota; kingdom Metazoa; phylum Chordata; class Lepidosauria; order Squamata; family Sphaerodactylidae; genus Sphaerodactylus; species Sphaerodactylus townsendi. Next base: position 177,203,093 of record NC_059427.1, on the reverse strand, counting down.
TCTCCCTGCCTTCCCAACAGCATGTCTTTTGGGTGTAAATATTTAATAGTATTACATGCATTATGCAGACAGGTTGCTGATGTGTTTGGAATTTGGTTGCATTCCTCCACGTAATTACATAGAGATACATGTCACCGACTATGGGAAGTGGGAGCACGATTTAAGCCTTTGGGCTGGCCCTGATCCAAGTCTAATTGTCTTGCGTGCAATTACTAGTGGCTCATGATGGCATCCTCCCCCCCCCCATGCAAACAAAAAGCCAACCACATATCCAGCAAGTTCAGATGAGTGTGGTAACGTCACCGCACATCAAGGGATGCATTTGTATGCATACAGAGGCAAGGAATGTGGAACTCAGGTCTTCTGTGCTAGACCCCCAAAGTAGACTTACCGACTGGCAAGGTGGATGCGCAACGAGATACATTTTTGCTTCCACACAGAAAAGGACAACGGAAGTTTGTTTCCACGGATCTGATTTTCTTTCCAGGCCAGGGCGTTCTCTCATGCTTACCAGCCACCAGTACATGGATTTACCACATTTAATCTGACCATGAGCTTCTTTTACGTTTCCTCAAATGGCGAAATTAGGCGAGACTAACATCGGCCAGCTGCAGCTGAACTCTGAACCCGGGTTTCCCTGCTCCAAGACTATCCATTGTGACTCTCTGGCTCCTGGAACATATATTTTAAGATAAACAGAGTGTTTCCTTAACTGTTGTACATTCTAGGCCACTGCAAAGGCTTAATGAAACATGCGGGGGGGGGGGAGGACAGCCTCTCATCTTTATAGCAAAAGGCAACAGCCCAATTTCAGAAATATACAACAGCTGAAACCTAGTCTACCCACTGCAGTTTGTCATCCGTCACGAACACAACATGCAGATTATGCATGTTATGTACAATTATTGTTGGCAAGCCCCCAGCTCTTCTAAGCTGCGTTCTGAACATATGCTCTCCTGAGCACTAAACTGTATCTCCCTTAAGCCAACGCTGCCTCTCAGCACAAGGAAGTAGATTCCCATAAGAAGGCGGTCTTGCAGCTTAGGGTCAGCGATTCCCGAGCACCCCAGATCATGACCGCCCCATCAGCTAGGAGGCCATCAAAGAGTTAAGCTAGCTCCCAGTGTGCTCCCCTTGCACACCATTCTTGGCAGGCGGGAGGGAGATGATGCGAGAAAGCTTTGGCTCCAGCCACCGGGCCTGTGGCCTGTCCTAGCTGAATGGTCATTTGTGTAACTAGCCTCTCACGTCTGCCCTGCCTGCAGGATTTGTGCCCCAGCCAAGGACAGAGGTTGTGCCTCTGTGCAGGCCGAGTTAATTCCTGACAGACAGCTCCTTGAATGGGCAGGCGTTTCTATGGTTTTCAGGAAAGCAGCGTCGAGGGGCTGGGAAGGGAAAGAGATTTGAAAATGCAGTTGCGAATCTGATTGCAAATCCAGCAGCAACTGCAACGGAACTCCACAAATGTGCCTCACTCCCCACCCCCAATCCCACCCTCTGTGAGGTAGTCAAAACATATACCCCAGCACACAATCACTCCATGCCATGGGGAGAAACACAACTTATTGTGATGTGCCTCTGAAGATGCCAGCCATAGCTGCAGGCGAAACACAAGGAACAAAAGCTACCAGCCCACAGGCTCACAGCCTGGAAAACCCACAAGAGTCAGTTGATTCCAGCCATGAAAGCCTTCGGCAATATGTTCACACAGCATTCTTTGCTCTGGAGCAGGAGAAATCGCATTCAGGACTCTGCGACTTGTACACAAGATAACGGCTGTAACAACACCATGACAACCAATGCAGCTCGCCGCAGGGGTTCGCAGCACACCTCCCACATTACCTTCACAGCCCTTACAACTACTCATGCAAGGTAGGTCAACATTAGTGTGCGCACATGGAGTGTGGAGGAGCTGAGAACAGGACAACTGTGGCTTGCTTCAGTTCACCTAGATTTGAGACTCAGTCGAAATATAGGGAAGAAGTGGAAGGTCATTCTGATCTTCTGCTGTTCTTCCCCAACTTATTGCAGTGCCTTTTCCCCAATTTAAACCTCCAGGATGTAAATGTGCAGGCATTCCGTATTACTAACAGAGTCTACGCCGAAGATAATTGACTCCAGGCACCTATGCCAACAGGGGCACGTCAGACCATTTGCCTTGGCGCACAGGGCTGGTTCTCCACCCAGGCAACCAACATGAGTGTTTGAGGGGTTGTCAGTGCCGATGGAGCTCTGTTTACTTCCAGCATGGCTGGCCAGTATGACCCTCTCCTCCCAAACTAGTGTGTAATGGTTAAAACCAGCAGACTCTTAAATCTGGAGAACCAGGTTTGATTCCCCACTCCTCCACACGAGTGGCAAACTCTGATCTGGTGAATGAGGTTTATTTCCTCGCTTGTACACATGAAGCCTGCTTCATGGGTGACCTTGGGCCAGTCACAGTCCTCTCCGAGCTCTCTCAGCCCAACCCATCTCACAAGGTGCCTGTTATGGAAATGAAGGGAAAGGAGTTTGTAAGCCGCTTTGAGACTCCTTAAAGGTAGAAAGAGGTGGCGGATAAAGGCCAACTCTTCTTCATTTTCCAACACACGCCCATCTCATCTGTAGGCATTGTATTTGTGTGTGTATGTCAACACTTGGGTGAAAAAGAAAACACAATCCTTCAGTGACACCCAGATGCTACTCAAAAATCTGCATTCCAGCATAAGCTTTAATGAGTCATCATTCACTTCATCAGATGCATGAGATATTCACTCATAAGGCAGAAGTATTCACACTAATAACTGCAAACAGAAAGGTAAGGGAGGGAGAAGGTCACAGGGAGAGGCCAGTTCAAAGAAAATCCAGGCAAAAGAGCACGCAAAAGGTTGTCTCCTCCCCCCAGTATACTCTTTAGAGCAGTGGTTCTCAACCTGTGGGTCACGACCCCTTTGGGGGTCGAACGATCCTTTCACAGGGGTCGCCTAAGACTCTCTGCATCAGTGTTCTCCATCTGTAAAATTGATAAATGTTAGGGTTGGGGGTCACCACAACATGAGGAACTGTATTAAAGGGTCATGGCATTAGGAAGGTTGAGAACCACTACATTAGAGCTTGGTTATTTACTTCATTTAAACCCCACCTTTCTCCCCAATGGGGAGTCAAAGTGACTCACAGGCTTCTTCTTTCCTCCATTTTATTCTCACAACAACCCTGTGGGGTTGCTTAAGCTGAGAGTGTCTGACTGAGCCAAGATCACCCAGAACCTTGTACAGCAGTGCCGGAATTCAAACTCTGGGCCTCGCATCCTAGCTACTACATCACACTGGGATTGGGGAGTACAGCTGGGTGCACCTATGGGCACCTTATTTCCATTATGATGAATGTGGGTGTGATATTCACAAGCAGATTAAAACCTTAAAAAGTCGTGGAAAGTTTTCAGCTGATCTTGCAGAATTCTTTGAATTGCGGAATGTTCTAAAGAGCTCTCCTTTCCGTCTATGGGGCTGTGATATGCTGGAACGACATGAGACGACGGCCCACTAAAATGAGACACATCTGCCAATTCTATCCCTAAGCCAGAGCAAAGAAAGCTCAGTTATGCATGATGGGGGTTTTTTTTGGGGGGGGGTTACTGCAAAGACCCCTTTATTCTCCTCTGAGCTATTCCTGTCTGTAAGACTACACATAAATGCTCTTTTGGCAGTGAATCCAGGCCTTTCAATTGCCAGCCTGTGATTATTCTTCGCTTGCTATTTTTATTGCAGTTATTCTGAGTCATATCCTTACATAGCCAGTTTGGATTCCAAATTGTACAGCACGGGCACTCAGCCCCGCGCTACGAACAGGATGACATCTGGGCTCTGAAAGCATGCCGTTGAGATCTTTCATTTTCAGGCAAGGGTGAGATTTCAGGAATCCAGCGTAGCGTTAAACAAGGCCAAACCCTGTCAGCATCACCTAGACGCACTTCACGTCCAATAAATCGCAGTTTGTATGCACACGTTAAATGCAAGTTTGAGGTCACGTAATCCTAAACTAACGCAAGTATAGATCTGAACAGGAGTAAAGATCGACATCTGCCATTTGGTCTGTGAAGATGCAGGGAGTGGCACAGAAAAACCATCCTAGTGCTTTCATGCAGGGATTCCCAGCATGGTGCCCACTGGGACCTCTCCTGTTGCCCGCCATGTGTTTTGGGAAAGTGGCTGGGGGCCAGGTGAGTCTTTTGACCGGCAGGACTTCTGATGAGCTGTGCAGATTTTAAAGGCATCCTGTTAAACATAGCATCTGCCTGAAATGTTGAACAGTTACCATTAAGAGTTAAGGCCGTTTCCACACGAATGCGGAAGTGGCCGGGTCGGCGTTTCTGACGCCGACCCACCCCCCCCCCCCCCCCCCCCTCCCCCCCCCACACCCCCCCCCCCCCCCCCCCCCCCCCCCCCACCCTCCCCCCCAACCCCCCCGCCCGACGACTCCCCACCCCCCCCCCCCCCTCCCCCACCCCCCCCCCACTACCCCCCCCCCACACGCTGCCCCCCCCCCCCACCCCTCCTCCCCCCCCCCCCCCCCCCCCCCCCACCTCCCACCCCCCCCCCCTCCCCCCCCCCCCACCACCCCCCTCCCCCACACCCCCCCCCCCCCCCCCTCCCCCCCCCCCCCCCACCCCCCCCCCTCCCCCCCCCCCCCCCCCTCTCCCACCCCCCCCCCCCCCCCCCCCCCCCCCCCCCCCCCCCCCCCCCTCTCCCCCCCCCCCCCCCCCCCCCCCACCCCCCCCCCCCCCCACCCCCCCCCCCCCCCACCCCCCCCCCCCCCCACCCCCCCCCCCCCCCACCCCCCCCCCCCCCCACCCCCCCCCCCCCCCACCCCCCCCCCCCCCCACCCCCCCCCCCCCCCACCCCCCCCCCCCCCCACCCCCCCCCCCCCCCACCCCCCCCCCCCCCCACCCCCCCCCCCCCCCACCCCCCCCCCCCCCCACCCCCCCCCCCCCCCACCCCCCCCCCCCCCCACCCCCCCCCCCCCCCACCCCCCCCCCCCCCCACCCCCCCCCCCCCCCACCCCCCCCCCCCCCCACCCCCCCCCCCCCCCACCCCCCCCCCCCCCCACCCCCCCCCCCCCCCACCCCCCCCCCCCCCCACCCCCCCCCCCCCCCACCCCCCCCCCCCCCCACCCCCCCCCCCCCCCACCCCCCCCCCCCCCCACCCCCCCCCCCCCCCACCCCCCCCCCCCCCCACCCCCCCCCCCCCCCACCCCCCCCCCCCCCCACCCCCCCCCCCCCCCACCCCCCCCCCCCCCCACCCCCCCCCCCCCCCACCCCCCCCCCCCCCCACCCCCCCCCCCCCCCACCCCCCCCCCCCCCCACCCCCCCCCCCCCCCACCCCCCCCCCCCCCCACCCCCCCCCCCCCCCACCCCCCCCCCCCCCCACCCCCCCCCCCCCCCACCCCCCCCCCCCCCCACCCCCCCCCCCCCCCACCCCCCCCCCCCCCCACCCCCCCCCCCCCCCACCCCCCCCCCCCCCCACCCCCCCCCCCCCCCACCCCCCCCCCCCCCCACCCCCCCCCCCCCCCACCCCCCCCCCCCCCCACCCCCCCCCCCCCCCACCCCCCCCCCCCCCCACCCCCCCCCCCCCCCACCCCCCCCCCCCCCCACCCCCCCCCCCCCCCACCCCCCCCCCCCCCCACCCCCCCCCCCCCCCACCCCCCCCCCCCCCCACCCCCCCCCCCCCCCACCCCCCCCCCCCCCCACCCCCCCCCCCCCCCACCCCCCCCCCCCCCCACCCCCCCCCCCCCCCACCCCCCCCCCCCCCCACCCCCCCCCCCCCCCACCCCCCCCCCCCCCCACCCCCCCCCCCCCCCACCCCCCCCCCCCCCCACCCCCCCCCCCCCCCACCCCCCCCCCCCCCCACCCCCCCCCCCCCCCACCCCCCCCCCCCCCCACCCCCCCCCCCCCCCACCCCCCCCCCCCCCCACCCCCCCCCCCCCCCACCCCCCCCCCCCCCCACCCCCCCCCCCCCCCACCCCCCCCCCCCCCCACCCCCCCCCCCCCCCACCCCCCCCCCCCCCCACCCCCCCCCCCCCCCACCCCCCCCCCCCCCCACCCCCCCCCCCCCCCACCCCCCCCCCCCCCCACCCCCCCCCCCCCCCACCCCCCCCCCCCCCCACCCCCCCCCCCCCCCACCCCCCCCCCCCCCCACCCCCCCCCCCCCCCACCCCCCCCCCCCCCCACCCCCCCCCCCCCCCACCCCCCCCCCCCCCCACCCCCCCCCCCCCCCACCCCCCCCCCCCCCCACCCCCCCCCCCCCCCACCCCCCCCCCCCCCCACCCCCCCCCCCCCCCACCCCCCCCCCCCCCCACCCCCCCCCCCCCCCACCCCCCCCCCCCCCCACCCCCCCCCCCCCCCACCCCCCCCCCCCCCCACCCCCCCCCCCCCCCACCCCCCCCCCCCCCCACCCCCCCCCCCCCCCACCCCCCCCCCCCCCCACCCCCCCCCCCCCCCACCCCCCCCCCCCCCCACCCCCCCCCCCCCCCACCCCCCCCCCCCCCCACCCCCCCCCCCCCCCACCCCCCCCCCCCCCCACCCCCCCCCCCCCCCACCCCCCCCCCCCCCCACCCCCCCCCCCCCCCACCCCCCCCCCCCCCCACCCCCCCCCCCCCCCACCCCCCCCCCCCCCCACCCCCCCCCCCCCCCACCCCCCCCCCCCCCCACCCCCCCCCCCCCCCACCCCCCCCCCCCCCCACCCCCCCCCCCCCCCACCCCCCCCCCCCCCCACCCCCCCCCCCCCCCACCCCCCCCCCCCCCCACCCCCCCCCCCCCCCACCCCCCCCCCCCCCCACCCCCCCCCCCCCCCACCCCCCCCCCCCCCCACCCCCCCCCCCCCCCACCCCCCCCCCCCCCCACCCCCCCCCCCCCCCACCCCCCCCCCCCCCCACCCCCCCCCCCCCCCACCCCCCCCCCCCCCCACCCCCCCCCCCCCCCACCCCCCCCCCCCCCCACCCCCCCCCCCCCCCACCCCCCCCCCCCCCCACCCCCCCCCCCCCCCACCCCCCCCCCCCCCCACCCCCCCCCCCCCCCACCCCCCCCCCCCCCCACCCCCCCCCCCCCCCACCCCCCCCCCCCCCCACCCCCCCCCCCCCCCACCCCCCCCCCCCCCCACCCCCCCCCCCCCCCACCCCCCCCCCCCCCCACCCCCCCCCCCCCCCACCCCCCCCCCCCCCCACCCCCCCCCCCCCCCACCCCCCCCCCCCCCCACCCCCCCCCCCCCCCACCCCCCCCCCCCCCCACCCCCCCCCCCCCCCACCCCCCCCCCCCCCCACCCCCCCCCCCCCCCACCCCCCCCCCCCCCCACCCCCCCCCCCCCCCACCCCCCCCCCCCCCCACCCCCCCCCCCCCCCACCCCCCCCCCCCCCCACCCCCCCCCCCCCCCACCCCCCCCCCCCCCCACCCCCCCCCCCCCCCACCCCCCCCCCCCCCCACCCCCCCCCCCCCCCACCCCCCCCCCCCCCCACCCCCCCCCCCCCCCACCCCCCCCCCCCCCCACCCCCCCCCCCCCCCACCCCCCCCCCCCCCCACCCCCCCCCCCCCCCACCCCCCCCCCCCCCCACCCCCCCCCCCCCCCACCCCCCCCCCCCCCCACCCCCCCCCCCCCCCACCCCCCCCCCCCCCCACCCCCCCCCCCCCCCACCCCCCCCCCCCCCCACCCCCCCCCCCCCCCACCCCCCCCCCCCCCCACCCCCCCCCCCCCCCACCCCCCCCCCCCCCCACCCCCCCCCCCCCCCACCCCCCCCCCCCCCCACCCCCCCCCCCCCCCACCCCCCCCCCCCCCCACCCCCCCCCCCCCCCACCCCCCCCCCCCCCCACCCCCCCCCCCCCCCACCCCCCCCCCCCCCCACCCCCCCCCCCCCCCACCCCCCCCCCCCCCCACCCCCCCCCCCCCCCACCCCCCCCCCCCCCCACCCCCCCCCCCCCCCACCCCCCCCCCCCCCCACCCCCCCCCCCCCCCACCCCCCCCCCCCCCCACCCCCCCCCCCCCCCACCCCCCCCCCCCCCCACCCCCCCCCCCCCCCACCCCCCCCCCCCCCCACCCCCCCCCCCCCCCACCCCCCCCCCCCCCCACCCCCCCCCCCCCCCACCCCCCCCCCCCCCCACCCCCCCCCCCCCCCACCCCCCCCCCCCCCCACCCCCCCCCCCCCCCACCCCCCCCCCCCCCCACCCCCCCCCCCCCCCACCCCCCCCCCCCCCCACCCCCCCCCCCCCCCACCCCCCCCCCCCCCCACCCCCCCCCCCCCCCACCCCCCCCCCCCCCCACCCCCCCCCCCCCCCACCCCCCCCCCCCCCCACCCCCCCCCCCCCCCACCCCCCCCCCCCCCCACCCCCCCCCCCCCCCACCCCCCCCCCCCCCCACCCCCCCCCCCCCCCACCCCCCCCCCCCCCCACCCCCCCCCCCCCCCACCCCCCCCCCCCCCCACCCCCCCCCCCCCCCACCCCCCCCCCCCCCCACCCCCCCCCCCCCCCACCCCCCCCCCCCCCCACCCCCCCCCCCCCCCACCCCCCCCCCCCCCCACCCCCCCCCCCCCCCACCCCCCCCCCCCCCCACCCCCCCCCCCCCCCACCCCCCCCCCCCCCCACCCCCCCCCCCCCCCACCCCCCCCCCCCCCCACCCCCCCCCCCCCCCACCCCCCCCCCCCCCCACCCCCCCCCCCCCCCACCCCCCCCCCCCCCCACCCCCCCCCCCCCCCACCCCCCCCCCCCCCCACCCCCCCCCCCCCCCACCCCCCCCCCCCCCCACCCCCCCCCCCCCCCACCCCCCCCCCCCCCCACCCCCCCCCCCCCCCACCCCCCCCCCCCCCCACCCCCCCCCCCCCCCACCCCCCCCCCCCCCCACCCCCCCCCCCCCCCACCCCCCCCCCCCCCCACCCCCCCCCCCCCCCACCCCCCCCCCCCCCCACCCCCCCCCCCCCCCACCCCCCCCCCCCCCCACCCCCCCCCCCCCCCACCCCCCCCCCCCCCCACCCCCCCCCCCCCCCACCCCCCCCCCCCCCCACCCCCCCCCCCCCCCACCCCCCCCCCCCCCCACCCCCCCCCCCCCCCACCCCCCCCCCCCCCCACCCCCCCCCCCCCCCACCCCCCCCCCCCCCCACCCCCCCCCCCCCCCACCCCCCCCCCCCCCCACCCCCCCCCCCCCCCACCCCCCCCCCCCCCCACCCCCCCCCCCCCCCACCCCCCCCCCCCCCCACCCCCCCCCCCCCCCACCCCCCCCCCCCCCCACCCCCCCCCCCCCCCACCCCCCCCCCCCCCCACCCCCCCCCCCCCCCACCCCCCCCCCCCCCCACCCCCCCCCCCCCCCACCCCCCCCCCCCCCCACCCCCCCCCCCCCCCACCCCCCCCCCCCCCCACCCCCCCCCCCCCCCACCCCCCCCCCCCCCCACCCCCCCCCCCCCCCACCCCCCCCCCCCCCCACCCCCCCCCCCCCCCACCCCCCCCCCCCCCCACCCCCCCCCCCCCCCACCCCCCCCCCCCCCCACCCCCCCCCCCCCCCACCCCCCCCCCCCCCCACCCCCCCCCCCCCCCACCCCCCCCCCCCCCCACCCCCCCCCCCCCCCACCCCCCCCCCCCCCCACCCCCCCCCCCCCCCACCCCCCCCCCCCCCCACCCCCCCCCCCCCCCACCCCCCCCCCCCCCCACCCCCCCCCCCCCCCACCCCCCCCCCCCCCCACCCCCCCCCCCCCCCACCCCCCCCCCCCCCCACCCCCCCCCCCCCCCACCCCCCCCCCCCCCCACCCCCCCCCCCCCCCACCCCCCCCCCCCCCCACCCCCCCCCCCCCCCACCCCCCCCCCCCCCCACCCCCCCCCCCCCCCACCCCCCCCCCCCCCCACCCCCCCCCCCCCCCACCCCCCCCCCCCCCCACCCCCCCCCCCCCCCACCCCCCCCCCCCCCCACCCCCCCCCCCCCCCACCCCCCCCCCCCCCCACCCCCCCCCCCCCCCACCCCCCCCCCCCCCCACCCCCCCCCCCCCCCACCCCCCCCCCCCCCCACCCCCCCCCCCCCCCACCCCCCCCCCCCCCCACCCCCCCCCCCCCCCACCCCCCCCCCCCCCCACCCCCCCCCCCCCCCACCCCCCCCCCCCCCCACCCCCCCCCCCCCCCACCCCCCCCCCCCCCCACCCCCCCCCCCCCCCACCCCCCCCCCCCCCCACCCCCCCCCCCCCCCACCCCCCCCCCCCCCCACCCCCCCCCCCCCCCACCCCCCCCCCCCCCCACCCCCCCCCCCCCCCACCCCCCCCCCCCCCCACCCCCCCCCCCCCCCACCCCCCCCCCCCCCCACCCCCCCCCCCCCCCACCCCCCCCCCCCCCCACCCCCCCCCCCCCCCACCCCCCCCCCCCCCCACCCCCCCCCCCCCCCACCCCCCCCCCCCCCCACCCCCCCCCCCCCCCACCCCCCCCCCCCCCCACCCCCCCCCCCCCCCACCCCCCCCCCCCCCCACCCCCCCCCCCCCCCACCCCCCCCCCCCCCCACCCCCCCCCCCCCCCACCCCCCCCCCCCCCCACCCCCCCCCCCCCCCACCCCCCCCCCCCCCCACCCCCCCCCCCCCCCACCCCCCCCCCCCCCCACCCCCCCCCCCCCCCACCCCCCCCCCCCCCCACCCCCCCCCCCCCCCACCCCCCCCCCCCCCCACCCCCCCCCCCCCCCACCCCCCCCCCCCCCCACCCCCCCCCCCCCCCACCCCCCCCCCCCCCCACCCCCCCCCCCCCCCACCCCCCCCCCCCCCCACCCCCCCCCCCCCCCACCCCCCCCCCCCCCCACCCCCCCCCCCCCCCACCCCCCCCCCCCCCCACCCCCCCCCCCCCCCACCCCCCCCCCCCCCCACCCCCCCCCCCCCCCACCCCCCCCCCCCCCCACCCCCCCCCCCCCCCACCCCCCCCCCCCCCCACCCCCCCCCCCCCCCACCCCCCCCCCCCCCCACCCCCCCCCCCCCCCACCCCCCCCCCCCCCCACCCCCCCCCCCCCCCACCCCCCCCCCCCCCCACCCCCCCCCCCCCCCACCCCCCCCCCCCCCCACCCCCCCCCCCCCCCACCCCCCCCCCCCCCCACCCCCCCCCCCCCCCACCCCCCCCCCCCCCCACCCCCCCCCCCCCCCACCCCCCCCCCCCCCCACCCCCCCCCCCCCCCACCCCCCCCCCCCCCCACCCCCCCCCCCCCCCACCCCCCCCCCCCCCCACCCCCCCCCCCCCCCACCCCCCCCCCCCCCCACCCCCCCCCCCCCCCACCCCCCCCCCCCCCCACCCCCCCCCCCCCCCACCCCCCCCCCCCCCCACCCCCCCCCCCCCCCACCCCCCCCCCCCCCCACCCCCCCCCCCCCCCACCCCCCCCCCCCCCCACCCCCCCCCCCCCCCACCCCCCCCCCCCCCCACCCCCCCCCCCCCCCACCCCCCCCCCCCCCCACCCCCCCCCCCCCCCACCCCCCCCCCCCCCCACCCCCCCCCCCCCCCACCCCCCCCCCCCCCCACCCCCCCCCCCCCCCACCCCCCCCCCCCCCCACCCCCCCCCCCCCCCACCCCCCCCCCCCCCCACCCCCCCCCCCCCCCACCCCCCCCCCCCCCCACCCCCCCCCCCCCCCACCCCCCCCCCCCCCCACCCCCCCCCCCCCCCACCCCCCCCCCCCCCCACCCCCCCCCCCCCCCACCCCCCCCCCCCCCCACCCCCCCCCCCCCCCACCCCCCCCCCCCCCCACCCCCCCCCCCCCCCACCCCCCCCCCCCCCCACCCCCCCCCCCCCCCACCCCCCCCCCCCCCCACCCCCCCCCCCCCCCACCCCCCCCCCCCCCCACCCCCCCCCCCCCCCACCCCCCCCCCCCCCCACCCCCCCCCCCCCCCACCCCCCCCCCCCCCCACCCCCCCCCCCCCCCACCCCCCCCCCCCCCCACCCCCCCCCCCCCCCACCCCCCCCCCCCCCCACCCCCCCCCCCCCCCACCCCCCCCCCCCCCCACCCCCCCCCCCCCCCACCCCCCCCCCCCCCCACCCCCCCCCCCCCCCACCCCCCCCCCCCCCCACCCCCCCCCCCCCCCACCCCCCCCCCCCCCCACCCCCCCCCCCCCCCACCCCCCCCCCCCCCCACCCCCCCCCCCCCCCACCCCCCCCCCCCCCCACCCCCCCCCCCCCCCACCCCCCCCCCCCCCCACCCCCCCCCCCCCCCACCCCCCCCCCCCCCCACCCCCCCCCCCCCCCACCCCCCCCCCCCCCCACCCCCCCCCCCCCCCACCCCCCCCCCCCCCCACCCCCCCCCCCCCCCACCCCCCCCCCCCCCCACCCCCCCCCCCCCCCACCCCCCCCCCCCCCCACCCCCCCCCCCCCCCACCCCCCCCCCCCCCCACCCCCCCCCCCCCCCACCCCCCCCCCCCCCCACCCCCCCCCCCCCCCACCCCCCCCCCCCCCCACCCCCCCCCCCCCCCACCCCCCCCCCCCCCCACCCCCCCCCCCCCCCACCCCCCCCCCCCCCCACCCCCCCCCCCCCCCACCCCCCCCCCCCCCCACCCCCCCCCCCCCCCACCCCCCCCCCCCCCCACCCCCCCCCCCCCCCACCCCCCCCCCCCCCCACCCCCCCCCCCCCCCACCCCCCCCCCCCCCCACCCCCCCCCCCCCCCACCCCCCCCCCCCCCCACCCCCCCCCCCCCCCACCCCCCCCCCCCCCCACCCCCCCCCCCCCCCACCCCCCCCCCCCCCCACCCCCCCCCCCCCCCACCCCCCCCCCCCCCCACCCCCCCCCCCCCCCACCCCCCCCCCCCCCCACCCCCCCCCCCCCCCACCCCCCCCCCCCCCCACCCCCCCCCCCCCCCACCCCCCCCCCCCCCCACCCCCCCCCCCCCCCACCCCCCCCCCCCCCCACCCCCCCCCCCCCCCACCCCCCCCCCCCCCCACCCCCCCCCCCCCCCACCCCCCCCCCCCCCCACCCCCCCCCCCCCCCACCCCCCCCCCCCCCCACCCCCCCCCCCCCCCACCCCCCCCCCCCCCCACCCCCCCCCCCCCCCACCCCCCCCCCCCCCCACCCCCCCCCCCCCCCACCCCCCCCCCCCCCCACCCCCCCCCCCCCCCACCCCCCCCCCCCCCCACCCCCCCCCCCCCCCACCCCCCCCCCCCCCCACCCCCCCCCCCCCCCACCCCCCCCCCCCCCCACCCCCCCCCCCCCCCACCCCCCCCCCCCCCCACCCCCCCCCCCCCCCACCCCCCCCCCCCCCCACCCCCCCCCCCCCCCACCCCCCCCCCCCCCCACCCCCCCCCCCCCCCACCCCCCCCCCCCCCCACCCCCCCCCCCCCCCACCCCCCCCCCCCCCCACCCCCCCCCCCCCCCACCCCCCCCCCCCCCCACCCCCCCCCCCCCCCACCCCCCCCCCCCCCCACCCCCCCCCCCCCCCACCCCCCCCCCCCCCCACCCCCCCCCCCCCCCACCCCCCCCCCCCCCCACCCCCCCCCCCCCCCACCCCCCCCCCCCCCCACCCCCCCCCCCCCCCACCCCCCCCCCCCCCCACCCCCCCCCCCCCCCACCCCCCCCCCCCCCCACCCCCCCCCCCCCCCACCCCCCCCCCCCCCCACCCCCCCCCCCCCCCACCCCCCCCCCCCCCCACCCCCCCCCCCCCCCACCCCCCCCCCCCCCCACCCCCCCCCCCCCCCACCCCCCCCCCCCCCCACCCCCCCCCCCCCCCACCCCCCCCCCCCCCCACCCCCCCCCCCCCCCACCCCCCCCCCCCCCCACCCCCCCCCCCCCCCACCCCCCCCCCCCCCCACCCCCCCCCCCCCCCACCCCCCCCCCCCCCCACCCCCCCCCCCCCCCACCCCCCCCCCCCCCCACCCCCCCCCCCCCCCACCCCCCCCCCCCCCCACCCCCCCCCCCCCCCACCCCCCCCCCCCCCCACCCCCCCCCCCCCCCACCCCCCCCCCCCCCCACCCCCCCCCCCCCCCACCCCCCCCCCCCCCCACCCCCCCCCCCCCCCACCCCCCCCCCCCCCCACCCCCCCCCCCCCCCACCCCCCCCCCCCCCCACCCCCCCCCCCCCCCACCCCCCCCCCCCCCCACCCCCCCCCCCCCCCACCCCCCCCCCCCCCCACCCCCCCCCCCCCCCACCCCCCCCCCCCCCCACCCCCCCCCCCCCCCACCCCCCCCCCCCCCCACCCCCCCCCCCCCCCACCCCCCCCCCCCCCCACCCCCCCCCCCCCCCACCCCCCCCCCCCCCCACCCCCCCCCCCCCCCACCCCCCCCCCCCCCCACCCCCCCCCCCCCCCACCCCCCCCCCCCCCCACCCCCCCCCCCCCCCACCCCCCCCCCCCCCCACCCCCCCCCCCCCCCACCCCCCCCCCCCCCCACCCCCCCCCCCCCCCACCCCCCCCCCCCCCCACCCCCCCCCCCCCCCACCCCCCCCCCCCCCCACCCCCCCCCCCCCCCACCCCCCCCCCCCCCCACCCCCCCCCCCCCCCACCCCCCCCCCCCCCCACCCCCCCCCCCCCCCACCCCCCCCCCCCCCCACCCCCCCCCCCCCCCACCCCCCCCCCCCCCCACCCCCCCCCCCCCCCACCCCCCCCCCCCCCCACCCCCCCCCCCCCCCACCCCCCCCCCCCCCCACCCCCCCCCCCCCCCACCCCCCCCCCCCCCCACCCCCCCCCCCCCCCACCCCCCCCCCCCCCCACCCCCCCCCCCCCCCACCCCCCCCCCCCCCCACCCCCCCCCCCCCCCACCCCCCCCCCCCCCCACCCCCCCCCCCCCCCACCCCCCCCCCCCCCCACCCCCCCCCCCCCCCACCCCCCCCCCCCCCCACCCCCCCCCCCCCCCACCCCCCCCCCCCCCCACCCCCCCCCCCCCCCACCCCCCCCCCCCCCCACCCCCCCCCCCCCCCACCCCCCCCCCCCCCCACCCCCCCCCCCCCCCACCCCCCCCCCCCCCCACCCCCCCCCCCCCCCACCCCCCCCCCCCCCCACCCCCCCCCCCCCCCACCCCCCCCCCCCCCCACCCCCCCCCCCCCCCACCCCCCCCCCCCCCCACCCCCCCCCCCCCCCACCCCCCCCCCCCCCCACCCCCCCCCCCCCCCACCCCCCCCCCCCCCCACCCCCCCCCCCCCCCACCCCCCCCCCCCCCCACCCCCCCCCCCCCCCACCCCCCCCCCCCCCCACCCCCCCCCCCCCCCACCCCCCCCCCCCCCCACCCCCCCCCCCCCCCACCCCCCCCCCCCCCCACCCCCCCCCCCCCCCACCCCCCCCCCCCCCCACCCCCCCCCCCCCCCACCCCCCCCCCCCCCCACCCCCCCCCCCCCCCACCCCCCCCCCCCCCCACCCCCCCCCCCCCCCACCCCCCCCCCCCCCCACCCCCCCCCCCCCCCACCCCCCCCCCCCCCCACCCCCCCCCCCCCCCACCCCCCCCCCCCCCCACCCCCCCCCCCCCCCACCCCCCCCCCCCCCCACCCCCCCCCCCCCCCACCCCCCCCCCCCCCCACCCCCCCCCCCCCCCACCCCCCCCCCCCCCCACCCCCCCCCCCCCCCACCCCCCCCCCCCCCCACCCCCCCCCCCCCCCACCCCCCCCCCCCCCCACCCCCCCCCCCCCCCACCCCCCCCCCCCCCCACCCCCCCCCCCCCCCACCCCCCCCCCCCCCCACCCCCCCCCCCCCCCACCCCCCCCCCCCCCCACCCCCCCCCCCCCCCACCCCCCCCCCCCCCCACCCCCCCCCCCCCCCACCCCCCCCCCCCCCCACCCCCCCCCCCCCCCACCCCCCCCCCCCCCCACCCCCCCCCCCCCCCACCCCCCCCCCCCCCCACCCCCCCCCCCCCCCACCCCCCCCCCCCCCCACCCCCCCCCCCCCCCACCCCCCCCCCCCCCCACCCCCCCCCCCCCCCACCCCCCCCCCCCCCCACCCCCCCCCCCCCCCACCCCCCCCCCCCCCCACCCCCCCCCCCCCCCACCCCCCCCCCCCCCCACCCCCCCCCCCCCCCACCCCCCCCCCCCCCCACCCCCCCCCCCCCCCACCCCCCCCCCCCCCCACCCCCCCCCCCCCCCACCCCCCCCCCCCCCCACCCCCCCCCCCCCCCACCCCCCCCCCCCCCCACCCCCCCCCCCCCCCACCCCCCCCCCCCCCCACCCCCCCCCCCCCCCACCCCCCCCCCCCCCCACCCCCCCCCCCCCCCACCCCCCCCCCCCCCCACCCCCCCCCCCCCCCACCCCCCCCCCCCCCCACCCCCCCCCCCCCCCACCCCCCCCCCCCCCCACCCCCCCCCCCCCCCACCCCCCCCCCCCCCCACCCCCCCCCCCCCCCACCCCCCCCCCCCCCCACCCCCCCCCCCCCCCACCCCCCCCCCCCCCCACCCCCCCCCCCCCCCACCCCCCCCCCCCCCCACCCCCCCCCCCCCCCACCCCCCCCCCCCCCCACCCCCCCCCCCCCCCACCCCCCCCCCCCCCCACCCCCCCCCCCCCCCACCCCCCCCCCCCCCCACCCCCCCCCCCCCCCACCCCCCCCCCCCCCCACCCCCCCCCCCCCCCACCCCCCCCCCCCCCCACCCCCCCCCCCCCCCACCCCCCCCCCCCCCCACCCCCCCCCCCCCCCACCCCCCCCCCCCCCCACCCCCCCCCCCCCCCACCCCCCCCCCCCCCCACCCCCCCCCCCCCCCACCCCCCCCCCCCCCCACCCCCCCCCCCCCCCACCCCCCCCCCCCCCCACCCCCCCCCCCCCCCACCCCCCCCCCCCCCCACCCCCCCCCCCCCCCACCCCCCCCCCCCCCCACCCCCCCCCCCCCCCACCCCCCCCCCCCCCCACCCCCCCCCCCCCCCACCCCCCCCCCCCCCCACCCCCCCCCCCCCCCACCCCCCCCCCCCCCCACCCCCCCCCCCCCCCACCCCCCCCCCCCCCCACCCCCCCCCCCCCCCACCCCCCCCCCCCCCCACCCCCCCCCCCCCCCACCCCCCCCCCCCCCCACCCCCCCCCCCCCCCACCCCCCCCCCCCCCCACCCCCCCCCCCCCCCACCCCCCCCCCCCCCCACCCCCCCCCCCCCCCACCCCCCCCCCCCCCCACCCCCCCCCCCCCCCACCCCCCCCCCCCCCCACCCCCCCCCCCCCCCACCCCCCCCCCCCCCCACCCCCCCCCCCCCCCACCCCCCCCCCCCCCCACCCCCCCCCCCCCCCACCCCCCCCCCCCCCCACCCCCCCCCCCCCCCACCCCCCCCCCCCCCCACCCCCCCCCCCCCCCACCCCCCCCCCCCCCCACCCCCCCCCCCCCCCACCCCCCCCCCCCCCCACCCCCCCCCCCCCCCACCCCCCCCCCCCCCCACCCCCCCCCCCCCCCACCCCCCCCCCCCCCCACCCCCCCCCCCCCCCACCCCCCCCCCCCCCCACCCCCCCCCCCCCCCACCCCCCCCCCCCCCCACCCCCCCCCCCCCCCACCCCCCCCCCCCCCCACCCCCCCCCCCCCCCACCCCCCCCCCCCCCCACCCCCCCCCCCCCCCACCCCCCCCCCCCCCCACCCCCCCCCCCCCCCACCCCCCCCCCCCCCCACCCCCCCCCCCCCCCACCCCCCCCCCCCCCCACCCCCCCCCCCCCCCACCCCCCCCCCCCCCCACCCCCCCCCCCCCCCACCCCCCCCCCCCCCCACCCCCCCCCCCCCCCACCCCCCCCCCCCCCCACCCCCCCCCCCCCCCACCCCCCCCCCCCCCCACCCCCCCCCCCCCCCACCCCCCCCCCCCCCCACCCCCCCCCCCCCCCACCCCCCCCCCCCCCCACCCCCCCCCCCCCCCACCCCCCCCCCCCCCCACCCCCCCCCCCCCCCACCCCCCCCCCCCCCCACCCCCCCCCCCCCCCACCCCCCCCCCCCCCCACCCCCCCCCCCCCCCACCCCCCCCCCCCCCCACCCCCCCCCCCCCCCACCCCCCCCCCCCCCCACCCCCCCCCCCCCCCACCCCCCCCCCCCCCCACCCCCCCCCCCCCCCACCCCCCCCCCCCCCCACCCCCCCCCCCCCCCACCCCCCCCCCCCCCCACCCCCCCCCCCCCCCACCCCCCCCCCCCCCCACCCCCCCCCCCCCCCACCCCCCCCCCCCCCCACCCCCCCCCCCCCCCACCCCCCCCCCCCCCCACCCCCCCCCCCCCCCACCCCCCCCCCCCCCCACCCCCCCCCCCCCCCACCCCCCCCCCCCCCCACCCCCCCCCCCCCCCACCCCCCCCCCCCCCCACCCCCCCCCCCCCCCACCCCCCCCCCCCCCCACCCCCCCCCCCCCCCACCCCCCCCCCCCCCCACCCCCCCCCCCCCCCACCCCCCCCCCCCCCCACCCCCCCCCCCCCCCACCCCCCCCCCCCCCCACCCCCCCCCCCCCCCACCCCCCCCCCCCCCCACCCCCCCCCCCCCCCACCCCCCCCCCCCCCCACCCCCCCCCCCCCCCACCCCCCCCCCCCCCCACCCCCCCCCCCCCCCACCCCCCCCCCCCCCCACCCCCCCCCCCCCCCACCCCCCCCCCCCCCCACCCCCCCCCCCCCCCACCCCCCCCCCCCCCCACCCCCCCCCCCCCCCACCCCCCCCCCCCCCCACCCCCCCCCCCCCCCACCCCCCCCCCCCCCCACCCCCCCCCCCCCCCACCCCCCCCCCCCCCCACCCCCCCCCCCCCCCACCCCCCCCCCCCCCCACCCCCCCCCCCCCCCACCCCCCCCCCCCCCCACCCCCCCCCCCCCCCACCCCCCCCCCCCCCCACCCCCCCCCCCCCCCACCCCCCCCCCCCCCCACCCCCCCCCCCCCCCACCCCCCCCCCCCCCCACCCCCCCCCCCCCCCACCCCCCCCCCCCCCCACCCCCCCCCCCCCCCACCCCCCCCCCCCCCCACCCCCCCCCCCCCCCACCCCCCCCCCCCCCCACCCCCCCCCCCCCCCACCCCCCCCCCCCCCCACCCCCCCCCCCCCCCACCCCCCCCCCCCCCCACCCCCCCCCCCCCCCACCCCCCCCCCCCCCCACCCCCCCCCCCCCCCACCCCCCCCCCCCCCCACCCCCCCCCCCCCCCACCCCCCCCCCCCCCCACCCCCCCCCCCCCCCACCCCCCCCCCCCCCCACCCCCCCCCCCCCCCACCCCCCCCCCCCCCCACCCCCCCCCCCCCCCACCCCCCCCCCCCCCCACCCCCCCCCCCCCCCACCCCCCCCCCCCCCCACCCCCCCCCCCCCCCACCCCCCCCCCCCCCCACCCCCCCCCCCCCCCACCCCCCCCCCCCCCCACCCCCCCCCCCCCCCACCCCCCCCCCCCCCCACCCCCCCCCCCCCCCACCCCCCCCCCCCCCCACCCCCCCCCCCCCCCACCCCCCCCCCCCCCCACCCCCCCCCCCCCCCACCCCCCCCCCCCCCCACCCCCCCCCCCCCCCACCCCCCCCCCCCCCCACCCCCCCCCCCCCCCACCCCCCCCCCCCCCCACCCCCCCCCCCCCCCACCCCCCCCCCCCCCCACCCCCCCCCCCCCCCACCCCCCCCCCCCCCCACCCCCCCCCCCCCCCACCCCCCCCCCCCCCCACCCCCCCCCCCCCCCACCCCCCCCCCCCCCCACCCCCCCCCCCCCCCACCCCCCCCCCCCCCCACCCCCCCCCCCCCCCACCCCCCCCCCCCCCCACCCCCCCCCCCCCCCACCCCCCCCCCCCCCCACCCCCCCCCCCCCCCACCCCCCCCCCCCCCCACCCCCCCCCCCCCCCACCCCCCCCCCCCCCCACCCCCCCCCCCCCCCACCCCCCCCCCCCCCCACCCCCCCCCCCCCCCACCCCCCCCCCCCCCCACCCCCCCCCCCCCCCACCCCCCCCCCCCCCCACCCCCCCCCCCCCCCACCCCCCCCCCCCCCCACCCCCCCCCCCCCCCACCCCCCCCCCCCCCCACCCCCCCCCCCCCCCACCCCCCCCCCCCCCCACCCCCCCCCCCCCCCACCCCCCCCCCCCCCCACCCCCCCCCCCCCCCACCCCCCCCCCCCCCCACCCCCCCCCCCCCCCACCCCCCCCCCCCCCCACCCCCCCCCCCCCCCACCCCCCCCCCCCCCCACCCCCCCCCCCCCCCACCCCCCCCCCCCCCCACCCCCCCCCCCCCCCACCCCCCCCCCCCCCCACCCCCCCCCCCCCCCACCCCCCCCCCCCCCCACCCCCCCCCCCCCCCACCCCCCCCCCCCCCCACCCCCCCCCCCCCCCACCCCCCCCCCCCCCCACCCCCCCCCCCCCCCACCCCCCCCCCCCCCCACCCCCCCCCCCCCCCACCCCCCCCCCCCCCCACCCCCCCCCCCCCCCACCCCCCCCCCCCCCCACCCCCCCCCCCCCCCACCCCCCCCCCCCCCCACCCCCCCCCCCCCCCACCCCCCCCCCCCCCCACCCCCCCCCCCCCCCACCCCCCCCCCCCCCCACCCCCCCCCCCCCCCACCCCCCCCCCCCCCCACCCCCCCCCCCCCCCACCCCCCCCCCCCCCCACCCCCCCCCCCCCCCACCCCCCCCCCCCCCCACCCCCCCCCCCCCCCACCCCCCCCCCCCCCCACCCCCCCCCCCCCCCACCCCCCCCCCCCCCCACCCCCCCCCCCCCCCACCCCCCCCCCCCCCCACCCCCCCCCCCCCCCACCCCCCCCCCCCCCCACCCCCCCCCCCCCCCACCCCCCCCCCCCCCCACCCCCCCCCCCCCCCACCCCCCCCCCCCCCCACCCCCCCCCCCCCCCACCCCCCCCCCCCCCCACCCCCCCCCCCCCCCACCCCCCCCCCCCCCCACCCCCCCCCCCCCCCACCCCCCCCCCCCCCCACCCCCCCCCCCCCCCACCCCCCCCCCCCCCCACCCCCCCCCCCCCCCACCCCCCCCCCCCCCCACCCCCCCCCCCCCCCACCCCCCCCCCCCCCCACCCCCCCCCCCCCCCACCCCCCCCCCCCCCCACCCCCCCCCCCCCCCACCCCCCCCCCCCCCCACCCCCCCCCCCCCCCACCCCCCCCCCCCCCCACCCCCCCCCCCCCCCACCCCCCCCCCCCCCCACCCCCCCCCCCCCCCACCCCCCCCCCCCCCCACCCCCCCCCCCCCCCACCCCCCCCCCCCCCCACCCCCCCCCCCCCCCACCCCCCCCCCCCCCCACCCCCCCCCCCCCCCACCCCCCCCCCCCCCCACCCCCCCCCCCCCCCACCCCCCCCCCCCCCCACCCCCCCCCCCCCCCACCCCCCCCCCCCCCCACCCCCCCCCCCCCCCACCCCCCCCCCCCCCCACCCCCCCCCCCCCCCACCCCCCCCCCCCCCCACCCCCCCCCCCCCCCACCCCCCCCCCCCCCCACCCCCCCCCCCCCCCACCCCCCCCCCCCCCCACCCCCCCCCCCCCCCACCCCCCCCCCCCCCCACCCCCCCCCCCCCCCACCCCCCCCCCCCCCCACCCCCCCCCCCCCCCACCCCCCCCCCCCCCCACCCCCCCCCCCCCCCACCCCCCCCCCCCCCCACCCCCCCCCCCCCCCACCCCCCCCCCCCCCCACCCCCCCCCCCCCCCACCCCCCCCCCCCCCCACCCCCCCCCCCCCCCACCCCCCCCCCCCCCCACCCCCCCCCCCCCCCACCCCCCCCCCCCCCCACCCCCCCCCCCCCCCACCCCCCCCCCCCCCCACCCCCCCCCCCCCCCACCCCCCCCCCCCCCCACCCCCCCCCCCCCCCACCCCCCCCCCCCCCCACCCCCCCCCCCCCCCACCCCCCCCCCCCCCCACCCCCCCCCCCCCCCACCCCCCCCCCCCCCCACCCCCCCCCCCCCCCACCCCCCCCCCCCCCCACCCCCCCCCCCCCCCACCCCCCCCCCCCCCCACCCCCCCCCCCCCCCACCCCCCCCCCCCCCCACCCCCCCCCCCCCCCACCCCCCCCCCCCCCCACCCCCCCCCCCCCCCACCCCCCCCCCCCCCCACCCCCCCCCCCCCCCACCCCCCCCCCCCCCCACCCCCCCCCCCCCCCACCCCCCCCCCCCCCCACCCCCCCCCCCCCCCACCCCCCCCCCCCCCCACCCCCCCCCCCCCCCACCCCCCCCCCCCCCCACCCCCCCCCCCCCCCACCCCCCCCCCCCCCCACCCCCCCCCCCCCCCACCCCCCCCCCCCCCCACCCCCCCCCCCCCCCACCCCCCCCCCCCCCCACCCCCCCCCCCCCCCACCCCCCCCCCCCCCCACCCCCCCCCCCCCCCACCCCCCCCCCCCCCCACCCCCCCCCCCCCCCACCCCCCCCCCCCCCCACCCCCCCCCCCCCCCACCCCCCCCCCCCCCCACCCCCCCCCCCCCCCACCCCCCCCCCCCCCCACCCCCCCCCCCCCCCACCCCCCCCCCCCCCCACCCCCCCCCCCCCCCACCCCCCCCCCCCCCCACCCCCCCCCCCCCCCACCCCCCCCCCCCCCCACCCCCCCCCCCCCCCACCCCCCCCCCCCCCCACCCCCCCCCCCCCCCACCCCCCCCCCCCCCCACCCCCCCCCCCCCCCACCCCCCCCCCCCCCCACCCCCCCCCCCCCCCACCCCCCCCCCCCCCCACCCCCCCCCCCCCCCACCCCCCCCCCCCCCCACCCCCCCCCCCCCCCACCCCCCCCCCCCCCCACCCCCCCCCCCCCCCACCCCCCCCCCCCCCCACCCCCCCCCCCCCCCACCCCCCCCCCCCCCCACCCCCCCCCCCCCCCACCCCCCCCCCCCCCCACCCCCCCCCCCCCCCACCCCCCCCCCCCCCCACCCCCCCCCCCCCCCACCCCCCCCCCCCCCCACCCCCCCCCCCCCCCACCCCCCCCCCCCCCCACCCCCCCCCCCCCCCACCCCCCCCCCCCCCCACCCCCCCCCCCCCCCACCCCCCCCCCCCCCCACCCCCCCCCCCCCCCACCCCCCCCCCCCCCCACCCCCCCCCCCCCCCACCCCCCCCCCCCCCCACCCCCCCCCCCCCCCACCCCCCCCCCCCCCCACCCCCCCCCCCCCCCACCCCCCCCCCCCCCCACCCCCCCCCCCCCCCACCCCCCCCCCCCCCCACCCCCCCCCCCCCCCACCCCCCCCCCCCCCCACCCCCCCCCCCCCCCACCCCCCCCCCCCCCCACCCCCCCCCCCCCCCACCCCCCCCCCCCCCCACCCCCCCCCCCCCCCACCCCCCCCCCCCCCCACCCCCCCCCCCCCCCACCCCCCCCCCCCCCCACCCCCCCCCCCCCCCACCCCCCCCCCCCCCCACCCCCCCCCCCCCCCACCCCCCCCCCCCCCCACCCCCCCCCCCCCCCACCCCCCCCCCCCCCCACCCCCCCCCCCCCCCACCCCCCCCCCCCCCCACCCCCCCCCCCCCCCACCCCCCCCCCCCCCCACCCCCCCCCCCCCCCACCCCCCCCCCCCCCCACCCCCCCCCCCCCCCACCCCCCCCCCCCCCCACCCCCCCCCCCCCCCACCCCCCCCCCCCCCCACCCCCCCCCCCCCCCACCCCCCCCCCCCCCCACCCCCCCCCCCCCCCACCCCCCCCCCCCCCCACCCCCCCCCCCCCCCACCCCCCCCCCCCCCCACCCCCCCCCCCCCCCACCCCCCCCCCCCCCCACCCCCCCCCCCCCCCACCCCCCCCCCCCCCCACCCCCCCCCCCCCCCACCCCCCCCCCCCCCCACCCCCCCCCCCCCCCACCCCCCCCCCCCCCCACCCCCCCCCCCCCCCACCCCCCCCCCCCCCCACCCCCCCCCCCCCCCACCCCCCCCCCCCCCCACCCCCCCCCCCCCCCACCCCCCCCCCCCCCCACCCCCCCCCCCCCCCACCCCCCCCCCCCCCCACCCCCCCCCCCCCCCACCCCCCCCCCCCCCCACCCCCCCCCCCCCCCACCCCCCCCCCCCCCCACCCCCCCCCCCCCCCACCCCCCCCCCCCCCCACCCCCCCCCCCCCCCACCCCCCCCCCCCCCCACCCCCCCCCCCCCCCACCCCCCCCCCCCCCCACCCCCCCCCCCCCCCACCCCCCCCCCCCCCCACCCCCCCCCCCCCCCACCCCCCCCCCCCCCCACCCCCCCCCCCCCCCACCCCCCCCCCCCCCCACCCCCCCCCCCCCCCACCCCCCCCCCCCCCCACCCCCCCCCCCCCCCACCCCCCCCCCCCCCCACCCCCCCCCCCCCCCACCCCCCCCCCCCCCCACCCCCCCCCCCCCCCACCCCCCCCCCCCCCCACCCCCCCCCCCCCCCACCCCCCCCCCCCCCCACCCCCCCCCCCCCCCACCCCCCCCCCCCCCCACCCCCCCCCCCCCCCACCCCCCCCCCCCCCCACCCCCCCCCCCCCCCACCCCCCCCCCCCCCCACCCCCCCCCCCCCCCACCCCCCCCCCCCCCCACCCCCCCCCCCCCCCACCCCCCCCCCCCCCCACCCCCCCCCCCCCCCACCCCCCCCCCCCCCCACCCCCCCCCCCCCCCACCCCCCCCCCCCCCCACCCCCCCCCCCCCCCACCCCCCCCCCCCCCCACCCCCCCCCCCCCCCACCCCCCCCCCCCCCCACCCCCCCCCCCCCCCACCCCCCCCCCCCCCCACCCCCCCCCCCCCCCACCCCCCCCCCCCCCCACCCCCCCCCCCCCCCACCCCCCCCCCCCCCCACCCCCCCCCCCCCCCACCCCCCCCCCCCCCCACCCCCCCCCCCCCCCACCCCCCCCCCCCCCCACCCCCCCCCCCCCCCACCCCCCCCCCCCCCCACCCCCCCCCCCCCCCACCCCCCCCCCCCCCCACCCCCCCCCCCCCCCACCCCCCCCCCCCCCCACCCCCCCCCCCCCCCACCCCCCCCCCCCCCCACCCCCCCCCCCCCCCACCCCCCCCCCCCCCCACCCCCCCCCCCCCCCACCCCCCCCCCCCCCCACCCCCCCCCCCCCCCACCCCCCCCCCCCCCCACCCCCCCCCCCCCCCACCCCCCCCCCCCCCCACCCCCCCCCCCCCCCACCCCCCCCCCCCCCCACCCCCCCCCCCCCCCACCCCCCCCCCCCCCCACCCCCCCCCCCCCCCACCCCCCCCCCCCCCCACCCCCCCCCCCCCCCACCCCCCCCCCCCCCCACCCCCCCCCCCCCCCACCCCCCCCCCCCCCCACCCCCCCCCCCCCCCACCCCCCCCCCCCCCCACCCCCCCCCCCCCCCACCCCCCCCCCCCCCCACCCCCCCCCCCCCCCACCCCCCCCCCCCCCCACCCCCCCCCCCCCCCACCCCCCCCCCCCCCCACCCCCCCCCCCCCCCACCCCCCCCCCCCCCCACCCCCCCCCCCCCCCACCCCCCCCCCCCCCCACCCCCCCCCCCCCCCACCCCCCCCCCCCCCCACCCCCCCCCCCCCCCACCCCCCCCCCCCCCCACCCCCCCCCCCCCCCACCCCCCCCCCCCCCCACCCCCCCCCCCCCCCACCCCCCCCCCCCCCCACCCCCCCCCCCCCCCACCCCCCCCCCCCCCCACCCCCCCCCCCCCCCACCCCCCCCCCCCCCCACCCCCCCCCCCCCCCACCCCCCCCCCCCCCCACCCCCCCCCCCCCCCACCCCCCCCCCCCCCCACCCCCCCCCCCCCCCACCCCCCCCCCCCCCCACCCCCCCCCCCCCCCACCCCCCCCCCCCCCCACCCCCCCCCCCCCCCACCCCCCCCCCCCCCCACCCCCCCCCCCCCCCACCCCCCCCCCCCCCCACCCCCCCCCCCCCCCACCCCCCCCCCCCCCCACCCCCCCCCCCCCCCACCCCCCCCCCCCCCCACCCCCCCCCCCCCCCACCCCCCCCCCCCCCCACCCCCCCCCCCCCCCACCCCCCCCCCCCCCCACCCCCCCCCCCCCCCACCCCCCCCCCCCCCCACCCCCCCCCCCCCCCACCCCCCCCCCCCCCCACCCCCCCCCCCCCCCACCCCCCCCCCCCCCCACCCCCCCCCCCCCCCACCCCCCCCCCCCCCCACCCCCCCCCCCCCCCACCCCCCCCCCCCCCCACCCCCCCCCCCCCCCACCCCCCCCCCCCCCCACCCCCCCCCCCCCCCACCCCCCCCCCCCCCCACCCCCCCCCCCCCCCACCCCCCCCCCCCCCCACCCCCCCCCCCCCCCACCCCCCCCCCCCCCCACCCCCCCCCCCCCCCACCCCCCCCCCCCCCCACCCCCCCCCCCCCCCACCCCCCCCCCCCCCCACCCCCCCCCCCCCCCACCCCCCCCCCCCCCCACCCCCCCCCCCCCCCACCCCCCCCCCCCCCCACCCCCCCCCCCCCCCACCCCCCCCCCCCCCCACCCCCCCCCCCCCCCACCCCCCCCCCCCCCCACCCCCCCCCCCCCCCACCCCCCCCCCCCCCCACCCCCCCCCCCCCCCACCCCCCCCCCCCCCCACCCCCCCCCCCCCCCACCCCCCCCCCCCCCCACCCCCCCCCCCCCCCACCCCCCCCCCCCCCCACCCCCCCCCCCCCCCACCCCCCCCCCCCCCCACCCCCCCCCCCCCCCACCCCCCCCCCCCCCCACCCCCCCCCCCCCCCACCCCCCCCCCCCCCCACCCCCCCCCCCCCCCACCCCCCCCCCCCCCCACCCCCCCCCCCCCCCACCCCCCCCCCCCCCCACCCCCCCCCCCCCCCACCCCCCCCCCCCCCCACCCCCCCCCCCCCCCACCCCCCCCCCCCCCCACCCCCCCCCCCCCCCACCCCCCCCCCCCCCCACCCCCCCCCCCCCCCACCCCCCCCCCCCCCCACCCCCCCCCCCCCCCACCCCCCCCCCCCCCCACCCCCCCCCCCCCCCACCCCCCCCCCCCCCCACCCCCCCCCCCCCCCACCCCCCCCCCCCCCCACCCCCCCCCCCCCCCACCCCCCCCCCCCCCCACCCCCCCCCCCCCCCACCCCCCCCCCCCCCCACCCCCCCCCCCCCCCACCCCCCCCCCCCCCCACCCCCCCCCCCCCCCACCCCCCCCCCCCCCCACCCCCCCCCCCCCCCACCCCCCCCCCCCCCCACCCCCCCCCCCCCCCACCCCCCCCCCCCCCCACCCCCCCCCCCCCCCACCCCCCCCCCCCCCCACCCCCCCCCCCCCCCACCCCCCCCCCCCCCCACCCCCCCCCCCCCCCACCCCCCCCCCCCCCCACCCCCCCCCCCCCCCACCCCCCCCCCCCCCCACCCCCCCCCCCCCCCACCCCCCCCCCCCCCCACCCCCCCCCCCCCCCACCCCCCCCCCCCCCCACCCCCCCCCCCCCCCACCCCCCCCCCCCCCCACCCCCCCCCCCCCCCACCCCCCCCCCCCCCCACCCCCCCCCCCCCCCACCCCCCCCCCCCCCCACCCCCCCCCCCCCCCACCCCCCCCCCCCCCCACCCCCCCCCCCCCCCACCCCCCCCCCCCCCCACCCCCCCCCCCCCCCACCCCCCCCCCCCCCCACCCCCCCCCCCCCCCACCCCCCCCCCCCCCCACCCCCCCCCCCCCCCACCCCCCCCCCCCCCCACCCCCCCCCCCCCCCACCCCCCCCCCCCCCCACCCCCCCCCCCCCCCACCCCCCCCCCCCCCCACCCCCCCCCCCCCCCACCCCCCCCCCCCCCCACCCCCCCCCCCCCCCACCCCCCCCCCCCCCCACCCCCCCCCCCCCCCACCCCCCCCCCCCCCCACCCCCCCCCCCCCCCACCCCCCCCCCCCCCCACCCCCCCCCCCCCCCACCCCCCCCCCCCCCCACCCCCCCCCCCCCCCACCCCCCCCCCCCCCCACCCCCCCCCCCCCCCACCCCCCCCCCCCCCCACCCCCCCCCCCCCCCACCCCCCCCCCCCCCCACCCCCCCCCCCCCCCACCCCCCCCCCCCCCCACCCCCCCCCCCCCCCACCCCCCCCCCCCCCCACCCCCCCCCCCCCCCACCCCCCCCCCCCCCCACCCCCCCCCCCCCCCACCCCCCCCCCCCCCCACCCCCCCCCCCCCCCACCCCCCCCCCCCCCCACCCCCCCCCCCCCCCACCCCCCCCCCCCCCCACCCCCCCCCCCCCCCACCCCCCCCCCCCCCCACCCCCCCCCCCCCCCACCCCCCCCCCCCCCCACCCCCCCCCCCCCCCACCCCCCCCCCCCCCCACCCCCCCCCCCCCCCACCCCCCCCCCCCCCCACCCCCCCCCCCCCCCACCCCCCCCCCCCCCCACCCCCCCCCCCCCCCACCCCCCCCCCCCCCCACCCCCCCCCCCCCCCACCCCCCCCCCCCCCCACCCCCCCCCCCCCCCACCCCCCCCCCCCCCCACCCCCCCCCCCCCCCACCCCCCCCCCCCCCCACCCCCCCCCCCCCCCACCCCCCCCCCCCCCCACCCCCCCCCCCCCCCACCCCCCCCCCCCCCCACCCCCCCCCCCCCCCACCCCCCCCCCCCCCCACCCCCCCCCCCCCCCACCCCCCCCCCCCCCCACCCCCCCCCCCCCCCACCCCCCCCCCCCCCCACCCCCCCCCCCCCCCACCCCCCCCCCCCCCCACCCCCCCCCCCCCCCACCCCCCCCCCCCCCCACCCCCCCCCCCCCCCACCCCCCCCCCCCCCCACCCCCCCCCCCCCCCACCCCCCCCCCCCCCCACCCCCCCCCCCCCCCACCCCCCCCCCCCCCCACCCCCCCCCCCCCCCACCCCCCCCCCCCCCCACCCCCCCCCCCCCCCACCCCCCCCCCCCCCCACCCCCCCCCCCCCCCACCCCCCCCCCCCCCCACCCCCCCCCCCCCCCACCCCCCCCCCCCCCCACCCCCCCCCCCCCCCACCCCCCCCCCCCCCCACCCCCCCCCCCCCCCACCCCCCCCCCCCCCCACCCCCCCCCCCCCCCACCCCCCCCCCCCCCCACCCCCCCCCCCCCCCACCCCCCCCCCCCCCCACCCCCCCCCCCCCCCACCCCCCCCCCCCCCCACCCCCCCCCCCCCCCACCCCCCCCCCCCCCCACCCCCCCCCCCCCCCACCCCCCCCCCCCCCCACCCCCCCCCCCCCCCACCCCCCCCCCCCCCCACCCCCCCCCCCCCCCACCCCCCCCCCCCCCCACCCCCCCCCCCCCCCACCCCCCCCCCCCCCCACCCCCCCCCCCCCCCACCCCCCCCCCCCCCCACCCCCCCCCCCCCCCACCCCCCCCCCCCCCCACCCCCCCCCCCCCCCACCCCCCCCCCCCCCCACCCCCCCCCCCCCCCACCCCCCCCCCCCCCCACCCCCCCCCCCCCCCACCCCCCCCCCCCCCCACCCCCCCCCCCCCCCACCCCCCCCCCCCCCCACCCCCCCCCCCCCCCACCCCCCCCCCCCCCCACCCCCCCCCCCCCCCACCCCCCCCCCCCCCCACCCCCCCCCCCCCCCACCCCCCCCCCCCCCCACCCCCCCCCCCCCCCACCCCCCCCCCCCCCCACCCCCCCCCCCCCCCACCCCCCCCCCCCCCCACCCCCCCCCCCCCCCACCCCCCCCCCCCCCCACCCCCCCCCCCCCCCACCCCCCCCCCCCCCCACCCCCCCCCCCCCCCACCCCCCCCCCCCCCCACCCCCCCCCCCCCCCACCCCCCCCCCCCCCCACCCCCAGGACTACAGTTCCCATAATCCCCTGCCAGCATCATGCTGGCAGGGGATTATAAGGGAACTTTAGTCCATAACATCTGGAAGAGCTGACTTTGACCACAATATATATGAAGTCCCCATATCAAACTTCTAATTTTGATGTCACTTCATTCACATACACACCAAAGATGCTGCTCCTCCTCTCTTCTCCGCCCATCTCTGAAGACTCTTCCCTCAGCGGCATCCAGAATTTCACAGCCGCCCCATCCCTGATGGCTACGGGGAGAGAGATTGAACCACCCTGTTGCGCCAGGGGCACAATTCCTTTTAGAAAACAAAGGGAACTATGCACAATTCAACAATGGGCTGTGGTAGTCTTTGCCCATTCCTGATTTTCTACATATGGGAACTGCCTTGGAACATTCTCTGCCCTGCCTTCCCCTTTGTCACTGATCCGTGCTTTAATTGTGTCCGGATTAGATTACTCTAATGTGCTGTACATAGAGCTGCCCTGAAAGACTGTCCAATAGCACAAAATGCAGTGTGAGTCAGTGACTGCCATACTTTACAACTGGCATGCTCATAGAGTGCTAGGCTTCTATGGACTGGATTGCATGCCAACTTATTTTAAGGCACAGTTGGTCTTTATTTTTTAAAAATCTAACCAGCTTGAGATCAGGGGACAGGAAGACTGCCCATCCATCCGTCCGTCCGTCCGTCCGATTTTTATACCGCCCTCCCCCATCAAGTAATATTGGCATCTGAGGCCATGCTCAATGTACCCATACTTTCTAATGTTATGTAGCTGGCACCCAGTGGTGGAGCCTTTTCTGTGGTGGCATCCTGGCTCTAAAACATGGTCCCTGTGGCGATTCAACATGTGCCAAGATTTAGGTCCTGGGTGAAGCTCTTTATTTGCCCAAGTCTTCTGCTGATGTTTGCATCTTGCTTGGTGGTGCAGACCTGTGGCCATGCCCTGCTGTTTCTGTGATTATCAATTATTAATTGTACTAATTTTATTGCCAAGTGATAAGGAGTTACTTTTGTAGAAAATGGGGCTAGTCGCAAATAAATTAGGAAGGCGAAACAAATTGCTGGAGCTGTTAAACCCTCTGACCTGTTTCCCCCTTGTTTCCTGTGCAGAGAAAATAGCCACCAAACTCTCTGCCTCGCTCACAGCGGCCATGAATTTTAGCTTCACCAACGACTGATGAGCGAACAGCAGCGAAGAAGAAGAGACACGCACAGGAATGAGCTTATCTACTGTGGAAAGGTTGTTCTTTCCTGCCCCCGTTCTACTGGAGAGGACTCTTTGTGTCGTGTGAGATTTGCACATTGTTGCTTGGCGGCCAAGCAAAAAGACGGAGCTGTTTCTATAAAAGAACTTTTTTATTAGTGTAAAATTAAGAGACAAAATGTATTAAACTCAGCACTGAGCACTGTGACAGCTTTGGCTAGTAAGTGGTTATTTAGAGTAATGTTCCAATTCAGCAGAGAATAAGTTCGGGAAGAGGAGGTGAGTTCATGGTTTTTATGTAAAAAAAGGGAAGGAAGGGTCTTTGTCGTGAGTCGTTCCTATTTAATCCTTGTTAGCCCAAAAGAGAAAAGTCATGGGGGTGAAATGGAGCACAGGAGGCACATATAGATTGGAAAAGCCACCGCATGTCTGCTTTGGGTAATTTGCATCCATGAAAGCAACTCTGCTTATACATGAGCAAGAGTGAGGAGAACCCGCTCCAGATCTTCAGCATTCTAGTCTCCATTGAAATGACATTCCTTTCCAAAATAGGAAAACAAGACGACTCCATACCTGGCTAAGGAGGGGTTCTGCTCCAACAGTGAACCGGACTCTCCAGTTACAAAGCTGGAAACTGTATTACAAGAGATTGTACAATCACAGGCTGAGACGCAAGTTCTGAATTCTTCTCGTCTGGGGCCAAGTGCACGGTGATTACATGTCATTTGGATGACGTGGGGTTGCCGGACACCGTCGACTCCGAAGGCTGTACTGGGGAGGCTAGAATAAGCAAGACAGGTGTCACTTAGAACATGGACTGTTCTGGGGGCTTCAAACTTTTGCCCAGGCTCTTATTTACAACTCAGACTTCAAAATCCCAATAACTTCCAGGTTTTCCAGGAGGAGAATTATGCAGGTTAAACTGGGTGAAAGGTCAGATTTGATTTCAAACAAGTCCAGCTAAGAACAGTACTGTGCAGGTACCGCAAGGAAGTTTGTTTCCAGTAGGGATTTCTCCTTTTGCATAACCAAAGACTGGAAAATGTACGGAGCATCGTGAGAACATTTATACAATCCGGACATTTGTTGTACTGTCTCAGTGCTGAGGATTTCACCCCACTCTAAGGCACTGAGCCTTGTGCTGTAGTATTGCAGTCAAAGGTCTGCTCACAGCCTGAGTTTAATTTTGATGGAAGTCGGTCACAGGTGGCCGACTCAAGGTTCTCAGCCTTTCCTCCTTCCAAGGCTGGTAAAATGAGGACTCAGCTTGCTGGGAGTAAAGCACAGAAGACTGGGAAGGCAATAGCAAACCACCCTATAAATGGGGAGCTGTGTGGTTTCCGGGCTGTATGGCCGTGCTCTAGCAGCATTCTCTCCTGATGTTTCGCCTGCATCTGTGGCTGGCATCTTCAGAGGATCTGATGCCAGGATCTGATGCCAGCCACAGAATGCTGCTAGAACACGGCCATACAGCCCGGAAACCACACAGCACCCCAGTGATTCCGGCCGTGAAAGCCTTCGACAATACACCCTATAAACGTCATGATGTGACACCACCCCATGGGTTAGTAATGACACCGTGCTCACACAGAGTACCTTTACCTTTTATGCAAGCTTCTAAGTGTTATAGAATACCCAAGCAACAAAGCCTGTGTGTGCATGCAAGTGGAAGTACGCAGGTGTGTTGTAACAACACAAATTACAATCACATGCCACTGTGTCACTGTACATTTCCCTTGAAAAAGCTGTGGTTCCAGCTGTAGAATGATACTAGAGGGGGGAGATGGAGTATAATTTATGGGACAACAGAATAGATTCCACACTACTGTATCTTTTATCCATGTCTGGCAAGACCAGATGAAACGAAAATTATCTGAGGGATTATGCAGATGAAGAAGAAGAAGAGTTTGGATTTATATCCCCCCTCTCTCCCCTGCAGGAGACTCAAAGGGGCTTACAATCTCCTTTCCCTTCCCCCCTCACAACAAACACCCTGTGAGGTAGGTGGGGCTGAGAGAGCTCAGAAGAACTGTGACTAGCCCAAGGTCACCCAGCTGGCGTGTGTGGGAGTGCACAGGCTAATCTGAATTCCCCAGATAAGCCTCCACAGCTCAGTTGGCAGAGCGGGGAATCAAACCCGGTTCCTCCAGATTAGATACACGAGCTCTTAACCTCCTAGGCCAAGTATGCACAATTTTATGCAGCCTGCTTCATTTTGCTTTGCTTGACGCAAGTCTGGATTGGTGGCCAGCCTCCAGAGGCCTCCTGCTGCCACAAATGATCTTCAGATGACAAAGTTCAGTTCCCCTGGGGGGAAAATGGCCACTTTGGAGGATGGATTCTGTGGCATTAAACCTTGCTGCTCCCTTCCCGGGCTTCAGGTGTTTCCCCCCCAGTCCACAGCTGGCAACGACAGCTGAGTAGCATGCCTTATCAGCCACCTCCCAGCCAAGGGCTCATCCCTAACCTCTGTAGGAATATGGGAATAACCCTAACCCTGAGCCCTTTGGGGGAGGGCGATATACAAATCTAATGAATGAATGAATATATTATTCTGGCTCAGTATTTTATACTGTGATCAACAGCAGCTGTGCAAGATCTTGAGCACGGAACTATCTTTCCTTACCCCCTGATCCTTTCCACGGTGACGCCAGGGGTGGGATGCAGTGCATGAATACACACGGAGTGGCTGCACAATGAATTGGATCATCCATCCATCAAGGTCAGAGACCAATAGCTCTCCAGGCATGAGTCTTGCATATCACTTATCAGCTGAACTTTAAGTAGCGATGCCGGGGATCAAACCCAGGACCTTCTACATGCAAAACTGAAGCTCTTCCACTGAGCCACAGCTCCTCCATTAAGCCGTAACGTCATACAGGTTAAGGCCCTGCTAATGCAAACATACCATTATGCTTCTAGGGCAGACCTGGGCATTATATGGCCCACGGGCCACATCCGGCCCGCTGGATGACCCTGACTGGCCCCCCTGCCTTTTGGCCCGGCCCTCCACAATATTTTCTGTTTCTTATGCGGCCCCATGGAAAAAATAATTGCCCACCCCTGTTCTAGGGTTTTGAAGGCTGGAGAGGGGTGGGGGCGGTCAGGGCAACTACAGTATTTTCTGCCAGATGGAAGAATGTACTTTGGTGGAGACTTTCTCCTACCTTGCACTTTTCCCCTTTGCAGCCAGACCCCTTTCAGACCCCTCTCGCCTATAGAGAAGCCACTGACTCCTTTTTACTGTTTTAGATGTGAGCTGCCTCAAGAAGGCTCTGGAGGGGTGGTGTTCAGATTTTCCAAAGAAGGTGCCAGACAGTGGCCAATTCAGACATTTTGCACTTAGGCATGCTAAAGATCTCCGAACTAGATTGCTCCTTGGAAGCCATTCCTCCAGTTCTTCTCTGTTTACCCAGCTCTTGCCCGCATATGATCACAACATTCTGGCTGCAGATCTGCATGCAATAGACTTACCCGCTCCAGCGGCACTGGGATTGTCAGAGGTTCAGCAGGCACGCTCCATGTCCGACCGCGCTGGCGTGATGGAGACCGAGAAGTACGGGAAGGGAAGCGTCCTCTCCGCTTGGGGGTGCTGGCCCTTACTTTAGAGGAAATACTGTAATAGTTAAATACTCTAGAAGAGAACTTTGGGGGAAACTAGCTGCTCTTGGGCAGAGAAGGGGATCACCTGCGCTCTCCTTCTTTCCTTGGAATGTGGAAAAGAGGGCCAATTGGACAAAATTCACTAAGCTATGTCTTTCAGGCCAAACACTGGCCAACAACAAATAACCAACCAACCCCCCCTCCTTCCCCCGAAGAAACAGCCAGCCACTCAACAGTCCCTGGCATTTTGGATGAACATAGTCTGTGGGAGATGAGTGCTGTCAAGCCGCAGCCAAGTTATGGTGACTCCACATGAGGTTTTCAAGGCAAGAGACTAAGGGGGGGGGGGGGCTGTTGCCTGCCTCTGCATAGTGTCTCCGGAATTCCTTGGTGGTTTCCCATTGGAATACTAACCAGGGCTGACCTTGATTGGACTCCAAAATCTGATGAGATGGGGCTAGACTGCGCCATCCAGGTCAGGGCACCGATTGCCTAAAACAATCCAGTGATGGGACACTTATGTCTACTTAGCCATCATGTTTCATAGAGAGGACGTTACGATGAGAAGCACTCTGCTCCTTGAGGCTGTTCCATCAGGACCTCGTTCTCTGGCCAAGTGTCAAACATGTGGTCCAGGGGCTGGATCTGGCCCCCTGAGGGAGCTTCAGGCCAGTGAGCCAGCTAAAGCAACGCCACCTGCAACACCACCTCGATCCCAATCTGGCCTGGCGAGCCAACACCCACCCACCCTGCAGCCTTGCCGAACAGGCAGCCACTTCACCCTCAACTCCTGATCTGGCCTGACTAGTCCAGGCACCCACCCGTCCCCTGCTCACCATCTGGCCTAGCCAGCCCACAGCACTTAGCCCCCCTGCTCCCAATCTAGCTTGCCGAGTCTGCTGCAAGATGACCAGTCCAGGGACCCACCTGCCACCTGGCTCCCAATCTGGCCTGGTGAACCTGCTGTGGGCTTTCCAGTTCAGGCATCCATCCATCCCCTGCGCCTGATCTGGCCTGGCCAGTCCACTGAGGATGGCCAGTCCAGGAAGCCAAGCCCCCTACTCCTGACCTGACCTGGAAAGTCACCTCCATGCCAGCTGACTTTGTTAGGACTTGACAGTTAGATCACCAAAATCTACTTGACAGCTTGGCTGATGCAATCCTCCACCTTTCACCTAGTTTCAGTGGGTGATGCAACCATGACTAAGCACATCATGTGTGATTGCATCACTGCTCCCTGATTGGTTGAATGTCTCTATATGTATGCACAGAACAGTTTGGTCTATGCGTGCTTTGGTTATACAGTTGCTGCGCTGCACTCTGTCAGACTGTTTTGTGACTTTTGGAAACAAGGAATAAAACCCTTCTGTTCTTTGAAGTGAACAACGCCTGGGTTCCTGTGTTTTCTTTTCCTCAACTGCTTCTGCTGTTACCACGACCGCTGCTGAGTAGCTCCTTCTCAGACTTCCACCCACCCCTGGCGCTGATCTGGCCTAGTGAACCTGCTGGAGGCTTGCCAGTCAAGGTAACCCCCTCCCTCATCCCCCAGCATGGCCCAACAAAGTCACATGTATGTCATACACGGCCCTCGTAACAAATGAGTTCAACACCCCTGAATTACCTGCTTGGGACAGTAGTGAGGCCCCCGCATGCACAGTACATAAGAACATAAGAACTAGCCTGCTGGATCAGACCAGAGTCCATCTAGTCCAGCACTCTGCTACTCGCAGTGGCCCACCGGGTGCCTTTGGGAGCTCACGTGCAGGATGTGAAAGCAATGGCCTTCTGCTGCTGCTGCTCCCGATCACCTGGTCTGTTAAGGCATTTGCAACCTCAGATCAAGGAGGATCAAGATTGGGAGCCATAGATCGACTTCTCCTCCACCAATCTGCCCAAGCCCTTTTTAAAGCTATCCAGGTTGGTGGCCATCACTACCTCCTGCAGCAGCACATTCCAAACACCAATCACACGTTGCATGAAGAAGTGTTTCCTTTTATTAGTCCTAATTCTTCCCCCCAGCATTTTCAATGGATGCCCCCTGGTTCTAGTATTGTGAGAAAGAGAGAAAAATTTCTCTCTGTCAACATTTTCTACCCCATGCATAGACTTCAGTCATATCCCCCCTCAGACGTCTCCTCTCCAAACTAAAGAGTCCCAAACGCTGCAGCCTCTCCTCATAAGGAAGGTGCTTTAGTCCCTCAATCATCCTCGTTGCCCTTCTCTGCACTTTTTCTATCTCTTCGATATCCTTTTTGATAGTACAGTCATCAGCAGCATGAGCTCTGGCCAGCATCCCTCCCAGGCCAGTGACCCCACCATGCAAGACCAATCTGATCCCTCCCAGCACTGTGACGGAGGTTGGGTGGCCCAGGCTGGGATGTGCGTCCTCTGACTTGAGCAGATGAAATACCTGGAGCCAGCCTTACTACCCACTGTTCCTTAGATGGCAGAGATATCTGGAGCAGGGCTCTGTCTCAACATCTGGGGAGGCACAGGTAGACCAAGCAGGCATCTCAGACCAAACCCTAGTCCTATGGAGCTGAGCCTGGAGACATGCTGAGAGCCATAGTTTCTACTCTCCCAGTGTGGTTTGACCAACAGCATGGCACTTGGGGGCCTAATGGAGCCGTGGCCCCAGGGTCTTCAAGAGGCTTTGGCTCTCTGCTCTTGGTGTAATAAGTTTATTAGGCTAGCCCCCTCCTCAATGGGAAAAGTAACAACCTAGTACTTATCTGCATCACTACCTTGATGGCTCTTCCCACCACTGTGAGCCCAGCCCTGTGAGAGAAGAGCCAGGTAATCTGGTGACCTGCCCAAGACTGCTGAGTGGAGATCTGACTCCTGATTTCTCCAGGCCAACACTACCCTCTCTTCCTCTGCAGGAGCCAATGGCCTCACACTCACCTTGGTGCCTTTCAGCCTGGACTTCCACCTCTTCAGCTCGGCAATCCTGACAACTGGACAGCTGCTCTGGGACCCCCGAGTCAAAGGACGCCTCACTTTCAGCATAGAGCCTCGGACCACGAGGCAGCTGATCTCTCTCAGCCAGTAGCCTCTCTGGGAAAGAAATCACACACACAAAACAAAACGCTTGAGGAGTCTCACGGTGTAGCTGCAAGCAAAAGAGTTCCTTTGTTTCATTTGGGGGGTTCACAAGGAGAATGAGAATCAGCAGTGATTTAGAATAGTCAGAGGCGTGGGGGGGGGGAATGGCACCCAGGGCAACACCTGCTCCAGGTGTTCCCCCACCCCCCTACTTACCTTGCTGATGGGAGCCTGCTTTGGGCCGATGGGGCACCCCGCAGTGGCCCAGCCAGGCTGCTCCTTCAGCCAGCGGACCGCCAGCCAAAGGAGCAGCCTGGCTGGGTTGCTGCCGGGCGCCCCTCAGCCCATGGCAGGCTCCTGCCGGCAAGATTCTCCACCCCCTACGCGATCAGCTGGCATGCGCTCGGGGACATGTGACTCCACATGTCCCATGAGAATAGTGGTTCCCAAATTTTTTGGGGGGGGCCACCGTCTTGTTCGTATTATGAACTCATCCCCTGTGACCCCTGCCCTACTCTATAAAAAGCACTGTTCAGAATAGCGTTTTGCATGAATATTATAACAATAAAATTCAAAATAATAAACTGCACATTTGTTCAAAATCCAATTTTTTGACTTTTAATTGTTTCATTTATGAAATTGATCCAGTGATATGAGCTTTTCAGCAAGAATCTTTGACACCATGTTTAGTAACCATCACTGCTCAGAAAAATTCTTAATGCGATGGATGAGCTTGATGAAGTGATACCAGTTCAATCAAGTTTCCTAAGGTCTGGTTTAAAGTCACTTAGCAGGAGTCTTAAATCAACATGTTTAGTAATCTGGAGTTGATTTCTTCGCTTGAAGAAAAGTTGGATGACTGCACTAAAATCACATTCAACCAAATATGGGGTTGGAAATGCAGCAAAGAACTCCTTAACCACTGTCCACAGCACAGGACAGTATAAGTAAGTGAACGCCATGGCCGAAGTGGTTAAGATTGGTGGACTCTAATCAGGAGAACCAGGTTCAATTCCCCACTCCTCCAAATGAGTGGTCTCTTATCTGGTGAATTGGATTTGTTTCCCTGCTCTTCCACATGAAGCCTGCTGAGTGACCTTGGGCTAGTCACAGTTCATTCAGAACTCTCTCAGTCCCACCTACCTCACAAGGTGTCCCTGGTGGGCAGAGGACAGGAAGGAGTTTCTAAGTCGCTTTGAGACTCCTTACGGTCAAGAAAAGTGGGGTATAAATTGAAACTCTTCGTCATCTGTCTGTCTCCTTCATAAACAGCTTTTATCCATGTCTAACCTTGTAATGTTACCCCTTATGCCATTAAAGGTTTTTGAAATTTGATTTGAAGTATGTTACCCTCAATTTAGTCAGAACTATTACTTTATATACTGCTGAGAATCACAAACTTGGCCTGCTCTTCAGGTTTAATTTTACTCTAGTACTCTGTCTGTGGTAGGGAGAGGAAAGGATTGTGAATGTAAATTGTTTTGAGACTTCTAAAGGTAGAGAAACACATAGTATAAAAACCAACTCTTCTCCTAGGTCAGGGGTGTCCAATTGGCTATGCCAGCAGGGGCTGATGGGAATTGTAGTCCATGAACATCTGAAGCGCCAGAGTTGGACACTTCTGGTATGCGGTTTGCAGTCATTGTAGAATACCAAGGCGTTTCTACTATTGCATTCCATAAGCAGGCTAAATACCACAGAAAGTTACACTATGTTATATAAACAATGCATACTGTGTTAATTCAGTAGAATAAGGACTTCATTTCCCCGCCAACACTTCTGTCATTTTTCTTAACGATGCCTTCCAATATGGCTTCAAAACTTCTGATAACTTCTCTTCCTCTTCAGCCAGCTGCACAGAGTAACAACCTCTCTCCTAAGCCCCAGGCAGACGGCCCCCTCCTCCCTCACCTGTTTCTTGCAAGAGTCGCTGGAACTCCACCTGGGTCTCCTGCAGGCTTTCCAGCACCACCCAGCTCTGCCTGACGGGATCCTCATAGGACCACACGAAGTAAGCCACCACGGCCAAGCCCAGAGCAGCAAAGCCCCAGCGGGACAACCCTACCCAGAAGGAAAGTTTCTCCTAAGACAAAGAAACACCAGTCAATGCGGCCTCCTGATTGCACATGGAGAGCTGATTGGCTGGGCAGATTTTTAAAAAGTTGCTTCAGCAGCAGCAGCCGCCGCCCCAACAGTAAAGATCTTTGCGCTTTACGCCAGCTGCTGCCAAATAATCTTTTTAAACTGGGATGTTGTGGGTTTTCCGGGTTGTGTGGCCGTGTTCCAGTAGTATTTTCTCGATGCCAGCCACAGATGCAGGCGAAACGTCAGGAGAAAATACTACTGGAACACAGCCATACAATCCGGAAAACCCACAATATCCTAGTGATTCCAGCCATGAAAGCTTTCAACAATACAACCTTTTCAAAATCTATACAACTGATCAGCTCTCCAGTTTTGCTGGGCAAAAGCCCCAACCAATGTCTAAAAATGGTTGGCAGCTGCTAGGAACAGTGTCCATGAGCACAGTGTTGAAGAAGCTCTTACAAATAGTCTAGAAAACAGGCCGACCACAGGGATGAATGGAGCCATGAATCTGGAAATGCATCTGCTGTGAATGAGTAAATGGTCTTGGATGAGTGGAATCCTCTCATTCTAGTCCACCCCCCACACATATCTGGAATATATGGGTGATATAAATACTGACCAACCTGTCAGGGCTGTTGTAAGGAGCATGCTAAGATTCTATACATGAAACACCATTACAGCATAGTTACAGTGTCAGGATCTGGTACACCCCAGTTTGAATCCCCTGTCTGCTATGGAAGGTTGCTGGGCATCCTGGAGCCAGCAGAAGCGGAGCAAGGGGGAACTGTGCCTGGGGCGCGCATGTGCCCAGTGCCCCTGCCGCAGCACCATCCGCCCCTGCCCCAGAACGCCACACCACGCCCCCTCCACTGCTCCACTCGGGGCGTTGCGCCACACCCGGTCCCATTGGTGCTACACTACTGGGAGCCAGGCACACTCTGTCGGCCAAATCTACCTCACAGGGTTATTGTGAAGACAGAATGAAGGGGAAAGATATAAGCAGTTTTGGGTTCCCTTGGGGTGCTAATTGGGGTATAAATGAAATAAAGAGATAAACACTATATGCACAATGACATTGTGTGTATGATTGACAGGGCTGCAAGAAGTATTTTTTTCTCAGCCCAGGTTCTGAACAGCCTCAGAAAGAGGCCGCCGACAGAATGTCACTGCGCAGTTACGGACTCGGCCACTAACGAGTGACAGGGACAGGAAGCCAGCTTGTCCCTGAATTGATGCTCCTCTGTCATCTGCCAGTAGCAAGACACAAATAGCTCTTTCCCATTTTCAGACAGGACTAGCTCAGGATCAAACTTTTGTTTGCCCCCTGGAAGCCATGAGGGTCCTTCAGTTTCACAAGGGTAGCCAAGTCCGCCCACAGTAGAAGAGCAAGATTCAAAACCCGGAGCCCCTCCGACTAATCTGGGTGGGAGCTCTCGAGAGTCTGACAAATCTAGTATCTGATGAAGGCAGCTTTGGCTCAGGAAAGCTCAAACTCCCAAAA
This sequence comes from Sphaerodactylus townsendi, assembly GCF_021028975.2. Lineage (NCBI taxonomy): Eukaryota > Metazoa > Chordata > Lepidosauria > Squamata > Sphaerodactylidae > Sphaerodactylus > Sphaerodactylus townsendi. Next base: position 177,162,265 of record NC_059427.1, on the reverse strand, counting down.
TCTTGTTTGTCCCTCAGGTGCCACTAGACTTGGCTGGAGAGTCAGCGTGGTGTCGTGGTTAAGAGTGATGGACTCTAATCTGGTGAACTGGGTTTGTTTCCCCACTCTTCCCAAGGAAGCCTGCTGGGTGACCTTGGGTTAGGTTCAGTTCTCTCAGAACTCTTTCAGTGCCACCTACCACATAAGGTGTCTGTTGCGGAGAGAAGGGAAAGGAATTTGTAAGCCGCTTTGAGTCTCCTAACAGGAGAGAAAAGCAGGGCATAAATCCAAACTCTTCAAAGCTTCTCACCAAGCCTCTCCATTCTGTTCCGCAACCTCTCTCTTCCACTGCACAGTCCCTTCCTCCTAAAATAAGCTGGCCGTGGTGCTGACACCTCCCTTGATCAGGGCAGGGATGACATCCCAATGCTGCAGGGCAGGGTATCAAAAACATTTGTTACGAGAGCCAGACATAGCGTAAGTACGCTATATTTATACTTGGTTGGGCTGGGCCCTGGGGGCAGGAGGTGTGGCTGCCTCTGCTGGCAAGCCCCCAACAGACTCCCTCATCCAGGTGGGCACTGGGGTGGTGGTGGTATGTGTGTGGCTACCTTAGCTTGAGAGGCCTTGTCAGACCTGTAAGCCAGCTGAGGCAACCCCCTCCACCCGGCATCCTGAAATGATCGGGAGAGGGGTTGCCTCAGCTGACTCCCGGGCCTGACAAGGCCTCTCAAGGGGCCAGATCTGGCTCCCAGGCCACACGTTTGACTCCCCTGCTGTAGGGCAAAACCTGTGGCTGACTTCAAGCCACCCAACCTGTCAGCTTCATTCCGAGTTCAGCAAACTAAGAAATAGATGACTCTCAGCCTGCAGCCTCCTCATTCTTGCAAACAGAGGTCCTACCGTCAGGTCATGGCCACCATCCGAGTTGCCCATGAGAAGGCTGCAGATAACGCTTTCCAGGTAAATGTTGGCTCCGACCAAAGCCAGCAAGATGAATCTGGAGAGGAGGAGAATAAAAAGTAGGAAGTGAGGGCTTCTCACAGCCACAGTTCTTGGAGACACAAAAGCATTCAAGAGCCACGGGCACAGCTTGGCATTCTGATATTCTGTCGAAAGAAAGGGAAGGCCACACAGGAAACTTCCACTCTGGACAAAATGAGAAAACGAGCTTTGACATTCAAGAGTTGACTTCTGAGCTAAGGGGCACAGGTTTCTGCCAATGACAGAGGAGGGGGCAGCCTCAGTGGGGAAAAAATTAAGGCTGTATTCCAACAAGGCCCTCACCGACATAGCGCAGCTGAGCCTCATCAGATCTTGGAAGCTAAACATCAGGGTCCTGGTGCAGAGGGGCAGGCAATGGCAGCAAATGACCTGTCTGTGTCTCTTGCCTTGAAAACCTTACAGGGAGGCCACAAGTCAGCTGTGATTCGATCGACCACCACTGCCAACTAGGCAGGGATCTGTGTTGTTTTATGCAGGGAGAACGCCCTAATATTATAGCAAGTGTGTGGATGTCAACCACTACGTGGGGTCTGATTCAGCATTCCCTCCTTTTTTGTCCCCGTCTTTCCCTCCAAATTGCCAATAGGTCCTTCTCTCTCACCTGCGCCCACTGCCACCAACCCTACCTGCACACTCTTGTGGGGAAAACCCCCCCACAATTCTGTGAATCATAGAATCCCAATTCAGCAATGCAGATATTGAGATAATTTGCTGGCTAGGGTCTGGCTGATTTATTCTAAAGCACTTGGAATCCTGAAGCCATCAACTGTTGCTTGCTGCGCCAAAAGAGAAGCAAGCTCATTTCCCACACAGCTCTGCCAGTTTCTCCTGTAGAGACAAAACAACAACAACACCTGACAGGGAACATTGGCCCCAGGCTGAAAACCGTCAGGATGCCTATGGGGTGCTGAGGCCGCTTGGAGCTTTGGGGCTTGGGGGGGAAGGGATTGTAGCTGAATATTATGTAGTGTGCTTCTGCTCATTTCCTCCAGCAGGTGTTGGCCAAGGCGGGGAAAAGTCAGTTCTGGCTTTTCCACGCTGTTCGCAAGATGCTGAATAAACTACTGTTCTTTACAAGGTGTTGTTTCCATCATTGAGGATCTGACAATAACTGGGTCAGCAAATAGGGTGCCAGCTCCAGGTTGGGAAATATCTGGATATTTTGGGGGTGGAGTCTGAGCAGGGAGGGGAGGGGCTTAAATGGGGCATAATGCCACAGAGTCCAGCTACCAAAGCGGCTACTTTTTTCCCGGCGAACTGATCTCTGTTGCCTGGAAATCAGTTGCAGTCCCAGGTGATCTCCAGCAATTCCCTGGAGATTGGCAACCCTAGGCAATGAGTGCCATTTCTAAAGAGTTTCTGGTCCCATTCTTGCCCTCCAAGTTAGTCAGTGTTCCACGGTCTCTCAAAGGAGGCCTTGGTACATTTTCTGTGGCTCCAAGAGCCAGCCCCAAAATTTAGGAACCAAACTCATTTTCAGCCTTTAGGATTTTGCATTTTAACGACTGCATTTTCTACTTGTTGCTACCATAAAACCTAATTCTGAACTCTTAACAGTTTCCCACAAATGTATTAAAGCTATGACAAAATTATAGTTGCATGTAAAGGGGGGGGGGGTAGTAGGCCTCATCATCACCACAACAAAAATCTGCCCTCTAACTATGATCTAACCTCTCTTCAATTTGTCATAACTTAATTATGCTTTAAGAAAGCTCAAATTTAATACTTGAGGCAGTGTAGAAAGCAAATAGCTAAAAAAAACAAATTTAACTACTATGGGAATGAATAGTAGTGAATTTAACATATAAACAAGCAATGACATGAACTTCATGGACATGTATTTTTATGTCATGAAGCCAAAGGAATAAGTTCTGGAATAAGTTTTGCCCTCTACTGAGGATCAGTGAGAGACATTATAATGGAATTGTCATTTAAAATACTAGGTATCACAACAGAATGTCTAGGTGCTATGACAATCCAGAGGCAGGGATTCACTGTCCTACCCTAAAGCTGAGATCCCCCCCACTGTCACTGTCCATTCAAATCACCCTCATCCATTTTCTCACCGTGCTCCTGAGGTCCGTTGGCTAGAGGTCAAAGTCAGGACAGCAACCACACTCAGAAGGTGGAAGAGGACAGAGTAGACAGCATTGGACTTCCCCACCACAAAGCGGTGCAGGAATGCCACGTGGTTGAAGATCTCGGCAAACACCACCCGCTGTTCGACAGCTGAATTCTGCAAGTCTTGGAAGGCCTGGCGGATACCTGCCAACAGGGAAGGCAAGCTGGCAGGATGACATTTGCTTCCTTTCTCCATTCAACTAAACAACTTAGATCCAGAATCTAAGGCCCTTTCCGCACCGGCGGTAAAGAGCGCCCCGGGGACGCTAAAAACAGCGTCCCTGGGGAGGGGTTCGCATGGCCGCTGCCGCTGCATTGCAGCAGCGCCGGCCTCGCAACCCCCGAGCGGCGCGAAGACGCTGCTTCCGAACCTCGCTCCCTGAGCAAAGTTTTTTGGAAGCAGCATCTTCCAACCGCTGCCGTGCGAACGGCTGGAAGGCACCATTTCCCTGCCCTTTCCCGAACGCCTTACCGTCCTCTCCGGCCTGTCACACAGGCCAGGGGACACGCCCCCCTGCTCTGCGACTCCAGGGCTGTCGCGCAGGGTGGGGGTGGGGGCATGTCCCCTGGCCTGTGCGATGAACTGGAAGGCCGGAGGGGACAGTAAGGCGTTCGGGGGACAGCGCAGCCTCTGCGCAGGCTGTACCGTCTTCCCCTCCCCTACCAGGACCGTCCATGCGAACGGTCCCGGGGGGTGCATAGGCGTCGTTAGCTGAAAGCCACCGTTCCCCAGGGAGCCCAACCCCCACAGCTGCCATCCTGACACACAGCTTCTGAGATCAGACAAGATCGGGCTAGCCACCTGAGTCACGGCAAGAGACTAACAGAGGTAGTTTGCGGCCTAAGTCTCCAGCTTCTACCAATGTCACTTATTTTTCTCCCCCACATCATTAATTGTACTCCAGATGATGCAGAACAGAGAAGCATCTAGAACAGTGATTATTCATTTAGGAAACAGCCTGATGGGCGGTTGGATGCATTTGTTTTGGCATCCGGGGCCAGCGGTGCTGATTATTTTTTTCTCACGATATGTTAAAGACATACTGCCTTTGAGAAAATTTATGTTTAGTGCACAATCATCCAGGGAAAGGCAATACACTACAGGAGAGGACTTTGTTTCAAATACCAACTTGCCAAACCAGACGTGCACCTGGTGCCCAGAGATCCCAGCATTTCTTAATTAAAAACTCAACAGATAAATTGACTCCTATGCCTGAGTTTTTAAAAAAATAATTCCTGGGAGACTCAGAGCTCCAGGAGCCAGAAGCATGAAATGGCCAAGTGTGGGCCAACTGCTCTCTCACTCTTCTACTTGTTTCGTAATCTCTTGTGAGGATAAAGTGCAGTCCGGAACGATGGATCAAAAGCATAAGAGTGGTTGTCACGTGACTTGCCCTGCATGGATGACATCATCCCCACAGCCACTCGTAAGGAACTAACGCAGGGTTCAGGGCCAGGTTTTGGAGGAGCCCCTAGCAGAGGCCTCCCAGGGGCCCCTCCTTGCTCTGCTCACCAGCAGGTCTTCATGACCTCCAACCATCTGCATGCCCCCCACCCGCTTGTGCGCCCTTTCCGGTTCTGCTGAAAAGGCCTCCCACACTGTCCATGCTCACAGCGGTCCACAAACCTTTCTCCAATGGCATCAGTCGGTGCACATAGCTTGGAGAATGGAAGGGGAGCAGAACAGGAGCCAGTGAGTGGGCTGGGATGCTGGCAGCAGTGCCCCCCCTCCCCCAGAAACCCTGGGCCTTGGCAGCTGCCCATCTCAGGGTATGCTGTTGCCAGTCCTGAACCAAAATACCCTGACAGCGATCCTCTGTCCCCCCCTTTGGCCATGACCCCAGAAGATATGTCACCTGTTTGTTCCAGCACTCTATTGGCCCACGAGCTGGCACCTCACCACTGGTTTGCCTCTCGTGACCACATTCATGTCAGCCGTAACATGGGATTCGAATATCAACCCCCCCAACCAGTAACAACTCGCTTGAAGGGTACAAGGAGTTTATTCATGGCGAAAGAGCACAGCAAAAGAGAGTTCTGGTGAAATGGTGCCAGAACCAGTGATAATATAATATAGCATCCCCCCCCCGCCCCCCCCCCCCAAGAACAGAGTCACAGTCAGAGACTAGGCTGGGAACTTGTCTTCACCACAAGGAGCCAAGGACGTCCAGCTGAAAAACACCTGCAGAAACAAAGGCACAAAGCAAAGCCTTTTCCCAGCACTATCCCCCCGCCCCCTGCCCATAAAATGGCATCCTGACACAGACATAAGCACTAAACCTGTCTAAGAAAGGTGGTTTCTCCTGCCTACATCTGTGGGAAACAAGGGGCAGAGATACACCTGGGAGGCTGACCTCTCAGGTATCTGGCACACAACTGTACACCTCTCAGCTTTGTCCCTTGTCCTCCTCATCTGGCACATTGCGATACCTTGGGAGGAATCCTGCAGCACCTGCCGCAGCAGCTCTCCATCTTGCAGAATCCGTTCCTGGGAACGCAAGGTGGCGTTCTGCGCACGGGCAGTCTCCTCAGCCAGCTGGTTGGTGGACTCCAGCTGATGGGCCACGTCCTCCGAAGCAGAAGTGAGTCTGGTAAAAAGAAAGGGAACAAGTACTGGTTCAGCAGGGCACAAGGAGTAGGTCCAAATCTACCACAGCTGATGTGCATGCTTCCATGTTGCTCCCATCCGCAGGAAATGGCACCTCCGCACGCAGAAATATGGCACATTCTCCTGCCACCACCTTCTCCTAGCTGCAATTTTCCATGTAGCACCACTGGAGGAATTTCTAAAAACTGCTAATACCTTTTTTTTTGGCCAGTTACAGCTTTTTTCTTTTTGCCAGTTACAGCTTTTAAGTTACAGCTTGACCTCCTACGGCAACCCATTTGGGTTTTCAAGGCATGAGACATTCCTGAGACTTCTTCCACTGTCTCCCATCCAAGTACTAATCAGGGTTAGGACTCCCCTGCATTGACAATGAACCAGTCCAACTTCAAAAGTTTCAGATTTTATTGCAAGTGACGGGAAAGCAACAGGAGACTGTTCTGGAGATCAAGCTCTCAGACCAGAGCTATTATGGACTGTACTTTTAATTCCCCCCTCCCCACATGTGAATCCCCTCAGCAGAACAGTTCCCCGCAACATCTCCAGACAGCCAAGGTTACTTGATAAGCCAGCTGTGGAAAAAGACAAGAGTAGCAAAAGCATTGCATAGCTGAAAGCCACCGTTCCCCCAGGGAGCCCAACCCCCACAGCTGCCATCCTGACACACAGCTTCTGAGATCTGACAAGATCGGGCTAGCCACCTGAGTCACGGCAAGAGACTAACAGAGGTAGTTTGCCATTACCTGCCTCGGCATAGCAGCCCTGGGCTTCCCTGGTGGTCTCCCATTCAAATACTAACAGGGGTCACCCCTTCTTAGCTTTTGAGATCGGACGAGATTGGGCTACTCTGAGCTATCTAGATCAGGGTTAATTGCTGTAGCACTATAAAATATGCAGACTTTTTTTGTACAGCTCTCCAATGGTATGTTGAGGGCAATGGTGGTTGGAGGAGGGGCTGATGGGAAAAAAATGACACCAATGCAAACGGGACCTTTGAAAACGAGCACCTTCCTGTTCTTGTGTGCTTACAAGCTGGGAATATACTTTTCCCTAAAGGACTGGAGCAAAGCAGGTTTAGAAAATAAGGCACTGAGGAGAGGGAAAACCTCAGAAGAGAACAATTAGAGCACAATGTCATGTGGATGCTTTGAAAAACATGCCCCAGTTTGCTAACAAGGACAGAGAGAGGCCTCAGCCCACATGATGCATCTGCATTTTCCAGTGGAGTGGCCTGGGCAACTCCAACCTACCAAGGGCTCTATCTGTTCTGTTGGTACCACCCCTGGGTCAAAGTGGAAATGACCTTTACAAGTTCTCTTTAAAAGAAAATTTAAAAAATGCTATCAATCCTCACAACTGTAGAACGATGCTGGAAATACAGAGGCCGGCTGTGCTGGGAGGCCTGAATCGGGCTTCTCTACATTCAGAGTGACAGTTCACTTTCGCGCCAGGTTTCTACTGGCCCTGCTCCCAGGGCACACGATCCATGCACACTTTGTACGTTAGCTGCCAGTTCAACCCGTGTACTGCCAAATGTTTTACAAACACCGCATTGATCCAGGTACTGGTCCTGTGTTTCATTCGTAAAGTTACCAACAGATATGCACACATCTGAAGCTGCCATATATGGAATCAGACCCTGGTTCATAAGGATCAGCACAGTCTACTTAGGCCCTCAGTCATCATGGGGTCTGCAACCTGCGGCTCTCCAGATGTTCATGGACTACAATTCCCATCAGCCCCTGCCAGCATCAGAAGCCCTGTCAGAAATCTGGCCCTCTCACTTTCCAAAACACATGACATGAACTAGGAGAGGTGTTAAAGGGCACAACAGCACCCACGCGCACCATGTGTGGGACCTCTCATGCAGTGTGCATACCTGCATTGGAGGTTGTATCTGACTCCATATACGAAACTTGTCACCCTTCCCTCATCCCAGACAACCCTGTATATTATCTTTTTATTCAATGGGTTCCAGGTAAGTGCTGTTGCTGCGTAGAGGAAGAAGGCCTGTTTTCCCTGACCTCAGGACAGTATCTTGGGCTCGCTGCTGCCAGGCTTCGTTCTGCAGGAAATAGCAGATGCTCTGCGCATGGGTGAAGAATTCCGTGTACACGCCGAAGGCCACCGGGTCCATGTCCTGTGTGCAGTCTTGGATCGAGCTGGCAGGGGCACAGGGTGGGAAACTCTTGCCAGACCTGCCCGGGAGAAAACCCCCCGATGTGAAATCAGTCACAGAATGTTGGTTGTCAGAGAAGCAGAAGGGAAAGTGCAGGAACAGTCTTGGCATATTTTGGCACTGAAGGCAACATAATATGCCCTCCTTTTATGCTGTACCGCACTGGGTGGTACTAACCATCCTCACACATGCCAGTTTTCCCTTCTGTTGGAATTGAGACTAGATATGCCTCAGGGCAGGGACTTTACCATTTTGCTCATCCTCAACTGAAAAGTGCCAAGATATGCCCAGGAATGATACAAGTACATCATGATCACTATACTGTTGCCAACTTCCAGGTGGCAGCTGGAAATCTCCCGCTATGATGACTGATCTCCAGGAGAAAGAGATTGATTCACCAGGAGAAAATGGCTGCTGTGGGCCCCATGGCATCCTGCCCCACTGATATCCCTCTCCTCTCCAAAACCTGCCCTCCGCAGGCTCCTCCCCCAAAATCTCCAGGTATTTCCCAACCTGTAGCTGGCAACCCAAGGAGTACAGGGATCTCAGTGGGGTACAATGCCATAGAGCAGGAGTGTTCAACTCTGGCGCTTCAGATGTTCATGGACTACAATTCCGATCAGCCCCTGCTGGCATGACCAATGCCATGGGAATTGTAGTCCATGAACATCTGAAGCGCCAGAGTTGGACACCCCTGCCATAGAGCCAACCTTTCTAAGTCGCTATTTTCTCCAGGTGACCTGATCTCTGTAACCTGGAGACCAGTCGCAGCTGCAGAAGCTGTGCTTTCACCACATGGAGACTGGCTGCCCGAGCAAAGAAGTGAGGTTAAGTCCTTGCCTCCATCCCGGGGGCCCTTCCAGGCTTACCTTTCAAGGTGGCAATGGGCAAACGCTAGCGCAATCCGGCTTTGCCACTCCTCATCCAATTCTTGGCACCCTACATCCAGCTGCCCCAAGGCCCTAGTCCAGCACAGACCATAGCGGGGGTGCCGAGCTAGCTCATGGACCCGTTGCAAGCGGCTACGCCCGTGGGACAGCACTCCAGGGTCTACAGCAACTAGGGACCAAAGTCTAGGCCAGGAAGAAAGAAACAAGAGCAACCCTGCTAAGTTGCCCATCTTAAGTAAATGAACGGACAGCGTAACAACTTCACATGGTCTCCCAGGGACCCATTTTATAGATGAAGGTCAGGTGAACACTTAAGGGCGGGGCTACTGAGGACAGGGAAGTCAGCTCATTCAACTAGCATAACCTCTCTTAAAGGGGCTCCAGCCTGTGCTCTAAATAAATTATAACCCAGACAGCAAGGATGCCCCCAAAACACCTGGAGGAGAATTTGAGCAAGACCTGAAGGCACTGCATATTACATGGGAAGAGGCTGAAACACTCGCCCAAGTCTGGAAATGTTGGAGAGCACTTGTTGCCCGATATGGTACTTAGCTTGGGAGGAACTAAATAACAGGGTATTGCTTTGGGAGGAACTAACAGGCTTTTATGGCCAGATTCAACCGGTTGTGGTGGGTTTTCTGGGCTGTGTGACCGTGGTCCACCAGACCATGGCCACGCAGCCAGGAAAAACCCACGACAACCAGCTAACTGGGTTTTATTAGCCAGGAAAATTCAGTTTACTTAGACAATCACTCATATTGTTAATACGTGAGCTCAGTTAAATCTATGGATCAATACATTTTTCTACAATAACATTTTGTTTCAAATCTAAACCTCTTTATTGAATGAGCCAGGAAGCTCATAAGAAAGGGAAATTAGATACCAGTTACCAACTCTGGGCTGGGAAATTCCTGGAAATTTGTGGGGGGAGCTTGGGTGTTAATCCCATAGATTTCACTTTCCGAAGCAGGCATTCGCTCCAGGGTATCAATCTATGTCTGGCGAAGATCAGCAGTAATTCCTGGAGATGTCCAGGCCCCACCTGGAGGTTTGCAACTTTGGTAACTGCAATGGAATTTTAACGATGAGCAATTTCCCTTTGCCCCACTTACTTTCTCAGCCCCACCTCTGCAATTTTGTTCATAGATATACAACCACATGGACTGTCTCCCACCACTGATCACAGAAGTGACTGAGTCTGTTTCTATTTTGCCCCCTTTGCACAAATGTTTCTCTGTAATCTTGGGCATATGCAGCGGCAAACAAGGCAGTTTGCATGGCTGAACTGGTTCAAAGAGAGTTTGCAAATCGAATCCGTGAGTTTCTGGAGGTGTCTGGTGCCCCCCACTGGCAAAAAACTGAACAACTTCCTCTAGGCGGCTTCCTTGTATTATTTTCAAGAAATATCTTTTTCAAGGAGTCAGAGTTGCCCTGACTTGGCTTTTGTACATCTTGGTACTTATTATTTTTGTAAAACTGTAACACCTTATCATGAAACCAAGCCCGGGAGAGCCAAGCCTGTTTCAGTAAAATTCTGGGTCCTTTTCTCCAATAACTCCAACCAGCTGAATTCTCAAAGATTTATTGTAAAAGTTCAAAACAAAGAAATAAAACATGAATGCAGTTACGGAGATTGCTCAGCTGAATACATTCTTATGGATCTCTCGGGACATCCAGCCCAGAGGTGCTTCTCTTAGCTTAGCCCATGATAGAGTCACCTAGGTCTTTGTTCTTAGTCTCCAAGAAAACTTTCCCCCTTGCCATGCGATCCCCCCCACATTTGAAGTGCCTTATTTGGGCATCTTCCTGTCCTGGGTACATTTCCATGGCCTTTTGGTTTCTCCATCCGGAGGTCTTGAGATCAAAGGCCGATTTTAACATGTAGGTTTGATTCTGCTAGTTTTACAGTACTATTCCATCCCACACCTCATACAGCTACTTGGAAATATGAATAGGTTTCTACAGGATTCAGGCAGGGCTTCCTCACACGCCACCCTTCCACTGCAGCAATTGAGCCACAGCTGTGCTATTTTTGACATCCAGTAGAAATGGCAAAGGTCAGAACAGCTACTTCAAATTGGATTTTATGGGTGTGCCTAGGATTCCCAGAAATGATTAAAGGCTTTTTGCTAAATATATTGAAGAATAACTTCAATAACAAGAGGGCTTTGGAGTGGGGGAAGTCCCTAACCAATTCAGAGCATTTTTACAGCACCGGTTGGAAGCAATATTTACTTATAAACAATTATTTTTCTACTTTTTTCCCCCTGAATGTGCAAAGTGAGAGGTTTTTTTTAGGGTGTTGGGGTTGTTCTGATGGTACAGAGAGCGCAGCCACCTTTTCCAAGGCTCTCCCAAGCCTTGATCCTTGTCCCCTGTCCTGGCCCATTCAACAAGAGAAAGAGCACGTAGATAGGAACAGCTGATGGGGGATGTATAGAAGGATTTGTGGAATGGCCTTATGAGTACTGGTACCTGTCCAGGGCCTTTTCAAAATCCACATAATAATAGCCAAAAAGGTATGTTCCTGTGATGGAAAGATTCTATTGATGAAGCAAGGAAGTCACACAAAGAAGTCACACAAGGATGGTAAAGGGCTTTGATCCCAGGAAATGCCATTCAAATTTGACCAGTAGAATTCAAAAGCTTAGATTTACCTCATGGCAGGGCAGAGTTTTCCTGGGAAGGTGAAAACAAAGGATTTAAGATTCCACCTGAGGGGTTTGACTAGGAAGCATCTCTCTACCAGTGGCTCCTGGAAGAGAGGACAATGAAATTTAAAAGGCACTTATTTTGCTAAGAGAACTGTACTATTTTCACTTGAAGTAAAAGCTGATGAGACTTAGCAGGCTGGAGTGCTGGATGGGAAAAGAATCCACAAACGACTGCCGGATTACAGCCCCCCAATCCAAGGCAAAATCATGACAGTTCCCTTAAAGAACAGCTACCTGTCAAAGGGAGCAATTACCCCCATCTTCTAGGGTTCCCACCTCCAGCTTGGGAATTTCCTGGAGATTTGTGGGTGGTGCCTGAGAAAGGTGGAGTTATGGGATGGGAGGAAACTCCACAGGGATGTTACCTTATAGTCACTAACAAAAAAAAAAGCCTCAATGAAACAGACCAAGGGACCATCAGCATCTTATCACACACAAGAAGTCAACTCATTCCTCTGGAGGGCAACCATAGAGGCTGAAGCCCCTTCCAAACATTGTTTTCTAGTACTGGTATTCAGAGATTTATTGCTTCTGAATTTGGAGGACTGCTTTCATCACCATGGCTAGAGGCAAACTTGCCAATCTCTAGGAGAAACCTAGAGATCTCCTGGAATTACAACTCCTCTCCAGACTACACAGATCAGTTCCCCTAGAGCAAATGGGTGATTTGGAGACAGACTCTATGAAACTGTACCCCACTGAGCCCTCTCCTCCCCAACAAAAAACATGGCTTTTCTAGGCTTCACATCCAAATCTAATGTTTAGGTTTGGGAAGCCCTATGTAGTAATCAGTAAAGGTGGCAACCTCCAGGTGGGAACTTGAAGGTCTCCCAGTATTATGCACATCTCCAGATATAATTTCCCCTGGGAAAAAAATGATAGCTTGGAAGAATGGACTTTGTGGCATCACATTTCCCCCCCTCCCCATATCCCACCAGACTCCACCCCCCAAATCTCCAGGAATTTCCCAACCTGGAGTTGGCAACACTAGCTCAGACTGGGAAACTGATTATTCGAATCCAATTATTCTATTCTTTGTATTTGTTTACAGATCAACTGAGAGTTATGTAGTCGTCAAACCACAAAATCCTGTTTAAACCAAAAATATTGTTTTCATGAATTCTTTTTACAATGGTATTAACTCAATACTTCCATACACAGACACATATGAATCATTACGGAACTTCCAAGTCACGCGATACTTCACAGCAAGAGTGCACGCGCCGCTCTTCGTTCCCTTCAGGGGAAACGACTGTCATTTCCGCTTGACGTCATTTTCTACGCTCTCGCGAGAATTCCCCAGCCAAATCTCGCCCTTTCGCACAGGCCCTGGAAATTCTCACGGGACTTTGTTCTAGGTGGCCCAGCCATTTCCGCCAGGCAGTCTTTTGAGTATGTCAACGGAAGCATTTACTTTTCTCAAGCGTAAATGGTCAGGGCGGATGGACTCCTATCCGCTTAATGGCGTCCTACCAAATTTGATCTGCTTCGATTAAAGCATTGGCCAGAACTCTCGCGTGACCTCGCTGTCTAATTCTCGCGGGATTGTATGTCAGGTTCCCGCGATACCTGCTGTTTAAAAAAGATTTTAATAATCACACGCTCTTCTGAGATAAGCCCATTTGCCCCGGCGGTGCCTTGTTTCCAGCCCTCAAGCTCGCAAGGAAAAGCCCACTCATCGGACGAACCATACTAAAATCTCGCGAGAATTCCCCTCCCCCTTTCATCTCGCGGGATCGAGCACGGCTCTCGCGAGACCCTACTTTCCGCCATCATTAGCTTCGCCCTCCTCCTCCTTCCACTTCTCGTCGGCTCTGGCGCTTCCTCTCAGTTCTCGCGTCTCTTCTTCCCCCGGCTCTACCCGGCGGTGAGTTCTCGCGCGATTTGGCTAGGGCTTGAGGCTCGGGGGGCTGCTATTAAGATGGCGGCGGCGGGAGGCAGCGGGGGACGGCACTGACACCCCTTGTCCGTTCCCTGGTCGGAGCAGGTACCTGTGCTGCGTGGGGCGGCGGCAGCGGGGCGGGAGAGAGGCCAAGCCTGAGCTGACGGGGAAGCCGAGGAGGGCCTCGGCGCGGGAGGCCTCGGCGCCGCACCGGGAGAAGGGTGGGCGCTGAGGCGGGACAATGGGGCCTGCGCGGTCCCCAGTGAGGAGAGGCCGGGGTGAGGGAGGCGGTTGTGGGGGGGGGGGCTTCCCTGCCTTGGCCCGCCTGACTAAGCGGGAACTCCCCTCCCACCCACGAGGGATTCAGCAGGAAGCCGCTCTCTACCCTCCCCCCCCCCTCCACGCCTCGCCGCAAGGACAGGCGGAGCTGCCCCGAGACCGGCATCCTCACCCCGCTCGGCCTTTCCTTCTTCGCGGGACAACTTTCTTGTGTGTCCGAGGCCGCCCTGCGGTCCGCCTTGTCCCCGTCGAAACTGCAGGGGGGGGGGGGGAGGATGATCTGGACCTCTTTTACAAGATGGCTAAAAGCGGGACCCGATTCACATTTACGCTCAGGCTAGTCCGACTGAGTTCCTTCTGCCAAGTAACTCTGCACAGGATTGCAGCCTCAGCTAGTTCCCTTTTTATTTCATTCTGGTCTCGGTTTTCTGGATGTTTAAAAAAAAGCCGTTTTCTTTTGCTTTTCCCCTCTTGATGTCTGCTGACCCATGGGAATTTAACTACTTTTCCAGGGCTGAAGCTGGTTTCTCTTGGTAAGGGTGCTGGTAACCTTTTGAGGTCTGCCCCTTATAATTTAATGTTGAGAATCTGCTGTCTAATGTCATATATGCAGCCATTAACGTCGACCTGCTCCCTAAGATAGTGCATACAGCAGGCTGCCTTTTTCTCACCAGATTCCTCTTCTTTTGTGTTGCTTGTTGCTTTCAAGCATCTTTGGAGCTGAGAGGAGGAATTGCCCTGAAATGAAAGTATTCTTGGAAAAGTGTCAAGGCTGGTCACTGGTTTTTCATAGCAAATAACCTGAAATGGTACAGAGGTTTCTTGAGCTGCTGCTGCACAAAAATCACAGTCCCCCCCAAATAGGCATTGTACTGTAACATCCACAGAAAGTTTTATTGTTCCTCATTTGAGGCCTCATGGAACTTGAAAGAACGTTTGTATAGAAATGTGCTTTTCTATCCATTAAAGTAAACTTTAAAAATCCCTTTTTACATGTGCCTCAATGACCACAGCTACTCTGAATCCTAATTTGGTGGATTTTTTGAAATGGAAATTACGCTAGAAAGGGTCTGGTACAGCATTAGTTAATGTTAGTTCTAGGTTAAGTGTAGCATTAACATGTTGCTAAATGGTTTTTTTTGTGCCTACTTATACAGGTGGTACAAAAGTGTCCCCCATATGGGTGCCGTCTCCTTATACTCTTTATGTAGAAATTAGTATCTGAGGAGAAATAAAGTTGGACATGTTTGGTAGCGTAGACCTAGCAAGATAAGATTGACTGATCAGCAGGTGTTTTCGTTTGACATGGCAGACATGGTTACATCTGTTTCCTAGTGTTGTGCAAGCTGGTGCTAAAAACAACACTGAGGCAGTTGAAGAATAGTACGCAGTACAAGGCAACAGCTGGTTTGTGCTGTTAATGCCTCACACTTGCACTTTATTAGTATATTGCCTGAATGTCCGTTTTTACCATATCCAGTCTCTGTTGTGTCTCAAAACCATGTTAGAAATGGCACAGTAATGTGCTGAATATGCACCATTTCTTAGTTCTGCTCTGCTTATGTCAGGCCAGAAGAATCTGGGCTGTTTTACTTCGGAATCAGAATGCGTAAACAAAATTGTCCTATACAACAACTGGGATGACAGGATGGGCCACTTTATTAGTGAACTGAGCATATCCTTGATTGTCTCCTACATTCTTCTAGCTATTGCTGGAGAGATTCTTGTTGAAAGAAGTTAGATTACTGTTTCTGAAGCTGATTACCTGAAGCTGTTACCTGAAGACCTCTAGAGAAATTACCCAATAGCTCAGCATGCTTGAAGTCCTGTACTAACCAGTGTGTTTTTGTTGCAGGCCTTAAAATAGTCTGACGTAAGTGGATTAGTGTGACTGAGGAACTGGAAGGTGTTACCCTTGGCTGTCTTGGGTGAGGCAAAGGTGCCAGTACAGTGACTTGGATAGCAGACCAGGCCAAGTATGGATTGGCTGTGATTCCAGGTCAGTGCTGTTTCTCTGTTGTGATTTCTTGAAATCACTCCGCCACAAAAGGCATCCTGCAGTCTTGACATCTGTTCTTTAAGAAACTCCTTGGAGCCTTACCTGTGATTTCTGCATGTGGGGGGAAGACCTAGTCAATGGTCTCTTGTATCAAAGTGATAATGTCTATCTTTTGTTTTTACTGACCTTTGTATATATGGGCCATAGTTTTATAGATCTAGTACTGGGAATCTCTCGTCACGCTGTTAATGCCATGAGCGTGTAAGGTACAGTTATACCCCTTTCCTGCTTACTCAGAACTGTAAGCAGTGGCCTAAAGAGGCGACAGACCATAGCACTGAACACAAGCCTTGCATCTTCATTCTCCAGTCTTGGACACAAGGCTCTGCTTCCTCATGGACTACTTGGATCTTGACAAAATGAATCAGGTCCAGGGGTTAAAAACCATGTTGCTTTTCCTACAAGTTATCAGTAATTAGACTGCGTCTATGAAAAGGCTTGGGGCTCTGAAAGGTGTGCTTGATATCTACTTTAGTTTTGTCTTGCTGTATAGATTTTTTTAAAAGTTCACTTGGGTTTTTTACTATATGTGAGAATGTTGACATCCTGGTGCAATGATGATAGCTTGTTTTCCAGATCCCATTTTTCATAAATATTCTCACAAATCTTGAAGTGTTATCATAATATGAAGACTCCATTATTTCTGATTGGAGGCCAGATGTGAGTGAAGATGTTATTAAGCGGAGAACTTAATTCCCTTGCTGGATCAAGGTCCAACTAGTTCGTCATTATTTCCAATAGTGACCAGCCAGATGTCAGTGGAAGCTCACAGGCACTGTCTGGTGATGTCCATATCCTTGGTTTATCTCACCTCTGATACTTAAAGGCCGACTGCACCTGTTGATCAAGATTCCATTTAGTTGCCATGGTTAATGACAGTTAAATAACGAACAGAACAATCTCCCATGAAGAACCTCTTCTACTTGTTAGGGAGAGTTACAGCTTCTCTTGATTGCGGTGTATTGTTATTGTTCACCAAAGGCACATTAAAGAGAAAATTTGCAGTGAAAGGGATGTTTGTGCTAATGTTTATTCCTCCCTAACAAAGCTATGTGTACTTAACATAGGAAAGGCAAAATTTAAAGATCAGCCTTGTTCACCCAACCAGAGAGCTTCCAATAGTGTTTATAAACAGTTAGTGATCACAATAGCATTAGTTTAATTCAGGGCTGCGAAGGGCCACTGAGTGATGACCTATGTGCCGGAAGTAGTGAGCTATTGAAGAGCAAATAATAATAGTAGAAATAGCAAATAATTGAACATGTTTTATGGTATGTTGCATCACATATGAATCTTTTAATATTTGTTACTTGGTGGGGAGAAAGCTAACTAAATGAAGGTTCATGGTATGCCACTTCCCCCAGCTTGGAAGGAAGCTATTCTTAAAGCGTAAATTCCTTACTTGCTGGTGTACAAGTGTGACTAACTGATGAGAAATTTAAATTGGCTTTGGATAATTTGGCTTGGTTATAGTTCTCCTGACTGCCCAGAGCTTATATATTGCACATTCATAAGCATGAGGTTATATGGACCAGTTCCTTTACAGGAGTCCAGCAGGAGTCTTGTCTCTGCCCACTATGGACAGACTTGATATATGGCCTTACTCAAAGAATGGCCTTACTCAAAGAATGTCTTAAGTGACAGATATATAAATACCGTTGGCTGGAAATATAGTAGTGTGGGATACGTTTCAGGTGGGTTCTGATTTTTTGTCACTGGGAGGTGTATTTTTCCATACCTGTGGTTGGTGTCGTTTTGGTGCTTCTGTTCTGATAATACGACATCTAGAAAACCTAAACTTAACTTCTGAACATTCCCAGTGTTAACTCTGTATTTCAGCAAACAAGTCTCCAACTTAACAGGCAAGTGTGAGCAGGTGTTGGTCATTTATGACCTAGGTGAGAAGATGCTGGTTTTTGCAAAGCTTCCATTCCCGCTTAGCCAGAGGAGATCCAGAATTTTAATGTTTACAAGGCTGGAATCTTCTGTCCTAATGCTACCATTTCGATCATGCTATGAATTCAACTGGGAGCATGCCATCCAGATGTTAAGCGTATATGATACAGACAGTTTAGCAATCTTGTTCCAAACATGATATACTGAGATGCCTGTGTGAGTTGCCTATGTAATTCCTAAATGCCTTTTCTTCAACCCTGAAAGAAATTGCTGATGCTGGAATCTGAGCGTTGGCTGGTAGAGAAAGGGCAAAGCAGGCAGCCAGTGTTTTGTACGTGAAGGTAAGCACCTTTATAAATGCCCGCCTTTTGTCACCCCCATTGAAGAAACTAATTTTGTCCTTTGCAGGAGGGTATTGAGTAGCTACATGTTTCTCAGCTTCTTTAAAACTATATGAATGACTCAGTAGATACAGTATGGTTGACTGAGCCAGTTCTGCCTTCTGACGGTGGGGCTCCTAGTTTGATGTATCATAATAGTAGGGTTGCTAAAACCTGATATACTTGTTGACCAGGTTAACACATCTGGCTGTTGGAGTGACTTGCAAACTCACAAACCAAAATTCAGAGCTTACTTCTGTTGGAAGCTAGTCTTAGATTGCTTTGCAATTTCAGGATGGCTGTTTGATGCTAGAATGTTTGGGACAGCATGACATAAGGAAAGCCCAAGCTGTCAAAGTACTTTTTCTTTTTAAATGTGGAATTAAAACACAGAAGCACTTTTTTCCTTTTGTTTTTAGCAATTGAATTGTAACTGTAAAAAAATCTTTAGCACCCCAGTTATTATAGGCACTTTTAAGGGGCTCTCCAGTGGATGTTCCTGCATATGGGTAATTTCACTGTGATTCCAAGCCCAGAGGGGCTAGCGAGACTATTCTTCGCTTGTCTTTGGTCCAAGGTTGCTGTAAGAGATGCAGCCCTTCGAGGCCACTTTCCAACTCCAGCAGCATGAAGGTGCAATCATTGACAAACAGGGCCAAAGAAGTTGCCTCTGCAGGCATCTGGATTGGAAAGCCTAAGGAGTCTAGTTTGGTGTCCATCGGTCTGTTCCCCCCACCCCCATCCAATTGCACCCACACTGGAACAGGTTTTAAAAATCAATTAAAATGTGTAAGGAATGGTAAGCATTATAGTTACTGGTTACTTTTATGTAACTAGATCCTTAAATATTTTTCCTTTAAATATTTGCTCCTGGCTTCTTTGTGATTTGCAGAGGCTAGTATGAATATAGTTCAGTTGGTAGTAGATGGAAATTCTCTTGGATTTACTACAGCATCACTATGCTTAGCAATAACTTTCTTGTTTTCACTATAGAGTCCCCTTTGCATTTCATTCAGGGCTGTCTAGAAAAACAGGTTGAATTTATGCCCCACCTTTCTCCCCACAGGGACCTACTGCTGCTTGCATCATTCTGTTCATCTTATACTCACAACCACCCTGTGATGTAGGTTAGGCTGAGATTAAGTGACTGGCCCGTATCTCCATTCCACTTACATTTTTTAAGCCTTTACAATCCTTCAGTACTATTTATTGGCTAGAGGTAGCTGGGGACAACAACAAACGCAAATAAACAGATAGTCAGAGTAAGATGAGGGACCAGGTTCTAAAAATAGCTCATCCAATGCTAAATAACTAATAAACCTATCTATGTACAAGTGTATATATAGGTCTAACAACGTGACAAATATTTATTCGTAATATATGTTATTTTATTGATTATTTAGCATTGGAAAAATTATTAGTATTGTGCTGCTTTCATTGTTAAGTATACATTTACTTTGTTGTCTTCATTTGTACATTTTTGCACCTTGGCCATCATGTTTCTTTGGCTGGGTTCTGTTGTCGTCGTCCCCACCTTTGCCTTTTTAGTGTCTAACATAAGCTGAGAAACAAGTGTACAAATGCTGAATATATATAAATTGCTTATGTCTACTCAGGTTTCTGTGAATCAGAGCAACAAAAGTAATAATAATCTGAAGATTTCCACTTATTTGTAGACTGCTAGTCTACAAATTGTAGTATTTTTATAACTGATCTAGTGCGCGTTAGTAGCCCGGCTAGCCTGGTCTTGGCAGGTCTCAGAAGCTAAACCAGGTCAGCCCTGCTAAGTTCTTGGACGGGAGGCCACCAAGGAAGTGCTGTGTTGCTATACAGGGGCAGGCTTTGGCAAACCATCTTCATTAGTCTCTTGCCTCGAAAACCCTATGTAGTCACCATAAGTTGGCAATGCCTTGATGGCAAAAAGGTGTGTCTTAATATTGGCCCTTCGTGGCATCACTCAAGTTTTTGAACTGTGACTATATTGAAATATGAAACCAAGGGGAAATGAGGCAATTCCAGTTCAAACTTCAGTGTAAACTTTTTCCTTTGTGTGGCTTGCTGATGGCTTGGCTTTGGGTGAATTACTCTTTTTGTTTATAACACAGATCTTTACATGGATTATTTTAAGTCTGCCTTCTTGTAGCAACGTACAGTAGAGGTCAGCACTTCACCAAGACAAACAGTATTAGAGATGAACTGTGCAAAGGAGAAGTTGTAAACAGGCAAGACCTGTATTAGGATATCACAAACAAACTCGCTTGTGGGACAAGCTCAAGCTTGGTTTCTATTCATGCTGGTGTTCTTCCTCTCTTCTCCATTCATTTTCCCTTGTACACTGAGCTGAGACTGAAGACTGCCATGTTCAGTCTCAACCTCTGTTTGTTCCAGCACCCAAATTCTGATACTTCAAATTGGAATTTATACTCCCAAACCATGATGAAATTGTTTAGTGTAACCGTTTGTGGATCATAAACTCCCATTACTTGAACTGCCTGGATAGAAACATCATGTTGAATTAAGGTAAGATCAAAGACTTGGTAAACAAGGAAGTCTGCAATCTCAGCTTCACCCTCAAGGACAAGGAACATTCAGATTTAACAATAGAGCAGATTCCAGACTAAGGAGCGCTTGTATGTAATAATTAGAATTCAGCCAAGAACATGGTCAAACCAAATTTTATTGGAAAAAAGCAGTCTGTACTAGCAGGGCCTAAAAATGAGGTGAGGGTTTTAGAGTATGTAAAATCCAGAATATGGTTCTGAATTCTCTAGCAAAACTGGTGAACTGCAACAGGTCTGTAGAACTGAAACATAGGATCTGTTTTCTATTGTTAATGCCAACAGTGTTTTCTATCTCTAGAGTTCATGAATAGAGTGCAAGTTTTGGATCCAAAAGGATTAACTTCAGAGGTAACAGACCCTCTGGTATCTGCATCAAATGCTCAATATATGATTTGAGCCAAACCAAGTCAGTTGTGGTTTCTGCAAAATAATTAGGCTTATGGAGCAATTCCTGCTACCTGGAGGAAAGATCGATGTTGGTAGAAACATACTTATTAGGTACTTCAGTTATATTGGCTTTCAAAACCATTTTCAGAGAACTTTGGATTTTTGTGAATGCTCATCAAAGTTTCATCATAGTAAATGAAATTCAGCTAGTAACAGTGAGCAAACTGACCATATTCTCCTGCTTTCTGAAGCCAAAGGAAACCTTTGGGTGTGTTCTAGATCAGGTGTTATGTTCGACTCAGTATGTACATGCATGGGTGTGGCAGGACAGTGCCCCACTTAGGCATTCTTAGGACTGTCCCAACAAGAGGTTGTATCCAGGGATCCAACAGCTGAAGGCACTGCTGCCCACAATTCTTCAGGGCTTTCCCTTGAATGAGGAGGCAGGAGGAAGTTATTTTGCCCCTTTCTCACTGTTGCCCACTGACTTATGTGGCTGTTTACTCCATGTAGGTCCTGTGACTTCAGGAATCACCTTTCCCAGGGTCAGAAATAGCTGCTGGGAGTGGGGGAGGGGAAAGCAGAGGAGACATGCAGTTCTTGCACAATAAAGCAGGAAGGTCCAGTGGCACCTTAAGGAGCAGCAAAATGTTTGGCAGCAGAAGCTTTTGTGAGTCAAAATGTACTACTTCAGATGCCTAGGCACGAACCCATTGAGCCTATTTATATATTCACAAAAGTGGAGAGGAACTTACAAAGGGTGGCTGATTCAAAACAAGATCAGATCCAAAAATGCAGCTCACTGGGCATGGGCAGGAGACACTCCCAACGGTTAGGCAGTCAAAATGTAACCTAGTGCAGATCAGGTAAGAGAATGAGTTGCAATAGGAAGCTGCAGATACAGCCAAAGTAGTTAACATATGTAAGGAGTGGGGTATTGCCGGACATGGGAAATCATAGTGAATTGGGAATTCAAGATCCCTGTAAAGCCCTGGGGCTTGCCTTATCTTGCTTTTGTTAATTCAGATCTAGCCTGTCTTTGAAGTTCTTTTTAAAGAATACCATGTATTATGTTCACACAGAGATCCCTGGGTCCTTATGCTGGCAGACTGTAGGACCCAAAAGCTTGCACCAGTTTCTTAGGCTACTGTAACCTAACAAGGCAAGACTTTCCCCCTCTCATTTAAGGGAATTCTAGCACTCAGTAAAGAATTGTAACCTACTTTTTGTAGAGTGTTGGTGCTGTGACAGATTTCTAGAGATGCTGCTGCTGTTTCTATAGTTGTGAGTACAGTATGAGTCACAAATTGCAAAGTGGGGGGCGGTGGCTGGAAGTTCTGTTGCTCTTGGACGCTGCCTGCCTTGCTGGTTTGGCCTGTCAGGGGTTTTTGATGTGTTGTGTTCCTGAAATGAAATGTAAACTTTAAATTAAATTGCTGAAATGGCGAAGCAGGTGCGTAGCAAGCCTCACAGGAAGTCTGAAAGGAAAATCTTGCAAATTTAGCTGCGCTCTTTGGTGATTTTCTGTGTTCTTGCAGCAGAGAAGTTTCTGGGATTTCTGATACTTGCCTTTGAAGTGTATCTTGAACAGATCCAGACATCCAGAAAAAGCATGTCAATTCAAGATCCGAGTTGACCAGGTGCAGGGCTTGTGTTCCCGTTTCTCTACTCTACACCAGAGGTTCCCAGTGTGATTCCCGTGGGTACCATGATACCCGCCAGCACCTTTGCTGGCATCTGCCAAATAGTTTTAGAAAAGCTGGAGCTTTTGGCTAGCAGGAGATCTGACTGGCTGCACAGAGTTTTTAAAAGTTGCTTCAGCCATAGCTGCTGCTAAAGCACAAGGAAAATATTTTTTAAAATATGCTTGGTTTAAATGGCACCCTGTTAAGCAGCACTTCTCCATGAAGCGATGCAGAGTTGCTTAAAGTTATGCATAACCTCATTTCCTGATATCAGGGCCATATCTGCCAAAGGGACATGAGGGAGAGGGGTCAGTTGGCCCTGGGTGCCACCCATCAGGTCACGTGGGGTGTGTGCAAAATCACTCCTCCCACGTGACCTAAAGGAGCAGCCGGGCTGGGAGCCTGCCGTGGGCCCACCGAGCGCCCCTCAGCCCAGCCCCACCAGGCTGCCCCAGACCATTACCGCTCTCCTCTGCTGGCTGAGGTAAGGGGGGGCGCCTGGGCAGGTGTTGCCCTGGGTGCCATTTTCTCTGGGTAACCCTCTGCCTGACATTTTGTGGTTGGCTCTGCCTCCTGCCACAACCATTTTTGTGGTTGTACCTACCACCCTGTTTCAGAATTCCAAATGTACCTACGGACTTGAAAGGTTAGGGACCCCTGCTCTACACTCCAAGGCAAGATGTGTTATCTGGGAGAGAAATGTCCTTGCTTATCTATCTTCCTACTTTTTGCCAATTTCTGCACAGAGTTGGGAGCCTCCAGTGCGACTTTGATCACTGGAAGGCTCAAGTTGTACTGTCCCGAAGGAATGATTACCTCTGGATTTAAATTGGCTATTTCAGTTTGTGCAACTACAGTTCCAAGCTCTTGAGTGGAATGTGAACTTTGCCCAGCAAATTATCACAGCTGTTTCTGTTGTCGGGTGAAACCCTCATTTTAAGCTTGGATGTTGAGGAAATAGCTTGATTTCACCTATAGTATGGCAAATGAGACCAGCCTTATCTGCAATGTAGCTTTTATTTCGCTGACAGAATACAAAGCATGTCTACTTGAGGGAGGAGCTGGAGCTTAAGTATGGGCTCTTACATGCAGAGAGTCTCCAAACCCAGACATCTTGGGTGACAAGATTGGGGAAGACTTCTGCTGGTCCATTTATGCTGCTGGGATTGATGGGTCAGGACCAGAGGTGGGATCCAACCAGTTCTCACCACGTCTCTAGAAGTGGTTACTATTTTTTTCTGAGTGCTGAGAAGGGGTTACTAAAGCAACCTCCCTGCCCAATAGGGACTGGAGGTGCGTGTGTGCAGTGGCGCCACTGTTTGAATCCCACCACCATCGGAACCTGTTACTAAAATTTTTGGATCCCACCACTGGCCAGGACCAATCATGTAACAAACTGTGAGGCACTTTTCTATGCAAAGATGTGTTGTGCTTCAAACTTAAGGGAAGAATATGAGTTTGCTGGAGCTCAAATGTGGAAACTCGTGTGTGTTAACCCTGATATTGTTGTGTGGCAGCAGCAGGCCTAATGGAGTCTTTCTTATCATGTCTTGGGATGTTGTATGTGTGCAAAGGAGGGCAAGTTCATGTGTTGGTCTGCAGGCCTGCTGACTTGGCTGTTAAAGAGATACGCTGACTGGGGTAATTGGCTGCTCGGAGGTTTGCCTGGTAACATGAGTGTTGCTTGTATCAACTTGGAAGAAGAGAAGGAGTTTGGATTTGTACCTTGCTTTTCTTTAATCTACTAATGTTGGCACCCAGTATTGTTATCTACTGGTTTTAATTATTTATTGTATGTTGTTTTAAAAGTTTATTTGATTGTTTTAGTGTTTAGTGTTGTAACCCGGCCTGAGTCCTGCGGTGATAGGGTGGGATATAAATTTGAAATAAATAAATAAACAAACAAACCGTTAGGAGTCTCAAAGCAGCTTACAGACTCCTTCCCCTCCCCACAACAGACACCTTGCAAGGTAGGTGGGGCTGAGAGAGTTAAGAGAGAACTGTGCCCAAGGTCACCCAGCCCAAGGTCACCCAGTAGACTTCATGTGTAGGAGCTGGGAAACAAATTCAGCTCACCAGATAGGAGTCTGCTGTTCCTGTAGAGGATTGTGGAGTCATACCTGGTTCTCCAGATTAGAGTCTGTTGCTCTCAACCATTGTGCCATGCTGGCTTTCGGACTTCTGCATTTGGCTACAGTCCCCTGTAACTTACTATATATATAGTATATGCTTACTATATATCTAGTATATATATATATATGCTTTTCATGTTGAGCTACAGAGCATCCCCCCCCCCCCCCCCCCCCCCCGTACTTATGAGAGATGGCTAAACTGTTCTGACAGTCTAAAATTTTTAAAATTGATTCATCTCCCATTTCTATAACTGGGATTTGTCTGGTATTGAGGAAAGGTTGGCAAATCCCTTTGCAGATCCTCCATATTGATTTTTCTTTATGGAAGGCCAGTTATTTCTTATGAGCAGACATTGACGCTGGTTTGTCAAATTAAGTTATTAAACACCAACTTCCTCTAGTCTGCCTTTTAAAATCAGATGTGTGGAAACTTTGGCACGGCAAGCTAGAATGCTTCTTTGGAACTTAGAGCAAAAAAGAACTCCTATGTGGTAGAAGAAGAAAAAACAACATTGCACATGGTAGATCCCTGCTAAATCCAAAGACCTGATGGTTTGTGGTGGGGTTTAGGAGTTCTGCCCTAGACAAAATACTGTCAAGAAGTGGGATTGGGAGCCAGCCAATAGAAATCTGCAATGAGTGATATTGATGTGCAGAGCGTGTGTCTGGCCTGGATGCTTCAGGCATGATTTATGGGTCTGTTCACCTACATTTGTTAGCTGGAAATGCAGATGGGGTGGAGAGAGAATTGGAAGCAAGGGCAACAAGCTGTTTAGAAGCAGTTTCTAGTTGATGGCTCATGGATTTGTGGTGGTTCTTTTCACATTGCCAAAAGCTAGGTGACCATGTCTACCTTCAGGGCCTTTTCAGTCTAAACAAGAGGAGTTGTTCATACCGGATGGAATAGGGATTGGTGTATGCATTTATTTTTCTGAATTTGCTTTTAGTTACTGAGCAAAGGTCTTACTGTGATCTGAATGAGTTAGCTGTGCATTCATATCTGGGTGATGAACATCCTGTCTGTGAATTTCTGTTATTAGAGGTGTGTCACAAAAGTCTTGGGATTGCTGAAAGCATGAGCTAGTTTTTTAAAATACTCATTGTAGGGTCTTAAAAGTCAACCAGGAAAGCAACTTGATAAGGATACATTAGTCTATAGAGGACAGATTTTTGTGGGCCGAGAAAGTGTTTGAGTTTTGCCAATCCCCCCCCCCCCCCCCCGCTGCACACACCCAACTCACCCTCATGCTATTCCCTGGGGGGGATTTTGGGCTACATTAGTGGGGAAAGACAAAATTCGAATGCTGAAATTATCATCAGATTCAAGCAATTACTTTTGGGTACTTAAACTATGACTTGATTGCACCAGATGAATAATGCTGCTTACCTGCTTCTCTCCTTGAAACCTGACTCACTTTTCTCACTGTTCGTGCCCTCTGTAGGGTAGAACTTAGTTCAACAGACAACATTTGGGATCCTAACCAGGGTTTCAGGTCTTTGCTGAGTCAGTGTTAAAAACATAATATGGCACACAAAGATTTAAACTGTTTCTTCACGTTGCCTCAACTTTCTCACGTATTCAGATCTTTTCTCTGAACAATGCACATTTTTCTTCCGATCATCTCATTCATTGAAAACGCATCATCCTGATTCCAGCTATCGTGGAACTTCATTCACCATTGGCTTAAGGAAGAGTGGCAGATGTCCTCTGGACCCTTTGATCTCTGTGGTGACTCTTCCCTTACCTGAACAAGTTAAAACTTTATTCCTTCAAAGCAGCAATAAGGAAATTAAGTTTGGATGCAGATGCAGAAAATCTAATCCTTACTGCTTGATCAATTGCATGTCTTCCCCAGAGACTGCAGATTGCCTAGGAAAAAATGGTTTTAGATTTTAAAAAAACCCTAGGCTTTCTGAATGTGCATCTCTTGGATGATGATGATGGATTCAGGTGTGCTAGGTGGGCATTTTATCTAGTTATCCTATCTTTGTAAAGCTCAGTACAGCTTACTGGGCCCAAGACCTCACAATTTAAGAGAAGCGCTACATGGGTCTTGGCTGTAATGAAAACTAACAGAAGCATGACACTTCATTGCATGATGACCCCCCCCCCCCCCCCCGGCCTCTTTATCCAGATGCCAACTTTGCCCTGATGGCTGAAAGAAATTTTTTTTGCTTAACTTTATCAGGTATTTTTTCTGTGGTGAATTTCTTGTGATTTGGAGGGTGATCCTTGAGGTAGCCTCACTCAGAGGTTTGGTGTTTGGGGGTTTTGAGCATGAGTGTGGCACAGGCTTTCCTTCTTGTACCACACTGTAGGCAAGAAAATCATAAATAGCTGCTTAAATAATGCTCAGGTTATGTTGGGAGCATAATGCCATACTGTGGACCACTGATGTTGTGTGCTTGTAATCCTGTTAGTCATAACATTCCTCAGGGGTTGTACTTACCTTTGCCCTGGAAGATTTTTGCAAAAACAGGAAATCTGTGCCATGGGCTGGGCAGCTTGTGTTCCTTCTGCTCATCTCCTGAGGCCTCGATCTAGTGTTGCAGTAGGAAGTGTCACAAGGAAAACAGTTCAGTCTGGTTATGAGCTGCATGCAGATAGATAGATCTGGCAGCAGGGTGTCCTGGAGGGAATGTTTGGGAGGCAAGGCTACGAGGAAAGCCAGGTCATCCCATAGCTGATGTTGTTTGATTTTGCACCTTTTAACCCAGAGTGAATAAACACCTGTAAGGGCTTCTCTGCAACCTTAGGAGGCCCTTGGTCTATGCAGCATCCCAGAAATGAATATAAAAGCTCCAGTGGCTTGGTATCAGTCTTGCATCTCACTCACATTCCCTTTTGGCTGCCAACTTGGTGGTGGTTAGGCTCCCAGATGTTAGATTAGGCTTCCAGAACATATGGGAGGAGATTCTGGAAGATGTTGTTATTTTTAAAGACGTCAGATAACTGGCTTGGTCTTAATGCATTAATTGAATGTACTTGTTGGTATTCCTGTGAGCACAGTGGCTTTCTTGCTCTGAGTAGGAGGGCATCTTGAGCTTGAGTGATTCCCACTGGTTGCTCAGGAAGGCAGGATTAATTTTGTCACTTCCTGTCTGCTGCATGTCTCCATGGCTAGGCACAGGGTCTGAGAGCCACAGGCCCCTTCTTAAATGGAGGATCCTGACAGTGGCCTATTAAAAACAGCCAGAAAGGCATCTTATGCAGGCGTTCATACCAGCCTCTCCTCTGGCAATATGGCCCCTTCCCTTCAATGTCTGACAGTGAGAAAGAAGAAGTTCTCCTCTGAGAAGAATTCATGCTGGAGGAGCAACCAACCCATCTAATCAGTGGGGAAAAACTGTCAGTCTTATTGACCTTAATCTTGGAGAGGAAGCAAAAGCAGGGGGTGGGGGTGGGTAGATCTAGACGTAAAGAGTAGACTTTCCAAGCCTGCCATTCTCTGACAAGTCAGTTTCCTTCCCTGAGTACTTTGAAAGGCTCAGTGAAGGCAGTTTTCTAGTGCTGCAAGAAAACTCTGTTCTCTAGCCCCAAGTGCTGTGGAATTGTGGCCAGTACCATTGGTGGATGCTCCTATCGTGGCTCTGCAATTCATGGACTTACTGTTGGGAGGATGGAATTGGTTCCATTAAGGGCTCTCCAGACTGTGCCTTCCAGACGGACCACAAGGCCATGACATTGACCGCCAAAGCAGTGGCCACAGCAACTCTTTATCTATAGCGGCCCAATCACCTGGGTTCAGAAATTGAGCCAGCGAATCTCCAGCAACAGCAGAAGGGCAAATGAGGAAGTAAGTGGCATCCTCAAGGCTTTCACCTTCTCATCAGTCACATAACTGGATGCTGTGAACTTTTACAGTCTGTTCAATGGTGGCAACATCCTCTACAAAGCTCACCCTGCGACCGAGGGCCAAACAAACAGTCCTTCACTCTAAACCCGCAGAGATGGCTGATGCCTCCCTCCCCTCCCTTGCATGCCACCCATCACTCCCTCCCCTCCCCCTCCCTCCACTAGGGTGGGTGGGCCATGTCCAGATGCTGGGGCCTTTCCCCCTCCCTCCCCTCCCTTGCATGCTACCCTCTCCCTACCTCCCATCCTCTCCCTCACTCCCCTTCACTTGCATGCCACCCCTCCCTCCCCCTCCCTTGCATGCCACCCCTCACTCTAAGGTGGAAGATTGTTTGGGGACAAACTCTATAAGAACCTTGTTGAGACCAGAGACAAGAAGAAGGGTGTACCTAAAAACCCACAGGAGAATGACAGGAGAACTTTCTTACCATACTCCTTTTGATCCTATACATGTTGTCACAGTCCAGACCTGATCAGAGGAGAATGCAATGGCAAAGTAACAGAGGGTCCACACTTCAGCAGCTTGTCACACGTTCCTTCTTGTTGGACTGACAGATCAGTCAGACAAGGAAAACTGTGAAGCTGGGCACCTGCCTGTGCGGGGATGACTTCAGGAATTCCAAACACAGTGGCTGCAGTCTCTACCAGGCCAGTGGGTTCATCAAGTCTTCCAGTTCAGCTATGGCATAGAGATCATCAGTCTCCTCCCCCCACCTTTTCCCACATCTCCTTGGGAGGAAAAACACACAGCAGCTAGAGCAGTCATAAACCATCCTTGGAGGTATGAACGACAGATCCACTTCCTCCATGCAAACATCTCGCAGCAGTCTACTTCATATTGTTCACAGTTCCCAAGAAAAGTGGGGACTTGGGAGTTATTCTTAACCTAAAAAATACATCAAGAGTTTTGGGCCCCACAAATGCTTATGCATGGAGACTTCATCGCAGAGGCCTTGATTCTGGGAGTCTTTGTGATGTCACAGAGTCACAGAAGTGTACTTACATATATATCCCTGTCTACACAAGAGCCCTTCCCTTTGGCCTGGTTTTGATTCCCTGAGGTTTTTCCCAAAGTACTGGTGATGCTTGTGGTGCTGACGTGAAGTCAAGGAATTCAGGTTCACCCAGGGCTGGACAACATTCTGATCTGCTCACCTGCCAGGGAAGAAGCCATTATAGATTACATAACAGTACCATACAGATCTTGAAGTACCACAACTATCTCCTGAACAAAGAAAAAAGCAGCCCCATTCCTTTTCAGAGTGACACAGAGTCTACTTTGCTTTTGGGGTCATTATGGACACCCTAAGAACATGTTAGGGTCATTACCAAACATGTTGTTCCTTCTGGAGAACAAGGTGATCAAGATCTCCAGTCTTACCAAGGCTAAGTCTGTCCAGTTAATGTCCCTGGCATACCTTCAGGGTCTCATGATATCATGCATAGGATCATTTCTGTGGGCATGACTACACTCCAGGCCTCTTCAGTGGTTCCTCCGTCCTTACCAGTTGGAGATTCTCCAAAAAAGGGACAAGAAATTGACTCTGTCCTTACCTGTGAGATTTAGCATGATCTAGTGGAACAAATCCAGCAAACTAAGGCAAGGCCAGCTGCTGCTCATCAAAGGAACATCCACCACTTGATGAGCAGCAGTGGCGTAGTGGTTAAGAGCAGGTGCATTCTAATCTGGAGCAACCGGGTTTGATTCCCCGCTCTGCCGCTTGAGCTGTGGAGGCTTATCTGGGGAATTCAGATTAGCCTGTGTACTCCCACACACGCCAGCTGGGTGACCTTGGGCTAGTCACAGCTTTTCAGAGCCCCAACCACCTCACAGGGCGTTTGTTCTGAGCGGGGAAGGGCAAGGAGATTGTAAGCCCCTTTGAGTCTCCGACAGGAGAGAAAGGGGGGATATAAATCCAAACTTTTCCTCTTCTTCTTATATCCAGTAGAACCTTGTACAATTCTTCAAGGATGCCACTCTACCTGGCTGAGGAGCCTCTCTATACAATTTTCCTGCTCACAGTCCCTGAACCCAAGGAGAAAGGAAGATGAAAATCAATGCCCTGAAACTGAGGACTAACAAGAAAGCATTTTTAACTTTACATTTGAAATCTCAAGGACCAGCATGCCCTCATCTGAATGGACAACATCTCAGCCAAGGCTCATATTAACAAGCAGAGGGGATTCAGATCCTCTATCCTTCATCAAGAAGTGAAAAGCATCCTTGCATGGGCAGAAATAAATCTGCAGTCAGTAGAGGAAGAAATAGATCTGCAATCAGTCCCAGGCAGACAGGCAATGGATGAGAACAGGTGGTCTCTCAAGAACAGTGTTTTCCAACCTTTTTGACATCACGGTACCCTTGACCTCACTCTTCATATCTCACGGTACCCCTGCCATCCTCCCCCCACCTTCCCCTCCGAGTTCCCCTGCTTGCCACCCCCCACCTTCCCCTCCCAGGGTGAAGGGAAGCATGGGGGTGGGAAGTGGCTGCTGACCTTGTGGCAGGCCCTGCCCCCTGGGCCAGAACCATATCCTTGCTGGTGCCTGCGAGAGACACTGCAAAAGTGAGGGGGCGGGGCGGTAGTGTTGCTGCGGTGCCTCTGGGACATGCTCACAGCACCCCAGGGTACCATGGAACCCTGGTTGGGAATCGCTGCTCAAGAAGAAGACCTTCCAACTAATTGTGGACATGTTTGGATCCCCACAGGTGGACATATTTGCCTCAGCCTCCGATCATCAGGTACCATTGTTCTTCTCCAGATACCATCATCCTTGGTTGAAATAAACAGATACTGTTAACATCTGTGGCCTGATGGACCACTGTGGTTACCTGTGAAAGATACTTCAGCAGTGAGCAGAAGTTATCTTTATGTCTGTAGAATAGCCTTGCAGACCATGGTTCCCATTTCTAGTGGACTTATCCATGCAAGTTCCATGGCATAAGCCAGTAAGTCAAGACTTGCTTCACCAGGGACCAGCGTGGCATCCAGATTGGCTTGGCACTGAAAGGCAAGGGCTCAAAGAACTCAGCTATTCTCCAGAAGTAGCAGAAGCCATCATGGCTTCTGGGAAAGTAGCCACCAGGCACATATAATTCCACACGGAAAGCATCTTAACCTATTGAATCCAGGTCTGATCGAGCTACTGGCCAGATATGGACCATCATACCCCAAGTGGTGAAGGTTCCTTTGATGAGGCATTCCCATATCACCTTGTTCTTCAAAGGGGTTGGGCAGCCCCCCCCCCCCCCCCGGTTGTTCACAGATTTCTTTTGTGGTGATGACGTGTAGTGCTATCAGCTGTCACAACAGCTCCCTTACACCTTTACAGAAGTTCCCCATAAGAGGTTATGCATGAAGGCTCTGTCTCTGACAGCAGTGACTTTAGCTAGAAGGATATCAGAGCTACAAAACGTATCGGCCAGGAAAGGTCTATGCATATTCCATAAAGACAAGGTGGTGCTCTGATTGCACCCCACCTGCAGTCCCAAGTTAACACCATCTTCCACAGAAGGCAAGGCATCCACTTACTTTCATTCTGTATGTGGTCCGATCATGCTACAGAAAAGCCTTGTCTTATGTTAGTTATGCGAAGAGCCCTCGGGATAGACGTCCAACATATGGCGCCTGTCAGGAAGACAAACTTTCCTTCCATTTCCTTGTCGGCCCCAAATAAGGAAAAGAAATTTCCAGATCAGCAATAGGCATCTGCCCCACCTACACAGTCAGCAACATCCCTATACCTCCGGGCACCATAGCGCACTTGGTGCAGTGCACAGCCTTCACCCACCAGGCCTCAGCAGAGGAAATCTAAGGTGACCACATGGCCCTCCATATCAACCTTTTGGCAGGCATTACAAATTGAACACATTCTCATCAACTGGCGCTTCCTTTGGGCATAGAGTGCTGGAACAGGTCATGGATGATAACTAGTTCCCACCCAAATTGAAGGACACCGCTATTGGAAATCCCAAAAACAAGTTGCTGTCCCGCTCAGAGTGAGAGTGGAACCTTGAATGCTCACTGTGAAGGTTCCTTCTGCTCTGAGAGAAGGAGGGCATCTTGCCCACCCCACCCCCAGTATGGTCATAACGTTGGACTGAAGAGATAGGGACGATAGCAAGGAACCCACACAAAACTGTGAATGTCCCACAAATATTGTTTTCTCTTTGGTTTCACATTTTTCTTCATTTCAGCTGTGTTTCTTACAGCTGTTCTAGTCAACATTCTGTGTTGTGGAATACTCATTCCTGTCCTTGGTTTAGCTTGGGAAGTACTCCAACTGGGCTCAGGAGGCTCCCACACAGGAGACAGGAAGCAGCAAAATTAATCCTGCCTCCCTAAGAAAGCAGTGAGAATCACCCAAGATCAAGATGCCCTCCTTACCTCAGAGCAGAAGGTTCGGTTTGCAAAATACAAAATGATTGGCCGAGTGAAATCTGACTCCGGAGTAGCTTCCTCTTATTTTTTGTAGTATTTCTTGTAAGGATCCTGTACTGAGTTAACTTCACCATAACTTAAAAGCTCTAAAACTTAATAGTTCTTGCAGAATATTATCACTCAGTCTGCTGAAGAAATATACTTGCTCAGCATTTTGTGCGTACCAGAGGCCTGTAGCCAAAGACTTGGCTGGCTTTTTCAAATTAATATGCAAATCCTCACCCCTTCAGCTTCCTTCTGATAGTTCTCTCTTTTCTTATTTATCCACGCTGTTTCCTCTCCCAAGCCCCATTTCTTTACACCCACGCCACCCCAGTCTGCTGTTTTTTTATGGATTAGCTCTTTGCCTGCGTCCTCATGAGGTACCAAAATGGGAGCGATATAAGGGCATCTCTGGGCTTCTGGTGTGCCTGAATTTCTTGCCTCTCACTCGAGAGCAAGTCAGTTAGGTCAGCTTGATGGACCAAAGCTGCTTACAGCTTTCTCCAATTTTATCCTCTCAACAACCCTGTGAGGTGGGTTAGGCTGTGTGTGCAGCTTGCCCAAGATCACCCAGCAAGCTTCCATGACAAAGCAGGGATTCGAATCTGGGCCTCCTACACCCTAGTCTGTCACGCATCATTATATCACACTAGGTTTTAGTTCTTCCAGGATCTTGTTTTGGATGGCGATCAACATCAAATGGCTCTGCCCATTCTTACTGTACATTTAAGAGGAGTTCTTTCTCAGATTGTGTAATCCGTAGTAACCGTATGCCAATTTGATGACTTGAGAGTTATCCTCAAGTCTGAAAACTGCATCGTGTTTTGGGATTTATAGTCTGCTGCCTGCAGCAGATAGAATATAGTGGCACTTCTTTGGAGCCCAGGTATTTGACCAAAGAATGCAGGGCTTAAAATCCTGACTCCGGTGTGCTAAGCTAAAAACAGCAAAACAGAAAATACGAAATGAGGCAGTACTAGGTTAGTAGATCACACAATGTGTTTTATGCATTAATACAGTCCTCTGATTAAGTGCCATGGCAACAAAATTCACGGCTGATCTTTTCACGAGACTTGACTTGGCATGTGAATGAAAGTGCTTGTCATCCATCTGGCTTGCTGAGTGCTGCGACAGTGTGGTGCATTGTGGGGATTTGCTGAGTCTGTGGCCAAGAAAAACACACATTGGGTTTAAGACCTAAGGAGATATTACCTGGGCAAGAGGTAGTTGTGGTGCATGTGTAAATGCATGATCATCTTGAGGTGGGGTCTGGACATTTTTGTTTATGGGAGTCTGAATAGAGTTTGTAACTACTTCATTGCTAGTATAGACATCTTTCCAGTATCTTAGGTTTCTTGTCTGTCTTGCAGGTTGTTCAGTACAGCATGGATAACCATAACTAGACTGCTCTCGGTGCCCTAATTTTAGGTGCTATTTCAATGGGGAAAGAATTGGCTACCAATCTTGATCCTCCTTGATCTCAGATTGCAAATGCCTTAGCAGACCAGGTGCTCAGGAGCAGCAGCAGCAGCCCATTGCTTTCACATCCTGCATGTGAGCTCCCAAAGGCATCTGGTGGGCCACTGCGAGTAGCAGAGTGCTGGACTAGATGGACTCTGGTCTGATCCAGCAGGCTCTTTCTTATGTTCTAATTGATAGATTGCTAGACATGGATGCTTTGAACAATTATAAAATGAATGGATTTAAGTTTTCAGTTTTCCTGAACTGAACAGTTTCATGGTAAACAAAACAGAAAATGGAAAAAATCATCTCAGAAAAACCAGGTAACCAGGAAGGTTGATAAAAGACCTACCGTATATACTCGAGTTTAAGCCAACTTTTCCAGCACATTTTTATGCTGAAAAAGCCCCCCTCAGCTTATACTCAAGTATATATGGTAATTCCAAGATGGCAGCCGGAGCTGAGGCTGCTATGGGGATCTGGTAAGCATGTTGCTACTTTTTTTCTAACTCACTAGAGAGCTGTAAAAACAAGCTGAAAGGTCAGCCTGCATAGCATTACAACTAGGTTGTGTGTGTGTTAAAAGAAACCGAGGCATTTCTCTCCTAATGGTTATTGGTGCGTTGCATTCTAGATGAATACAATTCTTCATACAGTAGTTTACTGCCAAATATTGATGTTGCTGAAGACAAAGGCTTTCTTTGGAGCAAAGTTTAGGCTGGCATGGCTATGAATCCCAGAATTATTCTACATTTGGAGGAAAACAGTGGTTCATTTGTGTTCCTAGAGTGCTGGAAAGCTGCTCATCCCTGATGCAAACTCTGTTAAGCAACTCTATCTCATCTTGCTCCCAAATCTTCTGTTTACTGAGTCAAGTGCGAAGGCTTATACTCGAGTCAATAAGTTTCCCAGTTTTTTGTGGTAAAATTAGGTGCCTTGGCTTATATTCAGGTCGGTTTATACTCGAGTACATACGGTAATATAACAGAACGAATACCGATAGGTTGTGTGCATGTGCTGTCAACTCACAGCAGGCTTATGGGTGACCTGTAGGGTTTCAAGGCAAGAGACCTTGGTTGGGAGGTGGTTTGCCATAGCCTGCCTCTGCGTGGGCAGAACGAGTTGTGAGACTGGCCCATGGTCTCCCCACAATCTTCATGCGGAGGAGTGGGAAATCGAGTTTAGTTCTCCAAATTGGAGTCTGCTGCTCTTAACCACTCCACTATACCACACTGATTAACGTGGGTTACATATAATAAATTTATCCAAAACTTTTAACACATCACAAATAGTAAAAAAAATCATTAAAACCAAGCATGTTTTGGCCACCCTTCAGTGGTACAGATGGTTAAAATATACACCATAAAGTAAAACATTCAAAATATAAAATTTCTTACCAAAGTTTTAAAATTGAAAAAAAGGAAAAAATAAGAAAAAGTAATTTAGATTAATTATTGTGTGAGCCATGTATAAAATTTACTAAAGTAATTTACTCACGTACACAAAAATTAGGGCCAGATCGGTCCCCTTCGATATTGGAATCAATGAGAACCATCAAATCATTTTTCAGAATCTTGATGTTCATGGTCCAGATTTATGGTAAATCTGTATTAAAGTGAAATCTGAGTTAAGAACATAACACATTAAAACTGAATCCATGGCCTGTGTGACTCCTTTGACAAATGCATTGAGTTAAAGTTTGTCCCATAACCAGGAGAAAACTTGTCTGCATTCTGAGGTCAGTATCAGAAGCAGCAGATTGTACCTACTATCCATAAATCAATCAATAAAGTATGCCTTCATTATGAATTATTATATATTATTTTTAATCAATTGTAATGAATATGGTATATACATAAGAACCAGCCTGCTGGATCAGACCAGAGTCCATCTAGTCCAGCACTCTGCTACTTGCAGTGGCCCACCAGATGCCTTTGGGAGCTCACATGCAGGATGTGAAAGCAATGGGCTGCTGCTGCTCCTGAGCACCTGGTCTGCTAAGGCATTTGCAATCTGAGATCAAGGAGGATCAAGATTGGTAGCCATAGATCAACTTCTCCTCCCTAAATCTGTCCAAGCCCCTTTTTAAAGCTATTCAGGTTAGTGGCCATCACCACCTCCTGCAGCAGCATATTCCAAACACCAATCACTTGTTGCATGAAGAAATGTTTCCTTTTATTTGTCCTAATTCTTCCTCCCACAATAACGATAAGAGAAAATTTGTACCCACCAGGCTGAAGACTAAAAAATCACAAGGAATTTTATAGCATCATAGCAGTGTTGAAAAATTATTTCAAAGCAATTTTGTACAATACAGGTACATAGGAACACAGTAAATATTTTTTTTTCTTTTTTAACACAATAACAGCAAACAGCTAGCCAGAATCTAGATAATTACTGACCTCGTGAAACTTTCAAGGCTGTTAAGCAAAGAACAGGGATTTTTTTCTCAATGCTCTAACATATAATCACGTTGGGGTGAGGCGAGAGGCATAAGAAAAAACAATTTTGCAGAGCGTGAAGAAAAAAAGAAAAAGGAAAAAAAGAAAAATATTTACTGTGTTCCTATGTACCTGTATTGTACAAAATTGCTTTGAAATAATTTTTCAACACTGCTATGATGCTATAAAATTCCTTGTGATTTTTTAGTCTTCAGCCTGGTGGGTACAAATTTTCTCTTATCATTATTGTGGGTGTACCATCCCCTTAATCTTTAGTATGTAGCTAATTCTTCCTCCTGGCATTTTCAATGAATGCCCCCTGGTTCTAGTATTGTGAGAAAGAAAGAGAAAAATTTCTCTCTGTCAACATTTTTTACCCCATGCATAATTTTATAGACTTCAGTCATATCCCCCCTCAGACGTCTCCTCTCCAAACTAAAGAGTCCCAAACGCTGCAGCCTCTCCTCATAAGGAAAGTGCTCCAGTCCCTCAATCATCCTCATTGCCCTTCTCTGCACTTTTTCTATCTCTTCGATATCCTTTTTGAGATGTGGCGACCAGAACTGAACACAGTACTCCAAGTGCGGTCGCACCACTGCTTTATATAAGGGCATGACAATCTTTGCAGTTTTATTATCAGTTCCTTTCCTAATTATCCCCAGCATAGAGTTTGCCTTTTTCACAGCTGCCATGCATTGAGTTGACATTCCCATGAAACTATCAACTAAGACACCCAAATCCCTTTCCTGGTCTGTGACTGACAGCACTGACCCCTGTAGCGTGTATGTGAAGTTTGGATTTTTTGCCCCTATGTGCATCACTTTACTTTTTGCTACATTGAACTGCATTTGCCATTTCTTAGCCCACTCACCTAATTTATCAAGGTCTGCTTGGAGCTCCTTGCAATTTGCATTCTCACCATATAGTGTAGTAACCTGTACCGCTGTCAGTGAACAGCAGGTCACCAGTAAAGACTTGCTTCATATTCTTTCTGAGGTTGGTGTCAAGAAATAATTTACAAAATGAAGAAATTCCTCATATATGACAAAGGAATTGATGAGATCTTTGAAAATATTTTCATCGTGTTTCTACAATTATTATAAATTGGTGCTCACAAAGGATGCTACAGCCTACACAAAATATATTGTGTAATAATATATGAACAACAAAACTGGAGGAAGACATGAAGTGCATTATATATTATATTATAATATTATATTATATTTCCCATATGGGGATGAATTGCAGAAATGTCACACCAGATTCTCAGAAGTTTGTGTACATCCCAAAGACAGTTTCAGGCAAAGCAGCTTAAATAGCGAAATACAGGCTCATTCCGCACATGCAGAATAATGCACTTTCAAACTGCTTTCAATTCTCTTTGAAGCTGTGCGGAATGGCAAAATCCACTTGCAAAAAGTTGTGAAAGTGGTTTGAAAACGCATTATTTTGCGTGTGCGGAAGGGGCCACAGAGTTAATTGAATCAAACCAAGCAGCTTGTTCCAAACTTCTTACTGCTGGATCATCCCTAATGATGCTACATTCATAAATGACAAATCCAAAGAGCAGTCCAGTCCAGCAGGTTCAGTAGTGTTGAGTCTGTCTGTGAACCAGGCTTCTTACTGAAGAAGTCATCTATGTTGTCTGGAAATTTGAATATGCAATAACTAATTCCTCTGCTTTATGATTGTTCAAGGTGTCGTAAGACACTGACAGGATTGTTCTTTGTTGCTTGCTTTCGGGGGCGGGGGATGACGACAAATGAATATAGACTGACTTGTGGATTTGAATTTTTTTCAATCAATAAAGGGGGTTATATGTAAGTTTTGGGCTCACAATCCCAGGTTGTGAGTTGCCACCATTGATTAGATTTCGAAGGAACAAACGCTTGGCAGACTTGTTGGTTAGAGCTGAGGTCGGAGAGCTGTTCCAGCATGATTCTAGGCTTGATGGACCCTTTAAGTGCGGTGGGTGTCCAACTTGTCAGTTAGTGACAGAGATGAATGTCTTTTGACACCTGTCTATGACATATTTCAAGCCACACTTGAAATTTTAAAAATTATGAACCAATTGAAAAAATTGGTTTTACCAATTCTAACTCCAAAATTATTGTGTATCCATTCCTTTGTCCTTGTGATAAAATGTATGTGGGGTGCTCATGTTGCCAAGTGAAGATACATATTTTAGAACATGTGTCAAGAATTGAAAAATGGGTTTCAGAAGCCCTGTTAGTCTCTCACTACACTTTGAAGAATCATAAACCAGAGGAATTACCTTACTGTGTATTAACCAAATTTCTAGACATTAAATACAATAGTTAATGTGTTAATTTATTGATAGCATATAGCATTGTAAGTGGGTACAGTCTGTCGTTGCTTACCTGTGCCTCCTGTTGATTGTTGGCATTCTGAGAAGATGTATTAAGTGTGGCTCCACAGGGCTTTTACTAAATTACCGTCTGAACGTTGGGGGTTAAGAACTAGGAAATCCTCACATGCATTGCAGTCTAGCACATCTTTTTATGAAATGCTAGCCTGCATCATCCACTAGGGAGAGCTTCTACTTTTAAGTCCATGATTACACAAATGTTGCCATTTTCTCATGTTGTGTGTATGTACAACTTTGCCTAACAGCCATTGCAAACTGGGGAGGGGGTACACTGTCTGGTAACTTGCTGGTTCTTGCTTCTGAAAACTTCTCAGGTCTTCAGATAATCAGGCTTGCTTTGGCCTTGAACATGTACAGTAAGGACAATCAGGCAATTTCACATTTGCCCAGATCTCTCTGATAGTAATTCTTCCTACGAAGATGCACACAAATTTTTACAGTACATTATTGAGCAAGTATTGTGTGCTTCAATAGATATGTTTAAGAAAATTGAATGTGCCCTCTTATAATGTAAGACTCACTTCAGTTGTGGAGTAGATCTGTTTAGCAAATATCAGACTCCAAGACATTTTAGAATATGTTTAATGCTTTCTGTGTGAACAACCTTGCTTTTTAAAAATCTTGCACCATACACTTACCAGCTAGGAAGTGAGTTTTTCTCTAAGTAGGCCAGCTGCATCATGCAATCAGTTATAGGTGTCATGTTGTATAAGGACAACCATCCAAATTTAGGTTAGCTTGCTTGTAGTATCAGTAGTGCTAGCAGGACATTTCAATGTATAACAGCAGAGACAATTTGTTTGGCTGAAAAGAAGGAAGCAGTAGTTTACAGGAGATGAACGTCCAGCCAACAGGTAGTAAACATGCTTATAAACAGGAGGTACTATGGATTGGAAGGAAGGCCCCACCTCCTGCTTTTAAAAAACCAAGCAATGTTTTAACTTGCTGTTCATACTTTTACCACTTGATGGTGCCAGAATACCGCTTTGTAGGGCACGGAAGAAAGAAAGCACACGCAAACCATTTCCACGAGGCTTATGGTTGCAAAGTGTTTGGTGTGTATTCCAGTGCACCACTGTGCTGCTTGCACCAGAGCACATGGCCTCGTCTTGTGTGGGTGTTTAGTACAGAAGAAACTGAGCAAAAGCAATTTGACTGTATTGCCTGTGGAAAACTCATTTGCTTTGCTTTTTCCCCCCTTGTGCAAGAAGGCATTCTTGTTAGAGCCTCTCCAGGTCTTGGCTGGTGCTGCTCAGGAAATGAGAGTAGGCTGAATTTTGCTCCCTATCAGGTGTACCTGGAGTGCTCCGAAATTATCGAGAAATTCCTTTGTAGAGCACTTTACAAGTATGTTAGGCATGGCAGAAATAACAATGACCAGTTCATCGCCCACACACAGTGGCTACTCCATTTGGCCCATATGATCAATGATGGCATGAGCTGGAAGGTGGGAGAGGCAGACTCTGTGGGGCATTGGCAGATCAGGCAAGTGCTCCAGAAACCATTGGCTGGGTGGGCAACCCAAAAAATCCTGATGAGACATTTATTCCAATAGCCGAGCTCCTTCTGGGGACAGAGGGAGGAGATCTAGGAAGTATAGAATCATTACAAGGGAAGGAGAAGCTCCCTGTAATAGGCAGGTTTTGAACTGAGTCAGTATCAGCGCTGTTTTTCAGAATTTCTAGCATGTTAAGCAGATGGCAAAATCTGAGCGGTGCATGAAGCAGTAAGGCCCCTGAGATTTCCACCTGTGATCTTGATCCTGGGATGTTGTGTATGAGGGCTGGGTCTGACATAAATGTGAGGGCTGGGTATGACATAAGTGAGGGCTGTGAGGGCTGGGTGTGGCATAAATGTGAGGGCTGGGTATGACATAAATAAGGGCTATGAGGGCTGGGTATGACATAAATGTGACTTGGTCAGACTGGTGGCTGGGGGGGGGGAGGCTTCTTTGGGGAGCCCCCGGCAGGCTCGACAGCCCAGGTCAGCACTGGGTGAGGTGGTCAGCACTGAAGGGGGTGTCTGCCTCAGATGGCAAGCCCTAGCCAAATTGGAATAAGGCGGGGTAGCATTCCAGGCCAGATTGGGAATGGGGTGGGGTGGATGCCTAGATTGACCAGGCCAGATTCGGCGGGGGTGGGGGGATTGCCTCAGATGGCTTGTGGGCCTGATAAGCTTTCTCAAGGAGCCACATCTGGTCCCTATGCCTCATTTCATTTTCATTTCATTTCAATTATATTTGTACCTCGCCCTATCCACAAAGGGCTCAAAGTGGCTAACAACATGATAAACAATACACCTCATGTTTGACACCTCTGCCTTAAACTTCGTTCGTTTAAGGGTCTTGGTCTCCAGTAGGGCTCTTTCTGATCAAAATGTAAATGTCATCAAAATTTTAAGAAAAGTGCACCATCTACAAACCTGGGTCATGTACAAGCACGGGGGGTTGTCTGTGCCACATTTAGCCCGTTGAACAAGACTGATTTGCAGCTCAGTCATTATAGCTAAACAAGCTATATTTACATATGTAGGGTGGAAATTTTTCTGGAAAACTTTCCAGCCTGCATCACTGGCTAATTCAATGTGAACATCAAAGATGGGTGGAGAAGCAAAGGGCACACTGGACAAGAAGGACAAACAGAACATTTTTAAATGGGTTTGGTGCCGCTGATTGGAAGCTCTAGCTAGCCAGGAGAGCTTGGCATCGTTTTTGAGCATGTTTATGCAGCCACATTGCTTGGTTCTAATCCTTTCTGTGCCTACCCAAGGCTGTTCTGAGTACATGCAAGTCATCAGCTGTTCAGTTCACCCTCACTGAAACATGTCTGCTGCTAAACTGTCACTGCTTGTTAATGGTTTGAAATATTCCTGTTAACTGCCTTCTCCCTTTTGATTCATATCGCAGAGTCAGAAAGTGGAAAATTAACAAAAATGAAAGTGGACCGAACTAAGCTGAAGAAAACGCCTACAGAGGCAGTGAGTATTATCTTTTGTCACCTTGAGTTCATTACAGGACCAGAGTGCGACTTGTAGCACATCTGCAAAAATGCTCGCATTATAAATCCTTCTGGCCTGTGGCAGTTTTGGGTTTATTTGACTTTTGTGTTCTGGATGGCTATTGGGCTTCATGTGACTTAGTCTACTATGCCAATTGCAAGTTCCTTAGCCAGAAACTGAGATAAGCAGGAGACACGGGAGAAATTGTCGTGCTCTGAGAATCAATCGACCTTCCACTAGGACCGCTGGCGACTCTGAACCTATAATTACAGAAATTGATTTCCATTATAGGTAACAGGAAGGGACTTCAAAAGGAATTTGTCAGAGCTTTGATCAGTGTCCTGGATCATGTTTTGATTTCAGTGAGCCTCTTAATTTAGCTCAGCAGCCTTATGGGTGGCACTTTGTGTCGTGAGATATCCCAGGAAACATTTTCCAGACTACCTCATATCTGAGTCTTCAAAAGCTATGCAGGTAGCAGTTAAATCTGGGAAATCTAGAACAGGGGGAAAAGCCCTGGTAAACTGCAAGTATGTGTGCTCTTGGATGGGGAGTGGGGGCAGCGTCTATCAAAAGTAATTTATCCTGCATGAAGGGAAGCACCTGGTCCTGCAGCAATGAGTGTGCCTCTCATGCCACTCCTTCATTTTTTTTTCAAGCCGGCAGATTGCAGAGCCTTGATTGACAAGCTCAAGGTTTGTAATGATGAGCAGCTGCTGCTGGAACTCCAACAGATCAAAACATGGAATATTGGGAAGGTATGTGATACCAGCAGGTGGACGGGGAGAGCAGCGGCAGCATGTGCGTGGGACGGTTTGTCAGAAGGTGGCGGCCATCGTCTTACCATTGAATTGGGGGATGGGGGGGGGGTCAACACCACTTTCCTTTTTTTTGAGGCTTTGAGCCAACCCATACATCCCATACAGCCATCAGAGTCAGCATTGTCTGCTCAGACTCTCAGTGACAATCCAGGATCACAGGAGGATGACTTTCACGTCACCTGCTTACTGACCCTTTTAAGTGGAAATGCCAGGGGATGAACCTGGGAGGTTCTGCCTGCCAAGCGGATGATCTTCCACTGAACTGTGGTCCTGCTCCAGCATGTCTGACTTGTGATAAAATGTGAAGGAGGATGCAAGCTTCAGATACACTTTGTCCTAGCAGGCGAGGACTTTAAAATAACTGATTACTTCAGAGATTTTTAGAAAGCGGGTAGAGACAGCTTGGGCTTTTGCCCAGCAAGGCTTCTGATTGGCTGTTGGAAATTTGATTGGCAGTTCAAACTTTTTTTTTTTAAATGTTCCTTTGGCAGCAACTGCCAGCAAAGCACAGCGATCTTCACTGTGTGACTGGAGGTCAGCTGCTGCAGCCGTTGTGTGGCTGGCTTCACCTCTTGTGGCAGCTGTCTTGAGACTTTGCCCACCGAAGGTGCTGAAAGGCTCAGAAACACTGGGGACTGGTTCTCTAGGAGGTACAATGGGCTCTTTCCTCTCCAACTGTCATTATATATTTTGTCCTTTTTTTTTCCAGTGTGAACTTTATCACTGGGTGGACTTGCTAGACAGATTTGATGGTATCCTGGCAGATGCTGGGCAGACGGTGGAGAACATGTCATGGATGCTGCTGTGCGACCGGCCAGAA
This sequence comes from Sphaerodactylus townsendi, assembly GCF_021028975.2. Taxonomy (NCBI): domain Eukaryota; kingdom Metazoa; phylum Chordata; class Lepidosauria; order Squamata; family Sphaerodactylidae; genus Sphaerodactylus; species Sphaerodactylus townsendi. The sequence goes on along the minus strand of NC_059427.1, from coordinate 177,118,302 downwards.
AGAGAGCAGCTGAAATCCCTGCTTTTATCAGTGCTGAACTTCACTGCCCTGCTCATAGAATATAGCTTTTCTCGCCACCTGTACAGCTCTATTGAGGTAACAAATGGAAAAGAAATAGTTCAGTGATAGGTGTCTAGGTAGATGGGAGAGACTTGCACGAGTTCTCAGTGAAAGTGCTCGCAAGTCCAAGCTGACTTACGGTGACTCAATAGGGTTTTCAGAGCAATACAGGAACCAACGTGGTTTGCCGTTGCCTGCCTCTGCATAGCAACCTTGGATTCCTTGGTGGTTTCCTATCCATGTACTAACAGGGTTGACTCTGCTTAGCTTCTGAAACTGGGCTAGGCTGGGACATCCGGGTCTTAAAACAGATTGGCCCTGATATTGCCAGGCATTTGGCTGTTGGGCCATATATGCTGGTGTCATTAAAATTTGGATAGATGATGGCTTTTTGGTACTTCACGTGTGTGTCCAGTATTCTAGAATACTCAGGTGGCTTAAAGATCTCTCTTGCTTGGGGTCGGCCTCATTTTGACAGTTACCCCTATGCCCTCCTTTCATGCATTGCTTCCCCCCTCTTTCCCTAGTTCTCTAGTGCCTTTTAGAATTCTTGATGGTCCTTGAGTTCTGACGCCTTTGCTAAGGTTATTTACCATATATACTCGTGCATAAGTCGACCCGCATATAAGTCGAGGCACCTAATTTTACCACAAAAAACTGGGAAAACTTATTGACTCGCGTATAAGTCGAGGGTGGGAAATGCAGCATCAATTGAGGCACCAGTAGGTTAAATGTTTTTGAATATTTATTTCAAAGAAAAACAGTAAACTGGCTCTGTAAGTGGAAAAGAGGGTCAACAAGAACAATATGGTATCAACAATAACTTTAAAAGTACAAAAATCTTAGCTCAACCAGCAACCAAGCTAAAACACAAGAGTTAAAATCCTTCAAAACTGGATTCCTCATCATCATCTGTATGTCCAAATGTAACCCAACTTAGATTTTAAGAGGGATATTATCAGAAATGAAAAATCTACTATTAGCTTCCATTGTAAACAATGGGGGATGGGGCATCCCCTTTGGGGGTCAATAACTTTGGATCCCCTGACCCAAACTTCACCAAACCTGGCTGGTATCATAAAGAGACTCTCCTGATGAGACCAGCCATGTTTGGTGAAGTTTGGTTCAGAGGGTCCAAAGTTATGGATCCTCGAAAGGGTAGCCCCATCTACTAATAGCTGCCATTGAAAACAATGGGGGATGGGGGCACCTCCTTTGGGGGTCCATAATTTTGGACCCCCTGAACCAAACGTTACCAAACTTGGCTGGTATCATCAGCAGAGTCTTCTGAGGGTACCCTGAAATTTTGGTGCCTCTAGCATAAAAACTGCGCCCCTTGCTGGCTGGCAAAGTAAAAACACAAAAATTTTTTAAATGACCCGCATATAAGTCGACTTATACATGAGTATATACGGTAGGTTATCTTTGCTGTCCAAATTCTGTGGGTTGAAGCAGGGAGGAAGAGACTGAGAAATAGTGACTGAACTGTGGTGGCCTTCTGACCTCACAGCAGTTTGAATGAGGAACTTGTGCGCAGCTCTGCCCCTGAACTATGGTAATTACCTTGGCGGCTGGACCAGGAGCTCGGTGATCCAGGAATGTGCTCCTTAATCAGATGGGAAAACTGAAGTCTGTTTTGGTGGGAAATGGAGACAGTTTTGGGCTTCCTCAAGTGCACATTTCCGATACTTTCTCTTCCATCCAGCACTTGACAACTTTATTGGCGTCGTCTGATATGCAAGTGGTCCTTGCAGTGCTGAATCTCCTGTACGTATTTAGCAAGCGTTCCAACTACATCACCCGCCTTGGCTCAGACAAGAGGATGCCTCTTCTGTCCCGCCTGCAGCATTTGGCAGAGGTAAGCTGCTGGAGGGTCCCTAGATTGGCACTTCCCGGCATGATCAGTCAGCCCATGCCAAGCTGATGGTCTGCCACTCTCCAGAGTTGCTCTTCAAGCCATGGCTGCAGAGAGAACTATAATAAACCTGTTACAATTGCATGAATCATGTTCCTTCTCCTGCTGCACTGTTTGGAGAATTGGAAGTCTTCATAGCATTAAATGTCTTGGCTTCGATTCTAGACAGATTCAGCCAAAGCAGAGAAATCAATCATATTTTGTTGCTTTCTTTTCAAGGCTTTGGATCTTTGGCTGTCTGTATCACACTATCCTGCTTGCTAAACACCATCTGTGTGTATCAGGCTGCTAAGTAGAATGTACTTTGCTCCTGCTCCCAAAACCAATATAACTGTCGTGCCTTTAAAAACAAGAACGCCTTGACTGTGTGTGCTTTGGGACTCCCCTGACATAGCCTGCCAGCCTGTTCTTTGTCCTGGGAGTAATTCTGTGGACAAGTTACACGATGTTAAACAGACGTGATTAGAAGCTGAAGACAGATCTGAGCATTCAGTCCCTTGCTTGGCTGCATTGCAAATGTCAAGCCTGCTCTTTTACAGGCTTTTGTGAAACTGCAGGTGCTCATAGATCTCTTTTGTTTGGGGCCGGCTGTGGCCTCGTTTTGACTGTTACCCCCGTGCCCTCCTTTCACGCACTGCTTCTTTCCCTTTCATTCGCAATATGGTGAGATAAGCATGGCACTGTGCCATGTGAAGGGAGCCCAGTCTGCAACAGTCCGTGTGCCTAGAGGTCTGTCCTGCCTGAAAGGTAGTGGCCCCAAAGTTAGTGTCACGTACAAAACGAGACAGTTCTAGGGCTACTGCTGTGTGCCTCATGCAGAAGGAAATGGAAGCAGATGGGAGGAAAGGACTTGAGAGCAGAGGATGGATAGAAGAGGAAGGGAGCAGTGCTAACCCCGGGTAGTTTGTTACCTTGTGAAAAAAGCATCTTGTACTTTAAGGTAGTTTTGTTTTAAACTAGCTCATGAATTACCTTTTAATATAAACATTTACATATAAACATTTGCAAATATTTCCAGGTCCATTATTTAGAGAACCAAAGTTCATGTATCAGTCAATAAAGGAAAGCTGGAAAGAGCCTAATTCAAGCTTTCTCTCCTAACAGGTCCATAAATACCTTTAAAGCCTTCCTGGGGTTGTTTGCTTATACTGGGTTGTGCATCTGGCTACCCCTCCCTTCCCCCCCCCCCCCCCCAGTTTTTTTTCCTTTGCAGTTCAGATTCTTGGCATATCTCTGGCAAAAGTGGACTCCTAAGGAAAGTTACTCCAGTCAAAGCCTGTTCGTTTCAGTGGGTTTTAGACTAAAGTAACTCTCCTCAGGATTGCGCCGTTGTCCTCACTGTGGTTTTAGTCAGTGGTTCAGAGTGCTGCCTACAACTTTGGGTGCTGATCCTCTCAATCATAGAGGGTGCCATGGCCGAGCTCTTGGTTTTCAGGTTCTCTCCAGGCAGTGGGTAGAAGATGAGTGGCTGGCCATGAACCAAGTTCTTGGGCTGGCTTCTCAGAGTTTCCTGAAGTCTTTCTGTATTGACTGGTTTTTTTTGTTTAGTAGTACCTGCCTTCATAGTGCTCGGTCGTGATGAATGGCCTCTTTCTGTAAACTTTGAGCAGCGTGAATCTTTCTTTTGTTCTTCACCTTCAGCCTTCTAAGCCAAAAAGCCAGCACGGTGTAGTGGTTAAGAGCAGGTGGACTTTAACTGGGAGAACTGGGTTTATTTTGCCGCTCCTTCCCATGAAGCCTGCTGGATGACCTTGGGCCAGTCATGGTTCTCTCAGAACTCTCTCTCCCTATCATCTTCATAGGGTCTTTGTTGTGGGGAGAGGAAGGGAAGGGAGTTTATAAGTGGCTTTGAGACTCCTTACAGTTGAAAAAAGCGGGACATACATCCAAACTCTTCTTCTTAGTCTGAATTTTTGAATTGCTTTTGGAAATGAACATCTTGAGGACAGGCTAGAAGAGCAGATGTTCAGAACTATAGCGAAAAGGACGCAGGCCCACTGGTGGGTTTCTCTTGAGTGCTTTTCAAGATTTTAATCCAGAAGTGAATACAACTGGCAAAGCCACAAACATTTCACCGGACCAGTTTTTTCCCTTGATGAAGCCTATTCAAGGTTCCCTGCCAAGTTGTCCCTGGGGGATTATGTCAAAGCATTGTGCCTTTTGGGGAGGCTATTTGTCTTAAATAATTTTCTCTTTCTGCAGAGTTGGGGCGGCAAAGAGAATGGCTTTGGCCTGGCAGAATGCTGTAGAGATTTGCACATGCTGGTAAGTATTCAATTTGGTTTCCGCCCCCTTTTTTTAGCATTCTGCAGCTCATTGCTTTAGTCAAGGTTTGTGAAACTCCTAGTTGCCTTCCAATATACTGGATGGAGAATGTGTCCTTTCCCAAGTGTATTTTGCACAGAAACCTCTCTTGCTGTCGGTTGTTGGGAATTTTATCAGTAAACAGTGGATGATCTTGTGGGAAGAAATCTGGCCTTCCTAGTGGACAGGAGTCCGTTGAAACTCACTAGCATTCCGCAGTGTGCTGGAAGTCAAACCCACTGTTGGAATGGGCTTCGTGAAAGCCTTCAACGTTTTGGAGCAGGGATCCCCAACATGGCGCCTGCGAATGCTGTGGTGACCACCATCACTTCCTGACACCTGCCAAGCATGTTTAGAAAGTGACTGGCGCCAGGCACGGCTTTCTGATTGGTCATTAGAGATCTGGCTGGTTGTGCAGATTTTTGAATAGTTGCTTCAGCAATAGCTGCCCCCCCCCCCCCCCACCCACAAGCGATTAACTGGGTGTATGCAAGAAAATCTTTTAAAATAGTATTCTTATTTAAAAAGGCTTCCTGTTCAGTAGAGCATCCTCCTAAAAAGCTGACTAGTTACTATTACAGTTCTACCTGACCTCCCTCACAAACCTGATTCCCTGGCATTTTGTGGTTGGCTCTGCTTCTTGTGGCAGCCATTTTGTTCTCGTGCCCATCACCCTGTGTCAGAATTCCAATGGTGATGGCAGATTGGGGACCCCTGTTTCAGAGCACTGGGATTCAGATCCTGATATCATCTCCTCCAGTTTTTCTTCAGTATCCTAATGGTATTTTAGGGTGCATCTTCCTTGGTCACACTGGGAGATTTTTGCCCAGTGGTCTGGGTGCGGATGCCAGTTTGTGGTAATTCCCTGATGGTTTTCATCCTGGTATCAGAATTCTGTTTTAAAAGGTGACCTTCAGGTGTGCTTTTTGGTGATGGGGAGAGATCAATGTTGGGAAGTGATCTGGCTACTATCCCTGCTGTGAAGCTATATCACCATGGGCAGTTGGAATCATATAGGCATTTCTAGATGCAAGGGTGTTGTGGGTAATTGGGATGACGGTCAGCTGCAGCATCGGTGGATGAAACGCCTGCTAGCAGACCACTACTAATCTAGGCAGATTAGCGGGATTTTTACTTAATTCATTTTTACAAGATTTATATCCTACCTTTTTTTATATGCAAAATTTACTGTATTTTTTTTACAAAACTTTATAACAACAAAAGAGAAAAAAGGAAATATGTAGGAAAAAAGTGATGAATAATTTCAAACAAGTAAGATTACAAAAGGCCCTAAAGTAAAATAAAGAATAAAACACCCAAAGAAAGTGGAAGTGAGAAACTACAAGAAAGGGCGTGAGAAGACGGGGAGGCAGCTTCTAAAAGCTGGACAGCTCGCTCAAAGTGGGTCAAAAAAGAACCCAAACTAGTCCATCTGTTAGTCCCCAGAGCTTCCTGGAGAGGCTAGAGGCAGACCCTGTCTGCTGTTTTCCAGCAATTGCCCCTTTCAGTGTTGTGTGACAGAGAGCTCCTAGAAGCTCAGTCTGTTCGAAGCACCATCTTTCCTGGAAGTCCAAATGTATAGCCTGCCTTTCTGCCCTCACAAGGACCACTAAGGGGGCTAACGAAACCTCTGTAATAAAATCACATTTTAAAACCATTAGGACAAAAGCACAAAATAATTAAAATAAGAACTAAAATACATGGAGAAGAAACAATAAGGGAGGATCACTGAGGGAATGCAAACCAAAAGTTGGCAACAGAAGGGAACAGACCAGTTTTCTTGGGGATGGAGATGCAGAGTTTTGATGCTACTACTGAGAAGGCCCTTTCTTGGGTTGTTACAATCTAATCTCAGAAGGAGGAGCACCTGAAGCTGGGCCCCCAAAGATGACTGTAGTGGTCAGGTAGCTTCAGAAGGGTGTAGGTGGTCTTTTATGCATGTTGATCGCAAAGCATGTAGAATTTTGAAGGTCAAAACCAATGAATTCTGCCTGGAAATAAATGGGGAACCAGTGTAGATATGCCAAGCTTGGAGTGATAGGATCCCTGTGACCCACTCCAGTCAGCATCCTGGCTGCAACATTCTGTACCAGTTGAAATTTCCTGAACACTTTGCAAGGGCAGCCCTGTGTAGAATGCACTGCAGTCAATAATCCCGAAGGCTTCCGTACTGCAGTGTGGAAGCTTGCTTTTGATGAGCAGAACTGAACCGCCAGCAAGTTATCTCCCTGCTGGACGGCTGTCCACCCTGCACGGCACCAGTAAGCCGTAATCTAATCTAGAGGTTACCAGCGCATGTTCCACATTGGCCACTGCTGCTGGATAACCAGTTGAAATTGGTAAAAGGCATCCCTGGCCACAGCTGCTTATCCAGTGACGGGCCTAAGTCTAAACTACAGGCTTATTCCTTCAAGGGGTGTTCAATCCCATCCTGGGTCAGACTTTGCATTCGTTAGTAGCATTTGTTCGTCTGCATTCACTCCCAAGTCTGCCTCCAGACACCAGTTCAGGGGTTCTGTAGCCTCCTCAAGGTCCACAAAAAGGGCATGAGAGAACGGAATGTCATCAGCGTATCTGTGACAACCCAGCTCAAATCTCTGGGCGACCTCACCCAGCAGTTTCATGTGGGTGTTAAAGAGTGTGCTGGTAAGAGGGAACCTTGCTGGGACCCCTCAGGCCAAGGGGCTGAGCAGCCATTTCCTGGCACCACCTTCTGAAATCTGCCTTCTGGGTCGGATGGGAACTACCACAGAACAGTCTCTTCCAATTGCAGCCCAGAATGGCAACCTGGAAGGGCATCAAAAGCTGCTGAGAGGTCCAGGAGAATCAAGGGTCACGCTCCATCTCCTAGTCCCGTGGTGGCGAACCTTTGGCACTCCAGATGTTATGGACTACATTTCCCATCAGCCCCTGCCAGCATGGTCAATTGGCCATGCTGGCAGGGGCTGATGGGAATTGTAGTCCATAACATCTGGAGTGCCAAAGGTTCGCCACCACTGTCCTAGTCCAAGTCATCCAGCAGTGTAAATCAGCCCCACAAATAGGCCTAAAACTAGATTGGAAAGGATCTAAACCCTTTTTTCTCATCCAATCTTACCACCCATTCAGTCACCTTGCTCAGGAATGGAACATTTGAGACTGGTCAATAATTATTAAGCGCTTATGGGTCCAGGGTATGCTCTTTAGAAGTGGACACCCACAGCCTGTTGGAAGGCTGAGGTAAACCCCCCCCCCCCACCTCTCTCCTGGAGGCATTAATTGCCCCTTGAACCCAGTCAGCCAGCTCCCCCCACCGTCGATTTAAGTGACCAGGAAAGGCATGGATTACACGAGCTGGTGGGAGGCCTCCAACCTCCAAGAATCCTGTCCACATCCTCAGACTGAACAAACTGAGAAGTGGGCATCAGGGCAGGTTAGTACCCTGGCACCTCTGCTAGCGTAGATTCCAAATCGGAACAGATGCAGCAGATTCTATCTGAAAAACAGATGAACCGTCCACCTCCTTCTGCAGGCCAGATTCCAACGGGCCTCTGACTACTTGGAACAAGTTCGCTGGCCTGCACTGTGTAGGCACAACGGTGGTGGGAAAATGTTTATTTGCTGCTGTCACTGCCCTGGAGTATGGCTTTAAATTAGCTTTCACCTGTGTCTTATTGGATTTATCCTGAGGCTGCCTCCACTGTTGCTCTAGTGGTCTCCCTTGCCTTTTCATCACCTTGGTAAACCTCAACTCTAGCATTTGAGAGCAGGTGCTTGGAAGCAATCATGTCAACTCTCTGGGGGTCGTTTCCTCAACTAGGGTTGAGGAATACCCTCAACTAGGGTATTGGCAGGAGTACCAGCCGTATCAAGAGGAAAATTCCCTGGGCCAACAGAACGCCATTCAGATCCTTCTGGCCCTTGGTGGTGGATTATTTTAAATAGATTTCCCACCCCTGCAGAGTGGTGGTATTCCTGTACTCTGGACTACTAAATGATCTGTACATGGCAAAGGAGCCATCCTCAATTCCTCTACCCTCAGATCACATTCCTCCTTCCTAGACCAAATATCAAATTGAGAGTGTGATCTGTGTATTGGGTTGGACCAGTTATTATTGAGATAAGCCCCTGGCTGTTATGGAGGCCATGAACAACCACTCCCAAACCCCTTCTGGCAATATAGCCTTGGTGTGGATGTTGGTCCTCCATCCTACCCCAGCCCCCCAAGACCATCTCTGCCTGCTCAGGCAGGGAGACTGGACAGCTTGGGAGGCAGTACTCCAGTAGAACCCCATTCCTTTGTCTCAATCCCAACAGTAGCTTCACAGCCTCAAAACCAGTGATGTCTTGGATGTGACACCATGCTTGGGGGGGGACAGTCTACAGACTACAGCGACACCACTTCCCAAGTGTGGTGGAGCTGCTGTTGCTCCAAAACAATTAAAAAGAGTAAAATGCAACAGTTCCAGTATAATAGTAAACACATTTTGAGCAGAACAGCTCTTCCGTGAGGGTCTGTGCTTATTCTAAGATGATCAGACCTTGCAGGATTTATCATATAGGGATAGTGCACTTGATCGGCCTGTGTCTTGTGGTGTTCTGGCAATGTGTGGCACCAATGTAGTGGCAGCCAAAGCCCCTGGAATAGGACGCCCTTCTGCTTTGATCGCTCTATGGTTTGGCTGTCATGTAACTTTTGTGCGTATTGGGGCTAGAGCAGGGGTAGGGAACCTGGGCCATGCTGGTAGGGGCTGATGGGAATTGTAGTTCCTGAACATCTGGAGAGCCGCAGGTTCCCTACCCCTGGGCTAGAGCTCACGTGGGTTGAGGTCCATAATAGCATTGGGTTCTGAAATCCTGCCTGACCTGGACTTGGGTGGACAGATGCACCTCCTGATACAGCTGTTTATAGTGAGAATACGTAATCCGGGAGCTGCAAGACAGTGTTACCTCAGGCACTTCTGGTGCAGTTTTGTAGGGCTCTGGAGGCAAGATTGTTGCGTGGTTTTTCCCCCCTACATCTTTTTTGATTCCCAGAATGCATCACCATGTCACGGTGTCTTCATACCGAATCCTGACTTCTTAATCTTATCTCTCTCTCCTCCCTTCTCCTTGCAAAAGAGAGATGAGGCTTGGGGTGGGGGTGGGGTCAGACTGCTGCCAGGGCCGGGCTCCCGGCTGATCTCTGTACCAGGGTCGGTTGTTCGCCCAAGATAGTAGCCCCACCCGTTCTGTTGCTTTTCTCTCCAGTTCAGGATAAGTGTGACTTGATTTTAGAGGGTGTGTTTGTGCCATCTGATTTGTTCTGATTCCATACTGTGGTCTGTACACAGAAATATCCTCCCAGTGCAACTACACTACACTTTGAATTCTATGCAGAGCCAGGGGCCGAGGTCAAAGTGGACAAAAGGGTGAGTCTCCTACAGACTTGTTCTTGTAGGGTTCCGCGGGAAATGGGTGGAAAGCAAGATTGGTGAAAGATCCCAGGCCAACCATACTGGGTCGCAAAAAGAGGTAGCATGTTGCGCCGTACTCTGTCTCCAAGACAGGTGGGGACCTCTGTCCCTTAGTCCTCTGGCTATTACTGGCGAGTGACTACTAAGATGGAGGAAGTTGTATTGTCGAAGGCTTTTACGGCCCAGAATCAACAGGGTGTTGTGGGTTTTCCATGCTGTACATCCATGGTCTGGTAGTTGTTGCCCCTAACATTCTGGTCGCGTTTATTTGTGGCTGGCGTCTGCAGAAGTACAGTGCATCTTACTGTGACATGCCTCAGAAGATACCAACCATAGATGCGGGCAAAATGTTAGAAACAAAAACTGTCAGACCACAGCCACACAGTCTGGAATACCCACAACACCCAGTGGAGGAAATTGCTTTAGGTATGTGATGGTGCCGGCAGCCTGTTAATCTTCTCCTTAGATGCTCTCAGTAGCTAGATCAGTCCCGGTCAGAGTTGGTCATGGTCCACCCAGTGCACTTGCCCCTCTGTGTGGGCCGCTGCGCTCTTCAACGAGTGCATTGCTTAACTCTGGGAAGCGGTGGTGATGCCAGGGGTTCCATCTTGTTGAGGCCCCGCCATTCGCCTTTTTGTCTTGGAGAGGGTTCGCTTTTCTCTTTGCTGATCACCTCTCTGAGGGAGGCAGTGTGACCCCACCAGTCTTTGCCCTCCCTGGGGATGACATCAGCTGGGGGATTTCCCCACCCAGATTCAGAGGCCAGCAGCAACCACCAGGGAAATATGACAGAAACTGGGTGGGGAAATCCCCCAGCTGATGTCATCACCAGGTCAAAGTTGGTAGCAGCCTTCCAGCGCACGGTAAATTTGCTATCTTTCAAGGTTTCCAAGCTGATTCCTCTACATGCCTGCAAAGGGACTCATCCCTATCTTGCTTCATTAGAAATGTGTGTTTGTTCTTGGGGTAGCTTTTGGGGGCAGCAGTGTTTTCTCAGCTATGACGATGCCCTACAAAGGCCCAGTTTGGTTGTTCCAACTTTTCCCTAAGGTTTCCTCTGCCACAGTTACTGCTGTTCCTTCCTTTGTAAACTGTGAGGTTGTGCCTGACTTCCTAAACATCTTTCCTTTTCAGACTACAAGCAACACACTACATTATATTCACATAGAACAGCTTGACAAGGTAAGCTGTGGACACCCTTTAACTCAGTGGCACATTTTTCTTCCCCTTGACTTCTGTATCCATTTCTAAGCAGTTTTTGTTCCCCTAATGCAGATCTCAGAAAGCCCCTCGGAAATTATGGAATCCCTCACCAAAATGTACAGCATCCCAAAGGATAAACAGGTACACCGAGGGGGGGAAAGGTTGCTGTGTGTGAAAAGTACAATGTAGAATGAGGCTCTTTTAGCTTAAGTATATAGGAAAACATATTTGTACCAAATGGAGTTGGACCTAAGCCAGTCTCTTTTCTAAAAATGACATGCTGATTTCTCCAATCCCATGCAAATCCTCATCTCTGGCAGAGACTGTTGTTACCAATCAGAGCCATCGAACACCTGTACATCCATGACAAATAGGTGATCTTATCCAAAGTGGATTGTTTTTTGTATTGTCGAAGGTTTTCGCGGCTGGATTCAACTGGTTGTGGTTGGTTTTCCGGGCTGTGTGGCTGTGGTCTGATAGATCTTGTTCCTAACGTTTTGCCTGCATCTGTGGCTGGCATCCTCAGAGGTGTCTCACAGAGAAAAGTCTGTTTCACACTGTGTCTAGCCACAGATGCAGGAGAAACTTTAGGAACAAGATCTACCAGACCACGGCCACACAGCCCGGAAAACCCACCACAACCAATTGGATTGTTCTTTGTTCATAAGGAATGGTGGCCCAGTGTGGCATTGAAGGGAATGGTTCATTCTAATGGACTCCACAGGGGTCCAAGATACCAGATATTCTCGCTATATTCTTGAGCATCAGTAAGTTTCGGGATTGCTGTCACAGTGTGCTTGGGAAATTCTCTTGAAGCTGAATGATTGCAAAATGCCTTAGCAGACCAGGTGCTCCAGAGCAGCAGCAGCAGAAGGCCATTGCTTTCACATCCTGCATGTGAGCTCCCAAAGGCGCCTGGTGGGCCACTGCGAGTAGCAGAGTGCTGGACTAGATGGACTCTGGTCTGATCCAGCAGGCTAGTTCTTATGTTATGTTCTTAATGATTGAACTCTGAGGGAGGGGGCACCCACACAATTATTTCCAACTTTGGGTGTGGTTGTGAGTACTGAGGTGTATCCTGTTGGCCTTTGTAATTTCCATACTGCATTGTCAAAAAGGGGAAAATTAGTGAATCAGTTGCATTCATTGCTGCAGGGAAACAGGAGGCCCTTTGAGTGACTGGATGATACCAGTGGCAACAGAGAGACATCAAATTTAAGCCTGTAGGACCACATATATTGATGTAGCAGAAGGTGGTGGGAGAAGAATGTACCACGAGATTGCTGGGACAGGGGAATACTCCTTCCCATGTGTCCTTTTTAAATTCTGTGAGGCAAAGAACTACCATTAGTGGCAAGATGAGTTGTTGCTCTAGTATCCTGCTTGCCAGAACAAATGGAAGGGGAACAGCATTGAAAAAGGGTAGTCCACTCTGCCTTCTCATTCATTCTGCAGGATGGGCAGACCCAGCTCCTGGTTTGGGAGCGTGTGATGCTTGAATGTGGCACGGTTTAACTGTATCTTTTGTGTTCATAGATGCTGCTGTTTACACACATTCGTCTGGCCCATGGCTTTTCCAATCATAAAAAGCGGTTACAAGCTGTTCAAGCCAGACTACATGCCATTTCTATATTAGGTAAGGATAGTGAGTGGGTTGTTATCCATGGCAGTTCCCACGGTGAAAAGGGTGGTTGTACACATGGGCTTGAAAGGAGCATTGTCGTGATTGGTGTAGTATGTGTATTTGAGTACTTTCTTAAGGTTTTTAGACCCTCTTTGGACTGATGATTCTCAAAGTGACTTCCAGTATGATCAGGACAAGAGAAGTGGACTTCCCTTTTCCCTGTAGAATGTCTGATAAGAACCTGGTTCAAATCTCCACTCTTCCCTGGAAGCATGGTAGAGTGCCCTAAGGCTGCATATTTCTTCTCTTTCAGCCTGGCTTACCTAACAGGATCATGGGGAGGATAAAGTGAAGAAGGGGCAAAAGATTAATTCTTTTTGGGTCCCCATTGGCAAAAGAAGCTGGGTATAAATGTGGAAATTAAACAAATGAAACTGGCTTGATCTGCATGATAGAATGTGGAACCTGGCTTCAAGTTGGGGTGGGATGCGGGGATGACGACACTCAGATTTAATTGAACCAAATAAACCGGAACCAATAGTCTTTGCCTTTTGAAGGAAAGATTGCCATCTTAAATTGTGCATGGATGCTAATTTAAAATCAGTTCAGAGATTTCCAAACCAACAGTCTCTAAGGCCAGACTGAGCTAATAACTGGGGTGGTGTGTTCTGGCGTATCCAAAGTATCTGAGTGAGGGAGGTGCCAATATTAACAGTATTTCAGTGTGGACTTCACTGAGATGTGTGTGGCATTTATCAATGAATGCCATCCCAGCCAGTGTACCTGTCCTAATAGTTACTAAAAGAGTGATGTGTTAAGTAGAACCTGAGGTTACTAACCAATGCCATCAAGGAAAGAATACCTTCCTAGTACCAGGAATAAATTATCATATGCCACTAGTGGGACTGAGGGACTTTCCTCCAACCCTGTACCCTATGACTCAAGGATTTTACTGCCTCATCTAGGTCTAAAGAAAAGAACAAGTTGGCATTGATAGCATGTAATTTCTTGTAACCTACAGCAAATTCAGTGAAATGGCAACTGCCAAGGTTCCCGCCAGTGAGGCAGCCGTTGCTGGCATGCCCGTGGCGTGCTGCTTCGTCCTCCGAAAGGAGGTCCTCACCTGGTACTCGCTGCATGGTCAGAGATGGGGGGGGTAGGTAGGAGGAAGAACGCGGGAGAAGCAGTGGAAGAGGGAAGGTTTTTTTAAAAAACCTTCTAGGTGGCCAGCTGGTTGTTAGGCAGAGAGGAGAGAAGGCTAAAGGGAACAGGTAAGGCTAAGGAAGGGCAGATTACAGCAGGTTAAGAAGATTAAGGCAATAAGGTGGAGCAGGTAACCTACGATCTGCTCCCCATGGAGGCAGAAACTAAATTGAGGAAAAGGGGGCAGTCCCCTGCCCAACAGGAAGAGGAACAAAGTTTATTTCCTGCCTCCCCGATGGGACAGTGGGAACCACCCACAAGATGTCCTCCAGCCGAGGGGAGAACGTAGATTATTTACACAGTGAAATTACAGCCCATGTGGTACTTAAACCTGATATAGGCTTCAAACAGTCGAAACCTGTCCCTCTGCCACAGCGCTTTCCTAACGTTTCGATCTAGACATCAAAGTAATGGATGGATTTGCTTTCCCACACATCTGTCAGCGGTTGTAAATTCTCAACATAGCCTCTTTTGTTTCCCCAGTGTACTCGAATGCCTTGCAGGAATCCGCCAACAGTATACTGTACAACGGGTTGATAGAGGAGCTTGTGGATGTGCTGCAGATAACAGATGCACAGTTAATGGTAGGTCGCTTGTGGTTTGTCCTCCCAATTCCCCTTCATGATGGGAAGGAAAATGAGCATAGTATTCCTCCCACAGCATTCCTCCCAAGCCTTAGTGCAGTCTGACCAGTGACAAGATTCCAGGGGTCTGTCTACATTGCTGCCCTATGATCGAGAGTTAAAGTTGTCAAAGTTAGAGCTGGCTTTCCCAAAGTTGTCCTATTTCCCAGTAGAAACTTATTATAGTACAAGATCTTCCTAATCTCTCCCTCCCTCCTCGGCAGGACATCAAAGCCGCCTCACTGAGGACGCTGACTTCCATTGTGCACTTGGAGCGGACTCCAAAACTCAGCAGTATTATCGACTGCACCGGAACTGCCTCCTACCACGGGTTTTTACCAGTCCTGGTCCGGAACTGTATACAGGCCATGATTGGTAAGTGTTTAATCTTGGATATGCGAAGGGGGGATCGAAACAGCAACGTTGCATCCTGCTGGCTATTCCCTGCAGAATCTCACGCTCCCTTTCTCTCTCTCCCAGATCCTTCCATGGAGCCATATCCTCACCAGTTTGCCACGGCGCTTTTCTCATTCTTGTACCACCTGGCAAGCTACGATGCAGGAGGTGAAGCTCTCGTCTCCTGTGGCATGATGGAAGCCTTACTGAAGGTAAGGTGGTGCACCTTGGCTTATGGTAAGGTTGGCAGTGCCAAAGCTGCAAAAGGGGTGCCAGGCCTCCTGTCTAAAATAACTGGGCCGTCACAGTGCCTTCAGACCTAGTTCTCAGTTCACAAAGGTGGAGTATCAGATAGCTGAACTCACCCGCAGCTGATGGTGTCTGTGATTGGTTCTGCATTTTCAGCCCTGGGCCCACCCTGGTGGAATTCTTTGTCCAGTGAGACCAGGGCCCTGTGGAAAATGATACAATTCCCCAGGGCCTGTAAGACAGAGGTGTTCCACCAGACTGAGGCAGCTGTGGTTTCCATTATTTGGTTGGCCTCCCTCTCTCTTTCACCTCCTTTTTCTGGGGTTTGAATTTCTGTTCCTACTAGATGTTCTATCATTTAGGATTTTATCATATTTAAGGTGACTGAGCCAGCCGCCATCTAAGATTTTAGTTGGAATATAATTTATGCTTTTTTTGTTTATAACGTGTTGGAAGCCGCCCTGAGCCCTTGAGGGGAAATAAATAAATAGAGAGATTTTTACGCTTGGTTCATTCAGTCAAGAGAGCCTCTCCCCGTGATCTTAATTCCAGGGCAGGAAAGTATGAGAGAAGGCAGTCCTTCAGATACCCCTGTTCCAAGCCACGTAGGGCTTTAAAGGTCAAAACCAATGCCTTGAGTTGGGCTCGGGAACAGATCAGAAGCCAATTGTTGTCGGATTGTAGCCAGCCTCTAGCTTAAAGCAGTTGGAGTTTGCCAGTGCCATCTGGGAAGCCCTGAACATCTGCAAAAGTGGGCCAGTCGGTTTTGCGGTTCCTCCATTTACACCCTTCTGCGCTGGTTTTACATTTTTTTCAGGTGATCAAATTCTTGGGGGACGAACAGGACCAGATCACTTTTGTGACCCGAGCCGTCCGCGTAGTGGACTTAATCACAAACTTAGACATGGCAGCTTTCCAGTCTCACAGTGGCCTCTCTATCTTCATCTACAGACTAGAGGTATTGTCCGTCCTTTGCAAGCCCAGCCCCTCAACACAAGTCGCACACAGACAGCCCTTTTGCTGGGGAAGACCCAGTCATGTCTGCAGGATTTAACCTGAAGTTTGAAGTAAATGAGTTGCCTCTCTTGTGCCAAACACCTTCTGGGTGCTTCTCACAGCATGTTTCAGTCTGGCATGTATTTGCACATAAGACGATCACGTTAATTGGATCTGTGTTGTGATGCAGTTTGTCGAAGTTCAGGATTTCAACTGCCTCCTTCCCCCCCCCCCCCCTTGTAGCATGAGGCAGACCTGTGCCGGAGGGAATGTCCTTTTGTAATAAAGCCAAAGATCCAGAGACCAGCTGCTGCTGTTACCCAGGAGGGTGAAGAGATGGAGACTGACATAGAAGGTAGCTCTTCCACAGACAAAAATCTTCCACAGCTTCCTCTTTATGAAAGTATGTAACCCTTAATAAGAGAACACCATTTCCTTAAGTCCACAATGCACTTCTCTACCACTAGTATTTGGTGTCCCCCCCCCCCCCCCGCTTTTTCTAGTTTGATTAAAGGGGTGGGTGATCTTGTTAAAATTAATTGATTCCTTATGTGCCTATCTCCCTGCTGGAGAGTTTTTAAATGATGCCAAAAATATATTGGATGTCATGTGTATTTTAAATTGTACTGGACTGATTTTACTGGTTATATTGAACTTGTTGTGAGCCGGCCTGCGCCCAGCCTCCTCAGCTGGGGTAGGGTGGAATTACAAGCGTAGGATAAAGTGAAGTAAAAGGAAGTTTATCTTAAGCTAACTTTGTTTCCCACTTCATAGTTGGAAAGGGGAGCAGCTTTGGTGTGTTTGCAAACGAGCTTTTTTAAAGCCTCTGAATAGATCGAATTAGCCAACGTGAAATGCTTGCTTTTCTATTTATTTACATTTATTTGTGCGAGTTTTTTTTATGGAGCGTGACGCCCTACCCCGAAGGGCTCTGAAGTGATTGAACAATGGATTTAAAACATACAATCAAGTCCATTTAAAATAGATACAGCGTTTAAACATATAAAACACATAAAACAGCATCAGCAACAAAATCCCGATTCTTTAAAAAACCACTCCACAAAGGTAGGGAGTCCCGGCATAGATGGGTGGAGGGACCCTAGAGACAAGAAACTAAGAGTGGGGGGGGGAGGGGGGGAGGGAGGGGGGCACACATCAAAGCTGCCGGTGACACCAAAAGCCCGGCGGAACCGGCCTCCGTCTTCGGCAGGAGTCCCTCACGCGTGGAACTCCGCCACCGAAGATCCACGCAGGAGCCCAGGACAGCTGGAGGGAGAGTGTTCCACCAGGCAGAGGCCAGGGCCGTAAAAGCCCTGGCCCAGGTGGAGGCCAGCCACATCATAGAGGGGCCGGGGACTAGCAGCAAATTGGCCTCTGCCGAACGCAGAGGCCTGGAAGGGACATATGGGGTAATGCGGTCCCCGCATTATGATAAGAGTGTTCTCATACTTTGATGAACAGTAGTGTTAAGAGCCCAATGCATCCTGTACTCAGAGCAAAGTATGTATAGGTATGTGTTAGACATAAGTGGTATGCAGTATTAAAGATGGGATTGGACATCTCGTTTTCTTGGGCCAACTTTTTGAAACTGCCCTTCCCACGGGGACTAGGCTAATTTGAATCTCTTGCCCTTAATGGCCCTTAATCACCTTTAGTGGCCCTTAGTCACTGTTGGCAAGAGCAGAATTTTCTCTCAAAAAACCGGAGCCTACTCTCTCCCCTTTTCAAGCATTTCCCTGTGCTTTTAGTTTCCGATGTCGTCATGGAGAGCAGCCCCAGGCCTTCCACTTCCGGAGAGCCTCGGCCAGAAGCGGTGGTTGAAGCCAGAGCCCCGAGTGCCATCACTCCCAGCAGTAGCAGCAGCAGCACAAACACCGTCTCCTCACCCCGTAGTGGTACGTATCTGCTTGTATGGAAGAACTTGACTCCCCATAAAGAGCCACGCCCATAGACAACTGCACCCCACTTCTCGAAGTCTCTAGCTTGGTACTCTTCCCGTGTAGGACTGCATAGATGTACCACAGAGATTTAAAAAACGGCGTTACAGCACTTACCTGTAACTGTTATTCATTGAGTGGTCTTCTGTTCAGAAACTCATTCGTCATCCCTCCCTCCTTCCCTGCTGTGGGCTGCATTTTGTTGTTAGGAGGACCGAGGGATGAGCGCTCCTCTCCCTTTCTCTGGTGACCATTTGGGCGGGAAAATTTCGGTCCTGAGTGTGAGGGCCGGCCTGTATATCAAAGTCTTAACGAAAAACTTGTTACTGCTCCCTGTGGCCAACTGCACAAGCACAGTCCCCGAGTGTGTCTGCACAGAGGACCACTTGATGAACAGCACCCACTGATGAGGACGCTGAAAGTAAAACGTACACCTTGCTCCCGTTGGTTTTAAATATAATCGCAATCCTTTTGTTGACCAGAAAGCTGCCGTCAGAGATTCCCAGCTGGGTAGTTCTGAGGAGTTTCAACATCCGCTGCATTGCTGTCTGTTGTGGCTTAGCATTTTTCTGCCACCCTAACAATCAGTGAAGCTGCGTTGTGCAACATCTGGTCCCTTGAGTGTAGCTAGATATACCCTCAATGTGGCCTTCTGTGCTGGGTGGCTCATCATATCCGGGGTTGGGGGTTGGAGGGGATTAATGTAGCTACCTCCCCACTGTGAAAGCAGTGACAGTAGAGGTATGTGAGGACCCTTCCCCACTGTTTGCTGCTAAGTGTTGCCCCTTCCCACCCACCCCCTTCTTACTCATCCCATTGATACAGATGCTCTAACCTGGTGAGAATTTTGCTCCTCCCACTTCCCCAGCTTGGTGATGTCCCTTTCTTTAACAGCTGAGTCATAACTGGGTTTGTTTTTTTTTAGAAAGCCCTTCAGGGGCTGAAAATGGTGGTGGAGATTCTGGAACTTAACACTGCCATTTTAAAGGTGGCACTAAGCTCTTCTCCCCCCTCCCCCCCCCACCTCCACAAATTGCCAGTGGGCAGAGCTTTTACAAGGAGTCTCTGCTTGGTTCTCAGCTAGATTAGGAGGGCATGAAATCCCAGGGACAGTGGCTAGAGTGACCATGGCAAAGAACTCCCTTGATTTGCAGCCACACACACAGGCTGGAGCCTATTTTGAGGCACTGAGTGTAGCAAAGTGAAACCCTTTATCTGCCACTACTGCATTTGCATGGTGTTGTCAGACGATACTGTTTAGGATGGTATGAGACCTGTCACATTTCAGCCCCCCGGGAGAGAACGGCAGAATGACTTATATGTTACCTCTCAGCTGAAAACTTCGAGCATAAAATCACTTCAATCTAACACTGCTGTTACATTGATTGTTCTCAAAGTCTTTGCTTCTTAAACTCCAATCTAGAGATGTTCTAAAATGTTGTTGACAAAACTTGAAGTTTCAGTCTCAACATGCGGTGTTGTTTAATGAAGAGTCTGTGGACCCAGTCATTCTATGCATGTGGAGTTTTCCCACAGTCCTCTCTGTTCTTGCAGTCTGTTCTGACCTTCAGGAAAATCATTGCTAGGGTGTGCAAACCTAGGTGGGGAGCTGGAGTGAGGGAGGAACAAGGGGTTAAAATCACTCCTACCTCACAGGCAAGCGCAGCTCCATTGAGGAAGCGTGAGAGTTCAACCCTCTTGTTACTCTCCACTACAGTCCACCAACCTGCATAGTTTTTTCTCTGGACAACACCAGAGATGATCTTCTGGGGGGAAGGAAGAGGCTGCAGGAAAAGAGATAAACATGCCTTCCATGCACAAATGGTTGGATCCCTGCTAGTGAAACATACTAGTAGCAGTTTAACAGTGTGTGTTTTATTCCACCGACATTGAAATAAAGTATATTGAGAAGGTGGAATAAGGGTCTTTGTGGTGCTTCTGAAGACATTCAGTGATTCCGTTTCTGATCCCTTCGCTATTTCAGGAGTCCAGTGCATCCCTCAGCGGGCAGCGCTTCTCAAGTCTATGTTGAACTTCCTGAAAAAGGCCATCCAAGACCCAGCTTTCTCAGACGGAATCCGCCACGGTGAGGTTGCCCCAGAGCATCTGCATGAATGGGCTGCTGAGCCAGTGCTTCTCAGACCTCTTTTCAACCTTCTTGGTCATTACAGTGACAATGTAAACAGCAGCAGCAAGCCTTTATTGGCATAGACAGCAGTACAACAATAATAAAAAAACAGACTAAAAAGCATATACAATACAGGAAATAAATGTTAAGTCGAAGAAAATCTACTGGCATTTAGTAATTTCCAGGAGAAAGTCTGCCACTATCATACAGAGAGAAGGATCAGGATTGTCCAACAAGTAGTGTAATCTAATTAAATCGGGAAGAGATCTGGTAAATGTAAAGGAGTAAGATTCACATACTTGGATCTGATTTCCTTGAATCTGAGACAGTGTAGTAATTGGTGGGCCAGATATTCAACTGAGCCATCATTACACGGGCACAATCTTTTAGCCTTTTCTTGCTTATTAAATCTGCCATGTAACAAGGCAGAAGGCATAACATTAAACCTGGCGAGCATTATGGCTCTTCTTTGAGCAGGGTTTATTAAGCAATACAGATAGTGTGCCAAGTGTGGCTTTCTAGACCCTAAGTGAAGGTATATAGGCCAAGGCTTACTGAAATCTCACACAGCAGCAGAAAGAAAGATGGACTTCCGTTTCCTGGCACTTTTCCATGAGTAGCAAGAGCCAGAATAAATTATAAAGCAGTAAAGGCGGAATAGTGTATGCTAAATAGTAGAAATTAACCAAAAGTACATGTTGCGGACCTCACCAATTTGAGCATCTGTGGAAAAAATATATAGTGGTTGCCACTTTTAAAATATTACTAGAACATTTGTTTTTGACTCTTCTTTCTCTTTACAGTGATGGATGGCTCTCTGCCTACCTCCCTGAAGCACATCATCAGCAATGCAGAATATTATGGGCCGTCACTCTTCTTGCTTGGTATGTTCCTCTGTGTGTGGTATCTGTCACATACTACCCTGCTCTTCTAGAGCATGTTCCTCTTCATTGCCTTCGAGGGATGGCACTTACAGAGCCAAAGCTGGCATGCCATACCTGATCCCAGGTTTTCTCCCTTCTGCCAACGACTGACTTCATTGTATGCTTTTTTTCCCTGCCAGCCACGGAGGTGGTAACGGTCTTTGTGTTCCAAGAGCCTTCACTGCTGTCCTCCCTACAGGACAACGGCCTGACAGACGTCATGTTGCACGCTCTCCTTATTAAAGACGTGAGTGTCTTATTTGGTTTTCTCTACCTTCCTGTTGAATCCAGAACTTGCCTTGCTGTCTGATTTGGAGGGGAAAGTAATTTCTTACCCACCCCTGTCATATGTGTCAACTGTTGCCAGTTTCTAGCCTTGCAGTATTCAGTAACTACACTAGCAGCTCCATCCAAACTGGGGTGTGTGTGTGTCTGCCTGCCTGTGGGAAGGGTGCATCGCTGAGCTATTGGATGTGCCCTCCCCAGGACACTTGCCCAGACGGAGGGGCTAATCTCCTGGCATGCATCCACCCTGGCTCTCTCTGGTAGTGGGATGTGACATCAGATGGGGGGGCCAGTGTCCCTATGCCATGGGGGCAGTCCAGAAGCATTGGCCAAGAGAGGTGGCTCCCTCTCAACATTTGCCTGCATCACGCCAGCAGCCCAGACCTTGGCTCACACCATCAGAAAGGTGGTGTAAGTCCATTCAGCCCAATGGGAGCTTCTTGGAGGCGGGGAGGCTTTTTTTGCATTTTAACTTGATTTTGTCAGCTACTTAAACTTAATTTCTGTCAGTAAGGAGAAGGGCCCTTTCTTCACTGCGGCCAGGACTGGCAGCAACCACCAGGCAACTTGATGGTTTTTAACTTCAGGACTCATATAGACCTAGCAACCTGCTGCTGTTCAACAGTGGCCACCCCACAAAAGACATTGTGGGGTTCTTAGTCCTTAGTGTTTCAGGCTAGAGTCTAGGACACCCAGGTTCAAATGTCTTCTCTGCTATTGAAGCTGACTGAGGTGACTGACTGTGGGCCATTCTCACCCGATCAGCCTACTTACCTCATGGGATTGCTGTGGCAATCAAATGGAGGAGTATTGTGGAGGCTGCTTTGGTCCTTATTGTGGAGAAAGGAGAGGTATAAATGGAATAAATAAACAATAGCTGAAGGTTGGGGAGCAGATAAAAGGTATGTTGGGGAGCATGTGAAACTAACCCATAGGTTAGTTATGGGTGGGAAGGAGAGAAGGAAGCAGTAAAATGGAACAGAGGTAATGGGGGTGCATGGCAGCACAGTGCTGTCATTCTAGAGCAGCCCATGACATCACTTCCTGTTAAAACGTTAGCAAGCTAGCTCTACAGTCCCTGCCCCCTGAATGGTCCTGGGACTTCTTGGCTGCCCGGCAACTCTAGGAAAGGCTATGGAGGCTTTAAGAGAAGTGGAAGAAGAAATGCTGGAGGTCACCCACAAATCCTCAGGGATCCTCCTCTTGTTCACTCTATTTGTATGACTCACGTGACTTACGAACAGTTAGTCCCCTCCTGACTTCCATCTTTTACTGCTATCTTCTGTATTCTGATCAAATTAGAGGAAAGGGGAAGGAGGAAAGGATCAGAAGTGGGTTATTTTGCATATCTGCCTTCCTGGACTACTCCATGTTTCCTATGCAGTCTTTTTCCTTTCTTCCTCTCTACCCAGTTTTCACCTTTAATCTATGCCTGTGTTTCAGCCTACATGATTTTATTTCCTGTTCCCCATAAAGCTCCTACTCTCTGTCTATAATATGGGGGCGGGGGGGGGGGGGCTTCTAAAATAAATAATATTTATTTTATATATCTTGCTCTATCCCCGGAGGGCTCTGGAGTATTGTGAGTCAGGGCTAGAGAGAGGATGGGTTCCTGTCATCCCATCTCTCCCTGCATTTTTGTAATGTCAGACTGTAACCCACAGTGGGCTGTTACTGTTTCTGTGGGGTGGGTTTCCTGGTTCTTCACAACAAATACATGATCAACTTGAACACTGGGTGGCTAGCCCAACTATAAGATGGTGACCCTATCTGTGTTTCAGGTTCCTGCCACAAGGGAAGTGCTGGGATCTCTCCCCAATGTCTTCAGTGCCCTCTGCCTGAATGCTCGTGGCCTCCAGTCCTTCGTCCAGTGTCAGCCTTTTGAGCGCCTCTTCAAAGTCTTGCTCTCACCCGACTACCTGCCTGCAATGAGGAGGCGTCGCAGTTCAGATCCACTTGGTTAGTATCTTGCACGCCTGTCAGGGCTTGAGAAAGGAACCGTCCTAACAGTTACATTACATACAATCTGAAATTTTGCCCTGTTTCGTGTGCCAATAAAGGTTTGTTGTTGTTACATTACATACAAGGCTTTTGGAAAAGCTTTAAGCTGCCAGGCAAGGCAGTGTAGGTGAGCACCTCAAATAAATAAAAAATGATATGAATTCCAGCTGTTTTAATTTAGTTGGCATTGTGATACTAGTACCGTGGTGGCGAACCTTTGGCACTAATGTAAAAGGCAGCCTTTGGACTACAATTCCCATCAGCCCCTGTAACTAGCATTTCTGTCTTGTATGGGCTCTGCTCCCAGGTGGAATTTGCACGAGGGAGTTAATAACCTGTGATGGATACCAAGCGTGTGGCCTTCAGTTGTGGTCCAGTTAGGCAGGAGATCCCGGAATTCCTTGATGAAGAAGAAGAGGCTACTATTTTTTAACGCTAGGTTAAGCCCAGTAGTGCAATTCAAAGTGCTGTGTTCCTCCTTTGCCCATAACTTAATGTAACTCCCCACACAAACTCTGAAACTGCAGCCAGATGTAGGGCTGGCGGCAAGGAAAGCAGGTAATATAAACTGGAATGTACCCGAAGCTGCCTGAAACCGAAACAGATCCTTGGTCCGTTGAAGTCACCATTGTCCGAGTGTGGCAGCAGTTCTCCAAGTACTCACATAAAGGTCTTCCCCATCATCTGCTACCTGGTCTTTTCAAGATATGCCATGGATATGCCGTGGATTGAGCCTGGAACCTTCTGCATGCCAAGCTGAGGCTCTTCCATTTGGCTGCAGCCCAACAATAATGTATTGTATTGTGACGTGCTTTTTGCCTACTAGAGTGTTTCACCATGTGCCTGGTCACCTGGAGACTTCTAAATTAGTGGGGGGGGGAAGGGGGGGGGAAGGGGAAGAGAAATGAGCCGCCCATGTGCTATATGCTGCATATTCTTTGTCAGTAATTTCACTGCATCTGTTTGGAACCAGCTAAATTTCCAAATGAGTTGGGATAACCTTTTAATGCATCTCTAGGTTTTTCCCTGGGTATTTTTCCATAGTAGGAGCCGCGTGGTGTAGTGGTTAAGTGCATGCACTGCCACTCACACAATCAGGAGTTTGAGCCCCCTGTGGGTCAGATATCCTGGCAGCTGGCTCATGGTCAACTCAGCCATCCATCCATTTCTTGGTCGGTAAATGAGTACCTAGCGCATAGCTAGGGGGTAAAGAATAGCTGGGGAAAGCAATGGCAAACTACCCCACAAAAGAGGCTTGCCTATAAAATCACTGCTCGCAGTGGTACCCCAGGGTTGAACATGACTGAAGGAGAAACTTTACCTTTATTTTTCTAGAGCTGCCTCTTCTTGCTGCCTTGTGATTTTCACCCCAGCTGAAATATTGTGAGGAGGGAAATATTAACTCCATTAAAGTAATGAATTTCTGTTCAATATAACAAAGGCTGTTAAAATTCCTGCATGCGGAGCAACTCATGTAAAAAATTCCTGCATGCGGAGCAACTCATGTAAAAGACAGCCTTTTAAAAAAAACACAGACAGTGGATTCTACCTCCTTTAGTCTACATAAAGGCTATTTGATAGTGGAATCTTAACTATATCTGCCCTCCCAACACTGAGTTATGCAAATTTGGTGGGTTTCCTATTGGAACTACATGCTGAGTCCATCTTTTTTTTCCAGCTGTAATCTTCAACAGCATAAGCATAGAACAGAATGCAGAAGACTCTTGCAGTCGATCCTTCGTTTGAGACTCTGTGCGATTCTTAAGTAAACAGTGTGGTTTTCATCCAGTGCCTGAGAATCACCCAGGGAAGGGTCTGATGAAATGGCTGCCATAATATAGAGGCCTTCCCAGTTTTCTGAGGATGTTTGCAGCTTCTCTGTTTTCTTCCCTTTAACCCCACCCCCTGTTCGTTTTAGGGGACACGGCTTCCAATCTCGGGAGTGCCGTGGATGAGCTCATGAGGCACCAGCCCACGCTCAAGACAGATGCGACCACAGCCATCATTAAGGTAGGGGGCAGCATGAAACCCTTGCTGCATTTCTAAGATTTGTACTACTTTGTTCCCAGGCGGTTGCCTCCCCTGTTAATGCTTTCCCCAGTGCTAACCTGCTACCTGCTGACATGGCTTTACTGCAAGGCTAGCAAGAATCTTTCTCTGCCAACCAACCTGTACCCCTTTTGCAGCTCCTGGAAGAGATCTGCAATCTGGGCCGAGACCCAAAGTACATCTGCCAGAAACCCTCCATCCAGAAGGCGGATGGGACAGCCTCCGCTCCTCCCCCTCGCTCAACTCACGCGGCCGAGGAGGCGTCCAGTGAGGACGAAGAGGAGGAAGAGGTGCAAGCCATGCAGAGCTTCAACGCCACGCAGCAAAGTGAGGTCGAGTCCAGCCAGCAGTGAGTAACTCGCGGTGACCGGGGTGGCTTGTGGCAAACCCTTACATGGAGGGTGGTGCCCAAATGGCAAAATCCATGCACATTTGGGAGTCTTATTAAAAGCTAGTGGAGGGTTACCTCCTGGAAGTGGGGAGAAGGCATTTAGCTCATGAAGAAGCCAGGCAGTTGTTTTTTTTTGTAAAGAAAACATATGGGGGAGAATCTAAAAAGCTGTGAAACTAGTGTCACGAGCCTAAGGCTTTAGGTTTTTCTTGAATGGTGGCCGACTGTGCTTCATGGCAACTGCCTTCAAAACTCCCAACTACAATGCATTGTTGCAGACCAGGGAATCCGAAATGTTTTGGGGCCTGTAGGCACCTTTGGAATTCTGACCTAGTGTGGTAGATGTAGCCAACGAAATGACTATTTTGGGCATCATAGCCAGCCACAAAATATCTGCCACTGCTTACTTTCAGTCATGAAGTGAAGATCCTTGTGCTGTGGAGGCAGCTGCAGCCAAAGCAATGTTTTTAAAAACCTGCACAGCCAGTCAGAAGCTTCCCTGAGGAAAAACTGCACCCAGCCATGCCTGTTTCCAATTGAGATAAAACATGCAAAATCTTAAAATGTAATCCATAAAATAGCATCCTGGCTGAGGCATCAGAATAAACACTTGGCGGGAGCTGGGCAAGGTGTTGGCTTGGAGATCCCTGGTGTCAGCAGTGAGGGAGGGCGTCGGGTGAGCAAAGGAAAAAAATGTATGTATTGTTGATGGCTTTTATGGCTGGAATCAACAGACTCTTGTGGGTTTTCCACACTATGTGGCCTTGGTCTGGTGGTTTTAGCTCCTAATGTTTGACCCACATCTGTTGTTGCCATCTACAGAGGCATAGAACAAAATATCAGATAATGAAGAGAGAGAGAGTGTAGAGTTTTGGATTTATACCCCATCTTTCTCTCCTGTAAGGAGGCTCAAGGTGGCTGACAAGCTCATTTTCTCTTCCTCTCCTCACAACAGACACCTTGTGAGGCAGGTGGAGCCGAGAGAGTTCTGAAGAACTGTGACTACCCAAGGTCACCCAGCAGGAATGTAGGAGTGTGGAAACACATCTGGTTCAAGCGTCTGCCACTCAGGTGGAGGAGTGGGGAATCAAACCTGGTTCTCCAGATTAGAATCCACCTGCTCTTAACCTCTGCTAGACCTCCTGTCTGTTTTGGTTATTTAATCTCCAGAGGCATGTCATACTGAAGATGCCAGCTATAGATACAGGCAAAACGTTTGCAGCTAAAACCACCAGACCCTGGCCACACAGCCCAGAAAACACACGCCGGTTGGGGGGCGGGGGGGAGCATTTGCATTGAATTAGCCCAAGTTGTATGAGGGAGCTCAGCCCCTCCAGAATCAGAATGTGTTGAGGAGCTTGCAGAAACCAAGAAGCGCTCTTGTGCATAAATTAGGAAACTCTTAGGTCTCTTGGCTAGGCAACCAGTACACAACAAACTACACATAGTCATGCATAAGAAATTGAAGGCTTTCCCCCTACACTGTTCATTTTGCGTCAGAGAAAATGCTGTGCTTGTAGCAGCCGTTCAGTCTCATTGAGCTAGTCACACTGTCACAGGGAACCTATGTGTGAGTGTGTAACTTTGGCTCTTGAGCATTTTTGTTGGGGATATATTAAGAATGAAAACTACAAAGCTTGCCCTGGGTACAGCCTTCTTTCTGTAGCTACCAAGTTATCCTGTTGTCCAAGCCCTGATGTCAAGGCACAAAAGAAGTGCCACGTGCCTGTGGACAAGTAGCCATCACAGAATCTTACAAGCTTTTCTGCCTTAACAGTGATACTTCCTTAACCTCAGTGAAAGGGCTCCTCTTGGGTAGGGAGTTAGTATGCACACATGGTGTACTGAATTCCCTAGCATCTGTTGCTTGTGCAATCCATAAAATAGTATGTGGATTATTTTTTCGAAACGGTCAAAAAATAGTCACCATTATTCTAAGGATTATTGTGATACTGCAAGATTCTGATCGTCCCCACCCTGAATCTCAACCCAGGAGAGCAAGAAGTGGTACTTTTATTTGACCACCTTTACTGAAGTGGTACCTTTATCTGACCACCTTTATCTGGGCAAGAAGTGGTACTTTTATTTGGCCACTGAATCAGTAATCACTTGTGGCACTGCAGGAAAACAGGTTAGATCAGGGGTAGGGAACCTGCGGCTCTCCAGATGTTCAGGAACTACAATTCCCATCAGCCTCTGTCAGCATGGCCAATTGGCCATGCTGATAGAGGCTGATGGGAATTGTAGTTCCTGAACATCTGGAGAGCCGCAGGTTCCCTACCCCTGTCCTAGAGGATTCTGATACTCAGCTGTTGATTGCTCTGATTTTGCATTCTGTATAAGGCCCTTTTCAACCCTTGAGCCTTAGACTGTATGCCTGTGGGTGGAGAGATGCATCACAGTGGTGCCCCCGGAGTGTAGCAGCTGATAGGTGCTTTTTACAACTGCTTGTTTTGACAGTGTGTCTGTAACCATGTACGTGTCTGTTTTTCTTCCCCTTCTATGCTTCCATTGCAAGTTCCCCACACTGGTCCAAGTGGAGTTCAGCATTTAGCTTCTCTTTCAGTGGGGCTGCGTCCTTCATGCACAGTTTGGTCACGCCTCCTACTGTCCAAGCAGGGTTATGGAAAACTTGCTCCTCCCAGAACTACAGGGGCTGTTCTTCCCCTTTCCCTCCAGTTTTCATAGCCCTGCATCCGAACAGGTCACTGTGCTTTGGAGCAGCTCCAGTGAATTAAGAAAGGGGAAAGACAAACCCTACATCTGCCCCTCCTTTGTCAGCGGAGAAGACAAGGAGAATGGGGAAGGAAGGCCAGGCCCCTCGTCCTGGTTTCACAAAGGACATTTTGCAGCCTTCAACCTGTCTCCATATTCATGGTTTACTAAGCACTAGACACATGCATGTTTTTAAATTGATTGTGGCTTAGTCTGTACCTCTCTCCAGGAAGACCAGTAACTGAGAAACTGTGCTGATTCAAGTTGACATTCACAAAATCACCTTTGAGCAGTTAACTTAAAGTGATTTGCTTTTTGGTCCAGTGTGCATGATTTACTAGCAACTGTATTCCCGAGGGGCTGATCTGAATGGGCATTCTAGGGTGCTGTAATTAGTGCAGTATACAGAGGACTAGTTTCTTAAATGGGCCTCTTTTCTGCAAATCTGGTCAGTGCTGCATAGAGTCAGATGGCTGGGAGAACCCAAAAATGATGTCCATATCCTCTGTTGGAACAAGTTCTTTCATCAGCCCTTTCACAGAGTAGACAGCATAATCTCTTTTGTAAGAGAAATAGCTAAAATTACTCCTAGCCGGGGCAGGCAGCTAAAATGACTACGCAGCGATCTCTTACCTTTGAAAACTGCCCTGCAGTTGTACTCGGTCAAGTGTTGATCTTTGTAGCTCAAAAGGAAAAGTGGGGAGTGAATGTGTAAAAATACGCTCCCTGCATCACTGTCATGGATGGACCAGCTTTGCAGAGCCACGAGTCCAGTTAGTGGGGAGTGGTTTTCATGCCTCCTGCTAATCGTTATCCTTGGAAGTTGCTGGACGTAGTCTTTTGTCTGCAACTTTTAGGAAGGTTTGGAGCTGTTGACAGCACCATGGCGAGCTTGTCTGTTGAGCAGTAGGTGCTGTAGTAAGATGGCAGTCCTGGGCAGGGTGGGTTTTGAGGCAGAGGTTTCTCCGCTTACTGAGCTGAGTTTAACAGAAGGCGCTCTGTCTTCTCTCTCCTAGACACTCTCCCACGAGCCGAAGGTCCTTCAGGAAGGGCTCCTCCAGCTGGACTCCATTCTTTCTTCCTTGGAGCCTCTGCACCGGCCCATTGAGGCACCAGGAGGCTCAGTCTTGCTGCGGGAGTTGGCATGCGCAGGCAATGTGGCCGATGCCACCCTTTCAGCACAGGCTACACCTTTGCTCCACGCCCTCACTGCTGCCCATGCGTACATCATGATGTTTGTCCACACCTGCCGGGTGGGCCAGGTAAGAGCTGCTGCCCTTCCCTACAAGGAGGCTGGTTGCTGTTCTCTTTTCTGGCAGAGCCACGCTCAGCTACGCACAATCTCTTTCTCAACAGAGCGAGATCAGAGCCATTTCAGTCAACCAGTGGGGATCACAGTTGGGTCTCAGCGTTCTGAGCAAGCTGAGCCAGCTCTACTGCTCTCTAGTGTGGGAAAGCACCGTGCTGCTGTCGCTATGCACGCCAAACAGGTAATGGGGACACTTGGTGGTGGGGTGAACCTTGCCATTGTCAGTGGTGGAGGACAGTTTATGATGTGGTGAATTACCCATGCTGAGCAAAGTGGACTTCTGAAATCTTGTTCGGATCAGTTTTGGGAATTAATACTAAATTGTGCTTTCAAGCATCGAGTCCCCTGCCACCTTGGTCACAAGGTTGAGTGTTTGGGGCAAAAAATCCGTTTTACTCACCTGCCCCAACCCGTGAGAGCTTCGACTACCCTCCATGCCTGCTTAGAGCTCCTTCCGTGGCATAATTTGTTGGCAGTTCAAGTGAGCTCCCGCCCCATAGATGAGCTCGCCCAGCAGCTCTGCCGCCTGCTTGGCCATTCCTCTTTTAGGGCTTGTTTCTTCCTGTCAGTCCAGAAAGTGACCCTACTTGGTGATGTGGCCAAGTCATAGCAAGAGGTCAGACGGAATGTAGAGGAGGGCCTGGTCCAGTTCACAAGCCGTGGCTTCCTCACTGTTGAGTGGACCCGTGCTTGATCCCCTTGCTGCACTTGGCCTAATCTTACTTCTGTTGATTAATGCTACTTCTAGGGAGCCAGTATATGCCCAGTGAAGTATCCCTGGTTCTAACTATGCCTTGTTTTTGTGTGCTTTTGCAGTTTGCCTTCAGGCTGTGAATTTGGCCAAGCTGATATGCAAAAACTGGTTCCAAAGGAAGAGAAAACTACCCCCAACAGCACCCAGGGAGCCAAAAAAGCAGGTATGGGAGAGGGGAGTGTTTTGCATCGTCCAAATGTATCCTTGTCATAATATTTCATCTCTGGAAGGATTCTCTTGGTCCATGGACTTTATGTAGTGTAAAGTGACTGCAGTGGCAGAGGAGGGCTTGCCTACAGTCTACTTGCTAGAACTCATAAGAGCCAAGGTCTCCTTCAGATATCACAAGTCCCCTACCTCACTCCACATCAAACTGTTCTCAGGACTAGGAAGCTGATACCCTTAGCAAGGCAAAACTCACCTAGGTTGGTGCTGCTCATCTCAATTTTGGTATGCTTTTGGCAGCATTCATGTGGTGGATGAAAAGCGGTACTGTAAAGGCCTGCTACAGCAGAAACTTCTGAAGCTCTTAATAACAGTTGAGGTACTCCCAGACCTCCAGCATTCGCCTCAGTTTCCCCCCCTTTCCCCAGACCTGAAGGTGAGGGTCACCTTCCCTCAGTGCGCTCTCTGCTGCCGTGGAGAATGGAGTAGAAGAACTTGGATTTATACCCTGCCTTTCTCAAGGCAACTTACAAACTCCTTTCTCTTCCTCTCCCCACAACAGACACCTTGCGAGGTAGACGGGGCTGAGAGAGTTCTGAACGAACTGTGACTAGCCCAAGGTCACCCAGCAGGAATGTAGGTGTGGGGAAACAAATCCAGTTCACTAGATAAGAGTCTGCTGCTCATGTGGAGGAGTGGGGAATCAAACCTGGTTCTCCTGATTAGAATCCACCTGCTCTCAATCACTACACCGTACTGGCTCTCTGTGCTAAGATTTTATTTTCTTTGTGGCTACAATGCTTCTGTTTGCTCTGCTGGTCTAAAAAGGCGACTGTTTTCACTATTCAAAAAATTCATGATGTGTAAGAACACAGCCCTCTCCAGGATGGCCTGATTTTGTCATCTCTCGGAAGCTTCTCAGGGTCAGCCTTGGCTAGTCTTTGGATGGGCATACATTGAAAATGCTGGGGGGAAGAATTAGGACTAATAAAAGGAAACACTTCTTCACGCAACGTGTGATTGGTGTTTGAAATATGCTACCACAGGAGGTGGTGATGGCCACTAACCTGGATAGCTTTAAAAGGGGCTTGGACAGATTTATGGAGGAGAAGTCAATTTATGGCTACCAATCTTGATCCTCTTTGATCTGAGATTGCAAATGCCTTAACAGTCCAGGTGCTCGGGAGCAACAGCCACAGAAGGCCATTGCTTTCACATCCTGCATGTGAGATCCCAAAGGCACCTGGTGGGCCACTGCGAGTAGCAGAGAGCTGGACTAGATGGACTCTGGTCTGATCCAGCTGGCTTGTTCTTATGTTCTTATGTTCTTAAGACAGCTGGTTCATAAGGATTTTCTTTCCCCTCAGTCACAGTCAGCTGAAAAAAAAGTGTCCATTGCTGAGGTAGTATTTTACATTACATAGATGATGTAATAGTGGGGATGTGCCCACTCCAGACATCATACCGTAGTAACAATGGAGGCCTCTCTTCCAAAGCCAGCATGCTTTACTGGTTAAGAGCAGGTGAACTCCAATCTGGAGAACCGGGTTTGGTTCCCCACTCCTCCACATGAGCGGTGGGCTCTTATCTGGTGAACTGGATTTGTTTCCCTGCTCTTTCACATGAAGCCTGTTGGATGGCTTTGGGTTTGTCACAGTTCTTCAGAAGTCTGTCAGCCCCACCTGCCCCACAAGGTGTCTGTTGTGGAGAGAGGAAGGGAAAAGGCATTTTTAAGCCGCCTTGAGTCTCCTTGTAGGAGAGAAAGGCAGATATAAAGTCCAAATCCCTCTCCCCCTTCTGTAAGGAAGTTCTCTGTGGCCACGAAACTGCTTGCAGCATGTGGTCCGCAATGGAATCAAAGCTCCATCTCAGCTTGGTACAGTTGAGCATTGCTGCAAGCCTTATTTGTGCCTTTTAGAAAAATCTCTAAACACTCAGAATCTTAGGCTCATTCTGCACATGCAGAATAATGCACTTTCAAACTGCTTTCAGTGCTCTTTGAAGCTGTGCGGAATGGCAAAATCCACTTGCAAACAGTTGTGAAAGTGGTTTGAAAACGCATTGTTTTGCGTGTGCGGAAGGGGCCTCTGTGTCTGAACTGGCATTCATGCTTTATTATTGAATTTAAATGCCATTTTTAATAACAGATTATTTAATAGCAGATTATCAAGATAGTTTGCATTTGACTAATATAAGTTTTATTTATTGGCAGTCCTCATTCAGATTTTTTAATTACCGTCTTTTATGTGTGTTTTGCAATTGCTGTTCTGTTTGCATTGTACATTGTATTTTATATTTCTGTTTTATTCACATTGCATTTACATCACAATTGCTGTTTTATTTACATTGTCCACAAGGTAGAAAGGTGGCTAATAAGTGTGGTTAAATAAAGACTACTCTTGGAAAGCTTCCAGTATGACTTCTATATGCTAGAACCTGTTTGCTTTGAACAGGGGATCGTTTAAACAGCAAATATTATCACCGACTTAGCTTATAAGTGCAACTGAAATAAGTGTCTGTGCTCCTTGGGGGTTTCTGCCAGTATCTTCCGATTTCATTCTTGGGCTCTGGGCTCCTCGTAAGGAAAATTGTCAGGCCGTAAATTATCAGTCCTGTCTTGGGTACCCTTGGCCTCCAAACTGGCCGCATCCAACCTGTTGCTGTCTTTCCCTATAGATGGTGAACCAGAAGCAATGGCTGCTGGGAGCATGGAGGCCTCTGCCCAAGGCCTGCTCGAAGGAATTGGCCTGGACGGTGACACCCTGGCGCCGATGGAGACGGATGAGCCTAGTTCCTCTGACCCAAAGGGAAAATCCAAGATCACCCCAGCCATGGCGGCCCGGATCAAGCAGATCAAGCCCCTTCTGTCAGGTGAAAGCAGCGAGATCTTGGGAGCTGCCGAGAGAGAAAGGGACTTTGAGTCAAAGGTTGAAGAGAAGATAGCTGGGAGCGAAGGGCTCATGCTGCAGTCCTTTCCTTGCAGAGGAAACTGGATGTGAAAGCCTAGAACAACTCGGGGGGAATGTTTTTTTCTAAGGTTTTCCCCTCCAGTTCTCTAGTGGAAAAGTTTGAAATTTTGGAGACTATTGAAAAATCCTCCTATGAAATATTTTCTCTTTTAGAATGAGTGACATGTTTTAAAGACAAGGTAGGCATGCTGTAGACAGCTCTTAACTCCAAGATGTGTTTCTGCATCTATAAGAATATTAGAACTTCACAAGGGGGATCACGCAAGGCTTTCTTGGCCTTCTGCTGTCCTTCTGACCTGAAGTGCAGTTTTCTTTCACATATTGGAAGCATTTGCAATTTTACTTGTAGAAAACTGATAAGTTTGTAACTTAAAATTCATAAATATGTCAAATATTGCAATTTTATTACTGGGGGTAAAATTGACGACTGGGGAATTCAGTGGCAAACCATCCCATAAACATAGTCAGCCTAGTTACAGTGGTGGCAAACCTTTGGCACTCCAGATGTTATGGACTACAATTCCCATCAGCCCCTGCCAGCATGGCCAATTGTCCATAACATCTGGAGTGCCAAAGGTTCGCCACCACGGGCCTAGTAGAAGTCATTATGTGATATCATCCTATGAGTCACTAATGACCGGTGCTTGAACAAGAGACTATTTTTATCTTTTACCTCTGTGTTAAGTTATAAATAACACACTGTATGTTGAAGCAGTAAAATCAATTGTGGCTTGTTAGTAAGTATTGCATATATTTCAGTTTCTCCCAGAGTTCCTCTTTTTCCAAAACAAAACATTGCCAGGGTGGTATTTTTAGTGGCTTCAACATTTCTGGAAATTCTGAACTCTCTAATTGGGACTCTTCCTATGCTGTTTGAGATCTACTTCCCTTTCCCCAGTGGCAGAGCTACAAGAGGGGGGATGTGTGCACTGTGCACTGGGCGCACGCCTGGGGGGTGCAAAAAATTGCCCCCAGGCCCGTCTCCCTTTCCCCCCTGCAGCGCCCCCTGCAGCGCGCCACCCCACTTCCCACACTTACCTTAGTTCCTTTCCTTTTTCTTGAACTTTTTCAGGCTGCAAAAGGCCTGTTCACAGTAAAAACAGCCTGAGGAACTACAGTTCCCAGGAGACTTTGGGGCTCACAAGGTCTCCGGGGAAGTATCGTTCCCATCAGGCCGTTTTTACTGTGAACAGGCCTTTTGTAGCCTGAAAAAGTTCTAGAAAAAGGAAATGAAATAAGGTAAGTGTGAGAAGGGGGGGGAAGGAGGGGCGCTGCGGGGGGGTGGGGCGCCGCGGGGGCGGGGGGGGGGATATAAAATGCGCACCGGGCACAGTTTGGCCCAGCTATGCCTCTGCCTTTCCCTTCTGCACATACAGAGAGAAGGGTATACAGAGCATGCCCCTTGTCTTGTAAGAAGCTTCAGGGTCTCTGCACGCCTCCCTGTAGCAATATAGTGGGTAGAGGCTTTTTCTGATTGCCAGCACAGGTTCTCATTGCGCTCTTGTGCCCCTCAGCCTCCTCTAGGTTGGGTCGTGCCTTGGCTGAGCTGTTTGGGCTTCTGGTCAAGCTGTGTGTGGGTTCCCCAGTACGGCAACGTCGGAGCCACCACGCCGCCAGCACTACTACAGCGCCCACGCCTGCTGCTCGTTCGACAGCCTCCGCACTGACAAAACTGCTCACGAAGGGGCTCTCTTGGCAGCCTCCACCTTACACCCCCACTCCCCGCTTCCGGTAAGTTCTGCCTCCTGCCTGTCGGCTCCGTCTGCAGAATGTTTTGTGAGGATGAGAAGGAAACCTCTGCTGCTTTCCCCAAGGATGCTGCAGGGTCTTTTCAGTGGTGGGACTTGAGGAATTCATGAACTCAGAAAAGATCAAAATATTGCTATCAGATACAAATAAACACCTAACGTATTCTGTTGCCAAGTTTGCTTGGATCTCTGGCAAAATCAGGAAGGTTCGACATCTCTACCGGTTGTGGCAGCTAATTTCCTCTTATTATTATTAGATGGATACTGTCTCCATTATTGTGTGCTCATATCCTGAATTTGCTTATGCTTTTTACCTGTATTTTATTATTTGTTTTAATCTGTGTTTTTGTAAATTTTAACCCTTTTGTATCTTTCTGGTCAATGACCGTAAATGAATAAATTGAATTGAACATTAACTCAGTTGGTTTTACTTCTAGGCTGACTTTTTTCATCTGCTCTGTGGGCTTCACATCCCCAATGCTGTTTGATGAGAGGAAGTATCCTTACCACCTTATGCTGCAGAAATTCCTTTGCTCAGGGGGCCACAACGCACTCTTTGAGTAAGCACTGATCTACTGTGCTCCTGCTAGAGGCTGAAAATAGGGGTCTGTCTTCAGCATTTTAGAGAAGAATGTATTCCAGCATGTTAAACAGGATGGTTTTCTAAGGCCTGTTAATTCTATCAGATAGTTCCAGCAATTCCTTTTCCCCCTTGGTGTTTGCTATTGACTCCTTACAGAGCTAGTGTGGTGTAGTGGTTAAGTGTGTTGGATTAGTGTCTGGCAGACCCTGGTTCAAATCTCCACTTATTCAAGCTTCTTTGGGTCCCCGCTGGGGGAAAAGGTCAGGGTATAAATCAATGAAATAAACAAATACCTGTGTTTGGAGCCAGAAAGAATGATGGTAACAGAAAAAGGCCCTCGTTGACATTGGTGGAGACATCAGTCAGTCAGGCTAAAGTTCCAGCATACCTCTGGTATTTTTCCCATTTGGAGCCAAGAATGTGGGGGGTTGGAACTTCACTTTCATCGTGTTTGATTAGTCCTTTCCCTCTTTGTAGGACTTTCAACTGGGCCCTCTCCATGGGTGGCAGAGTCCCTGTCGCTGAGGGGCTGGAGCATCCGGACTTGCCTGATGGCACAGGGGAGTTCCTGGACGCCTGGCTTATGTTGGTGGAGAAAATGGTGAATCCTACCACAGTGCTGGAGTCGCCCCACTCCTTGCCTGCTAAGCTGCCAGGTGGGCAGAACTACCTGCAGTTCAGTGCTCTGCGTTTCCTTGTGGTGACCCAGAAGGTGAGCGGCTAGGGCTTGTCCCCCTTTCAGGTACACAAGGCCCGATGTGAAATGGGAAACGTGTAGGTCAGCGGGTGCCTGACGGCCGCAGTGTTATGCAACTACATCACTGATGGTCCGTCCAGACAGGAATCCAGGGTCACTGAAATGACTTGCATTAAATTCTTCATAATCCCAGCAACAAACTTGAGTGTGAACCACTTCGAACACTTCATGATGTGCTATGTAAATAGTTCATCACTAGCGTTTATGATCGTCATAAAGATTGATTGATAGGCTTGTCAGCAGGGTTGTTTGTGCAGTCAAAATAGCTCATCAAAGCAGAAGGTCATGGTCTGGGGACCCCTTACAGCCCGAGAATCTAAACAACACACCCACTTTGCCTCACTGCCCCTCCTAAGAACGGAGCTGCATCGGGCCAGTCTTGCAAACTCGCTTTCTCTGCATTGCAGGCAGCCTTCACTTGCATCAAAAACTTGTGGAACCGGAAACCTTTGAAGGTCTACGGCGGCCGGATGGCAGAGTCCATGTTAGCCATCCTTTGCCACATCCTGCGTGGGGAGCCCGTCATCCGGGAGCGCCTCGGCAAGGAGAAAGAGGGAACTCGCAACGAGGAAGAGGCTGGGCAGGAGGAGGGTGGGGCCCGACGGGAGCCTCAGGTGAACCAGCAGCAATTGCAGCAGGTAAGCATTGGACTTAAATGGTTTTCCAAAGCTGCACAGGTGCAGCTGTCCAGCCCCACAGTCCTCCCATCTGGGAACGGGGCAGATCTCTGAGCTGGGACTTCGTCTTGCTTTTCCTTGTGCCTTTAAACATTTTTATGCCTTTGGTTTCTCAGTTGATGGACATGGGTTTTACTCGGGAGCATGCGATGGAGGCTCTGCTGAACACCAGCACAATGGAGCAAGCCACAGAGTACCTGCTGACCCATCCTCCTCCACTTATGGGTGGAGTTGTGAGGGTAAGGCTCACTTGTTAGTCAGATCTAGTTCTTCCCGATCTTGGGGGGCTGTTCCCTGGGAAAATAGATATTGAGGTGGTTCACTTAGATTTCATGATTTTGCTAAGACGTAAGGGCCCCCACCTAAGGGACTTGCCCTGTTTCTCCTTATGATTATGGACCAAACGGGCCAATTCGAGGTGGGGCCCTTACAGAGTTGTTTCTGGGTTGCACTTCAGGATCTGAGTATGTCTGAAGAAGACCAGATGATGAGGGCCATTGCTATGTCCCTAGGACAGGACATCCCCATGGATCAGAGGGCGGAATCTCCAGAGGTAAACCATCCACCCCAGCGCTTTAAACAAAGCATTTGAGATTGCCCTGGTGAAGCTCTTGGGTGGAAACCTGGAAAGCGGGGGGTGGGGGGGATCCCCCTCTGTGTTCTGATATTGATTTGTGTCTAGGTCATAACGACAAACCCAGAGATGATAGGCAGAGCTGGAAATGGTGAAGGAACTGTGACTTTAAGAACAAGGCCGTTTTGCCAGCTCATCTCTACTAGAGGCCTAGGTGAAAAGCCACGTCTTATGATCCGCTTCTACCCTCTAGGAAGCAGCTTGTCGAAAGGAGGAAGAGGAGCGCAAGGCCCGGGAAAAGCAGGAGGAGGAAGAAGCCAAGTGCCTGGAGAAATTCCAGGATGCTGAACCCCTGGAACAAGAAGAGCTGCATAACTTTACAGACACCATGCTTCCCGGCTGCTTCCACCTGCTGGACGAGCTGCCGGACACAGTGTACCGTGTCTGTGATCTCATCATGACAGCCATCAAACGTAACGGGGCTGACTACAGAGACATGATTCTCAAGCAAGTGGTGAATCAGGTCAGGCCATCAGCTCTTCTTCAGAAGAAGTAGAATTCTGAAAGCACAGTCAATTCCTGTCAGGGTAGAATCAAGTTGATTTGAATCACTAATCAGTAAGATTTGATTTAAATCATGGTTTTTTACATAAAGACTCATTCTTGCTTGTATAACCTTAATATACTGGTGGCGAACCTAAGGCACTCCAGATGTTCATGGATTGCAATTCCCATCAGCCCCTACCAGCATGACCAATTGGCCATGCTGGCAGGGGCTGATGGGAATTGTAGTCCATGAACATCTGGAGTGCCTTAGATCACCAACCACAGCCTTAATATATACAACCAGAGGAAGGTTTCATTTTTTGAAAAATAACTGTTCAGATTAGTTTACCTTATATTAAAAAAACCCCAGTGATTTGGATTTACTATTAGAAATACATACGTAGATAAATAATAAAATTATTTGCAGGTTGAACTATAGTTTAATAGGCTAATTGTTCATGTTTGAACAACTTTTCTGCTGTAATTTATTGAAAGGTGAAAAATAATAATTACCTTACTAACAATTTAAATATTCATATAACCAAAACAGTAACATTATAAATATATCTGTATTTGCTTACACATCCGTATTTGTGCCAAAATATCTTTTTAAAAAACTGAGACTATTAGCCAAGTCTTCACATGAAAAACTTAAAAACACTCATAGCTCACTCTTGTATCTCACTCATCTTCATTTTCTTGTTTGTTCATAATCTGGAAAAGAGAAACAAGATTTTCTGTTTTAATAGTTCTCAAGTGATTTCTCAATTTGGAATGAATCAATCCAAAGGAAGAGAATATTCTGTTCTTGATATACTGTTCAAAACAGTCCACTACAGAATTCTATCTAGCATCTTGTGGGAACGTTAGTTTGGCGCCACCCATTCCTGCTGCAAAATTATTGGTACGGAAATATTCAGCGATTTCTATAACAATCGTCTTTATTTCTTCTACTCTGAAGTCTTTGGCTAGGAGGGGTAGGGAACCTGCGGCTCTCCAGATGTTCAGGAACTACAATTCCCATCAGCCCCTACCAGCATGGCCAATTGGCCATGCGTGATGCAGAAACTGATGGAGAGTCACAGTTCCTAGGCCTCTGGAAGCTAGTTCTGGAGAATAAGTGCAGCAAATGAGTATGGCAACTATGTGGCGTTAGCCTTGCATTCTCTTCATAATCTTCTAAATTTCATCTCATCTTGGATACATTTGCAGCATTGTCTGCAACCAGACTGCATTCCAGAGATTTAAAATTTTGTTCACATTTTATTATAGCTGCTACTTCTTGTTAGTATTCTGCTGCATGTGCATTTCCTGACATATCCCTTGTTTCTGCAAGGAATACATTCTCTTCTGTTGTTATACAAGCACATACAATAGGATCATTGTGAACAATACGGCACCCATCAAGACGCAAGTTAACAATTTTACCCTCTGATATGTTGCACATTGCTCCATTTCTCTGTCATACACTTTATCCTGCAGCTTCCCAGCAACAACATCTGCTTTGCTGGGTGGACTGTATCCTGGTCTCAGTGACGGAACCATATTAATGGAGAATGGGCTTTCAATCAGATGGAAAGAAGAGTTTGTCACATAAACAATTTTGTCGCATAAACTGGGCAGTTTTTTTCCGTCGATTACCTCTTTTTCAAATCTGCTGGGTTTTAATCACACACTTATCTGTGATGGTTCCTAGATGGTCAGATTTTTTCTTTCGTCTGATATGCTGTTGATATGTGTTATAGTTGATGTGACTGAAAAACAATCCTGGACAGATAACTCTGAAACTGTAGAGCAGTAGGAGGGGAATCTTGAAGGTGAATAGTTCCCAGAAAGATCCATGCAAGAGTTGAAATGATGGATTCCTCTAAATACTTAAGAAGAGTCCAAGTATGCTGTTGTTTTTTTTATTGATACCATTTAATCTTATTCAGAATTATTATATTTACTGCCAATAAATACTGCCCCCAGAAAGGAATACTTGCATTTTTCAACTCTTTATTTTTTCATAATAACTATATCAAAATGACAGTAACGTGCAGTAATACTAACAAATATTTTTGTTCGAATCTTTAAGAAATATGATGAAATCAAAACGTTTATCAACCTAAAGATCCTGCCTCTTTAGACCTCTTCCTTTTATCATCGTCAAAGCACTTCTCATGATCTTGTTTCATTTGGCCACCAGGCCTTGCATTTCTTTGTTGCCGTGTTTGCATTTCGACCACATGCCTTCTTTACCCATAGCTAGAGGAACTTCATTAAAATATTCCCAAACTGTCTCTTTTATGTCCTGCTGCCACTTATGGACTTTCTCCTCCAAGGAGAGAGAATAATATGATAAACCTCAGGCTATTCACACAAAGATCCCAGATTTGTAAAGTATTCTGCTCCAAAGGGTTCATGTTCATTTTGACTGCTTGTCCCTCCCTCTGTGCTCCTTACGCAGATCGTAAACTTAGCACGTAAAAGGTAAAGGGTTGATTCTTGAACATAGATTTGCAAAGGAGTGACAAGGCTAAGATATTTTTTCTCAACTCTGTATGTCTATTTTATAACATTTTTGCTGTGAAAAAGTTTGTTATCTCTACAGTCACAGATTTGCAGTTTTGAGAAATGCAAAACCAAACATCTGTGATAATATCTTCTCAGTCGAAAAATGTGCCCCAGACCTCTAGAAGAGCATGACATTGTGAATGGCTTAATACAATTCATTTTCCTAAAAGTTGCATGAAGATACAGCCTCAAGCAAATATAATTAAAAACTGATCCTTATTTCATGATGAATAACTTTGAGACTATAATATATCTTAAATAGAAAACTATGTTTAGATAGATTTTTCCTTAAAGCATTTCATTTAAACATCCAATTTAAACTTAATTTTTAAAAAATCATTTATTTTTATGCACCCTTGTTTCTATGTTAGTGTTTACAGCCTGTTTGGCTGCCCTCAAGGACTGGTAAGACATGTTCCTTACGACATGCATGAGAGGAAAAGGAAGTGCATAGTCGCACAGGACAATGGATAAGACAGGAAGAAGCTGCAGTGACCTTC
Source organism: Sphaerodactylus townsendi (assembly GCF_021028975.2). NCBI lineage: Eukaryota > Metazoa > Chordata > Lepidosauria > Squamata > Sphaerodactylidae > Sphaerodactylus > Sphaerodactylus townsendi. The sequence goes on along the minus strand of NC_059427.1, from coordinate 177,076,727 downwards.
AAGAAAGTGGTGAAATAGACATGTATCTGTCCACTATCGAAGACAACCACTGGGATGATAGTTTAATTAGCACAGCGTTGAGTCAAGTTGTGGTAAAGATTTTGCATGATTGGTATGCAAGCAAGACAGAGTCAAGGAGGGTTCAGTGCAGTCAAATATAACTCTTCTTGGGGCGCTCAGCATCTCTGAAAAAGTTAGCTTTCTGCTGGTGTAGCTCTGCTTGTGGGTTCTGTGGGGCTGAACTTAGAAGAAGTTTGCAACAACTGAATTTTAAAAAATGATTTACTTTTCTTTCACATATGACACTTGTCAAACTTTAACATTTAACATAATACTTCAAGGTCCTGTTCAAGTTTCATTTCCAAGTCCTTCTAATTGTAGTCTGATGATGCCAAGTCCATTTCTTCCTGCTGGTGGTTGGCTCATGAAGACTCCAGAGGCTTGGTGAACTGGATTCAAGATGATGAAGGTCCCCAAAAGAACTCTCACCAATTACCTACACAAAAAGCCCTGAAACAATAAATTCGTAGACAAGGTGTTAAGAACTTATAAAAGAAATAACTCAAGGTCCCAGCCTGGTAGCCTGGCTTCCTCCAACTTCATGAGTTTTGTAGCCTCCTGCTACTTTCAATCTCCACCCCTTTCTGGGTCATCCCATTCTGAACATAGGGGTTACACTGGCTAGGTAGGTCTGGCATGTAGACTTCTTAGCAGTTTTCCTAAATATTCCTTGAAGCTCCCTGGATAGTAAATGGATCAAGAGCATTGACCAGGACAGGTTTGATTTCTGGCATCTGTTTTGCTCCACTGATAACATGCCCTTCTTTTGGCAGGTGTGGGAAGCGGCCGACGTGCTGATCAAAGCAGCTTTGCCCCTGACCACCAGTGACACAAAGACCGTCTCAGAGTGGATCAGCCAGATGGCCACCTTGCCACAGGCGTCAAACCTGGCCACACGCATCCTGCTGCTAACTTTGCTCTTTGAGGTGAGGTGGGAAAGTAACCGTGTCCTGTGCAACAGCCAATACAGTGACCCACAGCTGGGGAAGTTGTTGTGCTTGAACAGATGCTTTGAGTAATGGCCTGCGGAAGATACAACAGCCCAGTCTGTCCAGTCATTTTCCTGCAGATTCACGATTTTAACTGCTTGGATTTCTGAGATTGCAAAAGCAAAGCTCACACATTTATCAGTTGGAATACATTTTTCAGCCATAAGGACTAGAAATGTGTTCAGTCTTGGTTTTTAATGGACTGGGATTCCCAAGAAGCCGAATTGGTCTGTTTTGTTGTAGACTTGTGGCAGATGCTCGGCCCATGCAGTTTAGCTGCTTCTGTACTTCCAAGACTTTAAAAACAACTTTGGAACTGCCATGGTTAAGTCAGCCTTCACAGTATACTGCATTCTTTAATTAAAACTCTTACCGGAAAGCTTTGGAATCTATTAATGAAGTCTTTGTTCTAAAGTAGAGGAGCTGATTCCCCCTGAAGAAAATCAATCTGCAGAGATATTGAATGGTTAGATTTAAAGGTCTTCAGAGGCAGTTCTTGAGTCCTTGAAATACAATAGAAGAGAAGGAACAGGAGGCGTGATTTGGGTTTCGAAAAATGTCCTTTTCAACTCTGCAAGATAGAGTGCTTTTTATGGAACACGGTGTGTTTTCGAACTACAGTAAAATTAAAATGCAATTAAAATGCAAAAATGACACACCTTGATGAGGATGAATCAGTATTACAGAGAATTAATATTAATAAAGAGGGGGGCAACGTATTATGATACTACGGAAGGATACTCGTTACACCCACTGCCACGTATTTTAAACCCCGTGCAAACTATAACCTAATTAGCAAGTGTACAATAATAACTTATCATAAATAACATACATATATCAACATCCATAACTACATTTCTTCTCTCATAACAGATAGACTATCCTGGTAATTCTCAATACAATAATTTTCATAAAAGCCCATCCAAACCCCAAACGGTAATAGCAGGACAGATGTGGCCTTGGGCAAGCAGCAGGAACTGCCAGACACCCATTCAAAGTCACTTGCCTGGCTGTGGGTGGCTATTTGGGTGCTTCCCTCAAAATATCAGCTCCCAAACTTGCGAACATGTGGCTGCTTGCTTCTCTGGTGGCAGTTGTATCCAGGAGTCTGTTTCCCTTCCTCTGGTATGCCCTCTCTGTCTGTTCTTGAACAAAAACGATTTGATCATTGTGGTAAATTCCTTAGTAGATTCAGATTCAGAGACCTTTATTAGGCATATACAACATGGGGGCAAAAAGAAAAGGTAAACCCAATAGAGAACAGTGAAAATAGTGTGAACAGAAGCCAAGGGAACCTAGTTCAATTCCTTAGTAATTTTGCAGCTTGAATGACTGTAATCATGCAGTGTGCCAGTTTCGTTTGAAGAATGTTTGGAAGTATTGTCGAAGGCTTTCACGGCCGGATTCAACTGGTTCTGGTGGGTTTTCCGGGCTATGTGGCCGTGGTCTGGTGGATCTTGTTCCTAAAGTTTTCTCCTGCATCTGTGGCTGGCATCTTCAGAGGTTTATCACAGAGGGAAGTCTGTTACACAATGTGTCCCTTCTCACTGGCTTCCCTCTGTGATACACCTCATTCAAGTGTAACAGACTTCCCTCTGTGATACACCTCTGAAGATGCCAGCCCAGATGCAGGCGAAACATTAGGAACAAGATCCACCAGATCACGGCCACAAAGCCCGGAAAACCCACCAGAACCAGTGTTTGGAAGCTTCTGCAGGTCTGGACAGGAAGCAGAACCTCAGCTCCTCAGTAGGGGTAGCTATAGGGATAGTATGAAATCATTCTTAGCTGTCCGCACTGGTTCCTGGTTCCGAGCGTTGCATAGGACCCCTTTGAAGCCCTAAGTCCGGGAACCTTGATGGGATGTCAATGAAAATGGTTGTGCCCACAGACACCTTTCTCAATGTTAACTGGGGGGGGGGGGGGGGGGTAAGTGGTTGGGGCTTTCGCTCAGCAGGACTTCTGATAAGCTGTGTGTATGTTCATTTTAAAAGGCATCCTGTTAAACAAAGGATCTGCCTGAAAGGTCGAAGAGAGACAATTAGAGTTATGCATAACTCACTCTCAGACATTTTGTGGGTGCCTCTGCCTCATACAGTAGCCATTCTGTGGTTTTGCCCACCACCTGGTGTCAGAACTTGAAAGGTGCAAGCAGGCAAGAAAAGGTTGAGGCCCTATGCCTTGAACAGTTGCAGCCTTGGGTGTCGAGTTTTGACGAAGAGTTTAGTGCGATGGTTTATCGCCTCACCTGTCTGTCTGCTGTGTGGGAACCCACCTCTTGGCTTTTGCCTCCCTGCAGGAGTTGAAATTGCCGTGTGCGAGAGTGGTGGAATCGAGCAGCGTTCTCAACATTTTGATCAAGCTTCTGGAAGTGGTTCAGCCCTGCTTGCAAGCAGCCAAGGAGCAGAAGGAAGTGCAGACACCAAAGTAAGCGAGGCTTGTAGCCAAAAAGTGGGTTCAAGCCGAAGGTGGGCAAGGGAGTCAGTTGGAAAAAGTGAGCCAAGGAGCTGTTATGGCACATTCCACTTCTGACTGGGCAGAGCGGTTGCCAGCTTCAGATCTGAAAATTCCTGGAGATTTAGAAGGAGGAGAGGAGGAGTTTGGATTAATTCCCCCTCTCCAGTAAGGAGACTCAAAGAGGCTTATAACCTCCTTCCCCCCACCCCACCCCACCCCCAACAAGCACCCTGTGAGGTGGGTGGGGCTGAGAGAGCTCCAAAGAGCTGTGACTCACCCAAGATCACCCAGCTGGTGTGTGTTGGAGGCTAATCTAGTTCCCCTTCACAGCTCAAGTGGCAAAGCAGGGAATCAAAACCGGTTCTCCAGATTAGAGTCCACCTGCTCTTAACCACTGTGCCACTGCTGCTTTAGGGGTGGAGCTGAGGGAGGCGGGGTTTGGGGAGGGGAAAGACCCCAGGAGGCCATAATGCCATAGAGTCTACCCTCCAAAGCAACCATTTTATCCAGGGAAACTAGTCTCTGTAGCCTGGAAATCAGTTATAATCTCAGGAAGAAGAGTTTGCATTTGTACCCTGCTTTTCTCAACTGTAAGGAGTCTCTAAACCAGAGGCTAAACCAAGGGGGCAAAGCCGTCACGCCCCGGAACACCCCCACCACGCCCTCGAACGCCCTCACCGCGCCCCCACAGGGGGCGCCCAGTGCATCGTACACCCCCATTCCCTTGGAGCTACGCCTCTGCTCTAAACAGCTTACAAACTCCTCCTCTCCCTGCAACAGACACCTTGTGAGGTAAGGGGTGCTGAGTGTTTCTGAGAGAACTGTGACTGGCCCAAGGTCACCCAGCAGGCTTCATGTGGAGGAGCAGGGAGACAAACCTGGTTCACCAGATTAGAGTGTGCCGCTCTTAGCTACTACGCCACCGTACCATGCTGGCTGGAGATCTCCAGCTGCTACCTGGAGCTTGGCAACCCTGCAGTGCAGTGAAATATATTTTCAGTTACAGAGAATGCATTGAGTGGGTCAGATGTGCTTCGGTGCTCTGTGTCTCTCAAGCTTTGCTTGGCTGGAAAGCAGTGAGCCCTGGAAGTCTTTGTGCTGTATCATTTTTCTCTCTTTGACTGGGTATAGTTTTCATTGCAGCTACCATCCTCTGAACCGCCCCAGAGTGTGACTTGTGATTATTGGGCCTGTCTTTTGCAGGTGGATCACCCCAGTGCTACTGCTGATCGACTTCTATGAGAAGACAGCCATCTCCTCCAAGAGGAGGGCCCAGATGAACAAGGTGTGTGCTTACAAGGTGGCAGTGAGCCAAGTGCAGGCTCTCGCCAAAGAGGGTAAGATGAAGGCAAAGTCCCAACCACAGAGCAGGTCAAGTGTAGGAAACAGAAATTAGTATGGGTAGAGCTGTATTTATTTTATTTATGTATTTCCAAAATGCTTATCCTGATACCTCTCCAGGGAGCCTACCTGGGGCGTCTTACAAAATAAAACGTAACAAACATGAAAAATTCAAAGGCGTTTAAAACCCAGCTTTAGAAACTCCACCAGAGCATAAAACCATTAAACCACTAAGCAACTTGGAATGAAATCAAATATTTTCAGGCTAAAAGCACAGGATAAAAATGGTGTTAAAAGATCAGCCCCCTAATTCAACTGAGTCAACAGGACCACTTTGGCTTGGTGTCTAACAGACAGGTCATGTAGGTGCCAGGTGGGCGCAGGACAAATGGCATGGCCACGGGGTGACCTAGAAAACCTCCTGTAAAGGGGCATTTGTAATTTGTAATTAACCTCCCTTCAGCCTGTGCTGACTGCATGACATAAGCCCAATACCCACCCCCTTTTTTAGCCTCGTTTGTACCTCCCATATCTTTCTCTCCCAGTTTTGTATCCTCAGGCAGCTTCTAGCATCCAGCTGCAAGTCATGGCTTGTGCTAGGTTCTCTTATCAGTCCAAACACAGAAGCCAAGGCCATCTAAAGCTATCACAAGTCCAGATTAGGGGCAGCAGGACTGGCGACTGTGAGAACAGTAGGCGGCTTCAGGCAACAGGACAGGAATTCCATGATGCCATGGAGCTCGGTTTGGAGTCTTTCTGCCACTACTTCCTGGCCCACTCCCCTCACTTTGCTTCCTGGTGGTGCCACAGCCTCTGTCCCATGACAGTTGGTTCTGGCACATTTAGTGGCCCATGGGTGCTGACACATAGGTGTGTTCTTCCTCCCCAGTACCTCCAGGCCAATGGCAACAACTGGCGCTGGTTCGATGATCGCTCCGGTCGTTGGTGTAGCTACAGCGCAAGCAACAACAGCACAATCGATACAGCATGGAAAGCAGGCGAGATCAGCGTTCGCTTCACCGCTGGCCGCCGGCGCTACACAGTGCAGTTCACCACAATGGTGCAGGTGCGTCCCTCTAAGTTATGTCAGAGTTGTCCTCTTGGGTCTTAACAGTGGCTGGATTATGGTAAGCAAGTGACGTGTAATGCTCGTAATCCCTTTACACACATCTGTCGTGTTCTCCCCCCCCCCTTCCAAATCCTCAGGTGAATGAAGAAACTGGGAACAGGCGCCCAGTTATGCTGACCTTGCTCAGGGTACCCCGGTTAAACAAGAGTACTAAGGAGGCCAACGGACAAGAGCTGGAGAGGACCTTAGAGGAAGGGAAGGAGGTCGAAAGCAAATCAAAAGAGGAGAAAGCCAATGGTACAGAATGTGCAGTCGCCGAGCTCTCTAGAAAGCAGCGGGGTAGAACTCGTATCCCCAGATTTGTTTCCACTTTCCCTGTTCTTCCCCCTCCAGATAGTCCTGCACCTGTCGACAGCTTGGCTCCAGAGAAGGAAGCGCCTTCCGACGAGGCCAAACCCTCTGAGATCCTCATCCAGGGTCTGGCAGAGGAGATGGTCATGGTGTTAATCCGGGCCTGCGTCAGCATGCTGGGTGTGCCTGTAGACCCAGACACGTTGCACGCCACTTTGCGCCTCTGCCTGCGCCTCACCCGCCACCACAAATACGCCATGATGTTCGCTGAGCTGAAGAGCACGCGCATGATCCTGGGCTTAACTCAGAGCTCTGGCTTCAATGGCTTCACGCCTCTAGTCACCCTGCTCTTCCGGCATATCATTGAAGACCCTTGTACGTTGCATCACACCATGGAGAAGGTATGGCTCTGCTTCTTTTCTCAGTGCACTAAAACTTCACTGAGATCTTAATCTGTCCCTCTGTGTGGCCAGTTTGTCCTGTATGAGCTGCCATAACTTCCTTGGACTTCTAGTCTGAGGTTTGCAGTTTGCAGAAAGTTTGTCCGCCTGTTTTCTTGCATACCAGGCTCTGGACTTACCACCCCCCTCTTCCTGTCTTTGTTACTGCAGGTTGTGCGCTCAGCAGCAACCAGTGGGGCAGGCAGCACCACTTCAGGCGTCGTGTCCGGTAGCCTGGGCTCTCGGGAGATTAATTACATCCTGCGGGTGCTAGGTCCAGCTGCTTGCCGCAACCCAGAGATCTTCACTGATGTGGCCAATAGCTGTATCCGCATTGCCTTGCCTGCTCCCCGTGGATCTGTTGCTGGTAAGTAATCCAGAACCTTGACATTTCCACAGTGTCCAGGCCGATGCTGTTGGGTGCACATGGATCAAAACCAGAATATTGATGGTTCATGTGTGGGTTAGAAAGAGCTCTGGATTCTGGGAGCAACAGACCCCATGGAGAATCTTCTTGCTCACACACATGATATGAAAAGTCAACGGACTACCTCCCTGCCTCCAGTTTCCATTTCTATACTTTTTTCAGGATAAAGTTGACAGTGCAGTGGTGCGCTCTCCAGCAGAAGTCAGAGCAGCGTGCACCCGCATTGTCAAGGAGTCCCAATTCTCTGGCAGCATTTAAAACTCTTATGAAAGCTCCACTTCTGTCGAAACCATTATTCTCTACCCCCAGGAAACAGCACTTTGTTAACATAACATCATCTGCTGTGGGAAAGGAAATGGCAGGGGCAACTTTACAAAAAGTCAGGACTCACTGATGTGCACCCGGGGCAGTATAAATGTTATGTTAACAAAGTGCTTTATTTCCTGGGGCAAATAATAATGGTTTCAAAGGAGGTGGCACTTTAATCAGAGTTTAAATGCCACCAGAGAATCGGAAGGGGCAGGCACTAGGACCCTAGCAACAATAAAGATCCAGGAAAATGTGGTGGATTAGTTCACTCATCTCTTGTCATCTTTACCCTGAAAAGGGTATAGCTGCTCTATGTCTTTTTATTCTCTCTTGTTTTGCTCCCCAAGCTTCAGATGATGAGTTTGAGAACCTGCGGATCAAAGGCCCCAACGCTGTGCAGCTGGTGAAGACCACTCCTGTGAAGCCCTCGCCACTCCCTGCCATACCTGATACTATCAAGGAGGTGATCTATGACATGCTGAATGCCCTGGCTGCCTACCACGCCCCCGAGGAAGGTATATGGCAGCCTGTGAAGGGGTGGAAGGGAATGCTGGGTATGCAAGGCACTCAGGAACCTCTGGTTGCTTTTGGCCATTTCCCCCCTCCCATTCCCAGTTTATCCTTAGTCCTACCTGTACTGTTTTCTGACCTGGATGTAATCATTTGCCTTGGTGAGTGAAAATGAAAGTTATAGTCCTCAAATTGGGTTAAAATTTGAGATTATATTAGTCTAGCCCAGGGGTCCCCAATTTTTTTGAGTCCCAGGTACCTTTCAAATTCGGTCACAGTGTGATGGGTTCAATCACAACAGGGCTGCTGCCGATGGAAGAGCCACCCATAGCACAGCTGCTGCAGGAAGCAGAGCCACCTGCAGGAAGGAGACCCACTGGGAAAGAAGAGTGCGAGAGGTTAAAACCAGTACTGTGGCGGCACGTGCCGCCACCAATGAAAGAATGTTATTTTAATCTGCCCAGCCAATCAAAAGTCCAACTGGAGGAAAGCCCCACCTGGCCCTGCCCACTTTCTTAAAAAAAAACTTGCTGGACAACCAGAAAAGGTGTCACGGTGCCAAAGACCCCTGACTTATGACCCTGTTCAAAAAAGTGAACAGGGTTGATTTCCTGTTATTGGTTTTCCTGTTACTGGTTAGGCTGAGAAATCTCACATATTCTTCCCTCTTTGAGGCTTCCATTTTCACTTAATGTCCTATACTCTGTTCCACAAAAAGATGATAGTAAGGTTGTATATTCCGCTGCTACAGAACAAAGCATGCCAGATCATTTTTGTAGAATGTTCCGCCTGGGTCTTAGTGCCTACCCAGCCCTGCTCCCCCCATCCGTTTGAACGTGAAAATATGTTTTGGCATAAATGTTCTTGTATGAAAGTACCATGTTCAGTAATGCACAAAATAATGGTTTTGACAAAGGCAGCACGTAAAAATGAATGATAATTCTAATATTTGTTTGGGACTATGTCCGAATGCAGAAGCTTACAATTTTTTTCCACTGCTACACCTTAACTGACCAAACTGTCATCTTTCTGTGGAACAGAGTATAGAAACTGATACTGTTTGTCTTCCTGGTTTTGGCATCCTTTGAACAAGATGTCACCAGAGCCATGAAACTTTTAATCATCAACTTTTGCCCTCTTATTCTTTCATTGATCAGTTAGCAGGACAGAGTTCAAACTTCCTGTAATTGAATGTATATCAGTTCGTACTTTCCGGTTCAAGATTTCCTCTTGAAATGTCTGTTCCAGTTTCATGGGGGTTATAACCGCAGCAAGCTTTTAAAAATGAAACTGCCCCTCAATTTGATACCAGTGAAAGAAGATTCTTGGCTTACCAATTAGGTTTGAGTCCACAGACCAACAAGATGTTCAGGATATAAGCTTTTGATAGTCAGAGCTCCCTGATGAAGCTTGGCTTTCCATGTAGATGCAGAAACCTGCTCAGAGCCAAAGTATGTTAAGTGCAAAATCCCTACCACTCTGATTGGCTCTGTGACTAACTGTCCAGCCCACAGACATTTATGATGTCTAGGAATCTCATATCCACAGCATTACTCAAGCACATGTTTACCCTGTCAGTGTGTGGACCCCTTCACTCGCCCCTAATGAAGTGCGCTGTTTTATCAGCAAGTCATGGTGTCTAGGAAGTGAAGTGTTCTTCTTGCATAGTAACAACCCAATGTAATGGATCAGTACAAGCAACTGTTGTGCTTTCCCTTTCTCCCCTCAGCCACAGACAAGTCAGAGCCAAAGGTGACCACCGTTAACCAGGAGGTATGCCAGATCCTTCAAGACATGGGCGACGACGTGTACCAGCAGTACCGGTCTTTGACCCGTCAGGGCAGCGACTTTGACTCCCAAACCGGCTTTGGCATCAATGTGAGTCTGTCTGACCTGTTTCTGCCACTGTCATGAATCTGGCCCCATTCCTTCCAGGGCAAGTGAGACTCTATATTACTGTCTCTCTTGAAAGAACAGAAGTCTGCAAGATACACAGCCCTTAATGTTCACTCTCAGCTTCCTCATGTTCTTGGAAGCATTTCAGGGCTACTTTGAGTGAGCCCTTCATTTGCAGTCAAGTGCTATATTGGTCTGAGTTTATGGACCACAGTCAGAGTCCTTGTACTGGTGCTCAGACCATCTTCTCTCTCATGACTGGAGTTCTGTGTTTTCCAGCTTTACATACTTCCAGTTTACATAATTGTAAACGGCAATGAAAGCCTGTGAAGTTTGTCACAGGTCCAATTTTGTGGAGATCCGCTGCTACTGAAAGCAGTTTTGAGATGGATGCTGCTCAATTTCTTCTTCTTCTTCTTCTTCTTCTTCTTCTCTAGGCTCAGGTCTTTGCCGCCGATAGTGCAGCAACTGAGACCCCTCCGTCCGGGACTCCCCAAGGAGACGGTACGTGGCGTCCTCTCTGCTTTACTGCCTCTCCAGTAAAAAACCTTCTTCCTATACTTGTAAACATTAGTTTATGGTTAAAGTGGCTTCTCTGCTGCTCAGTGCCTTCCTGTTCTATTGCCCACTCCGGTTTTCTTGTTCAGGCGTGCCTTCTCAGTCCCCTCCCAGTATCCCATGGGGGGGGGCGGGGTTAGAGCAAAACAAAGCCTTGTTGGCCCTCGCCCATATGCTGCGCGGGTCCTTGGACACAGTGAGTCTTCTGCGGCTTCATCTTTTCCCTTCCATCCCCACAGTTTGCCCTCTGGAAGAGTCAAGAGAAAATAAGAAGGATAAAGAGGGTGATAAGGCAGCGGAGGAGAACAAACAGAAAGCCAAGGGAAGCAAGCCCCTCATGCCCACCTCCACCATCCTGCGGCTGCTGGCAGAGCTCGTGCGGTCCTACGTGGGCATCGCTACGTTAATCGCCAACTACAACTACACAGTGGGGCAGTCTGAGCTCATTAAAGAGGTGAGCCACCTCAGAAGAGGAATCAGCCAGACAGTGTCAAGGGATCCTGCGCCAGCGAATTCTAGGTTTTTTTTGTGTAAAGTTGGGGATTCTTCTTTCTTTTTTATGTCCAAAGCCGGGGGAGCGGGGATGGTGGAGAGCAGTAGATTGGCTGTAAAGTAGAGACTGAGCGTTCTAGACTCAACCAACCTTGTCTCCTCAGGACTGCAGCGTGTTGGCCTTCGTTCTGGATCACCTCCTCCCCCACACCCAGAATGCAGAAGACAAAGACACACCAGCTCTGGCCCGCCTCTTCCTGGCTAGTTTGGCTGCAGCAGGTAGCGGTACAGATGCTCAGGTGGCTCTGGTGAATGAGGTGAAGGCTGCCCTGGGCCGGGCTCTAGCCATGTCAGAGAGCACTGAGAAACATGCCAGGTGAGTTGCGGGGGAGGGAGGCATTTTCTGATTCAGGTGGGTGGATGAAGACTGTGGCCCTATAGCTCTGAGTCTGTTTATCAGGTGTCCCCAGTGTCTTGCCTGCAGGTCAGCCAACACTTTCCTGGTGCCGGCACTTGTTTTCAGAACGTTCGTGGGGCCAGATGGGAGGTTTTGCCCAGCAAGGCTTCTGATTGGCCATTGGAGATTTGCTTGTCCTTTTAAAGAACATGGCTTTAGCAGCAGCTGCCACCGCAGCACAAAGATCTTTATTGTGTGGCCAAAGGTTAACTGTGGCAGCCGTTTTGTAGATCCCCCCCCCCCACACACACACACACTGTGCCCGGATCCCAGAAGTCCCCATAGGCTCCAAAGGTTTAGGGATCTCTGCTCCAGATCGTTGTAGATGCTTGATTTTGTTGGTCTCCATTGTGGGCCACTTCCAAACTGTGTGTACTTTCTGGGCATAAGCATGTGTGAGCGGAGAGCCAGGTTGCTTGCTGGACGGAAACGCTTTGTCCAGGAAATGGTGTGGATGAGAACGAGAATGAATGATCTGATTAGAAGCACACACATCACCCTTCCCTTCCTTTAACGGTGCCTCCTCCGATTGCAGGCTGCAGGCTGTCATGTGTATCATCAGCACTATCATGGAGTCGTGCCCCTCCACCTCCAGCTTCTACAGCAACGCCACCACCAAGACGCAGCACAACGGCATGAACAACATCATCCGCCTCTTCCTCAAGAAGGGGCTGGTCAATGACTTGGCCAGAGTGCCTCACAGCCTCGATCTCTCCAGGTGCTGGCCTTATTCTGTGAAGAGGGAGCTCCTCAGGTGGCGGGTGCTAGAGGGAACAGAGAGCCCAGAGGTTCTGTTCGGAGCTTGGTTTCCGTTAGGCTTCAGAAACAAAGCCTTCTTCACTTAACGAAATGAAATCAGTCTCATCATGGAAGCTAGAATATGAAACCTTTCCCAGCTCCTTGCAAGTTTCTCATAGCTCTGTCCCAGCTAGAACTAACTCTGTAATGATGAGGCCTCAGTTTTAAAGCTGCTGTTTGCAGATCTGGGAGCTCACCCTGTGTTTGTGTGCTTTTTTCCCCCCAAAGTCCCAACATGGCCAACACGGTGAACGCAGCCTTGAAGCCCCTGGAGACTCTGTCGCGGATTGTCAATCAGCCCAGCAGTCTTTTTGGCAGCAAGAGCGCCTCCAGCAAGAGCAAGGCTGAGCAGGACGCTCAGGGAGCAGCACAAGATGCCAACAGTGGCCGGCCAGATGCAGGTACACGGCTTCTGTTAATGCAGGATCCACCATTGTCAGCTGGCCCTTCTTTATTACCCCAGCCCTCTGCATAGCCAGTCTTGTCCGCATTGGCCTTCTCCCAGATGGCCTTGCTAGGAACCCTTCCCAACTGTTGAGAGTTCTCTGGGCTATGTAGTAGCTTTTGCTCCTAGTGTTTCATCCACATGTATGGCTGGCATATCACAGTAAGACTGCCACAGAGAGAAACACACATTAACCATGACATGCCAGCCATAGATGCAGACGAAATGTTAGGAGCAAAAACTGCCGCACAGCCCGGAAAACCCACAACAGCCAGTTGATTCTGATCGTGAAAGTCTTCAACGATGCATCAGCCCTTCCTGATTTTGCTGTCCGCTCCCAGCGTCCTCCTGGTCTGTGAGGGGTTATTACTAAGGAGGGCGTGACCTTATGACTTGCAGGAGAAAGTGGAGAAGCTGAGGCCCCTGAGGAGGACCACGACGTCGCTCAGGCCGAGGTAACAGATGGTGACATTATGGACGGTGAAGCAGAGAGTGATGCGGTGGTGATTGCTGGGCAGCCTGAGGTGTTGAGCACGCAGGAGATGCAGGTACCAATGGTAACTTACAGTATGTGGGAAGGGCAGGTGCAGGTGTGGGCAGGATCCAGGTACTGTGGCCCCTGGGAGTCATTTCTGTTCCTGCTTGGTTTGCCCTGTGTGGTAGTTTGTCTGGCACAATCTGCCAAGGGGAGTGTGGGTAAAAGTCAGACCAAAACTGTTTTCTAAAATGACTCTCAGATCTAAGCACGCTTACTCACAATGTGGTATTTGAGGCTTGGGTTGGAGCCAGAATCAGAGATGTATTTATTTATTTGCTTACTTAAACACTGATTGTATTTGTACAGGAGCCACGTGGCATAGTGGTTAAGTGCTTGCACTGCCACTCACATGGTCAGGAGTTCGAGCCCCCTGTGGGTCAGATATCCTGGCAGCTGGCTCATGGTCAACTCAGCCATCCATCCATTCCATGGTTGGTAAATGAGTACCTAGCTCATAGCTAGGGGGTAAAGAATAGCCAGGGAAAGCAATGGCAAACTACCCCACAAAGAGGCTTGCCTATAAAATCACTGCTCGCAGTGGTACCCCAGGGTCGGACACGACTGAAGGGAAAATTTTACCTTTATATTTTTACGCCACTCCTCCCCCTTTCAGGCTCAGGGGCCAATTTTTGTTCACAGTGTAGTATGAAGTATTGGATCTCATGAATTCACTTGTCTTTGTGCTGTTAGGTGGAGAATGAACTGGAGGACCTGATAGATGAGTTATTGGAACGAGATGGCGGCTCTGGGAACAGCACGATTATCGGTGAGTGCTAGGCCTAGCATCTAGGTTCAGTTTCTTTCTTCCCATGAGTAAGTGCTAGAGACGAAGTCTTTGTTTTCCTTCGTGCCTGGACAGAATCCTATCTTGGCCATTAGGTAGAAACTATCTGCTGTCCTCTGCCATTCAGCGGTGGTTTTCTACTCCGCTTTGGTCACTGGGCTCTGCCAGAGGGGTATTGTGTGCATGTGTAAAGTGCCATCAAGTCTCAGTAGACCCCTCATGGGTTTCAAAGCGAGAGACTAACAGAGATGGTTTGCCATCATCTTCCTCTGCATATTGACCCTGGGTTTCCATGGTGGTCTTCCATCCAAATAGTAACCAGGACTGACCCTGCTTAGCGCCTGAGATTTGACGAAATGAGGCCAGTCTGGGCCATCCAGGTCAGAGCAGACCTGTATTACTGCTGCCTTCAGGAAAGATCTTCTCCTGAACTGTTGGGCAAAGATGCTAAGGGGAAGAAAGGCAAGTGGTTCCTCGCAGTGACTTCACAGAGCTCATTATTTTGTGAGGTTAATGCACCTTGCTTCTTGTACTCTCTTCAAGGATGGAACCCAGTTGAGATGGTCAGAACCCAAAGGCTGGTGGCTTCCAGGTGGCTTCCCAACAGCTTCAGAGTTTCTTACTGGCATGTCTGGTGTTTCTGTCAACGTCTGACAGATCTCTGGAACTTGGAGATGACATCACTCATAAATATACTTTCCCACGTCAGATTTCCTTTCAGCTCTTGGCCTGCTTGAGGAGCTTGGGACATTGATGGGAGTCTGTTGATGACTAGAGTACAGGTGGAGGAAGGTTCCTGACAAACAGGAATGAGTATAGGTCAGAGTGTACTTCTGTGCTCACTCTTCGTCTTATTACTGCAGCATATATTCCTTTCATGCTGTTATGTTTCAAAGCTGCCTGTAGGTGTTTTTTTTCTAGGCAGTGGTCTTCATTTGACTCCTGATCTAAGCCGGCGTGGCTTCTCTGCAAGAATTTCACAGATAAAATATCTTGTATCTGCTAGGAATTGCATCCATCAGGACTGTACTGATGTAGCTCTTTTTGTTATTGGGCCCTGCAGTGTTCGATCTTACTAGTGCTACTATTTAGCAATATGAGGATATTGGCAGAAAACGGGCTTGTTTCATTTGCTCAGCTGAGTTGGTGGTTGTTGCCGAAGGCTGTGAAATATGTCCAGTTACAACCATATTCAGCCCTTGTCTGTACTGTTTGATCTAGTCTAAGGGGCTACCTGGCCAGGTCCAGCAATAGCCAATGCTTCCTCAAGGCGGGGGGGGGGGGCGCAGGGGAGAGAATGAGCTGTCAGGTCCCCTGCTTGAAGAAGCCATCTCTGGACCCAAGTGAGTTAAATAGCTCTGCCAGTGGCAAATGTCCCATTCTGGGCTGGAGGGCTTGAACACGTGACTGTACAAATCCAGGCATCCTTGGGTGAGGCTGTCTGCATCCATTTCCGTTCCGCTTCCCACCTGGCCTTGGGACTGAATCTGCTTTAGCTGGAATAATGGATGTTTGTTGATGGGGGAGATATGGGGGAAGGGCAGCCCTGTTGAGATTCTTGGTCTCCTCTGCAGATTTTGTTGTGGTTAATAAGTGCCAACATAGTTCATTGAGCTTCTTAGGGAGGGGTTTTCCGGTAGGATACCCAGTACCATCATTTTAGCAGTGAGGGGAGTATATTTTTTTTTTGCATTTTCATGTGTACTCCTATCCAATACTTCTTAATTTTTTACAAGTCCATCACACATGTTAGAAGGACCTGAACTCCTCATGGCATCTCCAGCAAAGACCATCGCTTTGTGTAGTCATCTTCTTGATCATTTCTGCATAGTTACAGCCTTTCCTTGACTGGCAGGATTTGGCCATGGCCATTCATGCTCTGATAGCATCCATGTCGGATTGCTGCAATGCCTCTACATTGGGCTACCTTTGAAAAATGGTTTCGAAATCTCCCATTGGTACAAAACTCAGCAGCAGTGCTGCTGGCTGGGGTTGACTACGAGGCCTGCTGTTACACCTAAGGGGTATGGTTCAGAATTCAGGTGATGGCTTTGGAAGTCTTCAGTAGCTTTTGGCCCAGCAGAGGCGTAGCTGGGCCAAACTGCGCCCGGTGCGCATTCTATATCCCGCCCCCCACGGCGGCTCCCCCCCTTCCCACACTTACCTTAGTTCCTTTCCTTTTTGAGAACTTTTTCAGGCCTGATGGGAACTATACTTCCCAGGAGACCTTGTGAACCCCAAGGTCTCCTGGGAACTGTAGTTCGTCAGGCCGTTTTTACTGTGAACAGGCCTTTTGCAGCCTGAAAAAAGTTCTCGGAAAGGAAAGGAACTAAAGTAAGTGGGGGAAGGGGGGCACAGTGGAAGGGAAGGGGGAGGGGCCTGGGCGATTTTCCGCACCCCTCCCAGGCGTGCGCCCGGTGCACAGCGCACCTTCCCCTTGTAGCTTCACCACTGTGGCCCACAATCCCCGAAGGTCTGCTTCGTCCCATAGGAGCCTACCTGAGGACTGACATCTTTTAGGAAGGCCCTGTCATACGTGAAGTGGGTCTAGGATAGGACCTTCTCTGCGGTAGGGAACTCTTTCCCCATCAGTTGCTTGCCTTGCATATGGTATTCCTAACCATCATTGCTTTATTTTAGGGAAAGGCTTTTTCAGTGACTCTGGTTCTTGATTATAGGTGGGGTTTGTCCTGTTGGATTTTGTACATGTGCTATATGCTGGTTTTAATTTACACCTTGTACATTATGCTCTGATCCGGTTCCCAGTTCTTTTGAAGTTGCCATTAACTGATTATTGAACTATCTCAGGAGCTTATGCAAGAAGTAGGGGAGAAATCTTTGACCTAAAGCAGCTTTAGGATCCTGATGGTTGCCTGGAGATGAACCGCTGATCTAGCCTGTAAGAGAGAAGGTCGTTTGCCTGTAATTTTACTGAAACATTTGTAATGCTCTTCTGTCCTTTAGTGGGCCGAAGTGGAGAGGATGAATCTCAGGAGGACGTGTTGATGGATGAGGCACCTTCCAATATGAGTCAAGCTTCCACCTTGCAGGCCAACAGGGAAGGTGAGGCATTGCCTAAGGCAGGAGTCCCCAGCATGATGCCCACGGGCGACATGGTGCCCACCGACACCTTCCTTGGTACCCACTAAGTGTTTTTAGAAAGTGGGTGGGGTCAGACAGGGCTCTGACCTAGAACGGCTTTGATTGGCCACTGGAAACCTTATTGGCTGTGCAGATTAGAGTAATATTGTCTTAGTGGCAGCTGTGTTGGTTTGATTCTCCCTCATTCCTATCTCCTAATGTATTTTTAAAATTCCCCTGCTACACCTCCGCTCCCTCATTTGTGATTGTGCTCTTGAGACAGCTGTTTTTGAGTTCACTTCACCTCCTGCGGCAGCCGTTTTATAGTTGCGCCCACCATTTTGTGTCAGGATTCCAAAGATGCTTTCAGACTCAAAAAGGTTGGGAGACAGGGATTCCCAAAGCCCACCAGTGTGTTTCCTGGTGAATGCTGCCTCCTTCCTCAAGGCAGTCAGTCCTGCCTTTCCTCCACTTCACTGGAGTAGGAGATCTTTTAGCTGACACTGCTCTGTCCACGGGGAGCAGCCATTTGGAAAGAGCTGTCTCTTGTCACCAGAGGAGGCTTGGCATGGCACCTCTAAATGTTGTGTCAGTTTTCCTAACATTTGCAGTTGCTGCCCCCCATGGAGTCCTTTTGCTGTGGAGTCCCACTTCCTTGTCGCAAAACTCCAAAGTGACCACAGGTTCAGCTAAGTTAGAGACCCCTTCCGTAGGAAAATTGTCTGCAGTGACCCTGTAAAGTAGAAGGGCGTTGCAGCAGCCGATCAAAGACGATACAGGCTTGGCCTGCCTCCAAAGAAAGAAGGCTCTGATTTCTGAGACTCGGTTGCCTCTCACTGCTCCCATCTGAAACATGATGGGGAAGTCTTGCTCAGAACTAGAAGGTTCTTGACTTGGCTTTAACTCTCAGTAGCTGTGTTACCTGACCCACACCCTCCAATCCACTGCAGATTCTATGAATATCTTGGATCCTGAGGATGAAGAAGAACACACCCAGGAAGAAGATAGCAGTGGCAGCAACGAGGATGAAGATGACAGTCAGGATGAGGAAGAGGAGGAGGAGGAGGAAGATGAGGATGACCAGGTGAAGGCACTGAAGGAAGAGGAGCACAGAAGGCCTTCAGTAGGAAAGGCTGTTGAACAGTAGCGCGGGAGAGTGGTCAGCATTCAGGAAGGCAGTTACTTTCTAGATGGCAATAGCATTTGATGCAAGAGACCTTGAATGTCTGGGTTTGATGTGTGGTCTGTCAGAATGTCCCTTGATTCGGTCCCTGGCAGTAGGCCGAGAGATCACGCACTCAGGTAGTGGGGGAGTCAGCAGAGTTCAGGACTCGGAATTCCAAGGAATGAATTTGCTGACTCTCGGGTGTGTGGCGCTCACTGTCTCTAGGATGATGAAGAAGGGGAGGAAGGCGAAGAGGAGGAAGATGACGATGATGGCTCTGAGATGGAATTAGATGAAGATTACCCTGACATGAATGCCTCCCCACTGGTGCGTTTTGAGCGCTTTGACCGGGAAGATGACCTCATCATAGAGTTTGACAACATGTTCTCCAGTGCCAGTAAGAACTCTGAAATCTGGGAGTCACAGGACACGGGTGGAGTCCTGACAGCTAATGCTGTCTGGGTCTAGAAACATACATGGCTTAGGAGGCTGGGTTTCTGAGTTCTAATAACTACAAAATAATGCTTCACTCTGAGTATCTCTCTGGGTAAATTCTGGCTTTGCCCCTTATGATCGTGGCCCTGTTTTAACCTGGGTCGCTTAGTTTTGTCTCATTCAGTGCAGTGACCCATTCACATGTCTCCATGAATGCCATCAGGAGTCTGCTAACCTCTCCGATCTCTCTTTGCAGCGGATATTCCCCCATCACCTGGCAACATTCCTGCCACTCATCCTCTCATGGTGCGGCACGCGGACCATAGCTCCTTGACCTTGGGTAGTGGCTCCTCTACTACTCGATTGGCCCAAGGCATTGGTCGCAGCCAGAGGACGCTTCGGCAGCTGACGGCTAACACAGGCCACACTATCCATGTGCATTATCCTGGCACCCGGCAGCCCAACCCGCCTCTCATCTTACAGAGGTGAGGCTAAGGAGGGGCAATGGAGCAATACAAGTTTATGGATACAGGCGATGAATTTAACGCCACTGGTCCTACAGCTCCCCTGTTTGTTGTAACACAAATTGGTTTCCCATAGTTCAATGCTTAGAACTGGAGGCGCTCCTTTGACCTCCTTCTAGAAGCTGCTGTTTCTTTGACTCAGATGTAGTTTTCCAAATGTTGCATCCTGTCCATTTAGGCTGCTGGGCCCTTCGGCTGCTGCAGACATCCTTCAGCTAAGCAGCAGCCTCCCGTTGCAGAGTCGAGGTCGAGCTCGCCTCTTGGTCGGCAATGACGACGTGCACATAATTGCTCGCTCGGATGATGACCTCTTGGATGACTTCTTCCACGACCAGAGCACGGCTACCAGCCAGGCAGGCAAGTTCTTGCTGTGCAATTTCAGGAGGCACCAGCAGGGGCTGCAGTAAACCTTGGGGCGGAATGGCATCATCCACGGCCTTTTATCCAAGATCGGAATTCCTCAACCACAAAACAAACAGCCTTTGAAACATCATTGTAAATAGAAAAAGAAATTACTGGGCTAATTTTGTTTTTTCACCAACTCTTTTCCGGCAGGGATATCCTTGTTCAGTTTGGTTTTCTTTTCTAATTGGGGTAGAAAACCCTTGTTTTAACTATAAATGTACATACTACAGCACCAGAGAAGAAGGTTTAGGAATTGGAAACCATTGGTTAGCCGTTGATTTATGCAGTAGAAGAACTGGGGTCCATGAAGGGTTAGGGAACTCTGGTTCCCTTATATTCCACTGTATTAAAAATCTGTAGGGCATAAATATTCTTTTTATGTGTAGCCATCTGAGCAGTTAAATTTGTTTTAAGATCATTTATCTTGAGCATTTTCCTGGCAGTGACTTTGATCTCTTTTCCAAATTGGGGGGACGGGAATATCCCTATCCCTGCTGGTTCTGGCTGCCTCTGCTTTGTAACCCCCTGGGGGAAGCCGCTGCCTGCATTCCACTTGCCTTCTCTTTTTTTAATACTTAGATTACCTTGGTTGATCCCCACAGGTGATAGATAAGTTTTTTTAATCTGTAGATGACCCATTGTGCAGATTTTTTGATTTTCACTCTGGGGCAATTGTTCAGAATTAAATATGTGATAAGATCTGCATTAAGCCATTCAAGGGACAGGTTTTTAAAATGTTCTGTTTGACAAGGCATTAAATTTTAGGAAGTAATCTGTTTTGTTAAACTTCCAGCCTGCGTAAAAAGTCTGAAGTGTATGGCTTGGGTTCCACAGTAAGGCTTGAGTAACAGAATATATTTCTGTTTGGAGAACAGGAATTTCTCACCTCCCCATTTCTGCTGCAGCCCAAAATGCTTTCTGAAATCCTGATGGTACTCGGGGCTGATCCACACAGACATGTTACCCCCTGACGACTTCCATCTGAGAATTAATGATCTGTGATTCCACTGCAGATGGAATTTTCACATTGCCATGTGCGATCTTAAATGCTGTGGCTATCAAAGGAGGACACACAGTCAAGCAGTGAGTCAAGCACTGGCTCACTGAGAAATCAAAGAGATGTACATAACAGTCAAGGTGCTTTCATCCCTAGAAATTGCAAGGCTGGGTTGGTCAGTGCCCAGCAGTGTGTAGTAGTGGCAAGATTTTAGGGTGTTGCTGCTCATCCAACTGTGCCCCTATCTTCGTCTTTTTCCTTAGGGACTTTATCAAGCATCCCCACAGCCCTGACCCGCTGGACAGAAGAATGCAAAGTGCTAGATGCAGAGAGCATGCACGACTGTGTTTCAGGTGAGCCAATCTGTTTCTGCCTTCCCTTCAGCTGGCCCATCCCTTTCTCGTTGCTTTTGACTTCTGTTCAACTTGTGCGTTTTGTCTGCCCAGTGGTGAAAGTTCCCATCATCAATCACCTGGAAGCACTGAGGGATGAGGAGCTGGAGGAACGCAGAGAGAAGAGACGCAAGCAACTGGCCGAGGAGGAAGCAAAGGGGACTGACAAGACCAAGGAGGCAGAGGACAAGGAGCACAGTGCCCAGGTTGGAAGCCCCGCTCGAGCAGCAGCAGGGCCATATTGAGGAGCTACAACTATGGGTAGCTGGGCTGTACATAGAAAACCGAAAACCCACAACTCATAATGAAGATACTTCCAGGCCAACCTTCAAAGCAGAGACGGGCAACGCTTTTTGCTCAGGTGCCACATCCCCAGTTTGAATTTGGCTGATCAGCCAGACTTGGGCTTGGTGGAGGCCTGTGGACTTAGGCTCCTGCTGTCTTGCCCTGCCTCCTTGGCCCCCAGAGAACAGAGGTCCTTGTTCTGCAATCAGCTGTTGGGGAAAAACTGCCAGGGGTGCCAGGTTGGGGTGGGGAAAAAGACCTCACCTGCTAGCTTCTGCACCCAGATTCCAGCCCCGGCCCTTGGAAGCAGGCGGTGCTCCTGTTTTACAGAACGACCCAGTAGACTTGCTTCATTAAGTCATAGGGCCTGATTAACTGAGAGTGGAAAATATGTTGCAGAGCCTCAAATAGACTCACTGGAAGGTTTCACTCTGCAGCAGGCCTGCTTGACTCTTTGTTCTTTCCCTGTCCTAGAGGGGAAAGGTTCGCTTTGCTGCCCAGCTGTATCTTCAGCTGAGCTTGGACTCGAGTTGGGTTGATTGTGGATCACTCTGATTCTGTTCCTTGCCTTTGCAGGGGCCGGTACCCCAATCAAACAGTTCTGCTGATCAAAACCTCCCAGGTAATTTTGTTGATGGTTGGGTATCTATTTGATGTCTTCTTTTCCTAGCCTAACATGTGTAGAGGTTGCTCTTGGACCTCCTGGGATGAGGTAGTAGATTGTATAGTTTTAGGGTCATACCCGGTCTTGGAGATAACTATACAGTCTACTGTCTTTCCTGTGGGGATTCCTAGTTCATCATGCTGGCACTGGCTACCTGGAAGAAGAGGAGAGAAACCGCTGAGAAATAACGGAGAGAGAAATGGGCACGGCGCTGGGAATGGAACTTGGAAATCAAAGTCCGCTGTCAGGATATGGGAGAGTTTCCTGTTTCCAGGATGGGGGCAGGGGGCGGCTGTTGGGAAATCTCAGCATTGGACAAGCAGAGTTCCTAGGTTTTCTGACAGGAGAGAGTTCTCCGTCAGCAAAGGAAGGTGTCCCAAGTATGTTGCTTCCCTCAGTTTGTTCTGATGGCTAGGCCCTGCAAACTTTAGAAGAATTGCTCTGCAGGGAGAGAAGCCCTGCCTCTCCACAGTGCCAGAGCTCCTGCTGACTCTTCTCTTGTGGCATGAACATGTCCTATAATATTTCCACGCTTCCAAGGTCAGGCAGTTAAGGTGGAAAGGGAGCCAGACTTGGACAGTGGGGACGATTCCCCAGGCTCAGTCTTCCCTAGCAGGGCATCTGGATCAAGTCGGAGACCTCTGGAGAAAGGGGGCGCGGTTAGAAAGATAGGGGCCTGGGCCACCAGAGCCATCAAGTCCAACCCCCTGCCCTGCAGGTTCACACAATCAAAGCACTCCCGACAGATGTTGTTGCCATTGCTCCTGCTGGGGTGAGGTAGTAAGTTGTATTGTTGTGGGGTAGGGATTTGTGCCCCAAATCAGAGATAACTATACAACTTACTACTTTCCCTGGGTGGAGTTAAGCGCCCAGGACCAGGGAGGGGGCCTCTTCGTGTGGCTAGCTCTGAGCTTAACTGGGTGGGGGCAGTTGTAGCTTTGTTCTGCTGACAGGGTAAAGCCAAGGTCCTGCTTGGAGCCCCTTCTGCTGCCCAGCAGCCCAGGGGTTTCAGTGCCCTCCCTACCTCTCTTGGCTCTCAGATGGTGCCGCCCATCCGGATGGCTATCCCGCGGCCCCGGCTGCCACCGAAGACACCTCGGCTGGCCCCAATCAGACTCTGGTCACCCTGGAGAGCCCGCAGCAGCAGCAGGTGGCGACAGGGGCAGGAGAGCTCCCCTCTGAGCTGGTGGGGGAGTCCAGCGTCCAAGCTTCTGGGCAGCTGCTGATGCCTGTGGAGCAGGAGGACACAGGCCCTGGGAGGCCGGGCACAGATGCTGAGGCCACGCAGATGGAGCTCTCTCCCGCCCCTACCATCAGTAAGTGGCCTCAGGCTTCACCCTTTAGCAGGCAGGGTTCCGCGTCTGCCTGTGCGTAACTTTTCCTGCGCCCTTTCCAGCCTTTCTCAAACCTTGCAAAGCAGCCGGTGGTAGTGTCATGATCCACCTTCGCACCAACTGAAATATACAACTCCGCTGTTTGTTTGTTAGCTAGTTAGCTAGTTAGTTAGTTAATTAATTAATTATACTTTATAGACCGCTCAACCCTCGGAGGGCTCTGAGTGGTGTACAAGGCCCATAAACAAGGCCAATAAAACAATAGACATAAATATAGTTTTTAATGGTTCTTTTAATCATTTTTGAAAGCTTTTGTTCCCTTTTGATACTTAGGTTTTTATCCTGTTTTAGGTTTCAAATTTGTTATCAGTGGATTCTTTTAGATATATATTTACAATTTTAAAACATTTCATCTTGTAGTCATCGTTTGTTTACCTTGTGCTGTTTGATATGCAAGATGAGCTAAATATTGACCCCCTCGATGCCTCCTGTGTCTTGGCCATCAAAATCTCGGCCAGATTTTTAAGGGACAGTCTCCTTGCAGAGATTTAAGTTGGAATGCTGGGTGAGACCAGTTGTCCATCCAGCTCAGTGTCCTCTCTTGTCAGTATTAACTGTGATTTATTTTGTTTGGTTTATACCCTGCCTTTCTCTCCAGAGGAGACCCAGGATGGCTAACATCCTCTTCTTCTCTTCCATGTATCCTCCCAACTCTGTGAGGTAGCTTAAGCTGAGTCCACTTGACTGGCCTAAGGTCACCCAGCAAGCTTGCAGAGCAGAGAGGGGATTTAAACCTGGGTCTCCCAAATCTTAGGCAGATACTCCAAGCGCTACACTACACTGGCTCGGTATCGGATGTTATAACCAAGAAAGAAGCTACCCTAATTTCGTGTTGAAAAGGGCCCTCCTCAGCCTAATGATTTCAACCTTGGCCGACAGCAGATTTTGTCTCAAGTAGTGTCTTCTGCCACTGTATTTCTTGGAAAGGGTGTCTAAAAAAACGAACCAGGATGGAGTGAGGACATGTGTCCGTGTGAACTCCTTGTGCATCGAAAAGCTAGGTTCGATCCTAGGTAGGCTCCTCCTCCTAACACCCTTTCCTGTCCCACCAGCTTCCCTGTCCCCTGAGAGAGCCGAAGATTCTGATGCCCTTACAGCCGTCAGCAGCCAACTGGAGGGCTCGCCCATGGATACCAGCAGCCTCGCCTCATGCAACCTTGAGGAGGGTGTCGGAGAAGGTGGTGGGGCCAGCAGCGCAGATCAGGCAGGGGGCGCAGGGCCTGTCACAGCCGCAGCTGATGCAGCTCAGCAAGGTGCCCATTCCCAGGCCATTCGGGACGGCCAGCCTGATCCGAGCCAGCAGGTGGAGGACAGGTAAGAACAAAGGAGAAGCGCAGCTCAGAAGTTTCCAGAAGCCCTTCTAGCAATTTGAGAAGCCCTGATAGTGACGCTCTCCTAATTTTAATTGCAGCAACTAGAACCTGTTAAAAATACGTTAAAATTAAAACAAATATAATTATTAAGTAGATATAGTGGATATAATAAAACAGAACTGTAGCAATAGAATAAAAGTATAATAGAGTAATTTGAACAATTTAATAAGTGAAACTTTAACATCTCAGTCCCAGAGTGACACGACACCTGTGCATAATACAGGCACAGCTTAATCTTTAAAAGACTTCTGGGGAGCATACAAAGGAATATCTAACTGCATGCAAATATATGTATGTATGTATGTATGTATGTATGTATGTATGTATGTATGTATGTATGTATGTATGTATGTGTGTGTGTGTATGTATGTATGTATGTATGTATATATGTATATATATATGTATGTATATATGTATACATGTATATATATGTATGTATATATGTATATATGTATATATGTGTATATATGTATATATGTATATATGTATATATATGTATATATATGTGTGTGTGTGTGTGTGTGTGTGTGTATATATATATATATATATGTATGTATGTATATGTATATGTATATGTGTATATATGTATCTCTCTCTCTCTCTCTCTCTCTCTCTCTCTCTCTCTATATATATATATATATATATATAGAGAGAGAGAGAGAGAGAGAGAGGGGGGGGGGATATATATATATATATCCCTTCAAATAAGCTCAAGAAAACAAATTGTCTGAGCTAGTTTCCCAGCTATACATCTGGTATGAAAAGTTTCAGGTGTTGACCTGATCTATTTATTTATTTATTGGGTTTATAAACCGCTCTCCCCCGGAGGGCTCAGGGCGGTGTACAATACAAGTAGAGCACAATCACTTTAAAATACAATAAATATGAGTTAAGATGGCTCTAGTAAAAATAAACCCTACCCCATTAAAATGCAGCTTATAAATTAATATTAATATTAGCTCAAGATGGCGCCTGCTATCTATTCCCTCTAAAACATCTACAGTTAACAAACCAGGAAGACAAAACTTCTAATACCATCTACCTTTAACTAACTCTGAATAAGCAGTAGAATCAATTTAAACACAGGTTAAAGATACAAAATATAGAAATAAAATAAAAGCGGATGTGTGAAGAAGCGCAGCCGCTGATGCAGCTCTTCCTGCAAGTGGGGTAAGAACGACAAAGCAAGCTCAGTTCGCAGGCGAGTTGTCTGCTACAACAGCGTCAATTTAAGCTGCTGTTTCTCACTGCTCAGCTCCCCACCTGCCTCTTCATCCGAGAGCTCCTCCACCAGGGACTCGGCTGGGGCCATCTCAGGAGCTGATTCTCGGGGCATCTTGGAAGAACCGCTGCCCTCTACCAGCAGTGAGGAAGAAGATCCCTTGGCAGGTAAATGCAGAAAGCCCACTTTAACTGAGAGGTTATAAATAATAATTAAAAAAATATCCGTAGTGACCCTCGTCTCTGGAGACAGCTGCTGTTCCTAACATTCTGGTCTTCCGTAGGGATAAACCTTCCAGAAGGTGTGGACCCATCTTTTCTGGCTGCGTTGCCTGATGACATCCGGCGTGAGGTGCTGCAGAATCAGCTGGGTATCCGGCCTCCTGCTCGGACTGTTCCGACCACCGCAGCTCCAACTCCGACCCCACCTGTGGTGGGCAACCCTGGAGTGACTGAAGTCAGTCCGGAGTTCCTGGCTGCTCTGCCTCCAGCAATCCAAGAGGAGGTAGGCTGCGCTGTGAAAGCAACATATAAGAACATGCACTTGGCATTGCAACAGGATATTCTGCACCCTGAGGCGTACCGGATCGACTTCTTGTTCGACTTTTGTGTTAAAAACTTGTAAGGAAGGAGATCCCATAACCATCCTGTTTGAGAGGAAATAGGCATGTTTTCCATTGCTCCACTTCCAGTTTGTTGGCACTCTTTACATACTGAACCACAATGTATTAGATTTCCTCTCTGCAGATCTGATCTTGTGGTTTGAAATTTTAGACTTCATAGTTTAACTCCTTGAGTTGTTATTGCTAAAGGCTGGCAGTTGAACCAAAGCTCTCCTGTGAATAATGTGGCTCCAGCAATTCCTCAGATTTCTTGTTAACAGCCACTCTTGAGACTATAAAGCATAGGTGTCAAACTCGTGGCCCTCCAGATGTTATGGACTACAGTTCCCATCATCCCCTGCCAGCGTGATGCTGCCAGGGGATGATGGGAACTGTAGTCCATAACATCTGGAGGGCCACGAGTTTGACACCTGTGCTATAAAGGATCCCTTTCCAAGGCCCAGTAGAAAATAATTAGTTCTGATAACAAATCCTAGAGCCTGGTCAGTGTTTGTATCTAACTTTCATTCAGGAATGGGACTTCAGCTGGAAGCAGTGGTGGAAATTGATAAAGCCTCCCAGCTTATTGCTGGGAAGGGATTCCTAATATGTGATTAAGATGTGGAATGTAGTGATGGCCACTAATATAGACAGCTTTAAAAAGGGATTAGATCAGGGGTGGCCAACCTGTGGCACTCCAGATGTTCATGGACTACAATTCCCATCAGCCAATTGGCCATGGCTTCTAGCTTTGGTCACTAAAAGGAACCGCCACGTTGAGATGCAGTGAACCTCTGGTACCAAGAAGCAAACATCAGGGGAAGGCCTTGCCCTCTAGGTTCTGTTTTTGGTCCTCCAGGGAAATTAGTTGGCCATTGTAAGAACATAAGAACAAGCCAGCTGGATCAGACCAAAGTCCATCTAGTCCAGCTCTCTGCTACTCGCAGTGGCCCACCAGGTGCCTTTGGGAGCTCACATGCAGGATGTGAACGCAATGGCCTTCTGCGGCTGTTGCTCCCGATCACCTGGTCTGCTAAGGCATTTGCAATCTCAGATCAAGGAGGATCAAGATTGGTAGCCATAAATTGACTTCTCCTCCATAAATCTGTCCAAGCCCCTTTTAAAGCTATCCAGGTTAGTGGCCATCACCACCTCCTGTGGCAGCATATTCCAAACACCAATCACACGTTGCGTGAAGAAGTGTTTCCTTTATTAGTCCTAATTCTTCCCCCCAGCATTTTCAATGAATGCCCCCTGGTTCTAGTATTGTGAGAAAGAGAGAAAAATTTCTCTCTGTCAACATTTTCTACCCCATGCATAATTTTATAGACTTCAATCATATCCCCCCTCAGCCGCCTCCTCTCCAAACTAAAGAGTCCCAAACGCTGCAGCCTCTCCTCATAGGGAAGGTGCTCCAGTCCCTCAATCATCCTGGTTGCCCTTCTCTGCACTTTTTCTATCTCCTCAATATCCTTTTTGAGATGCGGCGACCAGAACTGGACACAGTAATTCTCGAGCGCGGTCGCACCACTGCTTTATATAAGGGCATGACAATCCTTGCAGTTTTATTATCAATTCCTTTTCTAATGATCCCCAGCATAGAATTTGCCTTTTTTACAGCTGCCATGCATTGAGTTGACATTCCCATGGAACTATCAACTAAGACACCTAAATCCCTTTCCTGGTCTGTGACTGATAGCACTGACCCCTGTAGCATGTATGTGAAGTTTGGATTTTTTGCCCCTATGTGCATCACTTTACATTTTGCTACATTGAACTGCATTTGCCATTTCTGGGCCCACTCACCTAATTTATCAAGGTCCGCTTGGAGCACTTCGCAATCCTTTGTGGTTCTCACCACCCTACATAATTTGGTATCATCTGCAAACTTCGCCACCACGCTACCCACCCCTACTTCCAGGTCATTTATGAATAGGTTAAAGAGCACTGGTCCCAAAACGGATCCTTGGGGGACACCACTCCCGACATCTCTCCATTGTGAGAACTTCCCATTTACACCCACTCTTTGTTTCCTGTTTCTCAACCAGTTTTTAATCCATAGGAGGACTTCCCGTCTTATTCCTTCATTGCTGAGTTTTCTCAACAGTCTCTGGTGAGGAACTTTGTCAAAAGCCTTTTGGAAATCCAAGTAGACAATGTCCACTGGTTCCCCCTTATCCACATGTCTGTTTACACCCTCAAAGAACTCTAGTAAGTTTGTAAGACAGGATTTGCCTCTGCAAAAGCCATGCTGACTCTTTCTCAGCAGGTCTTGCTTTTCTACATGTTTTATAATTTTATCTTTAATGATAGATTCTACTAATTTACCAGAACAGATGTCAAACTGACTGGCCTGTAATTTCCGGTCCCCCCCTAGATCCTTTCTCTTAAAGATTGGTGTGACATTGGCCATCTTCCAGTCTTCAGGGATGGAGCCTGATTTCAGGGATAAGTTGCATATTAAAGTGAGAAGATCAGCAATTTCATGCTTGAGCTCTTTAAGAACTCTTGGGTGAATGCAATCTGGGCCAGGGGATTTGGTAACATTTAGTTTATCAATGGCTGCCAGAACTTCTTCCTTGTCTACCACTACCTTCGCTAGTTCCTCAGATTCTCCTCCTAAGAAGCTTGGTTCAGGTGCAGGAATGTTCCTCACCTCCTCTTGGGTGAAGACAGATGCAAAGAATTCATTCAGCTTCTCTGCAATCTGCCTGCCATCTTTTAGCACACCCTTTGTTCCTTTGTCATCTAACGGGCCTACCGCTTCCCTTGCTGGCTTCGTGCTTTTGATGTACTTGAAGAACTGTTTGTTGCTGGTCTTGATGTTCGCAGCCATGCGTTCCTCATAATCCTTTTTTGCCTCCCTTACAGCTAACTTGCTTCTCTTTTGCCACCATTTGTGTTCCCTCTCATATTCTTCATCAGCCAAACTGGACTTCCATTTTCTAAAAGACATTTTCTTTTTTCTGATAATTGTGTGAGAGAGGATGCTGGAACAAATGGACCGCTGGTCTAATCCAGCAAGTCTTTTCATGTGTTCTACCTCCGTGGTCCCAGCCAGCCTGTAGGCACCTTTGGCATTCTCATGCAGCACAGTAAGCACAGCCCTGAAATTGTTCCCGCAGGAGGCAGAGCCAGTCACAAAAATGGTTCATGCAGCTTACCTTCAGTCCCACTACCTTCAGTCCCACAGTGAAGACCCTTGTGCTGTGGTGGCGGCTGCTATCAAAGCAGTGTTTCTGAAAATCTGTACAGCCAATCAAATCTCCAGTGACCTATCAGAAGCTTTTCTGGGCAAAACCCCACCTGGCCCCGCGTAGTTCCTGAAAACACATGGTGGGCACCAGGAAAGCAGTCAGTGGCCGTCCGTGTTGCGGACCCCTGTCCTGCACTATTTCCCTAATTGTGTCAAGCACTAATGGCTGTTTCTTCCTCTTGCCTGTTCCAGGTACTGGCCCAGCAGCGGGCAGAGCAGCAACGGCGAGAGCTGGCCCAGAGCACCAGCTCAGACACGCCCATGGACCCTGTGACCTTCATTCAGACACTGCCGTCAGACCTGCGCCGCAGCGTGCTGGAGGACATGGAGGACAGCGTCCTGGCGGTCATGCCTCCAGACATCGCTGCTGAGGCACAGGCTTTGCGGCGTGAGCAAGAGGCCCGCCAGCGTCAGCTCATGCACGAGCGCCTCTTTGGCCACTCCAGTACCTCGGCCTTGTCTGCCATCTTGCGTAGCCCAGGTAAAAGGCGTCTTGCACCCCCTGCAGTCTTTCTGTTTCCCACTTATGTACAACTCCCCCACCCCCTAATTTGCTTTGCTGTCTCCCCACAGCCTTCACCAGCCGATTGAGTGGAAACCGAGGGGTCCAGTATACACGCTTAGCTGTACAGAGAGGGGGTACCTTCCAGATGGGCGGTAGCAGTAGCCACAGCAGGTAATAGATATGGGGGTGGGGGTGGGGCTTCATGATAAGGGTTGCAAATCTTTCGGCGGGCATCTTCTGGGTTAAATTGGAAGACTTCTGGAGCAGAACTTTAAATTATTAGCCCAAATTAGCCACTTCTGAAACATAGAGGTGGGATATCTTCAGGCGTGAAGTGAAAGTTACGGCCCAGCTGCCTGCAGATTTTCATCCCAGGTCCCCAACTTCCATAGACACTGAGGGCACTTTTGCACATGCAGAATAATGCATTTTCAATCCACTTTCACAATTGTTTGCAAGTGGGTTTTGCTGTTTCGCACAGTAAAATCCAGTTGCAAAAGTGCATTGAAAGTATATTATTCTGCATGTGCAAAAGTGCCCTGAATGGCTAAGCCAATGAAAAGCTTTCTCCTTCTCCCTTCCCCTATTGAAAGGTGAGCTGATTGATTTCTTCCTTTAATTTCTTGTCTGGTCCCCTGATTCAAGCATCAGTTTAAACACAGATAGACTAACTTCCAGAGCTAACCAGGATTGGCAGCATGCCAGATCTGCTTCCACTCTGGGTCGTCCATGTAATGACACAAGCAAATTTTGGCTGCTCCCAGTTAGATGAGCCGCTACATAGGAAAGGGAGCCGCTGCATTGGCTCCCACTGCCACCTTTTCTGGAGCTCATCAAATGTTTTTAGAAAATGGGTGTAGCTATTGGGCATTGAAGGTTTGATTGGTTCTGCAGTTTTTTAAAAAACATTGCTTTGGGGGCAGCTGCTACCACAACATGAGGGTCTTCATGGGTTGACTGAAGATAAGTTGTGGCAGCCATTTTGTGGAAGACTCTTCCTCCTGTGACAGCTTTGTGGCTGCGCCCACCACCCTGTGTCAGAATTCCAAAGGTGCCCACAGACTCAGAAAGGTTGGGGGCCCCTGACTTCGGAAGGAAGGGTTGTCTTTGGATGCCATTTTAAAGGTTGCTGCTGTGATTTTTAATAATTTTTAAACCATCCCATTCTGGTACTGACACTTCCTTGTTGCTCCTCAGACCCTCGGGCAGCAACGTGGATAGCCTGCTGCGTCTTCGCGGGCGTCTCCTGCTGGACCACGAAGCCTTGTCTTGCCTGCTGGTTCTCCTTTTTGTGGACGAGCCAAAGCTGAATACGAGCCGGCTGCATCGGGTGCTACGGAACCTCTGCTACCACGCGCAGACACGCAGCTGGGTGATCCGCAGCTTGCTCTCCATTCTGCAGCGCAGCAGTGAGAGCGAGCTGTGCATAGAGACTCCCAAAGGAGCCACGGCCCCGGACGACAAAGGCAAGAGAGCTGCAAAAGCCTGTGCCTCCGACAGCCGGCCACTCGACCTCCTGCACAAGATGGAGTCCAAGAGCTCAGGGCAGCTTTCCTGGCTCTCGGTCTCGATGGACGCTGCCCTGGGCTGCCGAACCAACATCTTCCAGATCCAGCGAGCGGGAGGGCGGAAGCACACGGAGAAGCACGCGGCCGCCGGCTCCACTGTCCACATACACCCCCAGGCCGCTCCCGTGGTCTGCCGGCACGTCCTCGATACACTCATCCAGCTTGCCAAGGTGAGGATGAGGGTGGTCCGCAGCGTAGCACTTCTGGTGCAATAGGAAGAATAGCGGAGCTGTCAGTCTTTTGGGTGGGAGCCCAGAAAAGTTAAACCTCCCCAGCCTGGGGGGGTGGGAAAGGGGGTTTTGTCAACGGAAGACAGTCACCACTGCCTGAAATAACTGCAAGTCAGAATGTTAGCAGACTAAAAATTGCATGGAAGAAGGGAGGGCTGAGCCCGTCAGTTGGCAGCAACAGTGTTGATAAATCTCCTTTCATCTGAGGCTTCCCCCCCCCCCCTTCAAGAAGAGAGCCCTCAGTCTGATGCTTTTAGTACAGGATATCCCGTCAAGAAATGAAGGACTGTGTGACAGCCGTGCCCTGTGCATCTTCTGGAGATCTGGCAAGCAGCAGCCATGAACTTCTCCATAGCACGCATGGGTAGCTTGATCCAAGGCCTGGTCAAGCTTCAAACGCTGCTTCTTTCAGAGTCACTGTAGCAAACTGTAAATGGAAGGTTTTCTGAGCTTCTCTGGAACTTTTTCTGCTAGTAATCACAACTTGAATTCTGCAAATTGAAAGCCCAGTATCTAATTTATAGCTCTCTCCATTTGAGGGAGTCAGCAGTGCAGATTTGCCTCTGTTGCATGTTCGTGTGTGTTTTTATATGTAAAAGTTCTGTGTGGGATGGGATGAAAGCAGGACCTAAATTTTCAGGGACTCCCAACATAATTAAAATAAATGCACCCAGATGTAATTTAAACAGAACATTGCTCAAACTTATGCCTCAGTTCAACAGTTATGAGACAGCCCTTTAATGTGGAAATGCCCTTTGTCATAACGGTGTCTTGCATCAGGGTCTAGGCTTCGGTAGCAGAGGGGCTTTCCCATTCTTCCTCAGGAAGTCTGTTTGGGGTGGGGGAGGGGAAGAGGAATAAAGTGTTTGCTAAATTCTATTTTTGGGACTTCCTACTCAGAGGGTTTTTTAAATACTTCTTGCGAGGTTGTAAAACAGGCTTGTGAAGCAGATTATTCTTGGAGCTCGGGTGGTCTGCCAAACCCCATCTCCTGAGTTCGATTGATCAGAAACTTGACGCCAGGTGCCCTGACTCTTGTCACCGAACTTGTCACAAGTCTCTCCTTCGAATGGGAACATAAAATAGAGAGGGATTAGCTGGCATACAGCTCTACGGATTGTTTTCGTTTTTTGCTCCTCACCCACCCAGGATGTTGGCTGGGCTCCCTGAAATATTCAGGCACACACATGTTGCTCTGAATGGGTTCTCTTCTCTTCTCCTCTCCCCACCCTCCCCACCTTTCTCTTAGGAGATTATTTGGACAGGTGTGGGGAAAAACAGGATGAAAACTGTATTTGAAGACCTGTGCCACTGTCACTTCAGAGGTGCAGATGTGCTATTTACGGAGAACAAACTGGATTTTCTGTAAAGGATGTACCCACTGAAAGCAGAGCTTGGTATCCTGCTGTTGGGGTGGAGGGAAAGGGGCAGTGTTGTGGCTTTCCTGGTGGAACAGCCTCCACTGACGACTAAGCTTCTTGGAATTTCTCCATCACTGTTGATAACGTACACTTGAATGCCAGGAAAGATGTTTTCTATTTTGAATGGACTGTCGGGGCATTTCTCCTTGAGGTTTGAACAAGTCCCAGTGCCCCTCTAGAAAGTGCTACTGGAGGCTCAAATATTGTTGAGCACTTGACCCGACAGCGGCAATCCGCTTCTGAGACCAGAGATGTTATTGTCCTCCCACCTACACTGAATGGGGAATCCCAGAAGAGTGACTTTCTCCTCTCCTCTCCCAGGTGTTCCCCAGCCACTTCACACAGCAGCGGACCAAAGAGACCAACTGCGAAAGTGACCGGGAGCGGGGTACCAAGCAGTCGGGCAGCCCTTGCCCGGGCCAGGCGGGCTCCAGCGGCATCTCCACTGACTTTTGGGACTTGCTGGTCAAACTGGACAACATGAACGTTAGTCGCAAGGGCAAAAACTCCATCAAATCGGTGCCTGTGAGCTCTGGCTTAGAGGGCGAGAGCTCCCCCTACAGCCTGGAGGCCTCTCCTCTGGGTCAGCTGATGAACATGCTTTCCCACCCGGTCATCAGGCGGAGCTCTCTGCTGACCGAGAAGCTGCTGCGCCTGCTCTCTCTCATCTCCATCGCTCTGCCCGAGAACAAGTCTGCCGCCGAGGGAGCAGCCAACCACGCCACCACGGCTGCCCCCACCGCCATTACCGCCTCCACCCCAGTGACCGCTCCTGCCCCTGCCCTGGCTGCTGCGGCGGTTGTGGCTGCTGCCACGGCAGCTGCCACGGCCGCTTCTATTGCCACCTCGGGTGCCGCCACAGTAATCGCCACGTCGACCCCCATCACTGTGACCAGTAAGTCCTGCACTGGTGGGGGAGGGGTTGGTTGGGTTCTTCTCTCTTCCCCTTTGTTTCTTTCCCTTTCTGAGTTCTAGGGCAGAGTTTTTCTCTCACTTTGCATAACTTTTCTGCTCCCCCCCCCCCCACACACACTCTTTTGCATAGTTCTGATTTTGAAAGGTCTGTCGGTGGCTACTAGACACGGTGGCTAAAGGGGAACCTCCACGTTCAGAAGCCATCTGGATAGCACTGCCAGGAGACAATACCGGGGAAGGACTCGCCCTCTATGCCCCGTTGTTGGCCCTCCACAGTGGTTGGCCCCTGGATGAGACAGCATGCTGGTCTAGAATGTCCACTAGTCTCTTACCTTAGTAACAGGAAGAAACTAGAGCTAC
The DNA here is from genome assembly GCF_021028975.2 of Sphaerodactylus townsendi. Classification (NCBI taxonomy): domain Eukaryota; kingdom Metazoa; phylum Chordata; class Lepidosauria; order Squamata; family Sphaerodactylidae; genus Sphaerodactylus; species Sphaerodactylus townsendi. The sequence goes on along the minus strand of NC_059427.1, from coordinate 177,042,013 downwards.
GTGGGCCACTTAAGCCCTCCGACCTCACTCTCCAACTACTGGGAAGCTTACTCAACTGCTCCTTTGGCATATTGCTGAAAGCATAAGGCGCAGAAATCAGCTTTCTTTAATACGAAAGCTAATGCGTCTGGGATGCTGGCTGTGCTCCCTGATTCCACATCCCATGCCTTTTCTGCATTCCTGATGGATCTCAGCAGATGCTTTCCATGACCATGGGCGGGGGGGGGGGGGTGCCTATCACAGGAGGGAGGTGTGTGGCACTTCCACTGGAGAACAGCCACAACAGCTTTTAAGTAGGAAAGGTAGTCACGGTCCTGTAGGAAGTCAGAGACTGGGGACAAGAGGCACAGGCTCCGAAACGCAGGTAAAGGCGGCACCACTTGTTCCTCCAGTTGATCGACGTGTTAATCCCAAGGTGGTGTTAGCCTGAATCTTCTTGTTCTCGCCAGCTATTTCAAAAAACAGCAAATCGCCAGCCAAGGTGAGCGACGGTGGAGGCGGGCCTGACAGCAAGATGGCAGCCTCGGGCCTAACAGAGAACCAGTTGCAGCTCTCTGTGGAGGTGAGACTTTCATGGCATGGGGGGTGGGGTGGCCACACTCCATATGGAAGGATAGGGAAGGGTTTGGTCTGCTACAGGGTAGCTAACTCTCTTCTTCTGCACTAGGTGTTGACGTCTCACTCTTGCTCCGAGGAAGGCCTAGAAGACGCCGCCAATGTCCTCTTGCAGCTGTCACGGGGCGACCCTGCCACACGGGACACCGTCCTCAAGCTCCTGCTGAACGGAGCTCACCAGCTGGGCTATACTCTCTGCAAGCAGATAGGTAGGGAGAAACGGGGCCAGGGCAGTGCCCATGGGATGAGGTGGCTGTGCTGTCTTCAGCACTGGGAACCCGAGGAGAGGGTCAAGGGGTAACATCATACTAACAAGTAGGTTGCTTGTATCCTCTGGATTCTGGGAACCCTGCTCTGTGAGATGCACCAAAGTGCAGCTCTGGAGCCTCTGAGTGCGCCTGCTGGTGTCCACGTTCTTTGTGTAAAATTTAAAGGAACTTAAACTTCCCAGGGACTGCATCTGAGAGCTAGGAAGGGGGGTTTGGATGGAGCAGCCTAGGAAGCCTAACATTTTGGCCAAAGGAAACTTTGATCCAACTCTGTACATGAAATGGAGAAAGGCTTTTAGCAGGAGGATGTGCATTCAGCAAAGCTGGATCAACGCCACGCCCCCCCCTCAATACCTTATCTGTGATTTAAGGGACCCACAAATGGGATCCCAAATTATGCTGAATTTTTTTGGCATTTTGCTGTCCCCGCTGCTTTTTTAAAAACACCTGGGGGAAATCCCCTCCCCCCCTTTACTTTCCTTCTGTCTGAATGGGCCCAGCATTCAGCCCTGTGCTGCTTGTCACCTCCAAGCCCACATGAAGTTCAGAGTTGGTGTGGAATTTTTCTGGTTCAGGTTTAATACACCCCCAAAAACTGAATTTCCCCTAAAAAAGCTGGGGGGGGGGGGACACCATACCAGGATAGGGGTTCAGCTTTTTTCCCCAAAAAAATTCTGGGTCTATTAAACCCTAAACCAAAATATACCAGGAGGGAGAGAATGGTGCACCGCCCACCACCACCACCACCACCACCACACCGCTGTTGTACTTTGGTCACATTATGGGAAGACAGGAGTCACCGGAAAAGACAGTAACACTAGAAAAGGTTTAAGGCAGCAGGAAAAGAAGCCCCCCAACATGAGATAGATTGACTCTATAAAGGAAGCCGCAGCCCTCAGTTTACAAGACCTAAGCAAGGTGGTTAACAAGAGGACCTTTGGAAGGTCATTAATTCATAGGATCTCCATGAGGCACTTCATATAAACACACGCACACAGCGAGCCTGGATGTTTTTCTTTTGTCACAATGGTGTAGCTTGATAGCATTGTGAGATTCAGCGGCATTTTATCCCCCTACTTGTCCACTTAAAGCCCAGGCTTTCTGGATAAGTGCCTGCAATCTGAGGAGGATGGGATAGTAATATGTAGCAGTTTCCCGATTTGGGGCAGTAGATATTGGCCTTGGAGACCTCCTGGTGTGTGGGTCCACCCACTCCACAGCTTAGTCAGAGCCAGGGACATTGACCTGCTGTGTAACTGCCGTGTTGCCATGAGAGTCTTAAGTGGACTTCACTCTTGTGTCCAGGGTGTCCACTAGACACGAAGGGAATTCAGTTTGTGAGCCTGTGTTGATTGCTAGAAAGAGAAACTTGTGAGGTTCACACCCAAATCCTTGCCCTTAGTGTGTTTCATAAGGTCGGCTCCTCCTGTTTTCCTTCCCTGGGATCCACTTTAGTTTTCAACAGACTATTGACCAGCTTGCTGATCCTGACCCCACCAGAGTGGATCAGTTAATGGGCAAATTTGTCTTGGTCGCAGTACATCGCCAGCTGAAAGACTCAGGATTCTGGTGGCCCCTAAATTGTTGCTCTTAGTTGCCGCTGCTTGCAGGAATTTCCTTCTGAACAGGCTGCCTGGTTTTTTCCCCCCTTGCCATTAAGTCTGACAATCAGGTTTGCTGATGCACCCTCTGGAATATATTTATCCTTCTTTCATGCCAAGCTGCAGTCCATCCTGTCAGCCTTAAACTCCTCCTTTTCCAGGTACTCTTTTGGCAGAGCTGCGGGAGTACAATTTGGAGCAGCAACGTCGAGCCCAGTGTGAGTCCCTGTCCCCAGACGGGCTTCCTGAGGAGCAGCCCCAGACCACCAAATTGAAAGGGAAGATGCAGAGCAGGTGAGTCTCCCTCCCCTAGGTTGACCCTCTCCTCCTTTCGCTTGAGCGCCTTCCACCAACAGGTGTGCTTCTTTTCCCGGACCCCAGGTTCGACATCGCTGAGAACGTGGTGATCGTTGCCTCGCACAAGCGCCCACTGGGCGGCCGGGAGCTCCAGCTGCCCTCCATGTCTATGCTGACCTCAAAGACCTCCACGCAGAAGTTCTTCCTACGGGTGCTGCAGGTCATCATCCAGCTGCGGGATGACACGCGCCGGGCCAACAAAAAGGCAAAACAGACAGGCAGGCTAGGTACGCTGGGCAGGACAGCCGGGGGCCTTGCGAGCCCTTGCCCCGGATCGCCTCTGGGACTTTGGGTGGGGCAGGGGGGGCACGGGGTCAGCCATCCACAGAACTGGGGAACCCAGGGCTCCAAAAGCCTAGAGCTCTGCTCGGGGCACGGAACCTGACAAAGTGATCCTTTGCACTCACCCCCCGCTCCTTTCTCTTTCTCTTCCGGCAGGTACTTCCGGTCTGGGCTCAGTTAGCAGCATCCAGGCCGCTGTTCGGCAGCTGGAGGCTGAGGCTGACGCCATTATACAAATGGTACGTGAGGGTCAGAGGGCCCGGAGGCAGCAACAAGCAACAACGGTTAGCATGGTGCCTGTGGCGCTTGCAGGCCACTCATTTTGTTGATTTGAAACTATCCTTTTTCGTTCCCTTCTCATCTTTTTCTGTCTCCTCTCCCCCACCCGCAGGACCCCCTCCCTATCCCGTCTGTCATCAGGGGAGCCTCTTGACGGAGGGAAACTTCGGCTCCTTTGCTGCTGTCGGCTCCTAGCACTGCAATTGCTCTACCACCGTGGTGGCGAACCTTTGGCACTCCAGATGTTATGGACTACAATTCCCATCAGCCCCTGCCAGCATGCCCAATTGGGGCTGATGGGAATTGTAGTCCATAACATCTGGAGTGCCAAAGGTTCTCCACCGCTGCTCTACTAGAAAGGGTGGGATAGTCAGTGAGCCAGACTCTGGCTTCTAAGTGTGAGCCGAGGGCTTTAGAAAGGGCTGGGGGAGACCAGAGAGCAAAACTGTACTTTCAGCTATCTGAGCCACGGGCTGACACAGTTCCAATAAAGCTCTCGAAACGTTCCTGAGCCTTTGTTTGGTGACTGGAGTACCAGACCCTTACACCCCCCCACTCCCACAGAATCTTTTGACTGATTGAGTTGAGAAGGGAACTGGATGTTCTGTGCTCATCAACAGTTTTGAATTTTTGTGGAATTTTCAACCCCTGACTTACTCTTTGCAGGGTGAGGGTGGGGGTGGGGGTGGGCAGGGGCTCTGAGGGCTCAGGCACACGTCACATTTTGACACCAGGCTGCTACACTAAGATTGCAACCTCTGCATTTATTCTGGGTTCAGCAGGCGGAAGTGTGTGAGAGTCTGGCTTGCGTTACAACACACGCATACAACCCTTTATGACAATCATGGCTTCTTGCACTCTTGACTGAGTGACAACTGCTCTAGAAGAAATGTGACCCACAAGCAATGTGGTCTTGGAGCAGATTCTTGGAGCAGATTCTTGCCTCCCACTCACGTTGGGGGCGAGGGGGGTCCTCTTTAGATAGGTACATCATCACCAGAGGGCCAGATCTTTAGGCAGCCTCAGCGTAGCCAATGCTGTCTGGCTGCCCAGTGATGATGCCAGCTGTGACTTGAAGGCCTCATTAAACAAGAAACTGTCCCCTGTAAAAATATATATATATATATTAAAATAAGCTGTTGCCTGATGACAGCTTCCACCCTCTCTCCTCTCCTCTCTTCTCCATTTTCTGCTTTCCAAGATTTTTTTTCTCATTCTGGTGCATGTGCTTCACCCTCATGCTCCCGGCTATAAATGCTCAGTCTTTCCAGATTTCACGCATGTCATCTTTTGTAACATCTCCTCCCTGCCCGCCCGGCCCACTACCATTGTTAATTTTATAGCCGTGCCACCGTTTCCCTCTTTGCAGACATTCTAGCTTGTGTGCAGCCGCATGTTTTTAACCTCCTTTGGTCTCTGTAGAGGGTGGGGTGAAGCAGCAGAGAGATCGCAGACAGCTCCATCCAACGGTCCATTTTCTTCCTTCCCTTGTGGGAGCCGGCAGGCTGATCCCTGTCCCCCAACATTCGTTTCTTTAATGTTCCCCGGGAGGGAGCAGCCATCATTAACAGCATTCTCTTCTGTTCAGTCGGAATCAAACCAGGCAGAGGGCTCTGTGCGAAGAGATGAGTCGCCCATGGACGTGGACCAGCCGTCGCCTGCCGCGCAGGACACCCAGTCCGTTGGTTAGTAGCTGCCTTTGGCAGTTGAAGGGGCAGCTTCCTGTGGCGGGAAAAGGCTTTCATCCAGGCAGGCCCTCCGGAGTCCTGGCTCAGCAGCCTGAAATGGGACTGGAGAGTAGGGTTGGTCAGGGCCTGGACTGAGAGTCAAGATCTCCATGAACCAAGGTTGCTTGTTTCTGCAGTGTCGGAAGGCTCCCAGCAGGGTGAGAAGGAGAAGGAGGAGCGTCCTCCAGACCTGCCACTGCTCAGTGAGCAGCTCAGCCTGGACGAGCTGTGGGACATGCTGGGCGAATGTCTTAAGGAGCTGGAAGAGTCGCACGACCAACACGCTGTGCTCGGTAAGGCTCTGGGCTACTGGGGAGGAGTCATGGGGTTTGGGCCTCCCAGGTCCTGGGAGCCTCACCTTCTCTTCTCTCCCCCAGTACTGCAGCCTGCAGTGGAGGCCTTCTTCCTGGTGCATGCCACAGAGCGAGAGAGCAAGCCGCCCGTGCGTGACACCCGGGAGAGCCAGCTGGCACACATCAAGGACGAGCCTCCACCCCTCTCACCTGCCCCGCTGACACCCGCCACGCCCTCGTCCCTTGACCCCTTTTTCTCTCGGGAACCTTCTTCCATGCACATTTCCTCCAGCCTCCCCCCAGACACACAGAAGTTCCTCCGCTTTGCAGGTAAACTCAGGAGCTTGGCAATGTCAGACTATAAATCCAAAGGGGGCGTGGCTTAATGTGACTTAGCTGGACGACAGTGTCTGGAAGGGAGGCTCTGAGGGATGCAGGGAGTTGGAAGGGGTCATGTAGACAGTCGGGGTAGGGTTTGGGTGATGTAGAGGCAAGGTTGGCATTGACTTAAGCAGTAGCTGGGGAAACTGCTGGTGCTGCTTTGCAGCAGCTTTATGACAGTATGGTCAGAGGTTCACAGCTCGACGCTCGTGTCCATGTTCCCATAGAGACCCACCGCACTGTGCTGAACCAGATCCTGCGCCAGTCCACCACTCACCTGGCTGATGGTCCTTTCGCTGTCCTTGTGGATTACATCCGTGTGCTGGACTTTGATGTCAAACGGAAGTAGGTGCTGGGTGGGAACCCTTAATTGGTTTCAAGTATAGAAAAGAACGAAATCAAGGGCAAATGATCACTTTCTAATCTGTTGTGAATATCAAAATACTACAACCGAGAGAGAAAAGCAACAGTGAGACCAGAAGATAATCGGCTACGTTGGCACATTGCGGCTTTAAAAAGCCCTCTGCGAGTTTTTCATAATCAGTGCCATGAAGATTGTAGAGGCCAAATTTAAAGTCCAGATTCAAGAGAGAAAGTTCCAGAAAAGAGGCTATGAATCCTCCAAACTAGACTGAGTTTTCCCAAGTGGTGGTGTTAATATCCTGGCCTACTGAAGCATTAAAATCGCCAGCTAATAAAATACCAATGTTGGAAGAAAACTAGTACTGCTTTCTTCAGAAATCAGCTGAAGGGACAGCAAAGCCTTATGTTACAATTTAAAATTCCTACCTCCAGATATATACACGCTGATTCAGAAAATAGCGAGTTGATATAGGTTACAAGAAATCATTTTGGATCTACTTGGTTTCTTCATCCTTCAGCTCTTTCCTGAAGGAGCTGAGCACAGGGCCTGGCACTTTCAAGTGGGCATGAGCGCTGGGGCAGATGGCTCTGTTGCCACCCCAGATGACCTATACCCCAATAACTGGAGTATCAATTAAGCTACTCGGAAGTTTCTTGTTTTATTAACATTGTTCAGCCCTTCAGATTGGTGGGGGAGGGCATGGGAGATAAAGTATTAACTTGGGCTGGATGAGCATGCTTTGTGTCCGGCATGCACACATACCCCTCCACGCGAGTGGTTTAGAAGGACAACCCCAGTTCTGAAACAGTTTTAATGATTTGTGGAGCTTGGAGGGTGTGGAGCTCTCCATGTAGGACGCTTTTGAGTTTTTCGCCTTGGAACAGTCTCACTTCCGCCTCTCTTCTTGGATTAGCTTTGAAACGTCAGGGCCTGAACTGAGAGTCAAGATTTCTGTAAACTAGTTGTTTGTCTGGAGGCCGCCCCACGACTCGAGGCGAGAGCTGCATCCCGCTTTGTCTTTCCCCAGGTATTTCCGGCAAGAGCTGGAGCGACTGGACGAGGGGCTCCGGAAAGAAGACATGGCTGTGCACGTGCGCCGGGATCATGTGTTTGAGGATTCCTACCGGGAGTTGCACCGCAAGTCACCAGAGGAAATGAAAAATAGATTGTAAGGAGCTCCTTTGCCGTCTGATAGCAGTTATCACAGCATTTCTAGACAGGGTTGGCTTTGTTTTCTGCATGCTGGCAGTTGATGATTCCTAATTATCGGCTGCCCTCCACTGTTTTCAAAATCTCCCTCTGATATTTGCATCTTCACTTTCTTTCTTACCCTGTAGTTTGAGCACACAGCCACACATCAGGTCTCTGGCCAGCCCTTTAGTCCTGATCTTGTTCTTCTCCTTGGGTGTTACTCTGACCCTGGTGCCTGCTTCCTCTTGTAGGTATATAGTATTCGAGGGGGAAGAGGGCCAGGATGCTGGAGGTCTTCTGCGTGAGTGGTACATGATCATCTCTCGAGAGATGTTCAACCCCATGTACGCGCTGTTCCGCACATCGCCTGGGGACCGGGTCACCTACACCATCAATCCTTCCTCTCACTGTAATCCAAATCACCTGAGCTACTTCAAGTTTGTAGGTCGCATCGTGGCCAAGGCGGTATACGACAACCGATTGCTAGAGTGCTACTTTACCCGCTCCTTCTACAAACACATCCTGGGTAAATCCGTCAGGTTGGTAATACTTTTCCTTTGTGGCCCTTTACAAACTAGTCCATTTGGGCTTCCCCCTCAATCCTGGAGCAGTGTGGGAATTGCTCTGAGCTCAGCCAGTTTCTTTCACTGCTGCAGGTACACCGACATGGAGAGCGAGGATTATCACTTCTATCAGGGTCTGGTGTATCTCCTAGAAAATGATGTCTCCACTTTGGGCTATGACCTCACCTTCAGCACTGAGGTATCCTGGCTCTTCCTTTCTACTGGCATGATTTCAGGATACCTTGCTAAGGAGGGGAGGGTATTGTCCAACCATGTCTAATTGGGACAGACAAAAATACCCTAGAATTCTGCACCCAGAAATTGCACCTGCTCTGTGCATATCAGTTTTGGATTTGCATAAGACATTTACTGAAAACGGCTACTTTTGCAAGGTTTGTCTAGCAGGTGGCATGATGTCAGTATCTGAATGTTAGCTGTGGTCACTGCTCCTTTTTTTGTCACACCAAGGAGTTTGGCTAGGTCTCGCAGCAGCCTGCAGTTGGTAGATCTGCTGACACAGTCATTGTATGGTGGGCTGAGGCAGAGTTTGTGGAGCTCTACAGGGAGTCGGTTCCCATCTCTTACCATTGCTGAAGTGTGCAGATTTCACCCTCAGAATGGAATCTGTCTTGAATGTCCTCTTCCTAAGAAGAGGCATCTCATTCAATCTGCACTCGCTTAGTGCTCTTCACTCTTTCCCTCCTTTTTTCCCTCCCCATCCCAGGTGCAAGAATTTGGGGTGTGTGAAGTACGGGACTTGAAGCCTAACGGGGCCAACATCTTGGTGACGGAGGAGAACAAGAAAGAATACGTGCACCTGGTGTGTCAGATGCGAATGACAGGTGTGTTGGGGCAAACTGTACTCATGGGAGAGGGGGTGTCTGGCATGTGGAAGAGACTGGGTTATGTAGGCCTAGCTTCACTTTGTCGAGATCCCTCTGCTGTCACATTAATAGATCCACCTTTATAGATGCCCGAGTGATCCATGTTAACCCTGCGAGCTGAGCAGAGCTGCCCATGTGTTTTGCGGTGTTCTTAAATCCAGGGAAATGGCCCAAGCAGGTCAACCAAGTGAGGTGCCACTAGTAGATGGAAGTTGTGCAATCAAGAGTGAGAATATCGTTAGAACACCAGTTACACAATCATTAATAGGTTTTGATCACATTTATGTATACTTGTATAAATATCTATTACGTGAACTAACACCAGTCATTAGCTTATAGCATATCTGAGTTCAAGGCAATTGACTGATTGTTGAGCTGGCATTTCAATAGAAGGCAATTGAAAAGACAAAAGACTGATTGCTTATGGTTGTGAAGTCGCAAGCTGATCCACAGGACAGAGTAAAGGTGGGCTTTTGACTGCTCATACAGGATAATTGCACTGAATATAAGGACTGATCCTTTCCTGTGAACTAAACATATGAGTGGTATCATATCCTTTATATGCATGATATAGATATTTATATTAGGATAATTGTTAAGAATTAGATATGCTATAAGTTCACGTAAGTGTTAGTTCATGTAATAGATATTTATACAAGTATACATAAATGTGATCAAAGTTATACTATTGTGGTTGTGTTTGGTGTGCAACGTTGTTTCTCACTCTTGACATACTATCGTTGCGCATTGGTTCATTCAGTTTAGATAGTGAAAAGTGCCATCAAGTCATAGCCGGCTGATGGCAAGCCCATCGGGTTTCCAAGGCAAGAGACGTTCTGAGGTGGTTTGCCACTGCCTGTGGCAACCCTGGACTTCCTTAGTGGTGTCTCGTCCAAATGCTCGCCAGGGTCTGAGATCTGACCAGATCAGACTAGCCTGGGCCATCCAAGTCAGGGCATGCCAAGGGGAGAAGGGAACCAACAAAAGAACAGTCTTTGTCACTGAGGTGATTGGGGTGGCATTTGAGGTTGTTTGCTTAACTGGCGGTTGTGGGTTTTTGGGCTGTTTGGCTGTGGTCTGGTAGTTTTTGCTCCTAGTGTTTTGCCAGCATCTGTGGCTGGCATCTCCAGAGGCATTTCACGGTGAGATGTGTTCCCCTCCATGGCACAGTGTGAAATGATTGTGCTTCAGCTACACTCCACCCCACAATTAGTTCTGAAAAAGCACCTTTGCATGCATTTCCCACAATTCCCACATCCAGCCAAGACGGAACAAAGAGCTGATAAACCTGCAGATCTTGACATGAAGGAGTCCCGGGGTTTCAGGAGGTGTGTGTGATGGGAGTTGTGGTTGCTTTGAGCTCCCAGCGGCTCGTCCCTTGACGGGTAAGCTTTTCTCCCTTCCGGCAGGAGCGATCCGCAAACAGCTGGCCGCCTTCCTGGAGGGCTTCTATGAGATCATCCCCAAGCGCCTCATCTCCATCTTCACGGAGCAGGAACTGGAGCTGCTGATCTCAGGGCTGCCCACCATTGACATCGATGACCTGAAATCCAACACTGAGTACCACAAATACCAGGCAAACTCTATCCAGGTTAGCCTTTCAGCTCTTACAGTTGTCTTCCCATAGTCCCGAGAGCAACTGGTATCCTCCTCTCCCTTACACTTCGTAGCAATTTCACAGTAATGTTTAGCTCTTTGGATTTTGAAAGTAACTCTTTCTGACTCTTGGGTCTCCTCTTAAATTTGTTCGCCACCAGGTGCATGACTCCACTCCGTCTCTTTTGCGGGCAGTGTTTGTTTTATTTGCATTTGACTTTTATCCTGCTCTTTCCTGGCACAAGTCAGGCTCAGGGCAACCAAGAACAACTTAGATACAACAATGCAGTTTGAATAAAATCCGATCATAAGACATGAACACATTAAAACGTTTAAAATTCCAGATGGTGCCCCAACAACAGTAGCAATGGTGAGACATCATCAAGGAAAGAGGGGAAGGGGGAAACAGTGGAGGGAGGGGTGGAGGCCAGCTAGAGTGGAACCGTTGCAGTCCTCGGGCATGGGCCTGGCAGGACATCTTAGTCTTACAGACCTTGCAAAATTGAGCCAAGTCTCACGGGCTGGGTCTCATTTGACAGGGAGTTCCGCCAGGGGATTCAAAAAGGTTCAGGCTCTGATCAAGGACAGCTGGACACTTCTTTGGCCAGGGACCACCAGCTGAATGCAGCACTCTTTGGGATAGCCATTCCTGTGTTTGCCCCACTGGATGCATATCTGTGATTTATTTCCTAGAGGCCTCCAGGCTTCTGATCGAAGGAGACTTGCTCTTATTCTCTTTCCCACTCCTCCCATTGTTTCCTACAGATCCAGTGGTTCTGGCGAGCGCTGCGCTCCTTTGACCAGGCAGACCGGGCGAAGTTCCTGCAGTTTGTCACAGGCACGTCCAAGGTGCCTTTGCAGGGCTTTGCTGCCCTAGAGGGCATGAACGGTATCCAGAAATTCCAGATCCACAGAGACGACCGCTCTACAGACAGATTGCCTTCTGCTCACACGTGGTAAGGGGAAAGGGGGTGGTGTATGGATCACTCACCTGCAGCATGCCACAAAGTTGTTCCGGTGCCCCTGTTGCAGTAAGCACTTAACGTGAGAGCAGAAACCTGAATGATCTACATTCAGATGATCATGGTGTGTAGCCAATGCATCCAAAATCTGTAACCTCACCATTAAGTATTACCCATTGTTGAGGTGATGAATGTATGTCGTCGAATGCTGTCGCCTGTGAAGGCGCTATTGCTTTATAGGTGCTCCCGCATACACCTTCAATACCTAACAGCTTGTTTACCTGGAGTTGAAGGTGGGAAAGGAGAAGAGCAGGACTCCAGTGCTACTGGGGAGGAGGGAAAGTACACCCAACTCTGTGTCTTCAGTCTTCCTGAGGCAATAACTAATTTCTCAATGCATGTCAAGCTGTCTGATTTGCATCTCCCTCGTCCTTAATTTTGGAATGCGCTTGCTCTGTGTGGCCCTATTGAGAATCCCTGCTTCAGCCAAAGGGTGCTCTGCAGCCTGTTGCGAGTATCTTCCCTCATATTTACTTCTTTTCCTTCTTCAGTTTCAACCAGCTGGACCTCCCTGCCTATGAAAGCTACGAGAAGTTGCGTCACATGCTGCTACTGGCCATCCAGGAGTGCTCGGAGGGCTTCGGCCTGGCATAAGGGTGGCTCCAGCTGCCATATTTTTCTACTGTCAGACTTGGGGAGCAACAGGAGGGAGTGGAACCGAGCGATGCTCCTCCCCCTTTTCCAACCACCTGTGTGTGTGTGCGTGCCCTGCTGCCCCTTTACTGAAGAGAGCCAGAGACCCCCAGCCAATCAGCCGTCGTTGGAGGCGGGGCCGGGGCGCAACCCAGAGAAAAGAAAAAGACAAATTATATATATAAATATATATATATTTTTTGGTTTAGTTTGCATTTCTTAATTTGTGCTTGGAATGTGTTGATGAGGCGGCGGGAGGGAGCATTTGGATTCTTTTGTTGGCCTCTTTCCTTGGCACCCATTTGCTGCTTGGAAGGGGAACCTAAAGTTTAAAAAAATTCCAAAAAAGGAGAAAAAAAATTAAAAAATAAAAGCGCACTCTTGATAAGAACGAACTGTGCCATCGTGTTTATTTAGTGGAAGGGGGTCAGGGAGAGGAGTTGGCAGCGTGGCTCCAGAAGCGTCATAGAAGAGAGGTCAGATTTTGGAAGAATTAGGGACTGGAAGAGGAGGATAACGTGTATTTTGAATTTCATAATGTTATTTTCAAAAGAGTGCAGGAGCATGGGAAGGGTAGCAAGTACAGCTCTTATCTTTCGGTTTGGGGATTAGAATGTTGTACTGTCAGTGCAATACACATTCTACGGCCTCATTGCTCAGGCCGCTACTTCAGTCTGATTTCACCTGTTTTAAACATTCTTGGGAGCTCATGTTGTTGAGAGGAGCATGCTGGGTCTAAAAGATGATGGCAGCCTGGCCAGATTCCCAATGATGGAAACAGTGTCTTGTTAAAACAGTCCTTTATTCAGCATCTTGCGAACAGCGTGAAAAAGCCAGAACTGACTTTTCCCCACGCAAACTGTCAGTAATATCATTGTGGGCGCACCCCCCATGAGAACCAAAAGTACAAACATGCAGACAGTGAGAGATAAAATGCAAGTCCGTTGGAGTTGGCCTTGACCAACACCTGCTGGAGGAAAAGAGCAGAAACACACTACATAATATGCAACTAAATTCCCTTCCCCCAAACCCCAAAGATGCAAGCGGCCCCAGCATCCCATAGGCATCCTGACATCCTGCTTCCCCTAGGTCCCTCCCCCCAGTTTGCATGGACAGGAACAATGGAAGTCCCGAATGAGCTTGGAAGCTCTGATGTGAATAGCGTCCACCCATTCATTATGTCCAGGTAACCAGCCTTCCCAGGAAACCAAATACTGCAAGCGGTTACGATAGATGCGAGAGTCATGAATAGCAGAAATTTCATAATGCTGTTCCCCATCAATTAGAGTTGGCTGAGTTGAAGTAGACTCTGGATGCCACGAATCCGGGAGTGGTGCCTTCTTGAGCAAACTGCAATGAAAAACAAGGTGTATTTTACGCCTTTTAATTTAATGCCTTCGGCAAGTCCAGCTCGGCAGTCACACCATTTATTATTTTTCAAATCCTGTAAGGCCCAATGTACTTCAACCCTAGCTTAGTGGGCTTGTGAATATCATGGAGATTTTTTGTTGACAGGTAAACCATGTCTCTGACCTCCAGAGGGAGCTCACGCCTATGTTTGTCTGCCTGCCACTTATAAGCAACCTGTGCTTTTTGCAACGCTCGCCGAATAGCAGGCCACCCTTCAGACAAACTATGGATCCATTCTTTCCATTCAGGGGGAACTGCCTTCCCTTGTGGCAGAAAAGGAATAGGCTTAGCGGAGCATCCCGAAACTACCTCGAAAGGCGTCTTGCCAGTGCTACTATGAATTGCATTATTGTAGGCATATTCCATAAACGGCAGCAAATCAACCGAATTATCATGCTGGTGGTTGACATAACACCTCAAATACTGCTCCAAGGTCTGGTTAGATCTCTCAGCTTCTCCATCTGATTGAGGATAAGGAGAAGAAAGAGCCTGTTCAATACCCAATAACTGCAAAAAGGCTTTCCAAAAATTAGAAATAAACTGGCTGCCTCTGTCGGATACTATTTTATCCGGAGCGGAATGCAAGCGATAAATATGCTGTATAAACATCTTAGCCAGTCGCTAAGCGGTAGGCAGTGAAGTACAAGGAATAAAATGTGTCTGCTTAGAAAACAAGTCCACAACCACCCAGATCACCGTCTTTCCATTGCTGGACGGCAGGTCACTTATAAAATCCATAGAAATCACCTTCCAGGGACCATCGCAAGGGGCCAGCGGCTGCAATAAACCATGGGGTTTTCCTGGAACCCTTTTTACCATAGCACACACGGGGCATCCATGAATATACGCCTCAATATCTTGGCGCATAGTCCGCCACCAGAATTGCTGACGAATAAGATGCAGTGTTTTCACAAAACCAAAATGACCAGCTGCCTTAGAATCATGGCTCAAACGGATGACTTCAGAGCGAAGGGAGGGCGGTACATACAATAGATCACCCTTACACCAGAGTCCAACCCTCAGAAGCAAAGAATCACCACCCTCCTCCGCGGGAACTGCCTTTGCTCCCGCCTCCAAAAATGCAGCAAGCAAAGGGGAGGGAGGCTGAGGAGCAGGCTTGTCCTGCGAACGCAATTGCGCCCGCGTCATGACTCTCCCAAATTGGTGGGGGACAGAATAGCCCGGGATGTCGGGACTGTGACAGCGGAGTCCGCCCCCTCAGGAAGGCGGGAAAGGGCATCGGCCCGGTTATTTGATTTGCCTGGGAAGAAATGCGATTGAAAAAATCCGCCCACCAAATCTGCTTGGTGGTCAAACGGCCAGGTTTATAAAGGGACGCCAAATTCTTGTGATCAGTCCAAACTTCAAAAGGATGCTCCGCTCCTTCCAAGAAATGCCACCAAGCTGACAAAGCCGTTTTGATAGCACAGGTTTCTTTGTCACCAACAGGTCAGTTCAGGGCCAGAAAACTTTTTGGAAAGGTAACCACGGGTGTAATTGCCCAGAATCATCCCGCTGCAAAAGAGCTGCACCACGCGCCTTATCCGATGCGTCAACATGAACTACAAATGGCCGGGAAGGATCGGGATGATGTAGGATTGGCTGTGATGCAAAAGCGGTTTTCAAAGAGACAAACGCTCCCTGGCAAGCATTAGACCAATGCAACGGAGCATTCGGCTGTCCTGCATTGGGCCCCTTCCCCTTAGTACGTAACAAATCAGTGATTGGCAATGTTAATTCAGCAAAATTGGGAATAAAGGCACGGTAGAAGTTTGCAAAGCCCAAAAAAGATTGCAGCTGCTTCTGAGTACGGGGAGGGGGCCAATTCACAACATCAGCGACCTTGGCTGGATCCATTTCCAAACCAGCCACAGACACCCGATAGCCTAAGAAATCCAACTTGGACTGATGGAATTCACATTTGGATAGCTTCACAAAAAGAGAGTTCTTTAAAAGCCATTGTAATACTTCCCGCACCAGCGCAACATGGGGTGCCTCATCCTCCGTGTAAATTAACATGTCATCCAAGTAAACCACCACTCCTTTATACAGCAAATCATCCAGAATTTCGTTTACTAAACTCTGGAACACGCCAGGGGCCCCATTTAACCCAAATGGCATTACTAAATATTCATATTGGCCATACCGGGTATTGAAAGCAGTAAGATGTTCATACCCTACAGCAATCCGCACACGGTAATAAGCCTCATGCCAAATCCAGCTTTGTAAAAATACGTCCAGTGCCCAAATTAGCTAGCAGGTCCTTTATGAGGGGTAACAAACACTTATTGGTAGTGGATACTGCATTCAAACCTCGATAGTCCGTGCACAATCGTAACGAGCCATCCTTCTTTTTGACAAACAATATTGGGGCTGCAAAACCACTCCGCGCCTTCTGGATAAAATGGCGGACCAAATTCTTATTCAAAAAGTCTCGTAAGGCAGCGTCCTCTGTTTGACTCATAGGATACAAGCGACCTTTAGGCAGTATACAACCAGGAACCAACTCAATTTTACAGTCTGAATCACGATGCGGAGGCAAGGTATCACATTCAGTCTCTTCAAATACCCGCCATAGGTCCCTGTAAGGCGCGGGAATGTCCGTTGGAAGGGAGGATACATGGTTGCCATGACTTGAGTCAGGAACTTGAGAAGGGTGCATTAACATGTGCTCACCACAAGGGTGCTCTGTGAATGTCACGACATGATCAGTCCATTGAATTTTTGGATCATGATCAATCAGCCATGACGTACCAAGGATGATCGGATAATCTGAGATTGGTCTGTGCATTGAATTAGTATCGGTTCGGTACGGGAAGTTATAGGAGGACCACTCACGGGACTACCATCCATTTGGTTGAAAGACAGAGATTTATGCAGCAAAAACGTCTGTAAATCCAAACTCTTCACAACACTAGGGTGTATTAAGCAGTGGGAGCAACCAGAATCCACAAGAGCATGGACTTTGAGCTTAGGACCTTTAGGTCCTTTGGACAGAAGTAAGGGTAAGATGATGGGTTCACTCACCCTCTCCGAAATATCCTGCGTGGTGTCCACAGTAGTCTTGACCATCGCGAACCCAGTGCTGTCATCATAAGATGAATTGTAATCCAAATCGGGGGGGAGCGCAAGACACACCACTCCTTTCTTCTGAACGGGACCTTTGGTAACTGTTCCGTTTTCGGTGCAGGGGGTTTCGTTTGTTTTGCAGGGCAGCCGGCCGCCATGTGGCCAGGTTCTCTGCAGTAAAGGCACAAGCCCAGGCGTCTTCGACGAGCATTTTTGGACTCTAGAGAGTTTTTGATGAGGAGGTTTCTTCTGAGAGCCAGGTTTTTGAAGGGCTAGTTTGCCCGCATGGGATTTAGCTTCAAGCATTCGCGCATCTGACATGCCAGCTAACATGATCCACTCCATTAGGGTCTGGGGACTATCCTGCTGGAGTGACCACCGCAGCAATTCAGGATGCAAAGCCTGTTTGAATGCAAAAACTTTCACCGGATCATCCCAATCAGGGGTTTTACTAGTCACAGTACGAAAGTTCTCCACAAATTCCACAAATGGCATAGCACCTTGGTGCATTAACATCAGTTCTTTCTTTGCCTCTTCTCCAACAAATGGGCTCTCAAAGCAACGTTGCAGGGCCATCATGAATTCCTGAAAATCACGCAGTTCAGGGGCCCCTCTCTGGAACAGACGGACATACCATTCTGCTGCTATATCATCCAGAGCGAATCCCACCTCATACACGCTCTCCAAGTCATTCTGGTATTGACGGTTATATTGCTTGGGTGCTGTGTGGTTTCCGGGCTGTATGGCCGTGTTCTAGCAGCATTCTCTCCTGACGTTTCGCCTGCATCTGTGGCTGGCATCTTCAGAGGATCCGCATCTGTGGCTGGCATCTTCAGAGGATCTTCAGAGGTTATATTGCTGCATATGAGTACTGACTTGCACCAGAAACGCAGGAAGTTTCTTTTGGACCCATCATAACGAGCTGTTAATCTCACACGGGGGGCCTGAGGTAGCTGCGGGTACCCCATAGGAGGCATTATGGGATACCCGTACGGTGGCTGAAATGGAAACGGTGGTGGTGGAGCTGGATACAACGGTGGAGCTGGAAAGACAGGAGGCCGCACAGGTGGGGCTGGTTTCCCCTGGGTATCGGCTGTACAGGAACGCCCCCGGGTTGAGTTGGTTGCCCTCCAGCACCCGGTTGCCCAGGGATTGGTACCAGCAGACCCCCATCTCTGGCGGGTGCTGGCAGACCTCCATCTCTGGCTGGAACTCCAGCTGGGGGACCACCACCCCCGGCCCCGTCTACAGGAACTCCAGCTTGGGGCCCTCCACCCCTTCCCCCATCAGCAGGTGGTTGTTGAAGCTGTAACTGGGCGGCTCGAGCTTCCTTTCAAGCCTCGTTACATTCGGTTTCCATGCGGGCCACCACCAGATTTAGCTCCATCAAATCCTGGTGCATCTGGTTCAATGCCCTCTGGTATTCAGCCCGTCAATTCTCCCAAACCACCTCTCGACTCTGGAAGTGGCGCCACATCTCTGCGTCGCCCGACTTCGCAGGTTCTCCCACCATTGCTCCCACTGGTGCTTTCGCCAACGAAGCCGTGGCCCAGGCAGGCCCCTCTTCCAAATCCAACAAGGGGACTGAAGACCCAGTTGACACTTGCTTACGCCTTGCTGTAACTCCAGTTAACGGGGCAGCCAAGTAACGAGGGGCTGCAGTAGCTCCCAGTCCTTCCCCCAGCACAGGGGATGAAGTCGACTGTCCACTCGCTCCAACTCCCAGGTACGGATCACAGGCAGTCAGTCCTGATTTATCTTTGCGAAGGGTATCAGACCCAACCGAACCAGCCTTGCTGGAATCAGAAGGTGTCCCCTCCTCCATCAGGCTAGCCATGCCACAAGGAGACAAAGGAACACCAGACAATCCTTGAAGAAAAGCAACAATGTATTTCAAATGCGCAACTTCAGCTTTAGATGTGAGCATGAAGAGTCGTACAATAAAGGGAGTTCTGGATTAATGTCAGATTCCCAATGATGGAAACAACGTCTTGTTAAAATAGTAGTTTATTCAGCATCTTGAGAACAGCATGGAAAAGCCAGAACTGACTTTTCTCCGTGCAAACTGTCAGTAATATCATTGTGGGCGCACCCCCCATGAGAACCAAAAGTACAAACATGCAGACAGTGAGAGACAAAAATGCAAGTCTGTTGGAGCTGGCCTTGACCAACACCTGCTGGAGGAAGAGAGCAGAAACACACTACATAGTATGCAACTAAATTCCCTTCCCCCAAGCCCCAAAGATGCGCCCCAGCATCCCATAGGCATCCTGACACAGCCTGGCCAGATTTCCCATTTTATGAGGGATTGCAGCTTCAGGGCCCAGCACAGATTCTCTGTCTTTATTTCCTCCCCCAGTACAATTTCCTATCATCCTATTTCCATCCCATCTGCCATACTGGTCTTTGTCAAATTCCATTTTCTGTTCTAGCTTAAATCTTGGCATCAGAACAACTTCTGAATCACTTACTCTAGGCACTGAATTTGGGAATGTAAGGGATCAGGATTAGGTCTAGAAAAGCTAGATTTAAATCTAGTAGCACCTTAGAGACCAACAAGGCTTTTTGGGTATAAGCATTTGAGAGGCAAAGTTCCCTTTGTCAGATACAGGCCAAATGGAGATCCCCAAGTCCTTCTATCCCAGTCAGATGGTGAAAAGGGTATTGTAAAGAATGGAGACAGGAGGCAAAGGTATGATGCAAAATGTAGCCAGCTTGATCGGAGCAGGGGAGAAATGCTTTGGGGCAGAAAATGAACATCTGTAGTGAGATAAGATTCTTATGTCCTATTCAGAGGGGGGGGGCCCTCCGTCCTGAATTTGTGAATTGAAGCAATCTCCCACTGTAATCTCCCTTTGAAGCTTCTCTGTTTGAGGGCTGCCACTGCTAGCTCAGCAATGGAATGTCCTAGATCGTTTAAATAGCCATGGTCATACCCCATTGTAAAGATTTTTAACACACAGCTCCGTTGCTCGACTGGACAGTCTGTGAAATGTCACTCGCATCTTCGCCTCAATTAAAAATTCATAATTCCCTTTGAAAGCAAAGGAAAGGAGGAGCCAAAATTTATATACCCTTCCCACTTAATGAAGGTGGCTCACAAAAATAACCATTCAATACCACACTGTAATAAAATGTTCCAGTAGAACTGGGAGATAATATCTGTCGAATAGCTTTGTGACACTTGTAAATTACATCAAAGGGAAGGATTCTGATCCAAAGCCATCAGTGTAGCCACTGAAATGCCTTATATCAGTGATGGCGAACCTATGGCATGGGTGCCCGAGGTGGCACTCAGAGCCCTCTCTGTGGGCATGCGCAGAGTCGCGCCCCCTCCCCCCCCCACACACACACATCTTGGCTGGCCTGAGCTGTTGGGCTCGATTATTAGCATTAAACCTAAGACCTAGTTTTGGGGAAGCAGTGTAGGTAACCCTGCTAAGCGCTGTTAAACCCCACTGATTTTCATGCGAAGAACTAAAGTGGGATCCTTTACCTGGGAGTAAGCTCGGTTGCTGACAATGGGACTTGCTTCTGAGTAAACCCTCCTAGGGTCGTGATTCACCCACTGGAAGAGTTGCATGGTTGCTTCAAAGCCACCGACTGCCACCAAGCTTACTCCCGAGTAACGCACGCCTCGGAGCCAACCATTTTTTCTAAACTAAAACCTCAGTATTCAGGTTGAATTGCCGGGTTGGCACTTTGAGATAAATAAATGGGTTTTGGGTTGCAGTTTGGGCACTCGGTCTCGAAAAGGTTCGCCCTCACTGCCTTATATGTTCCCAGCAAAGTGATGTCATCACTAACAGAACATCCGGCCAGCTCTCCACTGGCAGGTGGGCCCACGGGGAGAGGAGGGTTGCAGGCCAGGAAGGGCTTTAAAAGGAAGACCACTTTGTAAATCCCAAAGCGAATTAGTAGGCATTGTATGTAATTAGTGGTGCTGTGGCGAACCTGCATTTGAATCCCTATGCTGCAGGGGAGGCTCACTGGGTAACCAGTCACATACCAGTCACATATCTCACAGGGTCATTGTGCGGGTAAAATGAAGGAGGAGAAAGATGTGACCTGCTCTGGGTCCCCACTGGGGAGAAAGGTGGGGCATAAATCAATAATACTGGATTTTGCAGCAATTACAAGGTTGGCAGCACTTAAGAAATCACAGAATTATTGGGAAGTCTTTTTCCTTCCAGGATTGGTTGAAACAGGCTAATTTCCACTTCCTGTGTTTTCCTTAATAGCCTATACCAGGGGTGTCCAACTCCGGCCCTCCGGATGTTCGTGGACTGCCAGGGGCTGATGAAGAAGAAGAAAAAGAAGAGTTTGGATTTATATCCTCCCTTTCTCTCCTGCAGGAGACTCAAAGGGGCTGACAATCTCCTTGACCTTCCCCCCTCACAACAAACACCCTGTGAGGTAGGTGGGGCTGAGAGAGCTCAGAAGAACTGGGACTAGCCCAAGGTCACCCAGCTGGCATGTGTGGGAGTGTACAGGCTAATCTGAATTCCCCAGATAAGCCTCCACAGCTCAGGCGGCAGAGCTGGGAATCAAACCTGGTTCCTCCAGATTAGATACACGAGCTCTTAACCTCCTATGCCACTGCTGCTACGATGGGAATCGTAGTCCATGAACATCTAGAGGGGCAAAGTTGGACATCCCTGGTCTACGCCTTCTGCAGCATCGTCTATCCCCAGTCAGATGGTGTTTTATTGGCATGGGAATTGATTTACACAGGGTTACTTTTTCAGCATACTTTGAGCATTTTAAAAAAACCCTACCTTGTCTGAATGTCTTGATTTTGTTGATTTCATAATTAATGGCCACCAATTTCACTTTTAGAGGTAGTAAAATAAGGTAGTTTCAGAGAGTAGCCGTGTTGGTCTGTGTAGAAGAGCTAGATCTGACTCTAGCAGCACCTTAGAAACCAACCAGATTTTCCGGGTATGAGCTTTGAATCGTCAATGCTCCCCTTGTCAGTAAAATAAGAAACATCTTGTCTTATAAAAATGTGTGGTTGCCCCTCCACATCCGTTGAAGCTTCCTGCTGCAGGAGTGAGGCCGCTAGATGGGTACCAAGACCCCCAGCTGCATGTTACAAACCACGCATTCGACATATCTGGAGAGGACCCTCTTGCCTCCAGCCATAGATAAGGCATGAATTAAGGCCTACTGAGTTTGAAACAGGTGACTGGTGCCAGAAAGCGAGACCCACCTGGGTGCTTGAACCAAAGGTGCTGGTGAAAAGCTAGCGCATGCTGCTGAAACTTGACCCACTGGGCCTGATCCTGCATGTTGAGAGAGGGCTGCTGCTTTCTACTCCACTCCTCTTTCTCTGTTTTCCTGCACCAGCCTTCTGGCACCTCGTGCCCACCTTGGCTTTTTCAGAGCTTCCCTGTGCAACTTCCTCTCTGCTCCGTGGAGGGTGGAAAATTGACGGATGGATTTCCGCCTCTTTTGCATTTGGTGGGGAGGAAACGACAAACCCGTCCCTCATCCTGGAGCATGACTGTATTCTAAATCCAGTTTCCCCGGCCTTGTTTCTGGGAAAGACGACTCCTTTCCTGACTGCTGTCACTTAAGGGAAACGATTCTTCACAAAGACGTGGCTTTGGGCTAGCGACAGAGCCTACATTTCTCTGCAACTGGGAGGCAGTTGTCAATTAGTGGATCTTCTTTATAGTATCAATATTCTCTTTATAGTATCAATATTCTTTACCAAAGAGTCCCCTTTGCCTCTACCTGAGTGTGAGGGAGTAGCCCCCCTCAACATTGTAGGCACATGCCAACTGGCCCCCCTGGCCCCCTCTGTTCTGGCCTTGCTTTTCCCCCAGAAGAAACGGCTGCTTTGGAGGGTGTGTTATATGGCACTACACCAGTGATGGCGAACCTTTTCAAGACCAAGTGCCCAAATTGCAACCTCAAACCCGCTTATTTATCGCAAAGTGCCAACCCGGCAATTTAACCTGAATACTGAGGTTTTACTTTAGAAAAAACGGCTGGCTCCGAGGCGTGCATTACTCAGGAGTAAGCTTGGTGGTAGTCAGTGGCTTTCCTTTGAAGCAACCGTGCAACTCTTCCAATGGGTGAATCACGACCCTATGAGGGTTTACTCAGAAGCAAGCCCCATTGCCAGCAACAGAGATTACTCCCAGGTAAAGGATCACGCTTTAGTTATTTGCATGAAAATCAGTGGGGTTTAACAGCGCTTAACAGGGTTACCTACACTGCTTCCCCAAAACTAGGACATAGGTTTAATGCTAATACTCGAGCCCAGCAGCCTAGATGTGGCGGGGGGGGGGGGGCACTCTGTTTGCACGTGCCCACAGAGAGGGCTCTGAGTGCCACCTCTGGCACCTGTGCCATAGGTTCGCCACCACTGCACTACACCTTGCTGAAGTCTCTCCCTTCCCTTAACCCCACTCTCCTCAGCAAACCTCTAGGAATTTCCCAACCTGGAGCTGTCGACTCTTATTGTGGCCAAATGACTGGAGCTCTGGGTGTGAATACACAACATTGCATTTCAGATCCACACTTAGCAGAGAAATTTATAAGACTACCCTGGGTGAGTTGCTTTTGTTTGATCCAGATTCAACACCAAGGGTTTCTGGGAGGTTAAGGAGGCAGCCAAGGCCCGCTTCTGGGAGCTCGTCAGAGGAAGAGAAAGGCACAAGCCAGAGAATAAACGCGTCAGAGGTGAGACACATCCTGCCCTGTTGGCCGAGGTCGACGTGGGAAGGTCTGTGCCGCCTCAGTGAAGTGCATTCACATTTTAATCAAGAGACAGGAAGTGGTGTTCTAATCAGGAACAAGTGGCGACTGGACACAGGATGGGGTGTGGAAGCTCTAGCTATATTTATTTCTCAGTGGAGATATCATGGGGAATTAAGTTGATCCAGAGGTACATACCCTTGGGAGGCTCTGGAGTGCCAAAGGAACAAATCGCCACTCTGCTGCGGAGCATGCTGTGTTAACTGTTGGTCACACGCACATTCTCTTTCTCTAACCTACTTTTTAGGATTGTTGTGAGGGTAAGAAGAGGGACGGGAGAACCGCATGTGCTGCCCGGAGCTCCCTGGAGAAAGGGTAGGATAAAAGATGAATGTTGTCTTGTGGCACGGGCCTCTGGTGAACAGTAGGTGTCTGCAAGTGGTTTGCCAGGCTGGTGGGAAACACGGCAGCGCTACAGCAGCTCTGCAAAGAACACTTACCTTAATGGTGCAGCTGTTACTCCGGTTCCACTCCACATTAAACTGGAACACAATGAGGGGTGGATTGGGATCCAGATGGGGTTTAAGCTCTCCCTGTTCTAGCTTTGAAAGCCTGCTGTCCTTTCAAGGTGGCCGAGGGAACAGCAGAGCAGAGGCAGCAACATTACCCTTGTGTGTGGTGAGTCTCACCTGCAGCACTCGCCACAACGTCTGACTCACCTTGCTGTTGCTTCTGGAGAATCAGTGGGACCCACAGCAATGCCTGCTGCCACTGAGAGCAAGTTCAAGGCTTGCCTGTGGATTTAAGCTAGCAATAGATCTATCTAGCCAGGAGGGGCGCACAGTGAATAGCCACTGATGCTGCTAACTTGGGAAGAAGATGAAACATCAGTAGAGTTTACTGTTGCTAGGTCCCCCTTGGCCACTGACAGGGGATGGAGGTAGATTGCCAGATCCAGGTTGAGAAACTCCAGGATATTTGGGGATGGAGGACTTCACTGGGTACAATACCATAAAGTCCACCGTCCAAAACACCCATTTTCTCCAGAGGATACCTGTAGTCTGTAAATAAGGCATCGTTCCAGGGGATCCCTAGTCCCACCTGAAGGCTGGCATCCCTAGTGGAGCTGCTACATCAAGAAGTTATGAGGATTCCTACACTTTTAAGGTAACAATTCCTATGTACCACTTCCCTAGACTGTTGTTTCTGAACCAATATGTATTAGACTGGGGTACAAGAAAGGATCCAGTGAATGCAGCTTTTCCTTATCACCGTTCAAAGAGAAATTTCGCCTGCTGTCACACTCCTATACAATTTCATAAGAACCTAAGAAGAACATAAGAACAAGCCTGCTGGATCAGACCAAAGTCCATCTAGTCCAGCTCTCTGCTACTCGCAGTGGCCCACCAGGTGCCATTGGGAGCTCACGTGCAGGATGTGAAAGCAATGGCCTTCTGCGGCTGTTGCTCCCGAACACCTGGTCTGCTAAGGCATTTGCAATCTCAGATCAAGGAGGATCAAGATTGGTAGCCATAAATCGATTTCTCCTCCATAAATCTGTCCAAGCCCCTTTTAAAGCTATCCAGGTTAGTGGCCATCACCGCCTCCTGTGGTAGCATATTCCAAACACCAATCACACGTTGCGTGAAGAAGTGTTTCCTTTTATTAGTCCTAATTCTTCCCCCCAGCATTTTCAATGTATGCCCCCTAGCTATACTCTCCTAGCTATACTCTCCTATTGTTATAGTAGTAATTCATCCCCCTCCCCTCTCCACCCTACAACCGATGCAGGGATATCTCATTCAGCTGCGGCACTTCCCAAGACTCTTTGGGAGAAGTAGGGTTGTCAAGTCCCAGATGGAACCTGGTGATCTCTTGAAATTAAGTCTCCAGACCAGCCATTCTCAACCAGGGTTCCCTGGTACCCTGGGGTGCCGTGAGCATGTCCCAGGGGTACCGCGGCAACACTACCGCCCCCCCCCCCTCATTTTTGTGGTGTCTCCCACCGGCGCCAGCAAAGAACATAAGAACATAAGAACTAGCCTGCTGGATCAGACCAGAGTCCATCTAGTCCAGCATTCTGCTACTCGCAGTGGCCCACCAGGTGCCTTTGGGAGCTCATGTGCAGGATGTGAAAGCAATGGCCTTCTGCTGCTGCTGCTCCTGAGCACCTGGTCTGCTAAGGCATTTGCAATCTGAGATCAAAGAGGATCAAGATTGGTAGCCATAGATCAACTTCTCCTCCATAAATCTGTCCAAGCCCCTTTTAAAGCTATCCAGACATGGAGACATGGAGCTGGCCCATGGGGCAGGGCCTGCCACAAGTCAGCAGCCGCCACCACCCCCAGTGCTACCCTTCACCCTGAGAGGGGAAGGTGGGGGTGTGGCAAGCAGGGGCAATGGGAGGGGAAGGTGGAGGGTGGCTGCAGGGGTACCATGAGATATGAAGAGTGAGGTCAAGGGTACCCTGACCTTGAAAAGGTTGGGAAACACTGCTCCAGACAGTCCCCCTGCAAGAAAACAGCTGCACTGGAGAATGGTCACTACAGCATTATGGCCCCTCTTCTCCCCAAAACCTGTTTGACCCGAGCTCCATTCCCAAAATCTCCAGGAATTTCCCAGCCTGAAGTTGGCAACGCTAGAGAGAAACCATGGCAATGAAATTGGTACATAAATCTTTTGAAGGAGAAGTCATTTTGTTGTACAGGTAGATAATAGACTGACCTTATTTGATAGCATCAACTGTGTTGGTGTAAGGAATTCCATAGACGCTTTCCATAGACGCAGAAATAAAAGGCTTTGGGAGTAAAAGTCCATTTATTAAGACATCTTAGAAAGCTCAAGTACACGCAGTGGCAGGAATGACACTTCCCGCCAGAAGCACAGGTTATAATACCAGTCACCCCATCCCCCCTTCCTGCTTCCCATGGGAACAGAGGCTTCATCTCCCCACAAAGATAAAGTCTCCCTGATGCATCTGGCCCCTCGCCCGCGCTGTGGAATCCACTCAAGGTTACTTCACCATCAACACCATTCAATCCTTTACCCTCTGCCTCCCTAAAGAAGACCCTTTCCCCCAGGTTTGTTGAGCGTGAAAGCAGCAATAAGGGTGGGGCTTCAATGTTTTCGAATAAACCCATTGATTATACCCAGAGGAATATCATCCCACCCAAGAAACTAAATATTGCAAGCGCTTATGCATTAAAATGCGAGAGTCCAGGATAGCGCCAATTTCAGAGTGTTTGTGGCCATCAATAATAGTCGGTGGGCCTCTCCGCTGGTCGTACAGGCATCGGAAGCGGAGCCTCCCTTGAGCAAGCTTTTCGGAATGGAAGACAGGATGGATGTTACTAAGAGAGTTAGGCAAATCTAAGCGGCAGTGACATCATTAATCACTCTTTAGTAATCTGAAAAGGTCCCACAAATCTCTTGCCAAGTTTGGAATATCTATGCATCGCCTCTGAGATTTTTTTGTAGATAAATACACCCAGGAGCCCACACGCGAGAGGGAACTGAAATAAGCTTTATCCTTGCAGTTTTGGGAGTCCTTTGCTTGTTGTAAGGCGGTCTCGATCCGACTTCCATCCCTCGGGCTAGGATGAAATCCATTGTTGAAATTCTGGGGTCCAAAGTAGCCGCGGCAGTTGTAGGCAACGGGCGGAAGGAGCCACCAGACACAATTTCAAAGGGGTTTTCTTTGTACTACTATGAACCGGGTGATTGTTATAGGCGCATTCGCAATCGGAATAAGCTCGCTCCAATTGTCTTGGTGGTAGTTGGTGTAACAACGTAAATACTGCTCTAGGGTGCTGTCCGCTCTCCGGCCTCGGCCACTTTGAACGTGGTAGGGCGCAGCCGGGCGCCCCCCAACAACCCCAAAACGCTTCCAGAACTTTGAGATGAATTGCTGCCGGAGACCACCTTAACGGGGGCGGAATGGAGACGGTAAACATGTTGAATAAACAGCCAGCGTGCCAACTTAGGAGCGGAGGGGATGGAAGCACATGGAATAAAATGGGCTTGCTTAGAAAATAAGTCTACCACCACCCACAAAACCAGATTGCCATGACTTTCGGCAAATCTGTAATGAAATCCATGGAGATGACTTCCCAAGGCGGGAAGGCTACCGAGAGGTTTCAATAGTCCATGGGCTTTCCGATGGTTTTGGCTTCTGCACAAACCGAAAGCAGCCTTTAATGTATGCCTTCAATGTCTTTGCGCGAGATTGCGCTGCCACCAGAACTGCCGGGCGGGCTAAGTGCAGAGTTTTCTTTAAAAGCCAAAATGTCCAGCTGAACGGGCATCGCAAGCTTCAAGAACTTGCTGGCGGAGGGGAGGCACGCGATCAACATTCCCTCCTCACCAAACTCCATTCTCCAAACGCACTGGGAGTCTCCCTCGCTGCTGGAGGCTCACGCGAGCCCCGCCTCTCCAATTCCCCGCAGAGGGAAAGGAGAGACGACTGGGAACGGGGTGGAGGGAGAAGTGGACGCTTTGAGATCGGTGACAGCCAACCCCAACTGGGAGGGGTAAGAACAGTGCGCGGAATGTCTCGTAAGGCAGCCCTACCCTCCCTCGGTAGGCGAGCTGCCAGCCAGTTTTGTTGGTTTTCCCAGGGAAAAATGACTGTAAAGAGAAACGAAAGAAATCGCCCAACGGTTGTTTTATGGACATCTTGAGGGGGGTGGAAAGAGCTGCCAAGCTTTTATGATCCCACCAACTTGAAAGGGTGCTTAGCCCTCCAGCCAGTGGCCAAGTGGAGAGTGCTGCTCTTTGATGGCCGCAGTCTCCCTTGTCTCCCACAGTCCAGTTGAGTTCGCACCAGAGAATTTTTTAGACAAATAAGCACACGGAACCAGTCTACCATCTTTATTTTTTCTGCAACAGGGTTGCCCCAAGTGCTTTGTCCGGAGTATGGCCCACGCGGAACCACAAACGGAGATCCAGATCAGGGTGCTTTTAGGATAGGCCTGGTAAATGCAGATTTTAATAGTTGAAAGGTTGTTTGACATTTCTCAGACCAAAAAGGGGCCCCGGCTTGGCGGACAGTGGATCTTTACCCTTAGTGCGAAGAGGTCTGTGAGAGGGAGAGTCAGTTCAGCAAATTGTGGGCATAAAATCACTTATAGAAATTAGCAGAACCAAGAAAACGCAATTGAGTTCTTATGGGTTGGTGGGGCAGGCCATTGGAGGACTGCTTCAATTTTAGTAGATCCATTGTTAAGCCCTCGGGCTAGATCCGTAACCCAAATAGTCAATGGAGGTCTGATGAAAGCAGCATTTGGAGAGTTTGGCAAAGAGAAGCACGTTGCCGGCCTAATACCTCAACCAATATTTCATGCTCTTTCATAGTTTATGAAGTAAATTAAAACGCCATCTAAGTATACAACCACCCTCAGGCTGTGCAATCATGGAGAACTTCGCTGATAAGGGCCATGAAAAGCCCGGGGCCCCTAATTCCTTAACCCGGTAATGGCATTATTAAATATTCAAACTGTCCAAACTTCTGTGTTAAACGAGTCAGGTGTTCATATCCTTCAGCAATTCTGACTCTGTAGTAAGCTTCTCTCAAGTCCAATTTAGTAAAATGCGCCCTTTGCCGAAGTGCATCTAAAAGGTCCTTGATCAAAGGCAAAGGATATTTATTGGACAGGGAGACCGCATTGAGACCTCGGGATAATCTGTGCAAGTCGCGAAGACCATCTTCTTTTGACAAACAAAACGGAGCAGCGCAGGGTGTTTGGTAGCCCGTCGATGAACCCGCTGAAAGAAGGTTCTTATCTAAGAAGGCACGCTCCTCATTGGGACTCATGCAAGTAGATCTCTACCTCTTGGGGCAGTTGTGCCCCTGGTTGTATGACAATTTTACAGTCAGTCTCTGTGGGTGGCAACCTGATCTATCTCGCCCTGAAAAACTCTGCCAGGATCCTGATATGCAGGTGGGATGCCAATAGAATCGGAGCAATCACTGAGGAAAGCCAGAGAGGGGTGTGTCAGAGACGCTGGGCTTTCCCAGTTCATGTGTTCACCAGGGAGGGTCAGTGAATTCTAGGATCCTTTTCCTTCCAAATGAATTTTGGTTCATGTAACAATAACCGCTGCATGCCCAAAACTATGGAGGTTTAGCTACTGGCCAGAATGAAATTAATTTCTTCCCCAATCGTCCGCGCAACGGAGGAGGACCGGCTGTGTTTTGTACTGGGCCGATCTTCTTCGCTCGGTGGCCGCCGCCCATTTGGGTGAATGGTATGGGCTTAGCTTTCAGGGGAATTCGGCCCAAACCGAGTCTCTCGCCACCTGGGGCCGATTAAGCAGTGGGAGCAGCCGAATCCACAAGAGCCGGTGGCTATAATGCGAAAGTGCGTGTTTAGCGGGTTGGCCAGAAATGCTTGAACAGTAATGGGAGCTGCCTTCACTCACCGCCAGGAGTCGGGCCCATGGCGTCCATGGGGCTGAAGAAAGACAAACAGCTGCTTCCTCCTCTGGGTCGCCTTCGTCACCGCTTTTAGACGAGCCAGTGGGAGGCGTCCTGACCTATGGGTGGTTTGTTGACGGAGTGCGCTGAGCTGGAGCGTTGGTTTTGCTTCTGGGACAGTTGGCGGCTAGATGACCTGGCTCCTCCGCAGTAAAGACTACAACCCAAGCCGGGCTACGTCAGAGGTGGTTTCAGGAGCGCTGGGCTTGATTTGGTGGACACAGTAGTGGTTTTAGGCTGCATGGCCTCCTTGACGAAATGATTCCAAACGAGACGCCACTTGAGACCCCAACTGGATCCAATCTGCAATGGTACGAGGGAACCCGTAATTAAAACACCGCTTTCATCGAAGTTTGCTGTCCACAGCATCCGAGAAGTATTCGTGATTTCATGCTCAGGCCACTCAGGAGGAAGTCGAAAGCAGAGCCGCCGCGACGAATTCAATGGACAAATTCTGCAAACGGGCGGTTGCCTTGCTGGATGGTTTTGATGGTATGGATAGCTTCATTCTCAGCCGTTTTGATCTTGAAAGCGCCAGCTTCTTAAAGCTTGGAGGAATGCGGCACTGTACGAGTCCTCATCCTGCAAATCCAAAACAGTCAATGCAATCCAGTCGGGTTGCTGCCCCATCCAGGACTACCGAGCCGATGTCCCGTGATTTTTCGCTCAGACCGGGTATAGATCATCATAGTCTTCCAAGTGGGCATTGAGTTGCAAGATGAAATAGGAAGTTTGAAGCGTCCCATCAAAACGGGCTGGTATCGGGCTTATAGTAGCCCCGCTCGACGGCTCTTTTGGCTTCGCTGGGGAGGTGGTTACGCCTGGTTGAGCAGGTTGGGCAGGCAGCTGTTGTACGGGGCCGGAATCGGGCGGCCATGTGCCGCTGGCTGGCAGAACCCAGGCACGGGCCCCTGGCACCGCATGATCAGTGACAGCATAGGCTCCAACTTGGGGCCCCTGGTCTGCCTCCTTAGTTCCTCTTCTAACGCAGCCAGCCCTCTCCGCAGTCAATGCATCTTGGTGCGATGCAAAGCAGCTTTTCCGGCTCTAACTTAACCAGTTCGTTCCGCTTAAGGGCTTCAGTGAGTTCACTTTGCGGCGCAGAGCCTGAACGCCGCTGCCGCTTGTAAATCCAGTCTGGACTGTCTGTGACTTTATCATGGACTGACAGATTCTGGGAAGCATATTGTCGTTGAGCGCTGCCTTTGGCACGGTCCAACTCGAAGCTGGACTTCTCTTTATGCTGCTGTTCCCGGGTCCCTCTGCAGAAGGCTCTTTTGCTGCAACCAGCCTCGCTCCTCCTCCCATAGCTGGCGCTCACGGTTCCATGCCGCTTAGCCTCTCGAAGTCGCTTCCCACTTTCATCCCAGTCTTCTCTCGATGGGAGAGGAAATCGTCCGCTGGGGAATGCAGGCTTTCTTCAGACTCTTCGTCATCAGGAAGCTTAGCCATCGAGAGACACCGTGAGCCGCTGTGAGCCACCGGTGGCTCCCCTCGAGGCACTCCCAGGTGCGGTCAGCCGACCGGATGGGGTCCGACTGGGAAGCTGCACGGATACCCCTCCCAATTCCAGGTTGAGTCCCGGTGTCCTTTGGACGGGCCCCAGTGCTGTGCCACGGTGGTTCCTTGGGAGCATCACCAAATACGAAGTCCAGGAATCGCTCACCGACTCCTGGGTTGCCGCAGATGAAAGGTGGTCAAGCCCGCCCTCCATGACAGGTTGCATCTGAGGTTTGTAATCCACACGGTGAACCGGTAGAGATCCGGATCCACAGGCGCCATCCATGGATTAGCGCCCAAACGACTCATGGAAATCCCCATCGTCAGCTGCCACGGCCCCTCGCTCCAACGGAGTAAAGCGAAGACTCGCGGTTGATACGAGGACGGAAAGAGCCACCAGCGAGGCCCGCTCTCCCGCCGGTTTCTAGATCCAGAAGGGAAGGTCGGAGCCCTCTTTGGGGCTACCGCATCTTCCGCAGTAACATTCAACCTCTCCATCGCAAGACAAGAGGTCCACTGCACAAGAATATAGATGAATTAGGATTCCTGCCACAATGTAAGGAATTCCATAGACGCAGAAATAAAAGGCTTTGGGAGTAAAAGTCCATTTATTAAGACATCTTAGAAAGCTCAAGTACACGCAGTGGCAGGAATGACACTTCCCGCCAGAAGCACAGGTTATAATACCAGTCACCCCATCCCCCCCTTCCTGCTTCCCATGGGAACAGAGGCTTCATCTCCCGCGCAAAGATAAAGTCTCCGCCGATGCATCTGGCCCATCGCCCGGGCTGTGGAATGCACTCAAGGTTACTTCACCATCAACACCATTGAATCCTTTACAGTTGGATTGACTTAGACATATAATAGATTCTATTATACATTGTTATGTTAATGATGCTACGATTCGTGTATGTATGTTATTAATTATAAATTGCAAATAAAATGTCAAAAAAAATGGGTATAAAACGGTTCTGGGTGTCTGGGGCAGAATTTATTATTTATTTGTTTGGAAGTGCCTCACATTTATGTCAGCCTTTAGCTCATTTGTAGCCCAGGTTTCTGAGACTCCACGTGGATGACAGAGTAAAAAAAGATTTTTTTAAAAGCAGGATAAAGGTAAAGTTTCCCCTTCAGTCGTGTCCGACCCTGGAGTACCACTGCGAGCAGTGGTTTCATAGGCAAGCCTCTTTGTGGGGTAGTTTGCCATTGCTTTCCCCGGCTATTTACCCCCTAGCTATGAGCTAGGTCAGGGGTAGGGAACCTGCGGCTCTCCAGATGTTCAGGAACTACAATTCCCATCAGCCTCTGTTAGCATGGCCAATTGGCCATGCTGGTAGGGGCTGATGGGAATTGTAGTTCCTGAACATCTGGAGAGCCGCAGGTTCCCTACCCCTGAGCTAGGTACTCATTTACTGACCAAGAAATGGATGGATGGCTGAGTTGACCATGAGCCAGCTGCCAGGATATCTGACCCACAGGGGGCTCGAACTCCTGCCCGTGTGAGTGGCAGTGCAAGCAACCGCTACGCCACACGGCTCCTCTAAAAGCAGGATAAAATAATCCAATGGACAATTACTCCTTCCACCTTGAAATAATCAAAACCTGTGGATTGGAGGGGCTGCATGTTAGAAAATAACATGTCCCTTTGTACGACCGATAGCCTTTCTGTCACCTTTCCTCCACTTCCACTATGGGAAATTGTGGAAGAATCGTAGGCCAAAATAATTTCTAATAATCTTTGCTCCTGTTTTCTACTTCCTTTGTCAGTCAAAGGGTAATGATAAAGGGGCGGGGGGGGGGCAGATCTTGCTAGAAGGAAAAACGTTTGAGACATAAGCAGCCTAGGAATGCAATTCTTTTGCAGATGGAATTCCAAGTATATTAAAATCAGAAACCCCCCCACCCCCAGCACATTCCTTTAGTCTGCCTCCCCTTCCTCTTACTTCAGCTGCAGTCCCTAGGATAAAAATTAAAAGATATTTCTGGGGGGCAGGGCATTGATCCATAAGGCTTTCGGTTGTTGTTTCAGAAGTGCAAACTTTGGGAAATTGATTTCTCTCGAGCATGTTCAGTTCCTTTGACCAGTTTTTAGTTGTTGTTTTTTTTGCCATTAAAGGGATTCTGCTTTGCTGAATCCGACCACAAACCCCTTCACAATCTATAACACACAGCAGGATTGCCAACTCCCAAGAGTTTACCAGTTCGGCAGAACACCCTACTGGGATTAGAAGAGCTGCCAAAAAACGGACCGGAAAAATTATACAAAACACACGTATGCTGCTAAAGTGGCATTCAATGTATTACCCTCTTATATTTCTAATCATACATAAAATACAAGTGCAACAATGCTTATTTGTATTTCTATTCCAAGTGGACTTCCTTGGAAGGAGCGCAGAGATTTTCTCACGCGTGCTGAAACAGTTCACTCTCAGTTTAGTGCACACTCAAAACAGTCCAACGTATTAGTCTTGCTCTTCATATATTTGTATCCAAAACCATAGTCATAGGATATTATCCTGACATTTACAAAGTTCTTATTCTTCAAGAGTATGTTGTTATTCTGGATACGTGGCTGAAATCTTACGTGATCTCCTTCTGGAGTCCATTTAAAGGAGCCTTGTTGCAATGCGGAGAAAAATTCCGCAAGCAAAAAGTTCAGCAAGCAGAAGCTAGTCGCGTAACTAAAGCTTTTCGATGCCTTCTTCAGTGCTCCGTATTTGCCATTATCCTTGTCATTCTAAATCTTGTTACTCTCTTAATGGAAGAGCTGCCACATGTGTGAATTTATTTAGGGAGAGACAGTCCTTCAAATATGTGGGCTTTAGAGAGGGCTTCTAGCACCCTGAATTACTCACAAATAAGCAACCAGTGTAAAGACATCAAGGATGTCATGTGTAAACTGAGGTGCCATACTTTGAACCAGCTGAAGTTTCTGGGTTGCCTTCAAGGGCAGTCCCATGTAGAGTACATTAAAATAGTCTAGCCTCATACCATAGCATGGTATAATGTCAGCTGAATCCAAGAAGGAAGAGTTTCTGGGTTGCCTTCAAGGGCAGTCCCATGTAGAGTATGTTAAAATAGTCTAGCCTCATACCATAGCATGGTATAATGTCAGCTGAATCCAAGAAGGAAGAGTTTCTGGGTTGCTTTCAAGGGCAGTCCCATGTAGAAAACGTTAAAATAGTCTAGCCTCATACCATAGCATGGTATAATGTCAGCTGAATCCAAGAAGGAAGAGAACTTGTGTGTCAGGAGTAGTAGTAAGCAGAATGTTTGGCTTCCATTTGCTGGGGGTTTTTTTCCAAAGAACTAGAGCCCCAGAAAACCTCCAACCTCTTAACTGGAGGAGAAAGACTTGGAACGCTTCAAAAATTTCTGCCTCATCACCAGCTTTATTTCTGTTCTGTATTCTTTGGATTCATTTTCAGCCTGTTATCCTTCACCACTGCATCCATATCCATCAGCATGGTGTAATGGTTAACAGCAGTGGACTTTAATCTGGAGAACCAGGTTCAATTCCCCACTCCTCCAGATGAAGCCTGCTGGGTGACCTTGCAGAAGTCACAGTTCTCTCAGAACTCTCTCAGCCCAAGTGGAGGCAGGCAAAGATAAACCACCTTTCTTGCCTGGAAAACCCTATGGGGTTGCCCATGTGGGGTTGTCATATAACCATATGGGGTTGCCCATAAATCACCTATGACAATGGCACATGCACACAGCCCTTCATATCAGTACCATAACTTATGCCTTGCTGATCAAATAATCCTAAACAGAAGCAAACAACTGGCTGTTATGGATTTTCCAGGCTGTGTGGCCATGTTCCGAAAGTTTTGGCTCCTGATATTTTTCCTGCGTCTACAGCTAGCATCTTCAGGGGCTTATGACGGTAAGATGTATTTCTGTCCGTGACACATTAGGGGCAAAAACTGTGCCTGCGCATCCCGGAAAACCCAGAACAGCCCGTTGATTCTGGCCACGGAAGCCTTAAACAATCCATAGAAGCAAATCCCCGAAACTCAATGCAGGCAGCTGCGGTCTCTGCATTCTGACTTGGCAAATTAATATTCTGTTGGCAAATGGCCCTGACTTCAACAGTTTTCTCTTATTCCAGAACATAACATAGAATTATGTTAGCAGCCCTGATCTGCAAATATTGATTTTATTCTGAACATACTCAACATGTTGAGAGAGAGATCAGTGGAAGGCAGTAAAGCCAGGCTGGAGGAGGGCCGGGGAAGAGAAATCTATTTAAAATAGAATGCAAAATAGGGCTGGGATTCATCCACTGGCACAGGAGTTCCCAAACCTTTTCCGGCTGCTGCCCCCTTGGCTCCCAGGCTGCATCCCTAATGCCCCCCCCCCCACTAGATCACACACCCCTCTTTCTTGGTATTAGGTCTACTGCAAATTCAAAACAACTTCAAACACTGTGAACACATGTATGCATTTTCATACATCAAACATAACCTAGTAAAAGTAAAGCAGTGTATTGAGCTGTTCTAGCACCTCTCACGAGGGGTGGGTACGACTGCGTCTCACCAGTTATGGCTTCACAGTTTTAATGGGATGGATGTGCCTGGTGCAGCCAAATCAGCTTCTCAAACATCAGGCTGCAAGGCACTAAGAAGAAGTCTTCTTGATAGCAGAGCCAGAAGTAAATTCGTCCCACTTCTGGACCTTTTGTCTGACTAAGGATTAAACTATGTTTTATTTTTGTGTTAGTTAGGTAGAAGCCAAATGTATTAGATAGGAAATAGGATTTATAAGTTTCTCTGTATCTGTGACTGCATGGAACCTCCTTGGCTCAAGGCAGAAGCCCACCTCGGCCCCACCTGAGCCTGTCCTTTCACGTGTAAAGGTCCCTGATGGGCACACACAAAAGAAGATCTCGAAAAGCGCCTGCCAACTCCGGCCAGCAGGCAGATAAGGCCATCGTCATCAAGCCTCCGCTTTCTGACCCCTAACACCTGGAAGATCCTCTTTTGTGATTCTTCCCGCCAGGGCATAGCGTCATCGCTTCTTCGCCTCTACCCGCGCCAAAACCCGCAAGAAGGAAATGCCTGTTGAACTCTGATTGGTCCCTGCATGTCGCAAATGCATGATTGGTTGTTTTGAATTTTGTTAATGAATGGTGGTGGGCTGTCTTGAGTTCTCCTCAGGCTCCCGACGGGAGGAAATGTATTTAAGATGTTGTAAGGCTGCTAGGCAGCGCAGTGGCCTTGTGGAACGGAGGTGCTGACACTTAGGTCAGCATCTCAATAAACCTTCCTTTTTATTATCATCGCCTTGTCGGGTCTTGCTTGGGTTCCTGGGCGCTGCCGAGAGCTGGGTACCTAGGAGCCTGTAAAAGTTACCAAGAGCAGCGCGGTAACATTCTCTTGCCACGTTCAGTCATTTTCGGGCTGTTTCTCTTCTTGGGAAGAAGCTGGGTGGCTGCACTGAAGCCCCGCTCTACTCGGCAGTGCCGGGGAGCAGTCAGGAAGGTCTTTTGGAGAGAACCGGGGCCCAGAAATTGAGTCCTAAAGATGCCTTTGGTGGCTCTTTGCCTTGGCTGCCGCCACCCACCCTGCTACACAGCAAGGACGGGGCTGCTGCTTTTCCATTGGGAAAAAAATCTTGCCTTGCAACGCAGCAGAGGTGGGGCTCTTCGTCCCTCTCCCCCGAGGAGGGAAGGGTGTTGCTGCTGCTCTTCCTTTAAAACTCGCCAGCCACCATGATGGAAGGACAAGACTTTTTCCCCTTTTTTTTAATAATTTTTTTTTATTGTATAGAATACTTGTACATTTGTTACATTCCATATCTTCATTCCATCTATACATTTTTCCATTTTCTCCCCCCCCCTCTTTTCTATTGGTTATTTCATGCAAGCAGTAGGAGATTCATTCTTCTTATTCTCTTATTCCATAGTTCTTCGTTAAATACAGCTTCTTCCTGTAAGGAACCTGAAAGGACCAGACTTAAAGTAACTGTAACAGTTCTTTATTTCTTAAACTTCCAAGATGCACAATACAGGAAATGCAGACTCTGACCTTTCCCCACCAGACGGCTGCTTTTACGAGCTTCTCTGGCCCCCGCCCACAGCACAAAGTAAAGTCCCCCAGAACTCCAACCTCCAAAGTAGGTTCTCACGCGAACAGAAAGTAAGACTCCACACGCATACAGTAAGCACAGATAGGCAGCAAGGTTAACGATAACAGAAATCCTGGGCACGCAGCCCAGTCGGAGGAATGTTACCAAGGCCAGGCTGGTGGACAGAAAACAGAAATCAACCCACAACCTTACAGTTCCATCCATTTTTCATACACTGTCCATAGCTTCATGATATCTTCTATTTTTTCTTTCCATACAATGTTTTTTGTCAGTCTCTCCAAGATCTCTAACTGTATTTGTTCCCAGATGTATTCCAACCATTTTGAGACTGTCCATTTCTTGTTATCTTTCCAGCCCAACGCCAACACTGCGTGTGCTGCTCTAATAATTATTTTATACATTGGTTCCAAACTTCTATTCACTCTTATATCCTCTATTATCCCCACAATTAGTCAATCTTTATTTACATCAATTTTTACTTTTACCAACTGTTCTACATACTTTTTCACCACTTTGCATTCTATCCACATATGAATATAATATGCTCCTTTTTCTCCACAATGCCAACATTTTGGGCTTAATCCTTTAATCATATAGGCTAGTTGTATTGGGGTTCTGTACCATTTAAGTAAAACCTTTCTTTCTAGTTCCACATATTTTTCAATCTTTAACTTCTTCATACTGTCCATAATTCTTTCTATTTTTTCTTCTTCTAAAAAATTATCTTTCTCCCATTTTTGTTTACAAGACTTTTTTCCTGCCAGCTGGCACAGGAATCCATGCACCGCCCCCCGCTACTGCCTCAAAAATTTTGCTACCCCCCCCTTCTGCTCCCAAATTTTTCACCGCCCCCTTGATGCTTCCATTGCCACCAGGGGTTGGTACTGCCCACGTTGAGAATCCTGGCACTAGCAGGAGCGTAAAATTTAGGGCAGCGACGTTGAGAATTGCACGCTTGGCTCCAAAGCTACCGTCAGAGCTCTATGAAGCTGAAGTCACAGGTGCATCTTCTGTGAGCTCAAAGGTTCCATCCCAGCCTTCTCGGGCACCGGTTCTTGAGGCCCGGGGCCCACTTGGGCCTGTAGACAACTCCATACCATCTCATCGTCTGTAGGATGCCCCTTTATGACTCCCCGGCTTCCTTCTCCCACTGTGAGGAAGGATGAAACTTCTCCTTGGGCTCTGGGCCCTCTCCCACCTGCTTCGCTCCTCCTCCAGTGGTAAGTAAACCAGGCAAGGAGACTTTGCATCCTGTTTTATAGTGCTGAGAAAAATAGGGGAAGGTTAGTGGAGCCAATTTCCAGGTGAGGCCTGGAATGAAAATGACAATTAGTCACTGTTAGTCTTTTGAGCACAGAGATCAGTTCGTCTGGAGAAAATGACCACACCAGAGGGTGGACTCTGTTGTATTGTGCCCCCGCTGAGCCCCTGCTCCCAAGCTCCACTCAATTCAGGCCGTGTCCCTCAATCTGCAGGGATGTCCAACTGTACAAACCCGCTGTTATTTGGGATTAGATAGTGGAATGAGGGGAGTAAGGGCAGTTAGCTCGGAATATTTTAAAAACGCCATTGTGGTGTGGCCCATTACCATCTGTGACTACCAGCCTCCAGGTGAGGTCTGAAGACCTCCTGGAATTACAGCTCATTTTCTGAGACTACTATGCAGATTTACCTGGAGAAGATGGCTGCTTTGGAGGACGGGTGCTGTTGCTTTGTGCCCCACTGAATCCCTGCCCTCCTCAAACTGCATTCTTGATTCTCCAGGCATTTCTCATTCCAAGGTCAGCAATCCTACCATCATCTCCTTTTTTGTAATAAACACCGTCGCGTGTGGGGCTCACCTGTTTGCACATCCATACTGTCACCGCTTTTTCAGTGAGGTCTCTGGCCGTGTGTGAACTGTCCTTGACTATTACTATTGAAGGGAGCTTATCAGGACTGTCCTTATAGTCTCAGTATCTGCAACATCCAAACTTTCCAACTCTGGAGCACGACTGCCTCATTCCCCAAAGGGGGTACTCAGTGACGGTAGAATGTGTCATCCAGTTTGCAGCTGACTTATGGCGACCCCCAAAGAGTTTTCAAGGCAAAAGGTAAACAGAGGTGGTTTGCCATCGCCTGCCTCTGTGAAGCGACTCTGGACTTTCTTGGAGGCCTCCCATCCAAGTCTTAACCAGGGCCAACCCTGTTTACCTTCTGAGATCTGATAAGGTCTGGGTAGCCTGGACCATCCAGGTCAAGGCAAGAGACTAGCAGAGGTGGTTTGCCATTGTCTGGCTCTTCATAGCAACCCTGGAATTCCTTGGTGGTCTCCCATCCAAGTACAAACCAGGACCAATTGCTTTTGAGATCTCATAAGGTCTAGGTACCCTATGCCATCCAGGTCAAGGCAAGAGACAAACTGATGACGTTTGCCATTTTTTGCCATCCAAGTATGAACCAGAATGAACCCTGCTTAGATCTGATGAGATCCAGCTAGCCTGGGCCGTCCAGTTCAAGGTAGCGAGCTATGGTGCAGATCGGTAAATGGTGATGGCGAACCTATGGCAAGGGTGCCAGAGGTGGCACTCAGAGCCCTCTCTGTGGGCACGCGCACCCAGAGTTCATCAAGTGGGGGGGCAGAAAATCTCCCCCCCACACACACACATCTAGGCTGTCCTGGGCACGATCCTTTACCTGGGAGTAAGCTCGGTTGCTGGCAATGGGGCTTGCTTTTGAGTAAACCCTCCTAGGGTCGTGATTCACCCATTCAAAGTGTGGCACGGTTGCTTCACCAAGCTTACTCCTGAGTAATGGGCACCTCAAAGCCAACCGTATTGTCTAAACTAAAACCTCAGTATTCAGATTAAATGGCCGTGTTGGCACTTTGCAATAAATGAGTGAGTTTGGGGCTGCAATTTGGGCACTCGGTCTCGAAAAGGTTCGCCATCGCTGTTTTAGAGTCTCGCCTTATGGCCCCTCCTTTACAGGACAATTTCAAGTGACACGCAAAACCACAGTCTTCTTTTAGGGTGTGTGGCTGAGCACATGAGCCAGAGCCACGGTCTTCTACCCCAGAGTTCATCCTTGACAGCACCGTTGGTACAGGATCCTACCCTGCTCTGTTTCCATGCAGCCTGTGGCAACCAACAACCCTGGGCCATTGGTGACGATTCAGTCCACAAGCAGATCCAAGACCTAGAAGCACCATGGTTGGTGAGCATTGCTGGGAATGGCCACAGCTGCCAAGGAGCTGTTGTGAACAACTGGTTTATCCTGACAGCAGCCAGCTGCTTCCTGCTCATGTGAGTAATGGAAAGTAACGGGGACCTCCTCTCTGGGAAGTATTATGAACTGCAAAACTGCCTTATAATGAGGCCAGCGATTGAGCTGTCATGGTCATTTGTCATTAGGGTCTACGCTGAGTGGCAGCAGCTCCTCAGTGACTCAGGCAGAGAGGCCTTTCCCAAATATACAGCAGTATTCATTCATACCATGCCCCAAATAAGGGAAGTAGTCTCTCATGCACTAAAGCTAAATTGCATTCCAGCTAATAAAAGCTCATATTACATGCATTGTTTTACTCCTCCATAAAAAAATTGAGTTCTTTTTCCTTTTGCACAAGGGCTGTCTCTTAACAATAAACAATTATCTTGAAAGATTGCTTTAAGAAGGAATCATCGAATCCACCGTAGTTGAAAACAACCCAAGAATGTGCCATAAAGATTGCTAGTAAATGCTTGTGTAACCTCAGCTTGTGGGTTCTGTGGGGCAGAACTTGGAATGAGTTTGCAGCAACAAATTTTTAAAAAACAAAATGGTTTACTTTCTTAACACATAACATATAACATCAGCATTTAACATCACGTTTCAAGGTCCTGTTCAGGTTGCATTTTCAAGTCCTTATATTTACAGTCTACTGATACTGCCAAGTCCAATTCTTTTTTGCAAGTGGGTTGGCTCCTGAAGACTCCAAGGGCTTGATGAACAGGATTCAACATGATGAAGGTTTCCAGGAGAACTCTCACCCATTACTACCACAAAAGGAAACCCTGAAACAATAAACTCCAACATTTACAACATAGCAAAAATAAACAACTACCTTCCCAGTAGTTCCCAACAATATTGCAGTTTACCTTAACAAGGTGTTAAGGGCTTATACAACCAAGGTCCGAGTCTGGTAGCCTTGTCTCCTCCCACTACATGAGCTCTGCAGCCTTCTCCTGCCTTGGGTCTCCACCCCTTTCTGGGTCAACCCATTCTGAGCATGGGGGTTACACTTGCTTCAGTGTCTTTATATCCAAGTAGTCCGCAAGGCACTGCATATATCTTTTGGTATTCTGGATAAGGTATTTGCATTTTATGTTATGTATAATTAATAAGAATTAATCACACAAAGAGTCTGATCATTCAGTCATTTATTTTTTCGGTACAGTATTAGTGAAGAGCAATTTTAAGGCCTCTGACATGTTGAGAAAGTAAACAAGCATGGGGCAACAGTGGCCGAGTAGGCATTATTTCCTTGGACTTTCAAAAGGCTCTTGACAAGATACCTCACCAAACACTCCTGAGAAGTGTACTGTCAAAGAAGGATCTCGCGGCTGGAATCGACTGGCTGTTGTGGGTTTGGAGCTATGTCTGGGAGCAAAAACTACCAGACCACGGCCATGTAGCCTGGAAAAACCACATCAGCCACTTCTGAGTAAGCTTAAGACATATTAAATATCTGCTAAAACGACAGGCAGTGAAAGAGTAGGGATAATGGACAGTTCTTGCAAAGGAAGGAAGGAAGTAGTGGGGTTCCACAAAGATAGATTCTGGGGCTGGTACTATCTAATTCAGAGATGTCCAACTCTGGTGCCCCAGATATTCATGAACTACGATTCCCATCAGTCCCTGCCAATTGGCCATGCTGGTAGGGGCCGATGGGAATCGTAGTCCATGAACATCTGGGGCACCAGAGTTGGACTCCCTTGATCTAATTTGGTTATAAATGACCTGGAGCTGGGGTGAGCAGTGGAGCAGAAGGTTGTGGATGATACAAAATTATTCAGGGTGGTGAAAATTGAGTCTGACCGTGAAGAGTTCCAAGGGAAGGATCTCCGCAACTTGGGTGAGTTGCCAGCAATGCAGCAAATGAAATTAGATGTAGACGAGTGTCGGATGCTGCACGGTGGAACAGTAACCCCCAACTTTGAGCTCTTTCTAGTTGCTCAGAGGCTGATTACCCACTGCAGGCTGTTCCCTGCCCTTGCCCCATTCTGGGGCAAAAAGATGCACCAGAAGTGCTCTTGCTTTCCCCGCGGGAAACGAGAAGCATGCATGCACGGGGCAAGAAGAGGCACATCGGGACAAGACATCTTGCCCCAGAGCGCTTCCTCTCTCACCGTGCCGCAAAGAGAAAACGCTCTGGGACAAGATTTCTTGCCCCTGTGTGCTTCCAGTCCCACCACACGCCAAGAGACCCGGTAGATAATCAGCCAGAGTGGCTTTTACTCCACTGCACTTTCAAACAAGGCTATCCGTCTTGCTTGTTGGTTGTTATACCTGTATCTTGTCCATTATGTGTCTGTGGCAATCCTGCAGGAGAAGATCTTGTTCACTATTTATTATCTTTCCCTTTGTAAAATGAGCCAAGGATTCAAACAACACGAGCTCATTCTATGCTGAGATTCAGGCTAAGTTCCCAACCCCTACTCTTGCACTGAGCCGACTCCTCTGTCATAGCTGTTATGTCCTTTTTATTAAATAGTGCTTCCTCAGATCTGTGTGAGAGGGTAGCTCGTTTCCTACGGAGCGCTATAAACCTTTGCATTGTCGGAAACAAGTGCCAGTTTTAGGTACTGTAAAATATGTAATATGTGTATTTATCTAAGTTTGTTTTCTACTCTATTTTATATTACTTTTCAATGTTAATCAACTGTGTCTTCTTTTAATTATTGTAATGAATTATATGTTTTGATGTCAATAAAGGGGTATGTATCTATATATAACAAAATGGCTTGTGGTCATAATTTACTACCAGACTGTGATAAATTGATTTTGCTGCTAGTGGATGGTAACCCCGTCATCATTTATAACACGCCTTTCTTTGCTTCGGCTGCAAAAAAATCCTGTTCCAAATTGATCTTTACAACAAATTAATACATACAGTTGTTTACTATCAGGGCACCCAGCTGATATAGCTCAGTATGGTTTCATAGCTGTTTTACCACTTTTATATATTGCTTTATTGTTGTATATCTTACCGATTATAAAACACTAAGGGATGGAATGGCCAATGATGAACCCTCCACCAACAAGGGAACAGGACTCACGAATTGGTGGAGGGTTCGTTGTCGGGCATTCCACCCCCCCCCCCCCCCGGAGCAGTGGTGCTTTGGCGCTGCTGCTCCAGAGATGCACGTCCACTCGCCCTCCCCCCCCCAGCAAGCTCTCCCAGCCTCCCCCCCAGCACCTTGGCCCAGCAATCAGCTGATCTGCGGGCCAGCAAGTCCTCCCTGCCACCCCCCTCCCCGTCCCCAGCAAGCCCTCCTGGCCTCCCTCCCTCCCACAGCGAC
Source organism: Sphaerodactylus townsendi (assembly GCF_021028975.2). Classification (NCBI taxonomy): domain Eukaryota; kingdom Metazoa; phylum Chordata; class Lepidosauria; order Squamata; family Sphaerodactylidae; genus Sphaerodactylus; species Sphaerodactylus townsendi. The sequence goes on along the minus strand of NC_059427.1, from coordinate 176,998,165 downwards.
CACCTCGGCCTTGAACAAGCCCTCCCCGCCTAGCCTCTCCCACCCCCCAAAGACAACGCAGACTGAGCCTGTTATGAGCCTTCCCATCCCTCTGCCCGCCGTCTCCCATCCTCCAAAGACGCTGGAAAACCCAGTCCCCTGCCTACCCTCACCCCCACCCGTCCTATCTAGGCCCAATGTATTCCTCACCCTGCAGCAGGCTTTACCACTAGTGATTCTATATTTGTATATTTCAATTGATGGGATCCTATATTGCAATGGCCTTTGGCTATAAACAATGAAGTGTATGGTAACTGGTTACTAGCTTGGCTTGCATTAAATGTTAGTGGCTGGTTTTCCTTTGCAGGAAGCCAAACTATGTGGAGCTGATCACGGCTGGTGGACATTTTTCCACGCTAACAGTGAGTCAATTCCTGTCTCATCGGGGCTTCAGTTCATGGGCACAGCCTCCCAATAACGACCTGGGACTCGTCCTGCTAGGCCAGCCAATCGACTTAAGAAGAAGAGGCTTGTGGCCAGTCTGCATCCCTGATGGGAAAGAAACTCTCCTCACGTGGACGCAGTGTCGGATCTATAAACGAGACCAAGATGGTGAGTTTGAGGGTCTGTTATCAGGGTTGGAAGGAGGGATTGTGCTTTTGAGAAAATGGAATCCAGGCTTCATTGGTGGAGGCCATTTGAAAAGATAAGTTCGAAAAGTGATCAAAAGAGCTGAATATGTCTGTCAGACATTTTGACTAGGATTTGAGAAGTGTTATGGGCCCAGCATCCCAAGACTGTCAAGATGGTAGTGCACACAGCAATGTAACAAATCTAAAAACATTTGGCAGTGCTGAGGAAAAGTCAGAAACTAGAACTGAGCAGGACTTTCCGAAAAGGAGAATTTGGATTTAAAAGAAATACTCTTTTTTAAAAAGTGTCAAGTTTGGAAGTGGGGCATCTTGAGCTGGGGGGGTCTTCTCTCCTTCCCCGCAGGTTCCAAGACACGGTTGAAGAGGATTGCTGTGTATATTCTGATGACGTCAGAGTGTTCCACACAATGGCCGGGCACAACGGAGCGATGGAACTTGTGCATGGCAAGACAAATCCATAACGAGGCAGGCTGCAGGGTAATCAATATGAACAGGTTTGAAAATAGGGCTGTGGAAAGGGAAGCAGTGGCGTAGTGGTTAAGGGCAGGTGCATTCTAATCTGGAGGAGCCGGGTTTGATTCCCCGCTCTGCCGCCTGAGCTGTGGAGGCTTATCTGGGGAATTCAGGTGAGCCTGTGCACTCCCACACACACCAGCTGGGTGACCTTGGGCTAGTCACAGCTCTTCGGAGCTCTCTCAGCCCCACCTACCTCACCTCACAGGGTGTTTGTTGTGAGGGGGGAAGGGCAAGGAGATTGTCAGCAACTTTGAGTCTCCAACAGGAGAGAAAGGGGGGGGGGTATAAATCCAACTCTTCTTCTCTTCTTCTAATGCAGGGGTCCCCAACCCTTTTCAGCCTGTGGGCACATTTGGAATTCTGACACACCCCAGTGGGGGTGCAGAAAGCAACAAAATGGCAGCTGCAGGAGGTGGAGCCAGCCACAGAATGGGGACCTCAGGTTAACTTCAGAAACACAGTGGTGTGTTATGGTGGCAGCTGTGGTGGTGGCAGCTGCTGCCAAAACAACATTTTTTAAATCTGCATAGCCAATCAAAACTCCAATTGGCCAAGCAGAATCCTTGAGCAGCAAAAGTCGTATCTGGCCCCACCCAGGCAGGTGACAGAAAAGGTGTTGGTTGGTGCCACGGTGCCCATGTTGGGGACCCTGCCCTAATGAGTAGTCTGTCTGCTTTCTGAGACCTGGCAATACCTCTCGGATGTTCCCTCCAGCACTTAGGAGCAGCGGTGGCATAGTGGCTAAGAGCAGATGCACTCTGATCTGGAGGAACCGGGTTTGATTCCCAGCTCTGCCGCCTGAGCTGTGGAGGCTTATCTGGGGAATTCAGATTAGCCTGTACACTCCCACACACGCCAGCTGGGTGACCTTGGGCTAGTCCAGGGGTAGGGAACCTGCGGCTCTCCAGATGTTCAGGAACTACAATTCCCATCAGCCTCTGTCAGCATGGCCAATTGGCCATGCTGGTAGGGGCTGATGGGAATTGTAGTTCCTGAACATCTGGAGAGCCGCAGGTTCCCTACCCCTGGGCTAGTCACAGCTTTCTGGAGCTCTCTCAGCCCCACCTACCTCACAGGGTGTTTGTTGTGAGGGGGGAAGGGCAAGGAGATTGTCAGCCCCTTTGAGTCTCCTGCAGGAGAGAAAGGGGGGGATATAAATCCAAACTCCTCCTCTTCTTCTTCTTCTTCTTAGTGCCATGAACTCCCAAAACTCTTTTGAGAGATCCCTACTTGTTCCTTCTGTTGTCGGAAGAAAATAAAGGGGATCCTTTTGATTTTATTGCCTTTGTTTCCCCAACCTGCAATTATGCTCCAAATCACTTAGGACTTCTTGTTGTAAGAACCGTTTGGCTGAAATTGTTTGGATTTGGTTTTTGGTGACGCATCAAGAAACAGTGAACCCAAATCAGCTAGCTTTAAAAGAGCACAATGCTTTGGCCAGCGTAGAATAATCACCAACGTCGCCATGCATGACTCTCATGAAGACAGGGGAAAGGACCCGTCCACAGACAAGGTCACGATTCCTACATGCAGAGAGGAGAGGAGGGGCTGTGGCCCAGTGGAAGAGACTCTGCTTTGCATGCAGAAGGCTCCAGGTTCAGTCCCCGGCAGCATCTCCAGTTAGAAGATCTGGCAGTTGGTCTTGTGAAAGAATGCTGCTGGCAACCTGAGTACTGAATGTTAACCTTACTAGACCAAGGCTCTGGTTCAGTATAAGGCATTTTCATGTATGTTTGTGGCGTAGCGGTTAAGAGCAGGTGCATTCTAATCTGGAGGAACCGGGTTTGATTCCGCTTGATGCCGCTTGAGCTGTGGAGGCTTATCAGGGGAATTCAGATTAGCCTGTACACTCCCACACGCGCCAGCTGGGTGACCTTGGGCTAGTCACAGCTTCTCGGAGCTCTCTCATGTGGCCTGTCACCCCAGCCCTACCCCCAGGAGCAAGCTTGGCTGTGTGGGGACTCCCAGTCAGTCCCAGCACATCAGTCTGAGCTCCTCTGACCCACCCATGTTAAGTGCCTGCCCTACTGCCCGGCCTCCAGCCCCCCCTAGTGCAGAAATCCTTACAGGCACAATCCATGGCAAACTCGAGAAGGGGGTGCATTCAGCTTTCCAAGCAGCCAATGCAGCCTTCCCTTTTCCCTATTGGGAAAAAGACCCAAGAACCCTCAAAGGGCTGCAGGAACAAGTGCTGCTTTGAACAAATGAAACAGAAGCCATTTGCTTTGTGCCAATTACCTGTGTGTGGCTTGCACATTCCATGTAGCATGCTTGCTGGCAAGGCTCCAGCCTCTTTGCAACTTCCAGTGCAAAGGAATTCCCACCCTTTCAGAGACTCTGCACAAACTGAAGGGACTGGAGAAGCTTCTCCTGAGAGCCACACAGGCATGAGAGCTGGACTTAGCAACAAGCAGGGGGGGCACAGGGCACCTCTGAAGTCAGGGAAGTTTGAAACTCCTCCTCCTGTGCTCCCCAGCTGGGGGAGAGGCAACCAGGCAGGCTCTGTGTGTGTTGGGGGGGGGGGGTCAGACCTACCTGCAGACTTTTGCTGAGAGTTCAGCTACTTAGACCACCGGGGAGATTTCAGTGTTTGCCTAGGTTTGGATTACTGGATTCTACCGTTAGACAGTTTAGATTGGATTAAGTTCGTTCTATCTATCTATCTATCTATCTATCTATCTATCTATCTATCTATCTACTATCTATCTATCATATTTATTTATTATATTTATTTATTATATTTAGATACCGCCCTCCCTACCTTGAATAACGTCAGGACAGTCCGTCCATTTCTCATGACTTGATCTGTTTTCTTCCAGGAATCAATGACTTGTCATACTACCACCAGGCCAAAGCTCTATTAGGAATCACCACACCTATGGTCTGCGGCACCTAGGTGAACACCTGCTCATATGATGGTGAGTCTAGAGCAGCTGTCGTAATCTGGCTACATAGTGTGGTTTCCTAACACCTGTTTATTTCCTAATAGTTCTTCTCCATAGCAAAGGCCCATCTTTTTTCTCTCCTCTATCTCATTGGAGGGACAAGGCCTTTCACAGAAACCAGGTGGCATTACTGCCTGTATCTGTAGGGCATCCATGGGAGGACAATGCTTGGCCGGAACCTCCCAACATTCTGTGATTGGCCCTAGGGTTTGCCAGGTTACCCAGCCACTGGCAGAGGTGGGAATGGGGGGAGGGGCATGGGATTTATGAATTGAGCTGGGGAAACTCCGGAGGTTTGAGGTTTGGAGCCTGGGGTGGGCAGGGACCTCAGTGGGACACAATGCCGTGGAGTCCACTCCCAAATCATCCATTTTCTCCATGGGAACTGATCTCTCTGGAGATGAGCAAATGTCTGGAGGTCTCAGGCCATATCTGAGTCTAGCATCTCTAAATGGCAGCCAAGTTGTTGGTATTCCTCCCTGTTCTCAGAGAATCCAAAGCATTACACTTTCCAACAAGATGTGAAACCCTGGTCAAGAGAATTATATATACAAGGGTGACAGGTAAAAACAGGAGTATAGAGATATAAGGAGATTTTTTTAAAATTAGAGGGTGGTAGACTGGAGAAGGTATATCAGAGACTTGTAGTTAGGAAAATGGAGCCAGGACAAAATCTGAGTTTTGTGCCCACCTATATGTCTTGGACACCCTCCCCCCACGACCAAACAACATTTTTTGCACCAGGTCATCTCAAAGTCACCATCCTTATTATAGAACTTGTGCCCCAACACACAAATCTGAAAACACCCAGGGCTCCCTAGTTTAAACATTGAAAGTGATGCTATTTTTGAGCCGAGGGAAATCCACCTGAAATGGCATCACTATTAATGTTGTTTAAACTAAGGAGCTAGATTCTCTTCAAATCCACCTTAAAGGAGACTCTGGGCTCCCTAGTTTAAACAACATTGAAAGTGATGCTGTTTCAGGTGGGGTCCCCCCCCCCCAAGTGGCGTCATTTTCAATGTTGAGACTGACCAATAAGGTTTTCTAGGCTGCTACGTGGCGTGGTCTGGTAGATCTTGTTCCCTAACGTTTCACCTTCATCTGTGGCTGGTATCTTCAGGGTGTATCACAGAGAAGTCTGTTATACACTGTGTCCAGACTTCTCTTATAACAGACTTCTCTCTCTGTGATACCTCTAGAAGATGCCAGTCCCACAGATGCAGAAGCTGGCTTTGATAGGAACAAGATCCTACCAGACCCGGCCACACAGCCTAATAAAACCACAACAACAAGAGATGAATCTCTGGTTGTGAAAGCAACTATGTCTTCCAAATATTTGTATTTTTGCAATCTAGGGGCCAGATTCTCCCCTTTAAATCACTCCAAAGGGGTGGGTTTAAAGAACCTAAGGAAAAATTTGAGGGGTGCATGTCAGAGGGCAATGTTTAAGTAACAGTGGGAAAAATGTTAGGCTATCTTGGGAGACTCTTGCCTTATAAAACCACGTAGGTTTGAGTGAAGTTTGGTTCAGGGGTTCCAAAGTTATGTACCCTCAAAGGGGTAGCCATCTACTGTAAGCCCATTGGAAACAGTGGGGATGGGGACACCCATAACTTTGGATCCCCTGGACCAACCTTCACCAAACCTGGGTGGTATCAGCGGGAGACTCTCATGGATGGAACCATCAGGTTTAGTGAAGTTTGATTCAGAGGGTCCAAAGTTATGGACCCTCAAGCCGGAGAACAACACCATCTACCATTAAGCTCCCATTGGAAACAATGGGGGGATAGAAGTCCCCTCCTTTTGGGGGGTCCATAACTTTGGACTCCCTGGACCAAACTTCAACAGAGCTTGAAAGCGAAGGTATCATCCAGAATTGTCACCTGACAATAGCCTGGGATTTCGGTGCCACTAGCCCAAAACTGTGCCCCTGCTGTCAACAAGGCAAAAACACTAAAAATACCCCAAATTAGAAGTGAACCCATTTTTTTCTGCACCGATATTAGTGACAGCAGGACATTTGTCCCCAGATGTCTCTATTGTATCTCGCCTCTGAGGGTTATATAGCAAGAGGCTGGAGGAATTCATGGATTTACAGCTGATCTCAGGTATATAAATGCAGCTTATTTATTCATTATTTATTTATGGCAAAAGCGTCATTATTTAAGTTCCTGGAGAAGAAAATGGCTACTTTGGAGTTAGACTATATGTGTGTACTTATATAACCTGGAGTCTGTCTCCTCCCTCTGAGCCCGTGGTGAGGGAGACTGCGCCTGGGGCGCGTGTGTGCTCAGCCCGCCACCCCACCAGTGGTGGGATCCAAAAAATTTAATAACAGGCTCCGAGGGTGGTGGGATTCAAACACAGAAGCTGCACCTGCAGCACCTCCAGTCCCTATTGGGCAGGGAGGTTGCTTTAGTAACTCCTTCTCGGCACTCAGAAAAAATTAGTAACTCAGTAAAAATTAGTAAAAATTAGTGAGAACTGGTTGGATCCCACCTCTGACCTACCATGCCGGACCGCCCCCACCATGGCCCTGCACCGCCGCGCACCCTCTGCAAGACTGTCCCCTGCACACTACGCCACTGCCCTCCCTAAATGCCACTTTTCCAGGCTCTGCCCTCAGACTTTCAGGTATAATTATCCCTTCCACATTGCGACTTTCACCGTCACAGTTTTAATATATTGTGGGTTGGCATAAGAAATTAAATGAGAAATGTTGGAAAGTTTTGCGGGAGCTGCAGATGACATGCAAAGGCCAGCGGACAACACAGAAAAAGTTAGAAACTCAGAAATGCATAATATATATGTATAGTATTGTATAACATCAACATATTTTTATCTTTTAATACCATAAATATACACAATTTCTTTTTTTTTAAAGTTAAAATTAAAGAAAAATAAAAAATCAGACTTATTCTCTGTACAAAAGGAGGACCAACGTTTTTTATGTGGATATCCTGGTTGCAGGGGGTATTGTACCCAGTGGTGGGATTCAGCCGGTTCGCACCACTTCGGCAGAAACGGTTGTTAAAATGGTACTTGTAAACAACCAGTTGCTTAATTATTTGAATCCCACCGCTGGAACCGGTTGTTAAATTATTTGAATCCCACCACTGATTGTACCCGTAACCTCAGCAATGTGGAAAGGATAAGTGTATGTCCAAACCTGGACTGTTGTAACCCTATTACAACAAATGCAAAAATTAGCAGATGGAGTTTTCTGACATTTTCTCTGTAGCAACTTCCATTGCTGAACAGATGAGATCTCATGATTAAAAGTGTCTGGTTTGTTGTGCCTTAAATCTATTGTTGTGGAAACTTCAGTGCAAGCTCTGGTCCATGTATCTCCTCTTAGATACATGACCATGTTTACTGGAGATAGTCTCAAGCTTTAATTGGGCAGCGGAATAATAATTATGTGACTCTACCATCCCATATGGAAGGAGCAGAGTTAATGCCATAGAAGGATGGGGTTTGAGAACAGAGTGAGGAGCTTTGGCAAATGGCTGAGCAGATAGCTGATGGGCCCTTGGGAGAAATGCATTCCAGGCTGAGAAAAGAGAATAAACACTCGCATTGAGGGGAAAAACAGAACCACTGGGGGAATAAATGCTGTAGAAGAGGGAGGAGGGGCTGGCCTCCCATGTGCCTGATCAGAGTGTCCCTGGGCCCTATAGGCAGAGTGAGGCAGCCCTGGGCAAAACCTGAGTTGGATGCCCCATGAAGTGACCACTCCCTACAACCAAAATTTTTTTTGCACCAGGACATTGGTGCCTGCAGAGGTGCATTTTTTAGACATATCAACACCACAATTTCATGCCATAATCAGGAGACTGTCCTTATGCTGCTCCCCATGTCTGGTGAGGTTTGGTTCAGGGGACCAAAGTTATGGACCCTCAAGGCTGTAGCCCCATCTCCTAATAGCTCCCATTGGAAACAATGTAGTAGGATGGGAACACCTCTTTTGGGTGCTGCTAGCCTAAAGAAATTTCGCCCCTGCAGGCCAAAATGGAAAGCCACTAAAATACCCAAAAACGAACCCAGCATTTTGATGCCCCCACAAGGTGATGCCCTGGGCAGCTGCCCACCTTGCCCAATGGGCATTACGGCAGTGCCTATAGGGCAAATAGTTCCCTGGGAAATTTTGGAGTCAGAGAAAAAATGGTGCTGTGAGGTGAAGTCCCTTCTTTCCCAGTGCCTCAGTTCTAGTCCAAGCCAGGACTGTGCCCACTTTGAAACTGAGTTCCCATGAAGATTCACCGCTACTGCCTGATTGCAAGTCCCTCACGTCAATCACACATAATGTCTAGAGCAGGTCTAAGGAACAGAATCAGGGAAAACTCATGAGGAGTGTTACACATTTTACATCAGATAAAGATAACTGCTGTTTTGATATAAATTTAAGGTGAAGGTTCTCTTTCCATTTTTTAGCATTTTCAAAAAATTTAAAAGATTGAAAATAGGTACAAATTGATCAGCCAAAGGCAGCCTGCCACTCCTCTTTATTTACTTGTTTACTTAAAGTTTGGAGATCATATTTTACCTCAGAAATCCCAGCAGGCTTGCCACAGAAGGAAGAAGAAGAAGAAGAAGAGTTTGGATTTATATCCCCCCTTTCTCTCCTGTAGGAGACTCAAAGGGGCTTACAATCTCCTTGCCCTTCCCCCCTCACAACAAACACCCTGTGAGGTGGGTGGGGCTGAGAGAGCTCAGAAGAACTGTGACTAGCCCAAGGTCACCCAGCTGGCATGTGTGGGAGTGTACAGGCTAATCTGAATTCCTCAGATAAGCCTCCACAACTCAAGTGGCAGAGCTGGGAATCAAACCCGGTTCCTCCAGATCAGAGTGCACCTGCTCTTAGCCACTGCTCTTAGCCACTACGCCACTGCTGCTCCCATGGTGACTTGGAACCATTTTCCAAGTCACACAAGGAGGAAGAAAAGAGGGAAGAGGACAGCCGAGGCTCATAAACATGCTGGTTGTTGTTCCATGTAACTCCTGCTGTGGTATCCTTTCCCAGGTATGGCATTCATACAAGTCCGTTCCCCCCCCAGACAAAATAATCTCTCCCTATTTCCTGCCAGGTACATGCTTTTCAACACCCCGAAGCACAGCCAAGCTGACAAAGAAGCGGGCGTTGTCCATCTCCCCACTCTCTGATGCCAGTATTGACCTGCAGACCGTCATCCGCACTTCACCCAATTCCTTGGTGGCCTACATCAACTCCCGCTGTGCCTCAGCCAGTGGCTCCTACGGACACCTCTCAATCAGTACCGTCAGGTAGGCACTCATTTCTGGGAGAGGTTAATGGAAGACGGGGTCTTCCTCGATCCATCACCTGTGCAGCACTAATTCCCTCCCTTCTCCCCTGATATGCCTCTTCCCCAAAGCCTCTTCCTGGCTTTCTTCCATCTCACTGGTGTAGAAGACTTCAAGAAACATCACGTTGGGGTCCATTGCTTTGAGGAAAGAGGCATGCTGGGAAGAAGAGGCACTCTTTGAGGTTACAGAGTGATTTCTTGGCACAATAAGAATGGAAGCTTGTTCTTCTGCCAGTCCCCAATGGTGAATGACTGCTCAGCAGTGAGTTCCTGTATCTTTTAAAAGCATGGAGTCTAGAAATGTGTTTCTTGAAAAATGAAAACAGAAGTTCTCAGGAACCAAAATTCTGTGCCCAGTGCCACACTTTTTCATCCCAACTGTGGAATCATGGTGGGCTCGTCCACGTGCCCATGCTGTCCTATAAATGCAATCCTATAGCAGCTTTCTTGTGTCATTGTTTTAGCCCTTCCATTGGATTCCAGAGCCCCCTGGGCCGCAGAGAAAGCCAGGGGGATGTCGTTTAGTCTAGCCATCCATGGTTCCCTATGGGTCTCGAGCACCTAAGCTGGCCCGGCCAGGAATGATGCACCACATGCCGCCACCGTGTGGGATGCTCAAGCACTGCCAGGTAAGGGGGTACCAAATCTGCCATCCCGCCCTTCTCAGTGCATCATTTGAAGCATGTAAATACCAAACGCCCCCCAGTGTGATCCTGTCATTCCTGTTGGGCAGAGCATTTAGACTAGGTGGCAAAATCAGGGGTGCTTTGGCGCTCTTGGTGAGCCCATGGGGCCAGGCAGGCCTATCCCGGGGGAGAAGGTGGGGCTGAGACAGGAGGAGATGGGCCTCGTTGGAGTTGTTGGGACCATGGTTGGAGAGAGCCATCACCTGGAGCTCTCACTTAGTCTCTTTCCCACAGCTGAAGTCAGGAGCCAGGCACAGGCGACCCTCTGGATGCCCACAGGCATAGTGCCAGTGCTGGGAGGTGACATTTCCAGCCCAGCCTCTCGCGAGGACTCAGGTGAGCCACAGCCAACCTACTTGCCCTTGCAGACAGACACCTTCCAATGCCTCAGCTCAGTTTCAGGGTCTGAGCAGTGCTCAGAAGAAGAAATTCACATAGTTAACATTGCATAACCGTGGTGTTCTCCCTCTCCCCTGCCCTACTGAACCTGCCAATCTCACTGTCAGGAATATTTGTGGAGTTATTATTATGTCCATCTTGATTCCTATTGGTGGACTGAAAAGGAAAGAACCAATCAACATATGCATAAGAGCACATGGAACACCTTTTCCTTTATGTTTAGTTCCCCCTCTCCCCAGATTCCAAATGATGACAGTAGAGTGTTCTATATTTGAAGACTCCCATGCTAGGTGGAAGAAATGTTATAGAAAAGAAACAAGGCAGGAAGAATGAATTACTTCAGTTTCTTCCCGGGCATGTTGTTTTTCTTTGTGGAGAGCAGGATGAGGGAGCATTCAAAGATGAGATTCTTCTGTCAGCCGTCTAAAGCGGGGTCTGGCTCAGGAAGAACTGTACCCTGTGTTTGTGCTGTACAAATAGCTCTGCTCCAAGAGTCAGGCCAAGAAAGCAGACCACCTGTGCCTGTTAAGAACCCTGAAGGTCGGTTCTGAGGAGCCAAGAAGCGGAAGGGACTTCAAGCCACCAGTCCTTCCACCATCCCTGTGACAGAGGGCCGAACTACATGTTACATATCCCTCAGAACATCTCCAGGTTGGGTGGGGACTCATATTCTGAAGTGGCATGCTTCTGCAGTTTTGTAGGTCCCATTTAGATCAGGACTGTGGCGTATGGAAAGAGGGGACTTAGACCTTCCTCCCCTGCTGTTTTCATGATCTGAAATAGCCCAAGGCAATACTGTTTGTCTTTGGGGGCGGGGGGGGGGGGGGCTGTATGAATGTGAATGAGCCTGACCTGGATGGTCCAGGCTAGCCTGATCTCTTCAGATCCCAGAAGCTAAGCAGGATCTTAGTATTTGGTTAGTATTTAGATGGGAGACCACCAGGGAATACGAGGCTCGCTATGCAAAGGAAGAAGAGTTTGGAGTCTGGATTTATGCCCTGCTTTTTTCAACTGTAAGGACTCTCAAAAAAAGCTGACTTTTACAAACTCTCCTCTCCACAGCAGACACCTTGTGAAGTAGGTGGGATTGAGAGACTTCTGAGAGAACTGTGACTAGCCCAGGGTCACCCAGCAGGTGCATTCTAATCTGGAGGAACCGGGTTTGATTCCCTGCTATGCCGCCTGAGCTGTGGAGGCTTATCTACCAGAATTCCAGATTAGCCTGTGGCTCCCACACCATCAGCTGGGTGACCCAAGATAGTCACAGCTTCTCGAGACTCTCTCAGCCCCACCTACCTCTCACAGGGTGTTTGTTGTGAGGGGGAAGGGCAGGAGATTGTAAGCCCCTTTGAGTCGCCTACAGGAGAGAAAGGGGGGATATAAATCCAAACTCTCCTTCTTCTCTCATGGTATTTTAAAATGACTTTAAAATGGCGGTGGTGCCCTTACATCTAATTTGGCCCTGATTCCCTATCCTTATCTCAGGAAACATGGCACTTCAGGACATGACCTGGGGACATCCCTGAGGAAAACCTCTACCTGACCTGGGAACATCCCTGAGGGAAATGTAATGTGTCAATAGGCCCATGGGCAAACAGGAAATGCGGAGCTGCTGGCTCCCTTCCCTCCCTCTAGTCATCATCTCTCCCTTGGCTGATCTTCTCTAGCAGTTGGTTGAGAAGGAAGCTTAGCTGCCAGAGAGTGTTTGAGATTCCTTGGGTTTGCATTTGCTTGTCAGAAGCAAATGCCTGAAATAGCGCTTCAGTGGCTTTGCCCATAATTATACCTTGTTCCTAGGATGGCCAGCCTCCCACTGGGACCTGGAGTACTCCTGGAATGACAATCAGTCTTCAGACTGCAGAGATCAGTTTCGGAGGGGGAACTCTGTGGCTTCACATCCCTTCTGAACTCCCATCCCTCCCCAAGCTCTACCCTTCTGAAGCTGCTCTCAAAAAGCTCCAGGGCTTTCCCCGACCTGGGGCATTGCCCAGCCTAGAAGTTGGAATATTTCTAGTAAAAGATGCAGCAACAGCTGCTTTCATGTGCCAGTGCTGTCTAGTGTCTAATGCCGTTCTGATATTACTAAGAAAATCCTGGGTTTTCCTTCCATATCTCCTGTGGTGATCCTTCAAAACAAGCAAGCATCCAATCTGATCCATAGGGGTTCACATGCTTAAGGACACTGAAAGAGAGACTGCTCCTTTTCTGCCCGATTCCTTATCGGGTTCTTCTTTAATGGCATAAAGATTGCAGATTATTTTATTGAGACATTGAAATATTGTTTAAAATGTTTTCCAAAAGCAGCCTTAACCCTGCCAAAGATGTCGATGGACTACAATCACTCAAAAGCAAAAAAACGAGTGGTCTGGAATTTAGAATAATGAAGCCTTGGAAGCAGCAAAGGATACATTAAAATCATACACTTGAGCTGCTATAGAAGATGACATTCAAGAGAATATGGGATAATGGTTTCAGGAGATCCACAACTCTCAGGTGGCTACCAAGAGCCCACCCTGAAGGATTTGTGTTTTAGATTGTGTGCAAGATCATTTTTGTCTGGGGGTGGTGGCAGCGGTCACTTGTTCGGGTTGGGTGAGTGGATGAGGGGGAGCTATTGTAATGTATTGTGTTTTATATTTCTGTTGCCCCATAGCCTTGAAAAAGGGGGCATTATATGGATACAAATAAACAGAAGCGTGGAAGGAAGATGATCTATTCCTCAGCTCCAGTAGAGGAGAAACTTGGCCATGAACCCAGGCCTATTTCTGCCCACCCAGCCACACAATGGGCCTTTCCCCACTTACCTTCTGCTGTGCGCTACTCTGGCCAAGTAGCCTTGGGGTCTATGACACTCCCCACTACAGAGGCTGACGACAAGCGCCAGCCATGAGAAAAACACCCATCTCAGCCCCCTCAACACACATCATTCCTGGCTTGTGAGGGTTGTCGAGGGGAAGCCAGGCGTGCCAGAAATGGCCAGTGAGTGGCGTCTGTGAGAAAGGTGGTAGAAGGAAAAGTGGGGAAACGGCCAATGTTTGCAAGAGACCATGGGAAAAGCATGATCGTGCACTCAACATATGGTGCTGCCTTATGGTGAGCCAGATCATTGGTCTTTCTAGTCCCATGGTGGCGAACCTTTGGCACTCCAGATGTTATGGACTACAATTCCCATCAGCCCCTGCCAGCATGGCCAGCCCCTGCTAATTGGCCATGCTGGCAGAGACTGATGAAACATCTGGAGATGGGTCCTGCTCCTGTTCTAATCTAATCAGTGGCATCTCTTCTGAATCTACAGCAGAGGTGTTCTCTATTCCTGCTGTCTCTGAACTGGAAATGTCACAGACTGGAACTGGGACTCTGAAAATGTCAATCTGGTGTGCCCTACCACTGAGCTGCAGCTCCTCTAATGGGCCCAGAACAAAATGGCACAGCTGCAGAGGCGTAGCACGGGGGGAAAGTGCCTGGTGCGCTGGTGCATCCCATGGAGATACCCCCCTACCGCTTAGTCGTCCATCCCCAGCCCTCTTGGAGCGACGCCTCTGCACAACTGCACAGTAGTTTTCTGTCCTGTAAGGACAGCAAAACATTGATTCTCAAACTTCAGGAGGCTACAACAAACTACTACTGGATGCAGAAGCGTGGACAACTGTTTTCCTCTCTTCCCTGTGAACTCTGCCTGTGGAAAGTGAGGGTAAGACGTCGGCCTGGTTATCACCAAGCTACCCCCAAGAACTTATAAATGGGTATCATGTCTTACCTCCATCTCAGGATCCTTTACTAAGCATGCTAGACCCCCGGGACGAGCTGGAGAAGGAAGACGGGAAGGTGGAGGCGGAAGCTGTGTATGAGACCAACTGCCACTGGGAAGGGTGCTCCAAAGAGTTTGACACCCAGGAGCAGCTGGTGCATGTGAGTTGATGGGGCACCAATGCGGGGGACTCTCCGGTCAGCTGGACGGGTTGTCTCACTCACCCCTTTCTTTTGAGACGGGGCGGGCTTCACCAAACGTGTCCTCGAGCCGTTCCCACTTAATCTGTGTAAGACATCAGGATAAGAACCAAAGGCATAACGGAGTATAATAAGGGTAGCCGCCCACCTTCATGAGGTGACGAAGCTGCTGTGATCTTCCAGGCAAACGTCAGGCCAAAGTGTCCTTTCTGCGGTCTTCTGCAGGAAACCAGAATGGCGATGTGGAGACTCAGCCTCGCACGGCCAGGACATGAGCGTCTTGTCTCTGGGCTCAATAAAAATATCTATGTCCCTGCCTCCCTGCTTGTAGGTCAAGGCTAGCTCAAGCCACTCTGTTGCCCAAAGTAGGCCATCTCCCATGAGGCCAGGGAAGATGCAGAGCAGTAGTGGTGGCAGGGATAAGAGCTCGTGTATCTAATCTGGAGGAACCGGGTTTGATTCCCAGCTCTGCCGCCTGAGCTGTGGAGGCTTCTCTGGGGATTTCAGATTAGCCTGTACACTCCCACACACGCCAGCTGGATGACCTTGGGCTAGGCACAGCTTCTCAGAGCTCTCTCAGCCCCACCTACCTCACAGGATGTTTGTTGTGAGGGGGGAAGGGCAAGGAAATTGTCAGCCCCTTTGAGTCTCCTTCAGGAGAGAAAGGGGGGATATCAATCCAAACTCCTCCTCCTCCTCCTCCTCCTCTTCTTCTTCTTCTTCTTCCTCCTCCTCCTCCTCCTCCTCCTCCTCCTCCTCTTGATACCATTGCTGAGGTTCAATCTGGTCTCCAGGTGTGGCACCTTTGGACCCAGCCTTGGTCCCAAGAGACAAAACAAAGTGAGGCTCTTCCCCCGCATCTTGGCTGCTTTTACCAGGCAAAAAACATAGAATCACAGTGTCCAAGACCTCTTGTGAGGTGGGTGGGGGTCTGAGAGAGTTCTGAATGAACTGTGACTAGCCCAAGGTCACCCAGCAGGAATGTAGGAGTGGGGCAAGAAATCTGGTTCACCAGATAAGGCTCCACCACTCAGGTAGAGGAGTGGGAAATCAAACTCGGTTCTCTGGATTAGAGTGCACCTGTTCTTAACCACTACACCACGCTGGCTCTCCTCTCTGGTCTGTCCTGGATCTGAGGGGCAGCAGGGTGACGGGACAGAACACAGGCACCCTCCCATCTTTGCTGCAGAATTCCACAAACCTCTTGCAAGGGCAAATACAAAAAGAGCAACACACCAGGAAAGAATACATAATTCATGGCCAATGAGTGTACATAAAATATTATTTGAAATGGCAGTGACAAAATATATACAATAACTCAGATCAGTTTCTGTTTACAGTGATGAAAACGTAACGTATTCAATAGGCCAGAATGCTTTCCTGTTCTGGCATTTTTCAGCCTCAGCCAGTTAACGCCATATTATATAATGCACTGTGACAATTACAAAACCAGTGAACTTCGACACAGCTGGATGAGGGAAAAGAGGGGGCTTAACTCCCCTCAATCACACTTACAAAATGTGTATTGAGAAGGTGGAGACCTGTCAGTCTTCAATATTTTAGAATATTAAATGTAGACAATTTAGGGGAGATAAGCCCCCCTTTTCCCCCCATCATAATTCATTGGGTTTTAGAAATTTATAACAGTCTTATACAATGGGACGTTAATTGGCTGAGGCTGAAGAAGACCACCAAAACAGGGGGAAAAAATTCAGATCTGTCTTGTCTATTGTATATGTAATGCTTTCATTGTTGTGAACAATGTTGACAGAGATGATGTTGACAGAGAATTTTCTCTCTTTGCATATAGAACCAGGGGGGCATTCATTGAAAATGCTGGCAGGAAGAATTAGGACTAATAGAAAGGCACTTCTTATAGCGTCTGATTGGTGTTTGGAATATGCTGCCACAGGAGGGTGGTGATGGCCACTAACCTGGATAGCTTTAAAAAGGGCTTGGACAGATTTATGGAGGAGAAGTCGATTTATGGCTACCAATCTTGATCCTCCTTGATCTGAGATTGCAAATGCCTTAGCAGACCAGGTGCTCAGGAGCAGCAGCAGCAGCAGAAGGCCATTGCTTTCACATCCTGCATGTGAGCTCCCAAAGGCACCTGGTGGGCCACTGCGAGTAGCAGAATGCTGGACTAGATGGACTCTGGTCTGATCCAGCAGGCTAGTTCTTATGTTCTTATGTTCTTAACAACAGTTGATAATAAAATTATTGTATACATTATATCACTGCCATTTCAAACAATAATTTATGTCTACTAATTGGGCATGAATTGTGAATTCTTTCACAGTGTAGTGCACTTTTGTATTTCTATTTGAATTCTTTCACAGTGTATTGCACTTCTGTAATTGTGAATTATTTCACAGTGTAGTGCACAGCACTACTAGAGAGATTTGTGGAATTCAGCAGCAGAGATGGGAGGGTGCCTGTGCATTGTCCCCTCTCCCTGCTGTCTCTCAGATCCAGGATGGATCAGAAAGGAGAGCCAGCGGGGTGTAGTGGTTAAGAACAGATGAACTCTAATCTAGAGAACTGGGTTTGATTCTCCACTCCTCCACCTGAGTGGTGAAGTCTTATCGGGTGAACTAGATTTGTTTTTTCCTCCACATTCCTGCTACAGGTGACCTTAGACAATCAGTTTGTTCAGAACTCTCTCAGCCCCACCTGCCTCACAAGGTGTCTGTTGTGGGGAGAGGAAGGGAAAGGATTTTGTAAGCCACCTTGAGTCTCCTTACAGGAGGAAAGGGGGGGGGGGTTGTCTATAAATGCAAACACTGCACTACTACTATTGCTAATGCTACTAGTAGTAGTAGTTAGCATATTGAAGAGGCTTTTTCTCCAGTCACTCTCAGCCCTTCTTGTTCCCTCCTCCCTGCCCTCTGCCTGGCTGCAACCAGAGAGGGAATTGGCCGGCCAAGTGATTTAGCCCAATCACCAATCAGCAGCTTTCATGGCCCAGGAAGAACAAACTTTGACCAATTTGATCCAAGTCCAACATTCACACCACCTTCCCATGCCATAGGTTATTTCAATAAAATGAAATCAGCGGAAAGCCACTTTAATCGGTTACCAGCCCTGATTTACAGTCATAGTTTCTGGTCCCGTCCTCAGTGGACCGGAAGAACATCTAGGTTCGCCCCTTAACTCTGCTAATTTAGAAGAATGTTAGGGAAGGAAATCCCTTGCCCCATATGAATGGCGAGCTGCTGACTCCCCAACCTCTCGCGATGCTTCTGTCCCCTGCCTCTACAGCACATTGCTGCTGAGCACATCCACGGGGAGAAGAAGGAGTTTGTGTGCCACTGGTTATGTTCTTTCCTTGAGAGCAGCTGACCCTTTAAAACCCAGTACATATGCGTCCACATGGTAGCCACAGGAGAAGCAGCACAAGTGCACAGTAAGTGGGACTGGAGGGACCGAAACAGCTAGCAGGTTTGGGCTGGCTATCTGGGAGGTCGGCTGGGTTTAGCAGTGAGAGAATGAAGTGTGCCACATCAGTTTCAGTTCTAGAGGGGTATATTCTGGGCCTGCTTGTGGAACATGGAAACCAATAGAGGCAGCAGCTGTGGTTGTATGCAGCCACTACTAGATATACGTTCTTGGCCATGAGCAGAGAGCTATGGGACTGTTGAATGGTCATTACCACCAGTCTATGGAGCAAGCTGCTTCTTCTGACACCAAATGCACTGCGCAAGAACAAGAAACTGGTACACCAGATGCAGGGGCAGCCTTTAAATCACAGTTTTCATTGTTTTCATAAATAAAAGACAAGTGTATAGCCCAGGGGTAGGGAACCTTTAACATTCAAAGAGCCATTTGGACCGTTTCCATGGGAAAAGAAACACTTAGACATAAATAATTTTGACATATAAAATAAAGACTAACACTATATATTGGGGTTTAAACTTTTTTATTCGCTCATTCCCAGAAGTGCATGGATCATGCATACTGCCACAGAGCAAGGATAAGCCGGCTAAGCCTCTCCAGCCGCCGAGCCGCCCGCTCCCCATGAAGGCGAGGAAGCCAGCGGCCAACCGACCCATGAGCAGTTAGTGCGCCATGCCTGCTGCCTGCAGGGCGGAGCAGGAATGAAGACTGTGCTTGGCTCATGGAGCCACAGTGCAAGGGCAGAAAGAAGAGCCGCATGTGGCTCTCGAGCCATGAGTTCCCACCCCTAGTATAGCCCTTACAGAGCAATTAGGTGCCAATGCCATGAGGAAAAAAATGTCTTGGCCCAGCCCTTTAACAGAGGCTTGCGATGCAGAAGCGGGTAGATGAAGCTTTTCTTGGCACAGAGGTAATATCACCTGGTAAGTAGCATCCCATGAACTCTCTGTTAAAGGGCAGGGCATTTTTCTCTCCAGGTTGTGGTCAGCTCAGTAAATAAACCACCACATCCTTCTAAGTCCGTTAAGTATCCGGGCTTGTTTAGAAGGAATTATTATCTCTGTGTTAAGGACTGAACTGGTAGGCTGTAAAGAGGAAGCACAAGGATGGATAGTGCCTGAGTGAACTCTCAAGGCTAGAGAGAGGTAAACAGGTTTTAATGATGGGGGGGGGGGGCAAGGGAGGTGTGTGTGAAGCTGCAGGCGGAGAAGGGAAGTTCCTGCATTGGGGTTGGAAGAGATCACGGCCCTCAAGAGGTCTCCCCTGCCAACCGTCCTCCCTGTTACCACGCCCAGTTCGAGAAGGGTGCAACAAGGCCTACTCACGGTTGGAGAACCTGAGACCCACCTGCTTGCGGCTCCCACACAGGAAACCCTATGTCTGCGAGCCGCGAGGGGCTGCAATAAGGCCTTTCCAGCATACTCGGACGAGGGCCAAGCACCAGAGACGGACATTCAATGAGGGTACAGCGTATGTTGCATTGGCTGCAATTGAGCAGGGACAGCCCCTTGTTGACAGATGTTGGACACCCGGTAGATCCGGTCCCTATTCCAAATCACTGATTTGATTTTATCCCAATTTTTTCCATTTGAGGCTGAATTTTTTTAGAGACATTTTTCCAAAAGGTTATGTACATCATGCACTAGAGGGTCTTCCTGTTTAGTCCCCTCCCAGTGGGAGTCTATGTATCTTGTCCCTAGGTGTGCATGTATGCAAATGGACATGCATGGACACAAAATGGCAGTGCCTGTTTCCATTCCATTCCCACCTTGTAACACCTATCCCGAATGGTTGCATCAATTGAGCTACAGCCAACCAGATCCATCAGGAGATTAAGCATTTTCCTTTAGGAAAACTTTTGGTCTACTTTCCAAAAGTTAGCTGTATGAGATATAGCGACAGATGACTTGACTAGCATTAATAGCCCTTGGTAGGTGGAGAAGTGCTTTAGAAATGTGTTTGTGCAGGGTCACCCTTAATGTATGAGAAGTGGGAAGTAAATACACAAAGCCCTTGTTTGATCTGTATAATGTCAAAGCAGTGATGCGGCGGCAAGCCCTGACACATTTCAAGCGGGGGGATAAGTCGATGTTCAACTCACTTAAAAGGTGACATACAGTGCAAAAGGTGACATATAGCAAGCTTTCCTGGGAGCATACCCCATTGAATAGACCTGAATAGGATTCAGAGCAGACCTGCTAAGGATCCTCTATTACAGTGCAAGCTGAACCAGTTACACCCTTCTCACATTTATGGTGAAGTCAAGAAAGTGTAACTCTGCCTAAGGAAAATGGTGCCTGGGGACCTGCTTCGGAGCCAGCCAGGTCCTTGCACCCGGCTTCTCCTGTGTGGCACCCTGCGGCTCTCTCCCGTGCCAGGGCTACACTCCCGCTGTCTTTGCCTCCGCTGCGGAGCCTGCCAACAGCCGCAGTTGCTGCTGCCTTCACACACAGAGATGCGGTACTGGTGCCTGGGAGAAGCGAGCAAGTGAAGCCTGCCAGGTGGGTCCAGCCAGCCAGCCAGCACCACCCCCTCATGGTTGCAGCTGCCAACACCTGGTGGTTCTCTCCGTGAGGCAGCAGCAGCTGTAGCTACTCCAGCAGTGGTGGTGGTTGCTGCTGCCTTCATGGAGGGCTGGCAGCAGCAACCATGGGGTGGGGTGGGGGGTGTGTGGCTGGCTGGCTGGCTAACTCCCGGCTGGCTGGCAAGTACTGCGGCACTGCGCCGCCACCGTGCGGCACCAGGGCCGCTACCATGTGGGAGGTGATTTTGCGCCCCATGTGACAGGATGGCATGCACCCCTGCTGGAGCTCCTGCTGCAGAACCAGACTGCATGTTATGGTTACCCGCGGGCTTAATCCACGACCCACCAATACTATTTTACAGGAGAATTTGACAATTAAAATAAAATCCTCATGGTTGTTTGGTGCCAGAAAAGGCGCAGGCGGGGGAACAAGCTTGCTTACTCATCAGTATCGACACTCCTGTCATTTTTCTGAATGGTCAGTTTCCTTTGTAAAACGGTATGGATAGCCACGCATGTCAAACCATGGATGCCAGGTATGGTTCTGACTCCTCCCATCCTACAATATGGTTCCAACCAAGACATCATTGGGAGGGTAGATTGACCAAAAGAAGGTTAATGTGTTCCATGAAGCTTGTTAGAGAGTTCTGATGATCGCTGGTGTTCTGGCAGAAACCCTCGTCTGCAAAGATCCCTAGCTGCACCAGCTACGGACCCCAACTCTTTACGTAAACCGCGTCAAGGCCAGTTACTTACGGGCGGATCTCCGTCACCAGAAACATCAGCGGCGACACTGTACTGGCAACCCGGTTGCTGGCTGCAGGAGACATGAAGCAAGAGAGGGATAGCGAGGGGCAGGGAAGGAGGGAGGGCAAACTAATGGTGCCTGACTCCAAACTTGGTAAGCAGGGAGGTTGGTTTACATGAAAACTGGCTTAAATCAATGAAGGAGTGGGTGGAGGCCACACTTGGAGTGACCCTGACCTGTTTTTCAGATATGTACATGAACTCTTCGTTGTCTATTGACTGACTAAGGCCCCTTCCGCACAGTTCCAGGAGAGCAGGTTGCAGGCGGGATAAAGTAACCCGCTCTCCTGCTGTCCCGTTAAGCTTGCCTCCGTGCAGGCAGCAGCCAGGCCAGGAAGCAATGCATGCGCCCAACCATGGAGATCGTCTTTTTTTTTAAGTCACCTCCCGTGCTGCTTGGCTACGGAAAGGATCTTTAAGAAACAGAGCGCTGGGGCAGCTCATGAACGCTGCAATCCCCTGCGTTAAAACTAAAGAGAATCGCTGATAGTCGCGATGCTTGCAATACCTGGGTTAGAGGCGATGGGGCTGAACTTCGCGTTAGGTAGAGATCGTCACGAGTTCCTCCACAGCACAGTTTCTCACAAATGGTTAAGCCGGGTTTATTGCCTTGTCTTGAAGGGGCCTAAGATATTTTACCACTATCTTTCACAACCAGAATACGTTTTTTGGGGGGTGAAGTGCATAAAAGTTCAATTTTAAGAGCTTGTGGCTTGAATCCCCTGCTTAGCCATGCTTTTCACTAGATGCTGCTGGAGATTCACAGGCTGCTCTGACATTCCTTTCATAATGAGGCACTTGACAGCTAATTGAAAGACTCTGGTCTAGCACAAGCAGGGTGTCCAGTGTCTGAGAAAATGGGCTGCCATGGGACCCAGGAGGGAAACAATACGCGAAGCAGCGGTAGAGGGATACGCTAATAACATGCTATGGCGTAAAATTCAGACCGTTTTGAACCAGGTGCTTTGAAAAAAGAAACCTGTAGCAGCTGAACTTTTCCTTAACATCCTGATTTCCATTTTCCAAAATGCAGTTCAATCTAAACAATTAGGATTTTTAAAATCGTGCATGTTTCTATCCAGCTCCTTGGTAGTATTGCAGGCGGAATTGGTTAGGCGGAAGGGAATTTCTGCTTTTTTGTGGGGGCAGAAGTGAGCTCCTGGGGAGCGTAACATGGATCCTCAGAAATAACAGTCCATTTTAATCTAATGTAGAAGGCTTATCTGCATTGAACTTACATTGTTTTAGACCAGTGCGACCATGCATTGCTCCTCCCAAGACATCAGAGATGATAGGAGTTTGGTGGGAGGGGCCCAACTCTAACTCCCTCACAGTATTATGATGATTCCTAGGATACTCTGGGAGGAATGACTCCTTTTCCATTTAAGTGCAGTATGTCCTGACTTCCTGTCTTGAACATTCTCTGAAACCTTCAGCAAGGAAGGTTATCAACCTCAGGTATTAACAGTTGCATTCTTCTGGAGATTGCAGTGGATCTCAGACAACATATCAGCTGCACTGGGGGGGGGGGTTTAGCTTTAGAAGGCGGGGCATCAAGCCCTGTCAATCTCCCCTTCCAAGCATCCCTCTCTGTATCCTCTCAGGTCTCCGTGAATCTCCTAGCTTGAGTTGGCAACCCTGTGACTGCAAGGATCTGCATTCCTAGGCGGGTCGGTTGACGTAGAATGAGTCCCGTCATCTGGCAGAGCTGAGGCTACAGCCTTGAGTGGTGGTCCCGGCACCTAAAATTTGTTCCCACCAGCTGCGACTGGCCTTGACTCACCATGTAAAAGTTTGGTTGACTAGTCTACCAATTAGGCTAGTAGCCCTATTAAAATAGCGATACTTTTTTCTGCGCATCTTTGGGTGTTTTGTCACTGTGCATCTGCCAAACAGCAAGAGGGAATTCATTCATTCATTCATTCATTTCATTCATTCATTCATTCATTTATTTGTGGTTAAACTTATATACCGCCCTCCCGAATCAGGAATGATGAACAACAAAACAAAATAAGAGGCACATAAACCAAAAACAAATCCAATAAATATTAATTAAGTTAGCTCTATATAGATAAAATAGCACCACTCCATGAAAAGCGCCAGCATACTAAATCAACATAATAGATGAAGCCTACTGACAATCCCCTAAAAGGCCAGAAGGAGGCTGACGGGATCCACTGATATTTACAGATGTTTGCAGAATTAATGTGAGGACCACCGTGATCGCTGGCCCCAGTCCCTTTAACCACGAGCTGTGTCTGTGTGTCCCCCCCCCCTCCCACCACCCAGAGAGCCACCCAGCCCAGCCCAGAGACCCAGTCTTCTACAGCAGCAGCTCTCCGCTTGGACAGCACCACCAACAGCGACAGTGGAGATGACGCTGCTTGAGCGGCAGCTTGGAGGACCTGTCCAGCTGGAAGAACCCTGGGAGCCAATAGGGACCTCTGGGCTCGCCGACTGCTAGCAAGCTGGAGAACCTGCGCATCGACAAGCTCAAGCAGATCATAAGCCCTTGTCGGGGAAGGGAGTCAAGCTGCCACCATCTGGAGCAGGTGCGTGGGCAAGGCCTGGGTGGAAGCTCAAAAAAAATGGACCTGGGACAGCAGCAGCAACCTGGTTGTCCAGGTTCTTCCCTGGATACTGCCTCAGGTGTGGCGTGGCAGTTAGAGGAGATGGAGCTAGCATCTGAGGCCTCCCAGTCTAACCTCACAGGGTTGTTGTGGGGATACCACCATGGAAGGAGGCTGCATTGAGTCCCCTATAGGCAAAATGGCAATGCTTATAATGAGCGCTCCAACATGCATGAATCGTGGAGCACTTAGAGGTGGCTATGAAACATCCTGCCAGCCAGTTGCAGCAGTTTTGCTCAGGTAGAGGTATAAAGCTGTGCAGCAAACTGTAAGATCTGTCAATGCAGAGGGCAGTTTAATGCCCCATTAACACCTCCCACCCTTTTAGCAACAGGTGAGAGGAAGCAGCAGTCCTAAAGGCTGGATACCAGTCCTAGCCATATACCAGTGGTGGCCGAACCTATGGCACGGGTGCCAGAGGTGGCACTCAAACCCTCTCTGTGGGCACTTGGCATAAAACAAGATACCCCCATACACATCTAGGCTAGCCTGGGCCACTGGGCTCGGTTATTAGCATTAAACCTAAGACCTGGTTTGGGAAGCAGTGTAGGTAACCCTAAAAGCTGTTATTACTGATTTTCATCACAGAGAACTAAAGCGTGATCCTTTACCTGAGATGGCTTCGGTTGCTGGCAATGGGGCTTGCTTCACAGGTAAACTTCCTCTAGAATTAAGTGATTCACCAGTTGGAAGAGTTGCACAGTTGCTTCAAAGCAAAGCCGCAAAACAAAACCTCAGTATTCAGGTTAAATTGCCATGTTGGCGCTGCGATAAATAAGAAAGCGTGTTTGGGGTTGCAATTTGGGCACTTTCGGTCTTGAAAGGGTTCGCCCGTCCTGCCTATCGTGGGGTCCCATTTGGCTGCCCATAGTGGGAGACTTCCCACTAATTGCAGCCCTTGCCCACCTGTGCTCAGTGGACCAGCAGGTGGGAATTTTCTCTTGAAGAAGAGAAAGAAAAAAAAAAGAAAAAAATAAGGCCACATTTACTGAAAGTTCTGACTGCAGTATTTTTTTGGCAGTGCTAGAGCTATTGTCATTTCCATGCAACTTTAGAGGTGCCAGAACTCTTAGTCAAGAACTTCCTGAGACCCAAGCGTGGTGTAGTGGTTAAAACGGGTGGACTTTAATCTGGAGGTGGACAGATTCTCCTCTCCTCCCACACCTAGATGCAGGGCTTATCCTAGTGAACCAGGGGGTGTTTCCATACTCCCTACATTGCTGTTGGATGCCCTTGGGCTAGTCACAGTTCTTGACACCTCTCTCAGCCCACCTACACTCACAAGGTGTCTGTTTTGGGGAAGGGAGAAAGGAGCTTGAAAGCTACCTTGAGTCCCCCACTTACAGGAGAAAGGGGGGGGGGAATAAATCCAAACTCTTCTCTAAGCTGCCAGGCCTTATTTCTTTTTATTTTCTCCCCGCCCCAACACACTTCTGCTGGTTGCTATCTAAAAGGAGAAACGGTGCAAACTCCCCACCAAAAGAGTCTTGCCTTCACCTATTGCAGTTTTAATTTGCATTTGTTTTTCTCTGTCCTGGTAGCCTATTTGTTTAAGCTTCTTCACAGGCACCCCAAGAGATGCCTGTCCCTGTGTGAGCCCCCTCCCGTATCTCGCACCCGGCGCATCATGGGCTGTCCTCGGTGACCTGCCCTCCTTGCCCATACCAGGAGCATGGCGGTAGCACTACCAGCACCATCAGTTCGGCCTACACACCCGTCAGCGTGGATTTCAACCCATGGTGTCGCCATATCTGCGGGAGGCCCCTAGGCTAGGCCCCAGTAGTGCGACCCCATGTCCCCTGATGCCTCCAAAGGCTCTAGCCGAAGCCAGCCACTGTGAGTGAGGTCTTCCGGGGCTTAGGAACCTGGCGCCAGCCCAGCAGTACCGACTCAAAGCCAAGTATGCTGCTGCCACCAGGTGGAGCCGCCTCCAACTCCCTCTACCCAATATGGGAAAGGGCTGGTCAGCCCAGCTTCGCCGAGGGGGGGGGATTACTCCAGGCGCCGGCCCACCCCTTTCATGCGGAGGCACAGTGCCAATAGGTACCGCGGTTACAGCAGCATCCTGCACCAGCACCTAGCACCCCATCCCACAACCTCGTCGGACCCAGCGACCCCTCTCAGACTTGGTGAGGCACACCCAGCTCCAGAGTGCTTGGTTCAAAAGTCTCAGCAACATGAGCCCAGCCAGCATGGGCAGAGGCGGCGGGCTGGCTGATCCGGAGGCTCGGCGTAGCCTGCAGCGCCACCTCTCTGCGCCCGCGGCCGTAAGCATCCCAGCGAAAATGTCTTTTTTTGGAGAGTGCAGCCATGGAGGCGGCCGGCGGCTGGAGAGCGGAACTGCTTGAGATAGAGCGTTACCTCAGCTACCAGGAACAAAACTACCGTGCCAAACCACTTGAGCATGGAACTCAGAAGCTGATGCTGTCCATCGGGGGGGCACCCCAGGGCAATCTCTGACTTGCAGAATCCAGTCCGGTGAGCCACGGGCAGCTAGAGGTAGCTTTGAGCATGAATTCCTTTAACCTCCTGCCAGATGAACCCAGCATTCCCACCCGGCCTTGCGGCGGTGGGATTCCAACAGCTCAGGGATGAATCCTCCCACCTCCCGCGGGCATGGGGCAGTAGTGCCACTCTGCCCAGTACCGTCCCTAATGCAAGCACCTGGGGTGGAGCCCGGCAGCGATGGCGGCGGGGGGGGGGCATTCAGTTCAAGGCCAGCCGCTTTGTGAACAGCAGTTCCAGTGGCGGCGCCAGCCCTCGCCGCTTGCCAAGGCATGAAGCAGCTGTCCTATAGCCAGGCCAGTCAATGTGCGGGAGAGACCAAGTACCTGCCGGAGAGCCAACGGGGCCCTTGCCCGGCGCTAGGGCAGAAGCCCCTGGCAGGAGAGATGCTTGAACCCGATGCTGCAAGTGAAGGAGATGATAGTGCGGAGTTACGTGCAGTCACCTTGGGCTCTGATGAGAGGAAACCACAGCCAGACAGCGACGTCACGATGGGTGTGGACGGAATGGAGAGCGGGCAGTGCCAGCAGCACCAGCAATACCCGGGCCCCAAGTGCCCCAACTACCCTGCAAGGCGCCCGCAAGTCATGGAGGACAAAGCACTTTCCGGTTCCAACAGCCAGTGTTACAACCCAGGGATGGCCCCACGCCCGCCAGGTGGACCCAAGCCACTGAGTCGGCAGAGCAGCCTGAGCTATCAAGGGAGTCCCTCTTACGAAGCCTCCGGCAATGCCAGCCCCCGCCGGATGATGCGCCTGCCCCCTCTCCACGGCCCCGAGGAGGCATGTTACGTGCAGCTGGGCAAAGCGGCCGGGCACAAGCTAATGGGCCCCCACCAAAGGCATCACCCCCCACCCAGCTGCGTGGCTGAGGATCCGGGAGGTCCCTACCCGCCTGGGCTGGAGGGCCTGAAATCAGACTCTTTCTCTTACCTGCCAGAGGAACAGGTGTCCAACAGCTTGGACACCCTGGACTTGGAGAACACCCGCGGACTTCCGCGGCCATCCCGGATGAGGCTGAGGGTCGCCGGTAGGATTCCCCGCCTGGCCCGGTCCCCAGCCCAGCATGGCGTGGGGATATGAGCTCCATGCTGAACTCCTTGGCCGGGGAGAACCAGTTCCTGAACACCCTGTCCTAGTGGGGAAAGCCCTACGGCTGCAACGACGGAGTATTTCTTCTAACTAGAGCCAGACTGGCATGAGAAGGTACCAAGGTAGCTCTTACTGGCCTGAACTTGGTAACTTATGGCCAGGAAGGAGCTCTCAACTGAGGGAAAAAACTGAGACAGCAGCTTCCAGGTTCTCTCCTGGGACCAAACTGCACTTGCTGTGCCTGCTCAGACCTCCTGAACCAGCGTTGGCCTTCAGTCAGGGGCTGAGCAGATGGTGATGGGATGAAGGATGGGAAAGGAAGTGGATTCTTTTGGTCCACTCTCCCAGCTGGTAGAGCAAACTCAGGAGCTCATAAAGTCTTCTGTTCTCACCACACCATACATGGACACACAAACTACCGCACTGAAACTGGCACGCTTGGTGAGCACAATCCCAAAGTGCCTCTTCCCCCTCTGCCCCCCGCGAGAGGGCTGCCCACAGGCGTGGCTGGTTCCAGAGTTTGTTGACACAGCCTTTCTAGAGGCCCCTTCAACAGCGTACATTTCTCCACTAGCATAGAAAAGATTTTTTAGATTCGATGTTTGTCTCGTCTGGATTTTCCTAGGTCAGGGTCTGCAACCTCTTGGCTCTCAGATGCTCTTGGACTGCAATTCCATCAACCCCTGCCACCAGGGCCAATTGGCTGATGGGAATTGTAGTCCTCGAAGCTGACACTGGTGAAACCATTCTAAATTAAGATGTGTGGGCTTAAGCGGGCAGGATCCTCAGGCCCCTTCCGCTGCATAAAAATAATGGTTTTCCAAACCCTTTCACAACTGTTTTGCAAGTGGATTTTGCTGTCCATACAGCTTCAAAGAACACTTTGGCTTAGTTTGAAGTGCATTATTCTGCATGTCGGAATGAGCCCTCAGTTGTTTATTAGTTTTCATACGGGATCCATGGGAATGGTAGATGAGTTCTTCAGAGTATATTAAGTCTTTTTTGATCAGAGGGCCAGCTGGGTGACCTTGGGCTAGTCACAGCTTCTCGGAGCTCTCTCAGCCCCACCCACCTCACAGGGTGTTTGTTGTGAGGGGGGAAGGGCAAGGAGATTGTAAGCTCCTTTGAGTCTCCTGCAGGAGAGAAAGGGGGATATAAATCCAAACTCTTCTTCTTCTTCTTCTTCTATATACTTAGGGGACCCTCCCTCCTTTGAGTGTGCAGAAATATATCATTTTGTAAATTAAGAAAAAAAATTAATGGCCTGGTAAGGACTAAGCATACTCTTACAGGTGTGGAAGATTAGAGCAGGTGAGAGTCAAAAGTGTGGAAAATCCCTGAGGGAAAGGGAAGAAATCGACCTCCTCAAACCCTTCAGAGATGATAGAATGACTACATTTTAGAATTTGTCTCATCCCATTTCTCCTGCCTCTCTTGTTGCAGGTGCCTGTAGGTAGCCCCGTACTCTGTCATGACCTGACCAGCACCCGCTGGGAGCTGAGGGGCATCGTGAGCCAGGATGTGACCAACTGTACAAGTCCAGTCCTGGCTTCCCAGATTGCTCCTCATCTAGAGTGGCTATGGCAGCAACGGATATTGAAGAACCCTTTCCCTTCAACCCCTGGACACACTGAGACCACTACAAGCACCATACCTACTCTAGCAAAGGAACAGTCTTCGAGTACAGCCCCACGATTACTAGTAATTGAAACACCCACGACAGCTAGCCAGCCTCCCGCAATGGGCCTACAATTACCTGTGACACTCCCATTTGCAAAACAGATATTTGGAGTACCCCCTACAACGGCGCAGGTCAAGCAATCACGATCAAAAGCCGTAATGCATAAAACTGCAGGGCACTCGGCAACTGTCAAATCCTCCACGGTGCAATCGTCTCCCTCAAGAACCAAGCAAACAATCTTTGTAATATATGCATCAACCAAACGCTCGTTGCCTGTAACACCTACAATGACCAAGTTGACTGTAATATCTACAATGGCCAAGTCGCCTGGAAAACCTACAAGGAGGAAGTCCCGTCCCCGAACCTCAACGCCAAGGGCTGTGATTACAATTACTGCACGCTCCACAGTTAAAAAATATCGAACACGGCGGAAATTTAAACTGGCATCAACCAAAGCACGCTTCACAACTAACAAAAAATCCTCTGTTATTCCCTCAAAAAAACATTTACCTCACAAAACTAGAAAAACAACGCCTGAAAAATCTACTACAGCGCAGTCATCCAGATCAGTAAGGACAGCATCCTCTGTAGCCTCCCCCACAAGTAAACTATCCCCCGTAACATCCATAAGTCACTCATCCTCAGGCTACACTAACTGTTGTACATTTACAACCTGTGATAATAATTCCAGCTACCACACGGCCATCTTTGACATCTCCAGCTTCAAAAAAAGTGCCCCCTACAGATCCTCTGTCACACAGAAATCCCTTGCTCAGATGTCTGCAGCTGGTCCTTTCATCGCAGCTGGGCCACACTTCCCTGTCCCCACAACCCCCATACTGGTGCCCCATACACACATGACCATGGAACCGTGTGAGATGGCATGGAATAGCACATCTCAGACCTACCAGCTTAACAAGATGGCAGATCTGATGGACCACAAGATTGGTGAGTACAGGGGTGGTGAGATAGCCAGTAGCTTCCCAGGGCTCATCTCACTGAAGGACATCTGAAGAGTTAGGTAAGAGGACGCTTGATGGGTCAGACCCAGCGGTCCATTTTGTCCAGCACCCTGTCTCACTTAGTAACCAGCCACTTGCTCAGGAGGGCCAAAACAGAGGTCTTACCCTGATGGATCTTAGCACTGCTGTTTAGAAGTTTGCTGCCTCTGGACGTGGGAGTTCCCTGTCGACCCCATGGATGAATCTTCCCTCCATCTAATCCCAAGCTTAAAAAGCCATCTGTGCCCATGGCCATCACTGCATCCTCTGGCAGTGAATTCCACAATTTAATTCTACATTTAAGTCATCACATATCACTGAAAGACTCTACACCAATCATTTGAAGTCTGAAGGCAGACAAATCAATTTATAACATTTCGGTCTTTCCCCGTCAGGGTCCTGTCTGAGGCCTGGCTTTGCCCCACGACGCCCAAGCTGTTCTGAGGCCGAGGTTGGTGAATTTCCTTGGGTTGTCTCTCTCAGGCTGTCCATCCAACGCTTCTGTTCTGGTTCCATCCTCAATTCCTGGTGGATTTTAACCTCCACAGCCAACTGTGGCTACCTGATGTGAGTGCCCTCTTCTCCAGCTCCTGGCAGGCTCAGGTTCAGGTATGTTGTTTAAGAATGCTACTTAACACACTGCTGCCATTTCCCCTTGAAGCCCTGATGACATCAAGAATCCACGCGGTAGCCTTCAAATAATGGTGGTTTCAGAATTTGGAGTTTTCACTTTCTTGAAAGGGTGAGCGGGCTCGAAAGGTCTGTGTGAGGTTTTCAGCAGCCGCACTAGAATTTCTAAGGGTATCCTTCTGATTACAATTCTCAGCTGGGTGAAAAGCCACTTCCTAAAGTGTTGGTGTTTGGGATATGCTGCCACAGGAGGTGGTGATGGCCACTAACCTGGATGGCTTTAAAAAGGGCTTGGACAGATTTATGGAGGAGAAGTCGATCTATGGCTACCAGTCTTGATCTGCCTTGATCTCAGATTGCAAATGCCTTAGCAGACCAGGTGCTCAAGAGCAGCAGCAGCAGAAGGCCATTGCTTTCAACTCCTGCATGTGAGCTCCCAAAGGCACCTGGTGGGCCACTGCGAGTAGCAGAGTGCTGGACTAGATCAGGGGTAGGGAACCTGCGGCTCTCCAGATGTTCAGGAACTACAATTCCCATCAGCCCCTGCCAGCATGGCCCTGGACTAGATGGACTCTGGTCTGATCCAGCAAGCCAGTTCTTATGTTCTTATGGTGGTAGAAGAGAAGGGTACTTGTGTGCAGCCAAAAAAGGGGTCAACAAACAACAAACGCAACCCGAAAAACAAGCTGTCCCTTGACATGTATATTTTATTCAATATATATTTTAATCCACTGTGCTACACATTGTGATTATTGAAATTGCGGCTTTGTGTTTATAGCATGTTTTATGATTTTGTGGTATTGTACGTCTTCTCAGATATGAATGGGTTTTTGGTTGAGATTTTTATGTATAGTGTTTTATTGTTTAGAATAGAGCACAGTGCGATAAAATATATATTTAGCACACATTAAGGGATAGTTTTTAGACTTCTCAACCTTTCTGGTTCCTGGAGAGAATGTGAAGAACTTCAGTAGTGAAAAGAAAATATTTGAAGTCCCAGTATGTACACAGAAGCACTGAGACAAATATTCCTTTGAGCATGTGTGTTACAGACTGTGGTTGAAAAATTGCGTTCCAAATAACATGGCTGTGTGATTCGTAAAACTGTGCCTTAAAGGACACCATGTTATACACCTATACCAACTGAAGGGGGGAGTCCCCAGACAACACTCGTCCCCTCCCCATATATGTTCTGTGACATAATTCCAAGGGAAGAAGAATTTCAGCGGTTTGGAGGATGCAGCTGATAGGCAAGAGAGAGGAATCCTAGAAATATCTTTGGAGTCCTGACACGGTGTTAAGCGCAACCATCAAATGGCTGCTACAAGAGGTAGAGCCAACCACAAAATATCAGGGAGTGAGCGTCATGCATAGCTGGAATAGCAACTCTTCAACATTTCCAGCAGGAGCTCTGTCTAACAGGATGCATTTTAAAACAAACATCTTTAAAAATATTTTCTTGCGTATTTAGAGGTTCCTTTCAGTCATGCAATGAAGATCCATGGATTGGGTAGCACTGACTTTGCAACCTCGTGTGTTCATGTGTATACCCACTATGCTGGAAGAGGTTGGGATTCGGGGCCCTTGTGGTCTCTTCCAACTCTGTGATTCGATTCTATGATAGGAAAGTTTATTATGTGCATATCTTGATGAATGCTAATTGATCTGCAGTTCCTGTTTTAATCCAGATGGCTCAGATCCTACGAAGCAGGAGCAGAGTTATCTTGCAAAATCAGTATCTTTCCAGTTTCCTATGGTTGTCTTCTTTGCCGCCGCCCCCCCCCCCCCATAAAAAAACCCCAAATTCTGTCCTTGTGAGTCAGGGACATCTTGGGGGTCAAAGTGTGTGTGGGGATTGCGGTGAGAATTCTGCCCTCCCCCTCTTCTGTGAGCAGATGTGCCTACTGGAAGCTGGAAGAACATGGAGAGGATTCTATTGCGTGTCCCACACATCAGATGTCTGGAAAATGCTGTGATAAACTCTGCTATTTCAGCATTACAAAGAGGTTCCACACCAATAAATAACGTTTCGCACTGCCTCCTCCCCCAGATGGTGGGATTCGTAGAGCATCATTTACAGGAGGAGAGAGCCCTGTAAAAGCACAGCCGCGCTCACCGCAGATTCAGCAAAGACATGTCTTTGGACAATTGGAATCTCTGGTGATGAAAGAAGCCAAGGACACTGGAGCTGAGACAGCCTCAGCTCAGCGGAAGAACAAACACTGAGCTTGTCTAGGGCTGCCAGCTCTGGGTTGGGAAATACCTGGAGATTTTGGGGGTGGAGTTTGAAGGGAGGCGGCAACTCTGCAGGGTATGATGCCATAGAGCAGTGATTCCTAACCAGGGTTCCGTGGTACCCTGGGGTGCCGTGAGCATGTCCCAGGGGCACCGCAGCAATGCTACCGCCCCCCCCCACCTCACCCTGGGAGGGGAAGGTGAGGGGTGGCAAGCAGGGGGAACTCGGAGGGGAAGGCGGGGGGGAGGATGGCAGGGATACCGTGAGATACGAAGAGTGAGGTCAAGGGTCCCGTGACGTCAAAAAGGTTGGAAAATGCTGCCATAGAGTCCACTCTACAAAGCAGCCCTCTTATCCAGGAAAACTGATCTCGGTCACCTGGAGATCAGTTATAACAGCAGAAGACCGCCAGGTGCTGCCTAGAGGTTGGCAACCCTAATCTTGCCTGAAATCCCAGGTTCGAATTCTGCCTGTGGTCACCCACGTTTTATTTTACATGACATTTCTGTTCTCATTGCCACCTACCGTGTGAGTATTGAGCGTTGCGATATCTTGAAAAGTGGGATGAAACATTTGGATCCATTAGGGACAGAAGTGTGCTTTTATAAGTTTCGTAACCTGCACTTTACGTAAGCTGCCTTGCGCAACCTCCCCCCCCCACTTTTTGGAATCAAAAGGCAAAATAAAAGCTGAAATGTGCTCCAGGCGGACATCTGCCGTTTGTGAGATATTTGCATCTGTTTCTGTAACAAGCTTTCTCTTTTCCTGTCTCTGTGCCCCTGATTCAGAAAGAATTCGGAAGCTTTGGTGCTAGTGCCGGCTGGGCCAGTAGATACCTTGGAAGGAACAGGCTCTGTGCCCGAGCGCCAGGTTCTCAGGTACCGTATATAGTGGCGTATAAGACTACTTTTGAACCCTGGGAAATCATCTGTAAAGTCTGGGGTTGTCTTATACGCCGGGCGCTGAGCGGGTGGTACTGAGCGCCCAGGATCTGGAGCAGCAGCTCTGCTGCTGCTGCTGCTACCCCACGCACTGGGTTCAGTTCCTCACTCCTGAACACGAAACTTGCCCTGCTCTAGCTTGGCCAGCCGCCTGCCTGCCTCCCTGCCTGTGCAACTGCAGCCCGTCGCCACCACCTGCCATGATCCTAGTGCAACTGTCAGTGCGCCCCCCCCCCCGAGGGGGAGATGATCTGGAAACTTGGTGAATGTGAAAGGGGGGGGTCAGGTTTCTCCTCTTCCTCTGAGTGGGAAAATTTCCCCAAGTTGTTCGGAGCACGATTCTTTGGAGTTCTCCTAGAGACGTCCAGCAGCTGCATGCCATAAGCATTTGACGTAGTCTTATACGGCGAGTATATCCCAAACTCTATATTTTAACTGGAAAAGTGGGGGCGGGGGGTCGTCTTATACGCCCAGTCGTCTTATACGCCGGTACCCCAATGCGCTGGCAAACAAGGATCATCCCAGCTTGGGGCTTTTACAGCTGTAGAAACCACTGGCATTTGGGGCCTGCATCACACCTGTCCAGACATGGCACGTATGAGAGAAGATTTCAGCAACTTCTGGCTGCCGAGCTGGACTGTGTTGCAGGGTGAGCAGCAGTGCCCAACAACGGTTTTGAGTTAATTTTCTGTGTGGATTGAGCCTGATGATCTGCTCTTGGTCTCTGGATTACTTAGTGGCTGCGGCTGGGAGCAGATGTGAAAGCAAGGGATTGGACTGAAAGGCCTTTACAAGGCTCTGTGACTCTGGCCCCTTCCACATTGTAGGAGTCGACCTTAGATGGACTTGGGTCCAACCCGAGTCCTCCGCACAGACGTAGCATCGGACTCGTGTCTGACTCGACTCACCCCCCTCTCGCCGTTGAATTTCCGAGCTCAACTGGGGGGTCGAGTCGACTAGCGAACTCGGGTTGCGCTCGAGCCGAAGCCGGCCGAGTGCGGAATATCCTTGCCTCGACTCTGCCAGCCAGCCAATCATAGCTCAGTATTTGCCCATGCGCAGAAATGGGAGACTCGTGGCGGCGGCGAGAAGCTTTGGGCATGCGCAGAAACAGGAGACTCGTGGCGGCGGCGAGAAGCTTTGGGCATGCGCAGGGAGGTGGTCCCGCCCTCTGAGCTCGGCTCCGGAGACACGAGTCAGCTGCTGTGCGGAGGAACGGGAGGACTCGAGCTGAGGTACGATTCCGCTGACACGAGTCGACCCTGAGTCGCCTCGTGTGTCCGGAAGGGGCCTCTGTCAGCTGCACAGGATGAAGCAATGCTTAGAGATCTCTGGAGTGAGTCTTGGAGGACAGGCCTTTCATTCCCCACTCAGAAGCTAACCAGGGCCGGCCTTTGCTGGTACTTGAATGGGAGACCACCCCAGAAATCTATGTAGAGGCAAGCAGTGGCAAACCACCTCTGCTTTGTTTCTTGGCTTGAAAATTGTACTGGGTGGCCATGGGTTGGCTGTGGCTGAACAGCAGTTTCCATCACTGCGAGGATCACTTTCGAGCACTAATTCGGTGGAAGTCCAGACCCCAGTAAACAGAGCAGAGGTCTGGAAGTTTGAGGTGAAAGACCTGAATTCTGGATCAATACATGCATTTCAGCCTTCCTCACCTCGGCAGCACCCTGCGAAATGGGTGGCCAGTGTAGTGAAGTGATGACGGTGTCAGATGGATCCCTGATCTTGAATTCCTATTCTCTGCCATGAAGTTCACTGGGTGACTTGGGGCCGTTTATGCTCTCTTTACCTGACCTACTTCACAGGACTACGGATAAACCGAGGTTGGGAGATTTATGTAGACTGCCCTGCACTCTGGTAGATGGGTGTGTTATGATTGCCAGTCGGCCTCCTTCTTCCTCCCAGCCAATTCCCCCCCTCACTTAGAATTCCTCATTCCTCCGAGCCATATTTTCTTTCGGCCCCTGCTAAGCTTCCAACTCTGAGCTCCTGGAGGCTTGGGGGTGGGGCCTAAGGAGGGTGCATCTTAGGGACGGGAGGGCCCTCAGTGGGGTATGATGATACCATAGAGCCCACCTCCCAAGAGACTTCCTTGAGGCCTACTCATTCTTCAGCCTTAGGCGTAGGATCTTGACATGTGATCTCCAGACTCTGGAGAGATCAGTTCTTCTGCAACCTGTGGCTCTCCAGATGTTCATGGACTACAAATCGGAATTGTAGTCCATGAACATCTGGAGAGCCGCAGGTTGCGGACCCCTGCTCTAGAGGAAATGGCAACTTCTAAGGGTGGATCCTATGCCATCCCGCTGAGCCCCTCCTCAATTTTCTCACTCCTCCAGGCTTCAACCCCCACCCCCCCTCCATGAATTTCCTAACTTTTGAATCCCGGAGTTTGAATCCCTATTGTCACCCTTATTGTCTTCTTGCCCTAGAGGCCCCTCCAGACTGCTGAGACGCCCTGTGACCATCTTGAACATCAGCAGCTGCAATGGCCTGGAAGAGACGTTGCCCGAGGCCATCTTCTGTATCAAGGCCCAAAAGGACAAGGAAGGACTCTGCAAAGTGACAGGGACAAAGGTGTCCTTTTGAGTTGTGCTCATCCTTGATTGAATGCAATTTTTGAACTGATGCACTTAATTTATAGTCACTGATGATATGGATTTTAAAAGCCCCCCCCCCCCCCCGCCATTTGTTCGGGACCAGTGAAATTGGCAGGGAGGTCCGAGCACATTATTTTTCATCTACTGCACACTTAGGAGGAGGACCATGTTGCCTGCAATGATGCGCAACCTCCCACTCGTGGAAGCAGCAGGTGAAAAATTGGGAGGGGGTGTAACTCATGCAAGACTGTAGTTTTACTTTCAGGTACGTGCCCAGAACTGACTCAGTCATGATTCTCTAAGAATTGCCCCATCCAGCGTGGTGTGACTCATTCACATCGGTCCCTTGCACACATGTAGAATAATGCACATTCAATCCATTCTCACCATTGTTTGCAAGTGGATTTTGCTATTCCGCACAGTAAAATCCAGCTTCAAAGTGCATTGAAAATGGATTGAAAGTGCATTATTCTGCATGTGCGGAAGGGGCCATAATTTCTATTTTGGGGAGATTGAGGGACAGGGATATTGGGGGAGCAGCAGTCAGCAATGGCATGGCCTAACGCCCAGGAAAACTCCGGAAGTGATGGGGTCAGCACACAGGCGTAGCTACCATGGGGACATCCGGGGACAAGCGCCCCGGGCGCCACCTTGTGGTGGGCGGAAAAATTGCAGGTTCGTTTGAAGCTTTCTGTATTTTTTACTGTTTTTTCCAATTTTGGTCTGCAGGAGGCACAGTTTTTAGGCTAGTGGCACCAAAATTTCAGGCTATCGTCAGGTGACTCTCCTGATGATACCACCCAGGTTTGGTGAAGGTTGGTTCAGGGGGTCCAAAGTTATGGACCCCCAAAGGGGGTGACCCCATCCTCCATTGTTTCCAATGGGAGCTAATAGCAGATGGGGCTATCATTTTGAGGGTCCATAACTTTGGACCCTCTGAATCAAACTTCACTAAACCTAGGTGGTATCATAAGGATAGTCTCCTTCTGATACCACCCAGGTTTGGTGAAGGTTGGTTCAGGGGGTCCAAAGTTATGGACCCCCAAAAGGAGTGCTCCATCCCCCATTGTTTCCAATGGGAGCTAATGGTAGATGGGGCTACCCTTTTGAAGGTCTATAACTTTGGACCCCCTGAACCAAACTTCACTAAACCTGGGTGGTATAATCAGGATAGTCTCCTAAAGATAGCCTAAAATTTTGGTACTGTTATCTTAAACATTGCTCTCCTGACAAGCACCCTCAAATTTTCCCCTGATTCTCTCTTTAAATCCACCCCCTTTGGAGTGGATTTAAAGGGAGAATCTGGGCTCCCTAGATTAAAAAAAACATTGAAAGTTGAAGTCGACCCACGTGGTCAGCGCAAGAACGAGACGAGACGCGGAGATAACATCTGGTGGAGATCGCCAGCAGCGGGAGCGCGGAGGTCCGTGTTCCTAGCGAGTCTCCCGCGTGCTGGTTCCTGGCACCTTTTATTATGATTCTATCGGGGGCGTGTAGAAGGGAGGAACGGAGGGAGTTCCGGGAGAGCGGGAGGTCGGGAGATCATCATGTGATGCATGATCTCACCTGGCTACGTGCGGAGAGGAGCGTAAGCGTCTGAGCCTAATCCTCACCTGGGGGCAAGACCATTGTCCCTGCGCCCGGTGACTGAGCCAGACAGTTCATGACCCGTGACTCATAGGGGGATGAGGAGTGGGGGTGCGGTGCGACCAGAAGGCCGTAGGAGCGTAGGTGTTCCAGCGCTCGACCACGGTGCTGCTGGGTCAGCGGTGCATTACTACAAAAGTATTGTTGAAGGCTTTCACAACCAGATTCAACTGATTGTTGTGGGTTTTACAGGCTGTGTGGCCATGGTCTGGTAGATCTTGTTCCTAACGTTTCACCTGCCTCTGTGGCTGGCATCTTCAGAGGTGTATCACAGGGAGAAGTCTGTTATAAGAGAAGTCTGGAC
Source organism: Sphaerodactylus townsendi (assembly GCF_021028975.2). Classification (NCBI taxonomy): domain Eukaryota; kingdom Metazoa; phylum Chordata; class Lepidosauria; order Squamata; family Sphaerodactylidae; genus Sphaerodactylus; species Sphaerodactylus townsendi. Next base: position 176,959,710 of record NC_059427.1, on the reverse strand, counting down.
ACAGTGTATAACAGACTTCTCTCTGTGATACACCTCTGAAGATACCAGCCACCCCCCCCCCCCCCCCAAAACCACCCCCCCCCCCCCCCCCCCCCCCCCCCCCACCCCCCCCCCCCCCCCCCCCCCCCCCCCCCCCCCCCCCCCCCCCCCCCCCCCCCCCCCCTCCCACCCCCCCCCCCGCACTTGACCCCCCCCCCCCCCCCCCCCAACCCCCCCCCCCCCCCCGCCCCCCCCCCCCCCACCCCCCCCCCCCCCCAACCCCCCCCCCCCCCACCCCCCCCCCCCCCCACCCCCCCCCCCCCCCACCCCCCCCCCCCCCCACCCCCCCCCCCCCCCACCCCCCCCCCCCCCCACCCCCCCCCCCCCCCACCCCCCCCCCCCCCCACCCCCCCCCCCCCCCACCCCCCCCCCCCCCCACCCCCCCCCCCCCCCACCCCCCCCCCCCCCCACCCCCCCCCCCCCCCACCCCCCCCCCCCCCCACCCCCCCCCCCCCCCACCCCCCCCCCCCCCCACCCCCCCCCCCCCCCACCCCCCCCCCCCCCCACCCCCCCCCCCCCCCACCCCCCCCCCCCCCCACCCCCCCCCCCCCCCACCCCCCCCCCCCCCCACCCCCCCCCCCCCCCACCCCCCCCCCCCCCCACCCCCCCCCCCCCCCACCCCCCCCCCCCCCCACCCCCCCCCCCCCCCACCCCCCCCCCCCCCCACCCCCCCCCCCCCCCACCCCCCCCCCCCCCCACCCCCCCCCCCCCCCACCCCCCCCCCCCCCCACCCCCCCCCCCCCCCACCCCCCCCCCCCCCCACCCCCCCCCCCCCCCACCCCCCCCCCCCCCCACCCCCCCCCCCCCCCACCCCCCCCCCCCCCCACCCCCCCCCCCCCCCACCCCCCCCCCCCCCCACCCCCCCCCCCCCCCACCCCCCCCCCCCCCCACCCCCCCCCCCCCCCACCCCCCCCCCCCCCCACCCCCCCCCCCCCCCACCCCCCCCCCCCCCCACCCCCCCCCCCCCCCACCCCCCCCCCCCCCCACCCCCCCCCCCCCCCACCCCCCCCCCCCCCCACCCCCCCCCCCCCCCACCCCCCCCCCCCCCCACCCCCCCCCCCCCCCACCCCCCCCCCCCCCCACCCCCCCCCCCCCCCACCCCCCCCCCCCCCCACCCCCCCCCCCCCCCACCCCCCCCCCCCCCCACCCCCCCCCCCCCCCACCCCCCCCCCCCCCCACCCCCCCCCCCCCCCACCCCCCCCCCCCCCCACCCCCCCCCCCCCCCACCCCCCCCCCCCCCCACCCCCCCCCCCCCCCACCCCCCCCCCCCCCCACCCCCCCCCCCCCCCACCCCCCCCCCCCCCCACCCCCCCCCCCCCCCACCCCCCCCCCCCCCCACCCCCCCCCCCCCCCACCCCCCCCCCCCCCCACCCCCCCCCCCCCCCACCCCCCCCCCCCCCCACCCCCCCCCCCCCCCACCCCCCCCCCCCCCCACCCCCCCCCCCCCCCACCCCCCCCCCCCCCCACCCCCCCCCCCCCCCACCCCCCCCCCCCCCCACCCCCCCCCCCCCCCACCCCCCCCCCCCCCCACCCCCCCCCCCCCCCACCCCCCCCCCCCCCCACCCCCCCCCCCCCCCACCCCCCCCCCCCCCCACCCCCCCCCCCCCCCACCCCCCCCCCCCCCCACCCCCCCCCCCCCCCACCCCCCCCCCCCCCCACCCCCCCCCCCCCCCACCCCCCCCCCCCCCCACCCCCCCCCCCCCCCACCCCCCCCCCCCCCCACCCCCCCCCCCCCCCACCCCCCCCCCCCCCCACCCCCCCCCCCCCCCACCCCCCCCCCCCCCCACCCCCCCCCCCCCCCACCCCCCCCCCCCCCCACCCCCCCCCCCCCCCACCCCCCCCCCCCCCCACCCCCCCCCCCCCCCACCCCCCCCCCCCCCCACCCCCCCCCCCCCCCACCCCCCCCCCCCCCCACCCCCCCCCCCCCCCACCCCCCCCCCCCCCCACCCCCCCCCCCCCCCACCCCCCCCCCCCCCCACCCCCCCCCCCCCCCACCCCCCCCCCCCCCCACCCCCCCCCCCCCCCACCCCCCCCCCCCCCCACCCCCCCCCCCCCCCACCCCCCCCCCCCCCCACCCCCCCCCCCCCCCACCCCCCCCCCCCCCCACCCCCCCCCCCCCCCACCCCCCCCCCCCCCCACCCCCCCCCCCCCCCACCCCCCCCCCCCCCCACCCCCCCCCCCCCCCACCCCCCCCCCCCCCCACCCCCCCCCCCCCCCACCCCCCCCCCCCCCCACCCCCCCCCCCCCCCACCCCCCCCCCCCCCCACCCCCCCCCCCCCCCACCCCCCCCCCCCCCCACCCCCCCCCCCCCCCACCCCCCCCCCCCCCCACCCCCCCCCCCCCCCACCCCCCCCCCCCCCCACCCCCCCCCCCCCCCACCCCCCCCCCCCCCCACCCCCCCCCCCCCCCACCCCCCCCCCCCCCCACCCCCCCCCCCCCCCACCCCCCCCCCCCCCCACCCCCCCCCCCCCCCACCCCCCCCCCCCCCCACCCCCCCCCCCCCCCACCCCCCCCCCCCCCCACCCCCCCCCCCCCCCACCCCCCCCCCCCCCCACCCCCCCCCCCCCCCACCCCCCCCCCCCCCCACCCCCCCCCCCCCCCACCCCCCCCCCCCCCCACCCCCCCCCCCCCCCACCCCCCCCCCCCCCCACCCCCCCCCCCCCCCACCCCCCCCCCCCCCCACCCCCCCCCCCCCCCACCCCCCCCCCCCCCCACCCCCCCCCCCCCCCACCCCCCCCCCCCCCCACCCCCCCCCCCCCCCACCCCCCCCCCCCCCCACCCCCCCCCCCCCCCACCCCCCCCCCCCCCCACCCCCCCCCCCCCCCACCCCCCCCCCCCCCCACCCCCCCCCCCCCCCACCCCCCCCCCCCCCCACCCCCCCCCCCCCCCACCCCCCCCCCCCCCCACCCCCCCCCCCCCCCACCCCCCCCCCCCCCCACCCCCCCCCCCCCCCACCCCCCCCCCCCCCCACCCCCCCCCCCCCCCACCCCCCCCCCCCCCCACCCCCCCCCCCCCCCACCCCCCCCCCCCCCCACCCCCCCCCCCCCCCACCCCCCCCCCCCCCCACCCCCCCCCCCCCCCACCCCCCCCCCCCCCCACCCCCCCCCCCCCCCACCCCCCCCCCCCCCCACCCCCCCCCCCCCCCACCCCCCCCCCCCCCCACCCCCCCCCCCCCCCACCCCCCCCCCCCCCCACCCCCCCCCCCCCCCACCCCCCCCCCCCCCCACCCCCCCCCCCCCCCACCCCCCCCCCCCCCCACCCCCCCCCCCCCCCACCCCCCCCCCCCCCCACCCCCCCCCCCCCCCACCCCCCCCCCCCCCCACCCCCCCCCCCCCCCACCCCCCCCCCCCCCCACCCCCCCCCCCCCCCACCCCCCCCCCCCCCCACCCCCCCCCCCCCCCACCCCCCCCCCCCCCCACCCCCCCCCCCCCCCACCCCCCCCCCCCCCCACCCCCCCCCCCCCCCACCCCCCCCCCCCCCCACCCCCCCCCCCCCCCACCCCCCCCCCCCCCCACCCCCCCCCCCCCCCACCCCCCCCCCCCCCCACCCCCCCCCCCCCCCACCCCCCCCCCCCCCCACCCCCCCCCCCCCCCACCCCCCCCCCCCCCCACCCCCCCCCCCCCCCACCCCCCCCCCCCCCCACCCCCCCCCCCCCCCACCCCCCCCCCCCCCCACCCCCCCCCCCCCCCACCCCCCCCCCCCCCCACCCCCCCCCCCCCCCACCCCCCCCCCCCCCCACCCCCCCCCCCCCCCACCCCCCCCCCCCCCCACCCCCCCCCCCCCCCACCCCCCCCCCCCCCCACCCCCCCCCCCCCCCACCCCCCCCCCCCCCCACCCCCCCCCCCCCCCACCCCCCCCCCCCCCCACCCCCCCCCCCCCCCACCCCCCCCCCCCCCCACCCCCCCCCCCCCCCACCCCCCCCCCCCCCCACCCCCCCCCCCCCCCACCCCCCCCCCCCCCCACCCCCCCCCCCCCCCACCCCCCCCCCCCCCCACCCCCCCCCCCCCCCACCCCCCCCCCCCCCCACCCCCCCCCCCCCCCACCCCCCCCCCCCCCCACCCCCCCCCCCCCCCACCCCCCCCCCCCCCCACCCCCCCCCCCCCCCACCCCCCCCCCCCCCCACCCCCCCCCCCCCCCACCCCCCCCCCCCCCCACCCCCCCCCCCCCCCACCCCCCCCCCCCCCCACCCCCCCCCCCCCCCACCCCCCCCCCCCCCCACCCCCCCCCCCCCCCACCCCCCCCCCCCCCCACCCCCCCCCCCCCCCACCCCCCCCCCCCCCCACCCCCCCCCCCCCCCACCCCCCCCCCCCCCCACCCCCCCCCCCCCCCACCCCCCCCCCCCCCCACCCCCCCCCCCCCCCACCCCCCCCCCCCCCCACCCCCCCCCCCCCCCACCCCCCCCCCCCCCCACCCCCCCCCCCCCCCACCCCCCCCCCCCCCCACCCCCCCCCCCCCCCACCCCCCCCCCCCCCCACCCCCCCCCCCCCCCACCCCCCCCCCCCCCCACCCCCCCCCCCCCCCACCCCCCCCCCCCCCCACCCCCCCCCCCCCCCACCCCCCCCCCCCCCCACCCCCCCCCCCCCCCACCCCCCCCCCCCCCCACCCCCCCCCCCCCCCACCCCCCCCCCCCCCCACCCCCCCCCCCCCCCACCCCCCCCCCCCCCCACCCCCCCCCCCCCCCACCCCCCCCCCCCCCCACCCCCCCCCCCCCCCACCCCCCCCCCCCCCCACCCCCCCCCCCCCCCACCCCCCCCCCCCCCCACCCCCCCCCCCCCCCACCCCCCCCCCCCCCCACCCCCCCCCCCCCCCACCCCCCCCCCCCCCCACCCCCCCCCCCCCCCACCCCCCCCCCCCCCCACCCCCCCCCCCCCCCACCCCCCCCCCCCCCCACCCCCCCCCCCCCCCACCCCCCCCCCCCCCCACCCCCCCCCCCCCCCACCCCCCCCCCCCCCCACCCCCCCCCCCCCCCACCCCCCCCCCCCCCCACCCCCCCCCCCCCCCACCCCCCCCCCCCCCCACCCCCCCAGAACATCTGGAGAGCCGCAGGTTCCCTACCCCTGGGCTAGATATAGGCACGGGGCCAGTTTTGTGTAGGGTTGTCACTTCCAGAATTTTCCAAAGGTTTTGTGGGTGGAGGCGCCTCAGGTAGGGTGGGGTTTGGGGAGGGGAGGGACCTCGGAGGGGTAGAATTAGGGTCGCCAGTTCCAGGTTAGGAAATACCTGGAGGTTTTGGGGATGGAGCCTCAGCAGATTTGGGGAGGGAAGGGACGTCAATAATGCTGTAGAATCCACCCTCCCAGGAGGTGTATGTAGTTTGGAGATCAGGTGTAACTCTGGGAGATCTCCAAGCAACCCTTGTGGATGGTTTATGGGCTAATGGGATGGGAGTCAAAGCAGAATGGGGGAGGAAATGATGTGGTTTTTTTCGGGGATGGGTGGGTTTATGGATAAGTTTGCAGTCTGCTGCAGATTTGATTAGCCTCCCAGGTTCACCAGTTGCCAATGACTGCCTTAGAAGCATGGGGTTTGTAGAACATGTGGCAGCAGGACCCCTGGCTGTGGGGAAGGCAGGGTGTCGGAGAAAGAGGTTTCGGAAAGAGAGCACACGTAGGCTTGGAGCAAGAGAGAGGAAAGAACACCTGGCATTCCACAGTTGGGGGCCCCAGGCTGGAATCTGCAGCCTGTGATTTATCATCTCTCACTCTTCTGAAATGCCGTGTAATTTTAGGATCTCTCCTCCACACCTTGTCTTCTTCCTGCTTTTTTGTCCGGTGTTTCAAATAGAGACTGTTCGAGTCTCAGTCAATCAATCAATCACGCCTTTATTAGCATAAACTGTTCTAGTCTCATGGGACCCTCACTCCTCCCTTGCTCTTCTTTTCATTCTGGAGGCCCAAGAACACCCCTTTTTAAAAATCAGATGCCGACACAGGACAAGGTGTCTGCCATGGTCAGACTTTGAGCAAGGAGGAAGAGTTTAAGAAGAGGAGGAGTTTGCATTTGTACCCCTCCCCCCTTTCTCTGCTGTAAGGAGCCTCAAAGGGGCTGACAAACTCCTTCCCCCACCCCCACAACAGACACCTTGTGAGGTCCGTGGGGCTGAGACAGTTTGGAGAGAACCTGGGCTGGTCCAAGGTCACCCAGCAGAAATGTAGGAGTGGGGATACAAATCCGATTCACCAGATAAGAGTCTGTCGCTCATGTGGAGGAGCGGGGAATCAAACTCTGTTCTCCATATTAGAGTCCACTCCTTTTAACCATCACACCATGCTGGTTCTCATTCTAAACTCACCATGTGCCACTACCAACAAGTTTCTAAACACAGATGTTTTTTTTTTAATGGGCAAGGTTTTTGCCCAACAGGGATTCTGATTGGCCACTGGAGATATCCTGTCACTCTTCAAGAGAAGAGCATTTGCATATTTCCCCCTAACTCCCTCATATTTAGTGCAATGGAAGAGCGAATGAGCTAACCGGTTGATTTGAGTTACAGGAGCAGAATCTCTTCGTGCCCTCTATTTTTTTAAATCTACCATATAGCAGCGCTGGGGGCAGAACATTGAACCTAGCCAATGATCTGGCTCTCCTAAGGCTCGGGTCCAGCATTATGCACATATAATCTGCTAGGCATCCATTTGAATGGAATGGAGGTGTTAAAGGGTGGATATGTTTTGGATGCTGCTGCAAATAGGTTTTGAAATGTTTCTAGTCATCTTTCAAACTGTTATCGGTTTCAGCATGGGACAACATACCCAAAGATTCACTAGAAAGGCCAATTTCCTCAATGTTGTTGGTCATTCATGGGAGCCGGTTGGAAAATTTGGATTCGGTGATCGTTAAATATAAATAGCTTGAAGGGTCCTGTTGAAAATGGATGCGCGACCAGAACCTAAAAGTTGCCCCACGGGGATTCTGATTGGCCACTGGAGATTTCATTGGTTGAACCGATTTTTTTTTTCTAATGTGGCACTGGAAGCAGATACCCCCCCTCGCCAGAGTTCTTCACCCTGTGACGGAAGGTGATCTGCAGCAACCATTTTGTGACTATGCCCACCATGCTGTGCCAGAATTTGCAACGTGCTCACGGGCTCAAAAAAGGTTGGGGACCTCCTACTCCAGCAGATGGCTGAGAGTTATTTGGAGAGGGTTGACTCCTCAGTCCACGGACCACCCTTAAGAGAGGGGCTGCCGGCCTGGTTCTCTGGCCAAGCCACCCGAAGCAACTAAGTTGCGACATCACGAGGTAGGTGCAGAATGCCCATGCGCAGCAGGGGCTCAGTTCACCCTCAGCCAGCACAATGGGGGAGTAACCCTTGCTCCTGGATTTGCCCTTCTGCCAGTGGGGTCGACTAGGGGGGGGGGTCCCGGTGCATTGCTTGGGGTGAAGGGGGCAGGGGAGACCTTCACGTGAGACCCTGTCTCAGGGGCAGAACTGTCAGAACAAATGTCTGATCTACAAAATCTAAATGACAGGTGTCATATGACCACCTCTGTATGACAGCCTCTTTCTGGAGCTAATTGGAAAGGTTTTCTGATTGGTTGACGAAATGCATATAATGCAGCAGTGTGCTATGTACTGTGAGACTCTTGTCTTCTCGTCGTCTGGCGAAGCCCTTTGTCAGAGAGAGCAACATTGCTGTGAACCTAATAAAGAAGGACCGCTTCTGGGAAGCTGACATAGCTGTGTGCGTCTCAGTTCCTGCTGTGTGTTCCAGTGTGAGTGTTGCGCATCCCTGCCATCTGAGGTGTGAACCCTGCTTCAGTACCGCACCCCTGAACAGAACATATGCTTGGTCAGTGGTAGCACATCACCAGTTACAGGAACCAGGGGGAAGATGGAAGGGGAGGCCTCTTGACTTGCGACCTCAGCTCAGTGGTAGAGCATCTTCTGGGCAGGCCATATATGCATAGGTTCAATTTCCAGCAACTCCAATTACCGCACATGTAGGTGGAAGTAGGAGATCTGAAAGGCCTCTGCCTGGGATCCCTGGACAGCCCGGCCATTTTGAGTAGACAACGCTTTTTTTGTCCGAGGGCGTTCTCAATCTTTGATAGGCCGAGGGTGTGTTCAATCTTCCTTCCAGCCTTGCTGATAACAAGCTTGCCCCAGCTCTGCAGAGCGGAGGCTGGAACATGGTCCTGCGTGGAAGTGGGGATCTGGAGCCTCTGGGATTTTCCCAGCTATTAGCCTATGCTGCTATAGGGGGTGCGGGTTCGCCTACCCCTTGTTCTCGCCCCGTCTGCTTCCGACAGATTTGCGCTCCACAGAGTGTTGCTAGGAGCCTCCGTCCCCATGGAACGCCTTCCACCAGCACCTGCTGGCAATGCGAATAATCACACAGCCCCTTCCCCTAATCGGGAGCTAATCAGCCCCTTCCCCTAATGCGGACCTGGAGCCGTGGGAACTTTTCCTGCTGTGTGTGGCATGTACAGAAGATGGGGGAGAGAGGGGGCAGGAATTGCTCATGCCTGGGCAGCGTTTCCTAACAATAAGCCTGTTGCATGAAAAGAGGCATTTGCTGAGACGTTTGGGCAGGCTGTGGGGGAAGGGGACCTCTTCAGATTTTCCCACTGGGCTTTGCTGCTTTTACTTTTTAAACTGGAATATTTCTCATTCTCTGGGTGTGCCTTTTCTTTTTTTTAACCTGCTGCCGTCCTCCAGGGGAATATTCTAGCAAGCTTGGGGTGTGCGTGTGTGCGAGATGCTGGCTGAGAAACAGAAGACAAAGACAGCACCCCAGAGATAAAAATATGTAAATCTGTTTGGGCACAGGCATATCAATTACCACAGTAAATGGTATGGCCTTCCTGTGTTTGCAAACAGGGATCGTCTGACAATCGACAACCAGGCAGCCTTTAAAGGTGGTGTTTTTGATCATGAAAGACCTGTGAAATGAGCTTAAAACTCCGGCAGGGGGAAAATGCTGACGGTATTCTGCTACCTGCAAAAGAAGAAACTAACAAATGCCTTCCTTTTTGTATAAAGGACAGGACTCTCTAGATTCAAAGATATCTGAACCAAACAAAGGCCAGATATCTGAACCCAAACTTTGCTTTGAGTTATGACACCAATCTAGAAGACCTCTATTTAGGCCTAGTATCCAGCGTACAGAATTCCAGCGAACTCAAAAGCTTGCTTGCTGCTTTGTAGTAAAAGTCTTTTTCAACTATTGCTTTGGGTGTTTTTCTAGCAGACCCCTGGAGTTACCTGCTCCAGTAACTCCCACTTATAAGTAGGCTTCTTGGGTTACTTGGAAATCGACATCCTTGTATGTATTAACGAGAAAACATGCTCACACAAGAATAGGAGGTGATCTTAGTGAACTGGCTTTCCATTATGTGCCAATGAATCAAACACGCTGGGCGTGAACGATATTTATATCTTCCAAAACCGGATCCTGTGCGTAGCGCCAGTCTTTTTACAGCCCCCCGGCCTGCTACGTGCTTGTATTGTCTTCAACTAAATATATTTAACAGGAGTCTTGCAGGGGGCTTAGAAAAGCAACAGGTTTGTATCTGAACATCAGCTTGGAGTCCAGTTCACGAAACCTTATGCCCGCATAAAAACTTGATACTCTTTAAGGCAGGGGTGAATAACCTATAGTTTCAGGGATCTTTATGGAACCAAATATGTCCTTTTAAAAAAAGAAAGAAAAGAAAGTGAATTCTTTCTGTGGATGCAGGTGAGAGGCTGGAATAACCGGCATGTGAAGAAAACAGGAGGAAAAGATCTTTGTGGAACCAAAGAGATAATTTGCAGAACGGGAAAGGAGAGAGGGGAAGAGTTGCCAGTAATGCAAGCGTGCACCACGCACAGATTTATGCCACGCTCTAAAACAATTTCACAGCATGCTGCTGTGTATATTTATTACCTACTGTGCAACCTTGTGTGTGCGCCACTGCCAAATAAAAGAGATCCTCAAAACCAGCATTTGGGCTGCAGAAACGCTGTGAATTACGAATTAACATGTTGATCGTGGGTAAGTTTGGTTGTGTATTTTCAGTTACTACGGTGGGCTTTCTTATACCGGCGCTTGTAGATCTCTCCCTCTGAATTTTGGCGTGGTTTGCTAGTTTGCTTAATTAGAAAAGACTGCTGACCTCCTGCATGCTTAGGGCTAATGGGGCTTCTCCTCTGACTATATACATCTTCTGTCTTCTGGGTGATTGGTTGGCTGTGGACATCAAGAAAATGTGCCAACCTGGAGCTGGAGGGGCAGCTTGCCCAGGAAGGGGAGAGGCACTTCTCAAACCAAGACAGGCTCCACCAAACCAGCAGGCCAGGAGGAGGATGTGTGGCCACCCACACCTGAGAGTCTCCTACACACACACACGGCATGCATGGATTGTTGAACATTGAATCAACCGGCTGTTTTCCGAGTTTTCCAAGCAGGGTGGCCTTGGGCTGCCTCCGAAGATGCCAGCGATAGATGTGGGCAAAACAGTGGGAGCAGCAACTCCCAGAACCACTCAGCGCCACAACCTGGGAACGACCAGCCGGGTCCGGAGAAGGCTGCAGGAGAGGCCGGAGCTTTTTGCAGGCTCCCATGAGGAGTGCCCCTTTCTGCCTGCCACAGGCGCCAAAGAGAAGGTGCAGTGCAACCCAGGCCAGCCAAGCCAACCGGAGCAGCGTCAAGGTGTCTTTCTTCTGGCCTCTTCCCCCCCCCCCCCATCTGCAACACCTGACATCTCGCCCTCTCCAGCTCGCTTGCCAGCCCCCCCTCCCCTGCTCCTGGCTGGGGAGACACCCAAGGCGCGGCCGGCTATTGAGCAACCCTTTCAGAGGCCTGATATCTCCCCCCCCCCCCCCCGCTGGCCTGTTCGCTTGGGGCGCCGGAGCCGAGATTCGCAGCCAAGTCCCGGCAGGGTTGCCAACGTCCAGGTGGGGCCTGGAGACCTCCGGAATCACAACAGCTGGTCAGACAACAAAACCTCCCGACTGCCCTCCCAAGCCCCCCCCCCCCGGGATTTCGCAAGCCGGAGCTGGCAACCCCGCCGCCACCACCACCACCCGCTAGGCTGTTGTTCCTCTAGTATAGCCCGTGATTGCGCGGCACTGCGGGGCCGTCCCTAGGAGGCTGTGCTGTGGCGAGGCTGGCAGCTCCGGGAGGAGCGAAGGGGTTAAGCCGTCCCGGCACGTCTCGGGGGAGGCCGCTCGCCCGGCGCTGCTGATCCGCGGCAGGAGACGGCGGCGGCCGAGCCCATTCGCTTTCGCGCGCCCCCTCCCCCCAGCGGAGCCCGGCCGGGCGGCAGGCCGGGGGGCGGCGGTGTCCCTCCTCGCTCGCTCGCTCCTGGGCCAGGACGGTGGCGCCGCCGCCGACCAGAGACTCTCTCCCCGGGCGCGCCTCTGCGGCACACGCCGGCCCAGTCTCACCCGGGCCCCGGGTCGCCTTGCAAAGCCGGCCGCGCCGCGGGGGAGCTCCGGGAGGGGGGCGCACCTCTGCGGAGCCGCAGCGCCGCCGGGACCCTCCCGCCGCCCGGCCACAGGCGTCTCCTCCCGTCCGGCAGCGGCGGAACAGCCAGCCCCGCGGACGCCGACGGGGCTGAGTCGGCAGGTAAAGCGCGCGGGGGGGGGGGGGGGGGGGGGGGGGGTTGGTGCCTCCCCCCGGGGGCCTCCTGGTGCCGAGCGGGTGGGGCGGCCGTGCAAGCGTGCAGCACCTGGGGCCGGGCGGGGACTCCCCGCCCCGGCATGCACCTCTCCCGTGCCTGCACCTGGGCCAGGTATGGAAGCGGCAGGTCGCGGCACGCTGCGCGGGGGGGGGGGGGGGGGGGGCGGGGGCGGGGGGGGGGCCGGGCGGGGTGGGGTGTTTGGGGACAGGAGCACCCCTCTGGGGACTCCCGCTGGCGGGTGGGGCTGCTGGCATTGTCGCCTGGCACCTGTTCCGGGGCACGGGGAAGATTATAGCCCGGCCGGGGCGCGGGGAGAGATTGCTGCCGTTCCTGCCCCCCCGTGCGGAGAGTGATGGCGGCAGGAGGCCGCGGCCGAGGCGGGGAAGGACCCTCCCCGAGCAAGACGGGAGGGGGGGCGCCAGTAGGGGGCGCCATGGCCGAGGGATCCGGGACCGGGGGGGGGGGCGGGCTGTGGACGCGCTCCCGCAGGGGGCGAGTGGGGGTGGGGTGTTTGGGGACAGGAGCACCCCTCTGGGGACTCCCCGTCTCTGCCCCCAACTTCAAAGTGCCGCCAGCCCGGGGAGGGGGAGCTGGCAGGGCCTTTGAAGTGCCCATCAGCCGCGGCGTCCGCTCGGGTTACAGCTGCTTGGCGGTCTGCCCGGTGGGACGGCCGGGCGAGGGAGCAGCCTTTGATCTCCGTGACTCCCGTGCAGCAGAGCCCTCTTTCCAGCAGCCCCTTCCCTGCAGCAGAGCTTCAGGCAGCGTGCATCGCTCCCCCCCCCCCACCCCGCCGCCGCCCAGGGCACCAAGCGCTCCAGGTGTCCCCAGGTACCCACACCCTTCTCTTCTCGCAGGTGTCTCCGCCGCTCCCTCTGCTATGGGGTCCTGGGCGACCCGCTTCCTGCTCTGGTTGCCCTTCTTCTGCAGCCTGGTCCAGGCCAGCCTCAACGGTGCCCCCCGACTCTACCTAACCTACAAAGGTAAGGGAGACTCCGAGACTCAGGTGAGTCCTGGGGAAAGGCAGGAGCTTTTCAGGATGGGGCTGAAGATCGTGGCTCTTGGGACCCAAACAAGGTGTTCTTTTGACCTAAGGACTGAAATAATGCTCTGGTGGTCAGTGAGGGGCCACGATCCTTTTCATTTTGCCCCATGTAAGCGACAGGGAGGGAGAAGGGGCGAAGCTGTAAAGTGGCCCTCAACAGGACTGCTCTGATTATACTTGTGTGTTTTGTTTATGTTAGAATTTTGTCCGGCCATCCGGTCTGAATGTAAGATTTTATGCTGAGAAACTCATGCCCTGATAAAGCTGCAAGCCCTCCTAATCACTAAAACTGTCCCTCCATTAAAAACTGATGAATCAAATGATTTTTCTGCTGAGTATCTGATTAAAATAACACAGATTTGCATATAAATAAAGCAAAAGTTCTGAATGACATCTTTGTGTTTTGATTTTACGTGCAAAGTTTTGCAACCTACACCCCTTTGGTATGAAAATCAAGGAGAGAGTCCTCTTTGAAGATGCCACATAGTTTTCTGTAATCAATTACAAACTTTA